>NW_026607487.1:16000000-17200000 GCF_021117445.2 Syzygium oleosum
AAGTAACTGCTTTGTATTTAAGACCATATGCCACGAAGCTTCACACAGCTAAAAGAAAAAAAAAATGGAATTGGATAGAATAACAGAAGATACATCCACAAGCTCCCAGCAAGTAGCAAGGCAGCTTTTTATGAGCTAACTACGTGTTGGCCAAATAACACCTGCAAATGCCAATGGTACAACATAAATGAAGACTGGAATCCCAACCTTGAAGCATCTCACTACGGAGACGAAGCCACGATTGACGATGCCAATCTTTCATCCTATAGCATGAAAAGCACGCTTTCATTAGCCAACTAGACATTGACCTTCCCAAAGTGTGAACAGTCGAATCGTTTCCGCTTTTTATTTTTTATTTTCTTGATTTTTTTCCCTTTTTCTTCTCCATAATCAAATCAAACATCTTCAAAACTAAAACATAACACCCGGAAATTGTTGAAGGAGCGTCATATTTACTAAAACTTCAAACCAGAACCATGCAACTTCTCTTCCATGACACCGTCAATTCTCTCTCCCATCTCGGCACTCATGTAATTCACCCAATCTCCAACCTCGCCTTTCCTAAAGAACCACTTCCTCTCTAGTCCAGTCGACAACTTCCCGCTCTTATTCACCTCCAATGCGCTCAAATTGTCGAAGCTACACATCCTCAATATTCCCTCCACAGTCCCGTCCCTCAGTTCTTCTTCGCTGAATGGACACCCCATGAAATCGGCCAACCTCCTCACATGAACACTCGGGTCCTCTTTCATCTCCTCGTACTTCACGAACAACACCTTCTCGGGCATCTCCGAGCTTGCCTTGTGGTAACCCAGCACATGGTCCCAGTAAGGCCCGTACATGCTCACGCCTCGGCAGAACTTGTCGAGGCACTCCAGGAGCGGAATCTGGCCCTTCTCTTCGGGCCTCGCCTTGTTGATGAAGTGCCACATTGAGACGATATTGTCCTTAGGGTTCCTACACAGGTAAACCAGCTTGCACTTGGAGTCCCTCACCGACTGTGGAAGCGAGGAATAAGGCAAGTGGGTGGCCAAGAGCCTTGGGGACGCGAAAGCAGTGAGATCGGGATTTTTTTGCTGGAGATAGAGCCTGAGCTCCAAGAAGGGCACGAGGTCGTGGGGGTTTTGGGTTAGGAGAGGGTGGCGTTGTTGGGAGTCAGAGTCAGAGTACTTGCCGCGGTTCAAGAGACTGAAGAGGATGGCCTTTAGCCAGGAGGTGCCACATTTTGGGCTGGTGACGAGGAGTATGTCGGAGGGGTGAGCTTGGAAGTGGTTTTGGCAAGCGAGGACGCCGTTCAAGAGCCAAGAGGGGAACCAGAAGCCCTGGTACAAGTGCAGAGAGGTGGGAAACCAGTCCTCTTCCGAAGGGACAGAGGAGAGCAAATCTTTGCATTCTTGCGACATGACGTCGTCTTGCAAGTACTTTTCATAGAAAGGAGGAGGAGGTTGAGAGGCTTGCATGGTGGTGATGGTGGTGGTGGTGGTGGTGGAAGAGGAGGAGGAGGAGGAGGAGGAGGAGGTGGATAGTTGGAGTGAAGGATTGGGTGTCTAAAACAAGAACTTTCATGAAGATGGTGCCGGGTGTCTCTTATATTTTATACATTAAATGTTGTCTAATTGCGTCTTTCTATAACAAATTTGCCAAAAAAAAAAAAACTTTTAATACTCCTAGCATTGTTAATGCTTTCATGTGATTAACGTGGTATGTTTAAATTAATAGTGCCAAGGTTTATAAAGATCGATTTTTACAAAGTCATGTCAAAACTATTATTGGATATACTCGAATGTATCCCTCCCCCTTTATTTATTATTTGAATTTACTATTTCATCCCGTAAATCGATTTTGTAGACCAATTTTTGTGTCCTTGATATTTACTCATCCAAATTAGTATTAATACAACATTGCATTTTATACCTATCAAGATGCAAGAAATTAATATCTCCCGAAACTTGACCCATGCAGATAGAATTATTCCTTTCGCATGAATCTCCTCATCGTGGAAAAGAAACTGACTTTCATTTTTAGACTCCGTTCTGGACAACTTCTGAAATTTTATCTTTATAGGTGAAAATTGGTATATTGATTTAAGTAAATCTTCTTCGTTTTTTTCTTTAAACTTTGAACATGCACATGAAAGAACATCGTTTATTAATTTCTTGGGGTCCAAAAAAAATCGTTTTGCTTTACCAAAAAAATTTTTTCTTTACCAAAAAAAAAAAAAATCGTTTTGTTAGGGGCCATGTTATTTCCTCCATCCCTGGTTAGATGATCGAAACAGAATTTGACATCGCATACATTTAAACTTAGTTAAATTTACAAGTGGCTTATGTCAATATTTGCAATCCTCTAATTAGAGGTCTGGCTTTAACAGGGATAGAGAAAAACATATCTCTTTAATTTGGTGTGCAATATCAAGTCAATAAATCATTTGGTGCACATTTAATACATGTGAGTGACGATATCAAGAGCGTGAAGCGTCAGGCCCATATATTGTATTTGTTTACTTGTTTATAGCTACAGCGTAAAGATATTCGTACATGTATTCATCATCTATTTTTTGGCTTTTCAAATGCACGTTTAGCGTGGTACTTCATTTACTCTATCAGAAGGAGGCATTGGATCAGGTGTGTAAAACCAAATGATGTCAACCATTCAACGTACATTGAGGTCCATCTGTCTTACATATGAGAAGTGAGAACCATTGAATTCAATGGCTGCGATTGATATCGAGTGTATGCATTAAATTCGCATAATAAATCTTCCCCGTATTGAGAACAAGATGAATGACCACCGCTGTGCCACCAGACTGGTCGGCTTGAATTGCCGATGAGCTGTGAACATCAAAATGCTAACCACTCTCTAGATAAACAAAATACTCTCACCAACCCACACTTGTTTCACGATTTTTAATAAATAGTTCGGTCTAAGATCAACTAACAAGGATTAAAAATGCTAAAGTGGGTACGCACTATCTCACGGCATCCGTCATCAAATATTTTTTCAATCATATTAATAAACTGAAAACAAACGCATCTGGATCACATGATTGAACAGAAACCCATCCTCAAAAAAGTCAATTAAGCATTGCTTATAAAAAAAGTGGAGCATTAGAAGTGCCTGTGTCCACACATACAACTCTCCATTGTTTTTTTTATTGACGAGAACATATTACTTTGAAATGATTAGAGTAGACTGGATATCTACTCGGTCTATGTGCACTAGAAATTATGATTATATATTAAAATTCATTGTAGAATTCAAAGAATTTGTAGACACCGTTAGCTCGTCTCTACTTGTAATGACCCAGCACGATCCACTTGGACCAAGTTCATAAAAAGATTACTTAGAATAAGCACACAAAATGGTGACTATATGGGGTATGTGTTGATTTATGAATCTCCAACGGGACCCCTCCCAACTTTTGTGAGATTTGGGATGGCACAAACTCCCCCACTTAAAGAAATGAAGTACTCGCCAGTGTAACACCCAACAATATCACTTTTTCTTATTGTGTGATGCGGTCCAATACAACCATTTCCGTCATTTTAGAAGTTTGTAAAAGGCACACCTTGTTTGAGTTCTCTCACCCTATCGATCACTTTTCGCCCTAATCGAATTGAGTATGGATCTAATCTCTTTATGGACTATACATCTATTTGGGGGGTTTCTACTTATGATACCATCTATAAATGCCCAGCCTAATCCACTTGGTCCAAGCCCCTAAAAAAGTAGTTTGAGTAACCACACAAAATGGTGACCGTTTGATGGTGGATGCTGACTTATGAATTACTCAACAAAACCTCATCCAAATGATGTGGGACTCCGAATGTCAATCTTTTCACTAATCTCTCATACAATGAGCTACTGACTACAAATATTTGGATTAGATCCTATCACCAAGATGCAATCGGGGTAATTTAACTTACTTTTGTAATTGAATAAAAATTGTGGGATTCTGTAAAGTTACAGGGAAACTTTATTATGTGAAGGTAGCCCATAATGTAATGAGATCCTTTACCTCCATTGGCATATTTATTTGGTTCCTCATTCATTCAAACTATTAAATATAGTTCTAAATCGCTTAAATTATTGTTATGATATGTCTTGTATACTTGTAGGTTCCTTTCATTTAATGGTTTAAGCTTTATGATTAGATATTCTCCTATGACATGAGAGCACATGTCAAATCTTGGGGCTCTCTCTCAAACTCATTGCTTGCGGTGGGCTCACAACTTTGCTCACACAAAACTGGACCCCTACCTATTTCATAGCATAGAGGCAAGTCATGCGCTTGTAAGAATGTTCAAACGCAATGGGACGTGTTAAATATAGTTTTACTTTGCTTCAATATGTATGCCTTGTATATATATACTCTCTCTTTACCTAATAGTTTATTCTTTTATGTTGAATATGATGTTGGCTAACAGTATCACCTAGAGGAGGGGTGAATAGGTGATTTCAATGAACTTGACAAAATATTGCGAAATTAAAAGCATCAAGTTTGATATAATCATAACCGGGTGAAATAGAGTGTTGATATAAGCACGTTCCAGTATATCAAGCAGTGCAGTGTGATTCTATTAGGCAGTAAATGAATATAAGCAATGAGATAGAGAACGATACACACAGAGCTTTATAGTGATTCAGCTTGGTGTAAGCATACATCCATTCTCCAAACTAACAACCTACTGGCTGGATTCCACTAGCAATCTTTGAGTAGTTACAGTAGTGTTAGGGTTAACAATGTAATCTAGATAGGGGGTGAATAGGTTCTTTTGCAAATTTTACGAAAAATCACCGAGGTATGTTTGGAAATCAGGTGAAGCTAATTTTTAGAATATCAGTAAGTGCTGATGTGCAAATACCATATAAGAGCGGAAGTAAAGATAACCCACAACAATATATAGTGGTTCAGCTTATTCAGAAAGCCTACATTCATTCTCTAGACTAGCAGCCACAACGTGGGCTGGATTGCACTAGTAATCACCAAGATAAGTTACAACCAGCAAGCATTGATCCTATCAACCGATAGATCACACTATCATGATCTAGATGCTGCTATCAAGTGCGTACACTTAATCTTCTCTTGATTACAAGGTAGCAAGAATGCTACTCCAGAAATCTCAAAGGATGAAACACAATTTGCTCAGAATACAACGATGAACACTTTCAATTTTCTCTAGACATTATCAACTCAGAGAACTGACTAACTCCTTCCAACTTCAATGAGCTTCTCTTATATAGACATCTTCACTCTTCTTGGTGGAAATGTCGGGAGAAGTAAGTAGGCATTAGGAATCCTTGCCGGTTGTTGTTCCATAGCTAGACTATCAAAACAGTCCCTTTCTGCGGAGATTAGCGAACATTTCCAAAACGGGTCCTATAGGTGTTGTCATAAAGCCGATAGTTCTGACAAAACTGTTTTCGTCTCTTTGACGATTTCCGATCCTTCTGTTGTGCTGTTCTCATAGCCAACGGTTATATTTGATTCACATCCTCGGATGAACATTATCCCAGCATCGTCAGTGACATGATGTTCTCGTAAGTGAAATCGAAATCATCACTAGTCGATTACCATAGTCAGTTGATGTTGTTTATGAGTAACTTGTACATGGACATCCTGCAATCTTCTTCCAATGAATGCATCATACATATCACGTAATCCTTAATAATCATCATGAACATCTGCACTTGCTATAGTAGATATTAGGGATAATGACACAAATAGTCCCTGAACTTTGACTCAATGTGCAATTTGGTCCCTATACTTTTAATTTGTTCAATGTAGTCCCTGAACTTTAACCCAATGTTCAATGTGGTCCCTGAACTTTCAATTTGTTCAATGTGGTCCCTGAACTTTCGGTACATGTTCAATATAGTCCCTGAACTTTATAAAAATGTTCAATGTAGTCCTTCCATTGATTCAAGTTCAAGGACTATATTGAACATTTTTATAAAGTTCAGGGACTATATTGAACATGTACAAATTGAAAGTTCAGGGACCACATTGAACATTGGGTTAAAGTTTAGGGACTACATTGAACAAATTAAAAGTTCAGGGACCAAATTGCACATTGAGTCAAAGTTCAGGGACTATTTGTGTCATTTTCCCTAGATATTATACCAAAGATAGTTTTGAAATCATCAAAATTCCTAGAGATGTTTTTCCAACAGTCTTCCTTTTTTTATGATGACAAATATTTCCTATCTATCATTAATCACAACAAAAGGAATAAAAGGATTTTTTATTTACATGTATATTATCATAAAGAATAAATAGTAATAATAGTTAGCAAAAACATAAAAGAACGACGACATCTTAGCATGAAATTTAAGAAATTAGCCACAAGTTTTGGGGGACTAGGCAGTGATACCACTCCCAAAAAATTAGAATAATAGCCTTTTGGAAATATTGTGATAAATTGAAGGGGAATCCAATCAAGTAACTAATCATGAAGCATCTGTTAGAATGTAGGCAACGCATGAGTTGTGTTAGAAAAATCTCACATTAAATAATTAGTACGTGGAGTAGTTAATATATCATAGTTAACTCATAACTCATTGGCTTAAATTTTTTAGTAGAAGTGGGTCCAACTAAATATATTGACGGACTTCGACTTGGGCTCTCTCTTGGCAATTTCCTTAGGTAAAGGTATTATATTTCTACTGCGCTCCCAACAAATAGTATCAGAGTCGATGGTTTATTGTTGGCCAACTCCTAATGTGTATCAGTTTTTAGTGAATATCTCAAAGAATGAATCTCATGACCAACTCAGAGAAAGAAAAGAGGAATGAATTTAGGCGTTGGAGATCTTTAAGTTGAGATATGGCGGTGCAAGAAGGATACTAGATTAAGGGTGAACAGACCTAACGCTAAACTCACACGTTGAATGCATGTGTGAGTTGTATTAGAAAAATCCAACATCGAAGAATTGGTGTAGGAAGTAGTTAATATATCCTTATCGGCCCATAATTTATTGGCTTAATTTTGAGTGAATATGGGTTCAAGTGGATATATTAATAAGCTTGGACTTGAACTCTCTCTTGGTGATCTCCGCCTGTGAAGATATCAAGTTTCTACTGTGCGATCCCAACAACGTCAGGCATGTTAATGGAAATATATAGTGGTCTCTAACAATATCACTACATTAACAAGCAAGTGTTGTCGCCGCGCATGGCAACAGAAAATCGAGGTTGGATGTTTAGTCTTTCGATTGTTTAATTAACTACGTGAATCAGAATTTCTTGGTAAAATATGGTTATTGTCTCTTGAAATCATCGAGTTTAGTGTTCAAAGTGAGACTCTACAGTGATAGGTCTTCATGGAAATTAATATAGTTAGACTCTTGAACTTTCTTCCTGAAAGATGCACTTAACTATAGGTGCCCATTCATGCACTTTATTATTTCAATAGGAATATTTCAGAAGTTATTCATTAGCTTATTTCTTTCAATTGTGTACTTGAAACCATACACTTTCTTCAATTGATTTTGCACCATACGGAGACAACATCTACGTTAGCTCCTAGTCCCGCTTCACACAGATTTAGGAATGGCTATTTTTCGCAAAACCAGCATCGAACCCCTTTGGACCTCAGCTTGTTGGCAAAGTGCCAGAGCAAGACGAGGGTGTCCTTGGGATTCCCGCACAGGTACACCAGCCTGCACCCAGAACCCATGACCGACTGCAGGAGTGAAGGGTACGGCAAGTGGGTGGCGAAGAGCCTCGAGGATGCGAGGGATGAGAGGTTGGTGATCTCTCGCCCGAAGTAGAGCTTGAGCTCCAGGAGGGGCACCGGCTCATGGGGGGGTTTTGGGTGAGGAGAGGTTGTGTTGCATCAAGCCCGAGTACTCGGCCCAGTTCAAGAAACAGAAGAAGATGGCCTTCAACCGGGTGGTGCTGGACTTGCGGGCGGTGATGAGGACTTCTGTGTCTTGGGCTCAGAAGTGGACTTTGGCAAGCGAGGACGCCGTTCAAGAGCTTCGGGGCAACCCGGAGGCCTTGGTATTGGTAGAAACAGGTGGCGATCCAGCCTTTTTGGCAAGGGAGCGAGGGAAGGAGGTCTCGGCATTTTTGGGAGATGTCATCACATCTCACAAGTTCTTTGCTTGGGGAGGTTGAGGGGGTGTCCTGGTGGAGGAAGAGAGGGAGAATTGCAGAGTGAAGGGTCATTATAGTTGCTTAAGGCTCGGCGAAGGGACAAAAAGGGATTAGCTGAAGTGGTCAGTGACGATGTTAAATAAAGAGGCTTATTGCATGAGAACATTCATATTACTGAGTTCATTACTGCTCCTGAATAATGTTAAAAATCCGAAAAGGCTTTAGCTAACTCCCTTTTGCTCATATACCGGGTTTTCCATAAGTTATTCAGAGTACATAGGTCTTACTCGGTCAAATTGATCCCTTTCAATACACAACATTCAGATCCTATCACATATCTATGTAAAAAAGATGGTGGAAATACTCTCTGTACTTCGCGCATCATCCGCAACCTACGTACAAGTACTAAACATGACTGTGTTCAGCAATCAAGCTCTTGATTTAGGACATTTGTCAGGTAAAGTCCAGGTAAGTATCATATGTCGACTCCGTCTCAGTGCAACGACAAGACTAATCATGTATACATGTAACAAGTCAGACTAGCAGGCACACATAACAGACAATCCTCAAATTTGGCAAAAACTATGCTAGAAGGCTTTAGCTAACTCCCTTTTGCTCATATACCGGGTATTCCATAAGTTATTCAGAGTACATAGGTCTTACTCGGTCAAATCGATCCCTTTCAATACACAACATTCAGATCCTATCACATATCTATGTAAAAAAGATGGTGGAAATACTCTCTATACTCCGCGCATCATCCGCAACTCACGTACAAGAAATAAACATGACTGTGTTCAGCAATCAAGCTCTTGATTTAGGACATTTGTCAGGTAAAGTCCAGGTAAGTATCATATGTTGACTCCGTCTCAGTGCGACGACAAGACTAATCATGTATACATGTAACGAGTCAGACTAGCAGGCACACATAACAGACAATCCTCAAATTTGGCAAAAACTATGCTAGTGCTAGCATAGAACTAAATAAACAGGTCATATATAAATACCTAGCAAAAGCCTCGAACATCACTGTCTAAATCAAATTTGCAAATCGATAACTCTATGTCTAACATTATTCAATAGCACACAGTCTGCAACCAATTATCTGCTGCTTTTTCTTTTTTTTGGGACGCAATCTTATTACAGCCTTCAAAACCTGGTTATTCACAGTGATGACTGCGGGGCAGAAAAGCCTAGAGGCTCCAAAATACGACTGCATATACTAAGCAATGACAAGTCCAACCGGCTTATGACTATGAATGTACAAATTTGCTTTAAGCACAAACATCATTACGCTACAGTGTGTGAAGTATCACCTGAACTCCGCGTTGTGGGCTGGTCGTGAGAAGTTGAGTAGGTGAGTGGACGTATGCAGGGGAGAGAGAGAAAGTATAGCGCTGCAGAATCATCGAAAGAGCAATCTTCGCTTCCATGGTTGCAAAATTGAAACCCACACAAGTTCGAGGTCCCAAACCAAACGGGATGAATGCCCCCAAATTGTTGTTGGTGGCTTTAGTGACCCCTTCAGAGAATCTCTCCGGCTTGAAAAGCTGCACATCGTTGCCCCAGATTTGAGGGTCGTGGTGAAGCTTCAAATTCGGGATGTATAGGCCAATGTTGGCAGGAAGAACAAGCTTCCCAAGCCTAGCTTTCGTACCAACTTCCCTAATGATACCAACAACTGGAGGATATAATCGCAGAGACTCGTTTATGATCATTCCCATCTATAGCGAAAGGAGAGCACATAATATTTAAATCATTTCGCCATGCAGAAATAACAACAATAAAGGAACATTTTAGAACTAAATGAGATGAACAGAAATTACCGTCTTTAGTTTCGCAATACCATCAGGATCCGGATCCTGATTGCCAAACACGTTGAGTACTTCCTTTCTTGCTTCATCTTGCCAGTCTGGGTGAATCGCCAGGAGGAAGACAGTCCATGTAAGCATGGTATTTGAGGTATCGTGCCCGGCAATGTAGAAGGTCTTGCACTCGTCAACGAGATCAGTGATTGTAATTCTTCGACTCTCATCATCACTGTGAGAAGCCTTCACAAGCAGTCCCAGAAAATCATTCCCTAAATCATCCAATTCTCCAGCTTTCACCTTCTCTTCTCTTTTCCTAATTATCTCTAACACAGCATCACGTATTCCATTCTCAAGCTCTTCAGACTCAAGTTCGTCATTCGTCTTCCACAATTTACTGAAAAACGTAACCAAAACCCCCTCATATCAACTCGGTTACCAGAATGAATAGAAATTCTAATGCCTATGTATGTTGTCAGACAAGTTCTGTATACATTTGGTTTGACATTCTGTTGACAACCAACCAATTAGCTTTATCAGACCAAATAAACTGAAAAATAGAAAGAAGATTAAGAGTACCTGATTCCTGGAAACCTTATTTTGAAAGCGTTTCTGGACACAATCAAGGTCAACTTCCTTAGCATCTCGAAAATATTTCTTCCTTCCATATAGCTGCTCCCAAATGCAGTTCTGGAAATTACTTCTGACGTTAATAATGTAAATTCTTGGTACACGTCAATTTCATCGCCGTGTAAATTTTTCCATCTCTCCAGCATCATGTGGACGCTATCTATCATTGCTGGAATCATACTCTGCATTTGCACACATTTAATGAAATCAGTTCAATTCTTCAGTATGGGTCAACAATTTTCAAGCAACATCGTGTTTCCAAATACTCTGTCATTCATAGTGTTCATTCATATCTGTACTGCAATCCACTTTTGGTTATCAAAGACAACATTGGATAACATTTCCTGGGTGAACATGTAAATTGTACCTTCAAGCTATCCCCATGAAAAGCATAATTCGCCAACTTACGCTGCTTCGCCCATTTCTCGCCTTCCGTCGTCACGAGCCCATCTCCCAAAAGCTTCTTGAGAAACCCTTCCGTAGCAGGTTTCGGAAAGGCCTTGTCTTTATTGTTCAACACCTCTTTGATCAGCTCAGGCTCTGTCACAATCAGCCGAGGCAGAGGGCCATACCAACCCAGATAATTTGCCCCTACAGCACCCGCAAATCAGAAACCACGTAGAATTAAACAAAATTGGAATTCCGAAACCCGATGACGAACATTACGCGATCTTTCGCGAACTTACCGTATGTTCTAGTCCAAGCGGAGATGTGAGGCTGGACGCGAGGGAAGATGTCGTGAGAAAGGTAATTCAAGGGTCTGCTCGAAGCTTCGTTCTTGAATTGGAGGATCGCTCGGGTGTTCCCATAGAAGAGCTTGTAAGGAGGGCCTCTGATTCCTTGCGAGGCCATCATCTTCTGGATGCGCAACGGAGTCCACCATAGCTTGTGGAGAGCGATGGCGAGAGCTGAGAAGAGAAGCAGAAACAGAGAGGTCCAGAGCACGATCATGGCGCCTCCGGGAGAATCGGATTGTGCTCTGAAAGGATGATGAAGAAGAAGGGGAACGAAACCAGCTTTTGGGTTGTGAAGTCAACGTAACTCCTGAACTCCCTCAAGTTCGAAGTTTCTTGGTTCTTTCTTGATTTTCAAATTATTTATTCATTTGTTAATTCATTTACTTCCCATTTGTCTTTGCAGCGTGGGAATCTTCGGCGCTTGATGGCCGACATGTGGGTTCACAAAAGTACAATTGTTTGGGTTTATGGACCAACAGATTAAACACAAAATATCTCAACAATTAATGATTTTCCTCATTTATAATGCGAGCTTTAAAGGTATGTGAAATGATCCGCTGCCAGTGGAAGCCGGGGGAAGTGCTTGACACGAAGGGCCGCATGAAAAATACCAATGCACTGACAAGTCATTTGAAAAGACTTCACAGCCCAGAACCTGCAGTCGATTCATGGAGTGTGCATCGATTGGGGGCATTCCTTCTTTGTGGTTCGTTTTCAAAGTAAAGATGGTCTGAACGGAGTTTTTAGTAGCCTTGTCGGGCCAGTACTTAGGTTTGATGCTGAGACGGCTACGAATAAACGCGGAAGCTTTGCTAAGTTCTGTGCCCACGTTTCCCTGGATAAGCCGCTCAAGAAGAAAGTTTCCATTGACGAGGAAGAAAACCAGGTGCTGTGTGAAGGTGTTAAGTCCCTGTTCAATTGTGGGGTTTTGGGACATAGGAAGGATCACTGGACGGAGATTCAACCGAGGGAGGATGATTCAACCGGATGCGCTGTCCGCGGCATTGCTGCTGGTGGAAATTCAACCATCGAGGAGTGTCGGGCAGGACAGAGCCCCAACGGGAAACAAGTTGCAGATACTAGGAAAGCCGAGGTTGATGGTGGGTGCAGCGAATGGATGCTCGTACCGCCCAGAAAGAGTAAAAACCTCCAACTATTTCAATGAATGGTCGTGCGGCGAATGGATTGAGCTCGGGACCAGAGACGATGGAGGTGAAGGAGGGACTAGCTACAGACGCTCTCGATGATCTATAGACCATGTATATCTATATCATCTTAGCCATTAGTTATGCGGTCTCATTATGGAGCCCAAAATGATCAATGGTTGACATAAACTTGGTTTATATGGTTGGTAGATCAGGTTAAATGAGGCGACTGAATTTGACAATTCTTGTCATCCAAACATCGGTCATTAGACGTTCATTCTTTGCCTTGTCCAAAACATGCATTACTTGTACTTCCCAAATGGTAATGTTGCAATTATTCGACAAGAAATATGGTAAATCATTATTAAGTTCCACTAGACATGACCATGCACCCCTAGAAGGTACGTGCCTGACTACCGAAAATAAATGACAACTTAAGAGAACCAGGACACAAGATTCTACGCCATGAAGAGTCTTGGCAAACCGAATACACTACAAGACATCTTGATACCTTCATAAATATCACATGCCTCTGGAACCAAGAATTCACAAGCCATTGTTGCATTGATCCATGAAGGCACCCATGCACATTTGCGACTGAACATCATGCGGTGATGAACTACTGCAGAGGATGAAATCTGATTTGAAGTCCATGTTGCGGGCGTGTTGTAAGGAGCTGACCTGGGCAGTGGATATACGCCGGGGACAACTCGAAGGTGTAGCGCTGGAGGATCATCGAAAGGGCGACTTTTGCTTCGGCTGCCACGAAGCTCATCCCGACGCAAGATCGAGGTCCGAAGCCGAAGGGGATGAACACGACCGCGTTGTTGTTGGTAGCCTTAGCTATGCCTTCTGAGAATCGCTCCGGCTTGAATTGATGCGCATCTTCCCCCCAGATTTCAGGGTCATGGTGAAGCTTAAGGGTTGGTACAAAGATGTGACTATTAGCAGGAAGAACAAGCTTCCCTAACCTCTGTGTTTTGCCCACTTTTCGAGTCAAGCCGACTACAGGGGGGTACAACCGCAGAGTTTCATTCATGATCATGCTAATCTGCACATGAAAAAGGAAAAATGATTAGTTAGGCACCACCTCTTACTAACAATTCGAGTGGATTGAAAAAGGTTGACCGAGACCAAGACTCAAATCGTTTTCTACACCTTCTTTAGTTTTCCTAGTCCGTCAGAATCAGGGTCTTTATTCCCAAATACATTAAGAACCTCCATTCTTGCTTCCTCTTGCCATTCTGGATAAATTGCTAGGAGGAATAACATCCATGTCATCATTGAGTTGGCGGTTTCTTGTCCGGCGATGTAGAATGTCTTGCACTCATCCACCAAATTATCTACCGTAATTTTTTTGCTCTTGTCCCCGTCGTGCAAAGCCTTCACAAGTTGTCCTAGGAAATCATCCCCAAAGCCATCTGCTTCACTGGCAATCACTTTCGTCTCTCTTCTCTTGATCATCTGTACGACGGAATCGCGTATGCCTTTCTCAAGTTTCTCCGCTTCGACTTCATCCGCCGTCTTCCAAAGCTTACTGCCAGCAGGATTCAGAACAAATTCCATAGTTAGTTAGGCCAGATTGAAACTCTGATTCTGAGATGTGAAATGTCTTAAGTCAATTAAGGCTTGAATATGTATTTGCACAATGAGCAAAATTGTTGCCTGACCATCATTAGAAATTTGCAGCTTGCTAAGTCTGATCTTACAACAGTAAGCTTAAAGATAAGAATGGTTATCAAAAAACAGTGTACCTCCTTGGAATGCATTTACTCGACTGGAAAACTTGGTCAGAATAATCAAATTCAGATGTCTAAAGTTCATTCTAAAAGTGGCCCATACTCACTGTACTTTTCCAGCTTCTTCATCCTGAAAATGGTCAAAACAAACTTTTCCTAGAAAAAATGTGTGATACCTGATTCCTGGTAACCTTATATTGAAAGCATTTTTGGATGTTAACAAGGCCAATCCTGTCAACATCTGAAAAATGTTCCTCCCCTCGACATAGCTGCTCCCGAACGCAGTTCTTGAAATCACTTCGGATGTCAATAACTTAAACTCTCCAAACACCTCGATCTCTTTCCCTTCTTGATTCTTCCATTTTCCTAGCATTGTGTGAACGCTCTCCACCATTGCCGGTGCCATATTCTGCAATTTCAATCCCCCAAAAATAATTAGTAAAAGCTCAAATCAGACAATTCTCTCTTTTGATCGAACTCAACTACCTTCAAACTTTCCCCATGGAAAGCGTGGTTGGCGAGTTTACGCTGCCTCGCCCATTTCTTGCCGTCGCCTGTGCTCACGAGCCCATCTCCTAGAAGCTTCTTGGCAAAGTCCTTAGTTCCTGTTTTTGGGTATGTTTTCTCTCTATTAAGCAGCACCTCCTTAATAAGCTCTGGCTCTGTGATGACGAGTTGAGCTTGAGGTCCGTGCCAATTCAGGTAATTCCTCCCTACAAAGTTGCAGAGAAGTTCAATATTAAAGCGTCACAACACTAATGAAACTAAAGTTTAGTTTTTTCGGTAATTACCATATGTGTCTATCCATGTGTTGACTTGAGGCTGAATCTTAGGGAATATGTCGTGAGAGAGATTGCTCATGGGTGTGTTCCTGACTTCCATCTTCATCTTGATTGTTTCCTTGGTGCTTCCATGGAGGAACCTGTAAGGAGGGCCTGTGATTCCTTGTCGGGCCATCATCCTCTGTATCCTGAGCGGGTTCCACCATAGCTTGTGCAAGAGCTTGGCAAGAGACCAGAGAAGAAGAAACAGAAACAGAGAGCTCAGGAAGATGACCAATTGCATGGTTCTACCCGGGGATCAAACAGTAAAGGAAACGAAAACTGTGAAAATTATGATACTGGGTTTTTCTTATGAAGTGACAAGTTTGATTGGATCACGTATTTGTTGTGTCTTCCGGAGGATTCTATGAGCCGGACGATGATGCCACGGTCAAAATGAAAGAGACTTTGTTGGGATGATGTCGGAAAGGTCTTTGGGTCCTAGTTTGACATTTTGGCTCCATTTCAAAGGAAACGTGGGATGGAGACTAACTGGTTAACGTCATCCGTGTGTCGGTAGCCGATCTGGAATTTATCCAAATCAACCCAAAAAGGAAGAGCACTCGACGAGGGACTCTTGGGTGATCCGGATTACTATGTATCCAATTCATTAAAGCCATCAAAATCACGTGACTCCCAACGAGGCCCACAACCAGCGGCAATTATGACGGACAAGGTACGCATGCGCCCGGTTCTCCTCCAAGCCCGCGACAGGTTGGCGTTTCGAATGCGAAAACTGTCAAAATTCCGTTTCCAAACCCAAATTTACTGAGAATTCGGTGAACAAAGAATTTGTCTAACTTTTCAATCAGAGACGCAATCATGAGCTTACGATAAATAGCTTTTTACACTGACGATAGATCACAACAATGAATAAAACTCCATCGATGTTGATATCGGACGTGACAAGGAAACACCAAGACCATCTATCACTCGTTTTCATCTTTTTCTTGCTTTGTTCGAAAAGTCTATCCAACACATTCTTCATTGGCAGATCCAAAAACAAATTTGGCCTCTTGTTTCTGTTGCTTCATCACCACACGGGTATGAAGGTGTCCTAGCTGCCACATAGTCGGTCAAATCGGGAGTGGACCTTAGTGAGGATCGAACCCCGCATCTAATAGCTGTCAGAACGATACAAGATAGACTTGATCATTGATATGATGGCTCATTAGGTCCGTCAAGATCCAAGCATAAATAGGTCAATTGAACATGATCTGTCATATGATTATTTTTTCGAGAAACTCGACACAGACACCAATTGAATACGTACGTTAAATTTAATGTGGGTCAATCCAACCCGATTGTTACCCCTAACACATCTCTGAAATAAAATGAAACTTCAATAGCTTTTTCATGAAACTGGAACCACAAGCTCACAAAGGCATTCAAATTAGTTTCAGCACATTATTATCTCAGCATTGACTATACCATATATGCTGATAAACAAGCTATAAGGGATAAAGTACAACTTGAAGTCCGTGTTGCGGGCGAGTCATGATGAGTTGATCTGGACTGTGGATGTACCCTGGAGACAATTTGAAAGCGTAGCGCTGCAGAATCATCGAAAGGACGGTTTTCGCTTCATTCATGGCGAAGTTCATTCCCACACACATTCGAGGCCCAAAGCCGAAGGGAAGGAACACCACTGCGTTGTTGTTGGTGGCTTTAGATACGCCTTCTGAGAATCGCTCTGGCCTGAAGAGGTGCACATCTTCTCCCCAGATTTCGGGGTCATGGTGAAGCTTAAGGTTTGCTATAAAGACTTCAATATTAGGAGGAAGAACAAGTTTCCCTAGCCTAAGTTGCTGGTCCACTTTTCGAGTTAACCCAATCACAGGAGGGTATAATCGTAGAGCTTCGTTCATGATCATGCTCATCTGCACACAAGAGAAGACATTAGTTGACAACACGTACAACTCAGAATACATATATGCTGATACACAAGCGATTTCATTGTTTCGTTCCCAATAAAACAATTCTTTTCATATGCATTTTCTAACTTCGCAAAAGAAATTACGTGTACAGACAAATCGAAGAGTTGGTAGGTTATGCAACTAAAGGACCCGTTTGTTTACATTTCTAACTTTCCCACCAAAATTTAATAAAGTGTTCAAATTTAAGAATTATGAAAAATTATGCATGATTCTACATGTCAACATTTGGGTGTCATGAAAGTTCCAGGGGCGTTGAATTTAAAAAAGGCAAAATGCTGAGGCACAAATTTAGATTATTTAAGTAAAGAGTAAAACGTAACAGTCAATCCAAATAGATCCAGAAGTTGGTAAGTTGGTACAAAAATCGCTTATTCGCAAACTATAAAAGAAGTCCATAATTTCATAAAAGTGTTGACAAGTTATCAAAAAGTTAAATAAAAACTCACCAGTCTTTTTTTTTTACCAATATTTTTTACCAGTCATACCAATATGTTGTTAGGAAACTCATTTCTAGTCTACCAAATCAATCAAGACAAAGAGCAGTTTGATTCTTCATACCGTCCTTAACTTGGCGATTCCATCGGAGTCAGGATCTTCATTTCCAAATACATCAAGAACCTCCTTCCTTGCTTCCTCTTGCCAATCAGAATGACTTGCTAGGAGGAACATGACCCACGTCAGCATTGCGGTGATGGTTTCCTGTCCGGCAAAGTAGAATGTCTTGCACTCGTCCACCAGACCGTCGACCGTGATTTTCTTGCTCTCATCCTTATCATGATAAGCCTTCACAAGCTGCCCTAGGAGATCATTCCCATAGTCATCTGCTTCCCCAGCCATCACCTTCTTCTCTCTTTTCTTGGCGATCTCCAAGATCGCATCGCGCACGCCTTTCTCAAGCTTCTCAGCTTCGATTTCATCCGCCGTCTTCCAAATCTTGCTGTGCCCGAATTCAGCAAGAAGTACCTTAGTTTGTGAACCTAAATTCTAAGATTGCTTTTCTGACTGATGTGTGTTCAAGTCTCTATTTACTTTACTAGTTAGCTGCATTTACTCTTGGTGAGGACTAGTTTGTGCCTGAGGTGGATTTGCTAGCTAGCTTCTCACCATCATTGCGATTTACTAGATGCCTTTTAACACATGATTGGCAAAGTCTATTTGACTAGGATAAAACGGGATCACCGAGATTTCAGTGCTCTCTTCTTCTTTTTCTAGCTTCTATACATCCCAAAAATGAGCGAATTTTTATTAGGAAGGATTAAAAAGGTATACCTCATTCCCGGGAACCTCATGCGCAAAGTATTCCTGGAGAATAACATACCCAAGCTTGTCAACATCTCGAAGATGTTTCGCCCTTCCACGTAGCTACTCCCAAATGCTGTCCTCGAAATCACTTCGGATGTCGATAACTTGAATTCTTCGTACACATCAATCTCTTTTCCTTCCTGTTGCTTCCATTTCTCTAGCATCATATGAACACTCTCCACCATCGCTGGAACCATGTTCTGCAATTCAGTTAGTTCCGTAAATTCGTAATCCGGAATTCTTTCTGCATATGTTAAGTAGAAGAAACTCGAAGTAAAATTGCAGCACGTTAATGTATCAAAACCTAATTACCTTCAGGCTTTCCCCGTGGAAAGTGTGATTGGCGAGTCTACGCTGCTTAGCCCACTTTACCCCACCTTTCGTCGTCACGAGCCCATCTCCTAAAAGCTTCTTGGCAAAGTCCCTTGATCCTGTTTTCGGAAACGTTTTGTCTCTGTTGATTAGCACCTCCTTAATCAGCTCCGGTTCTGTGATGATCAGTTGAGCTTGAGTCCCATACCAACTTAGGTAATTCCTTCCTACAAAATTTTCCCGCGTGATCAAACTAAAGTCAGATCGAAGTCCCGGCAATGCCTAGCACCAAATTATGACTAAAGCTTATATTTTTCAATTACCATATGTGTTGATCCATGTGTGGATGTGAGGCTGAACCCTGGGGAGTATGTCGTGAGAGAGATTGTCCATGGGCGTGCTCCTGGCTTCCTCGATCATCGTCATTGTTTCCATGGTGCTTCCATGGATGAACCTGTAAGGAGGGCCTTTGATTCCCTGTCGGGCCATCATCCTCTGTATCCTGAGCGGATTCCACCATAACTTTTGCACGAGCTTGGCGAGAGACCATAAAATTAGAACCAAAAACAGAGAGCTCAACGCGATCGCGATGCTATTTCCCATTGTCTTCCAAGATAGAGAGAAATTTTTCTCGAGCTTGTGGAATAATGCAACTGCGGTTGTTTGGGATCGATGTCATCGTTGCAGGAATGTTCAGCTTGTAGAGACGTACACGATCGGAAACGACAACCTTTTTGACTTTGGTACGAGAAATGGAGTAAAGACAGACTGCCACTTGATCGACACCCTAAAATAAAACATTGAATGTCGCCGGCCGGTTCAAACAAAGCGTGCTGACTAGGATTGCATGGAAATTAGTAAGCTCTCAAGTCATGCAGTGCCTCAACTTTACTTTATGGGAAAGCAATTGTAAAAGCCGAAATTAAGCAACAAATTATTCATTTTATGGATTAGTGTCATGAAAGTTTTCTGAGGGATCAGGAAAATCACTTTCATTCCATCAAATATAGAATAATCTTTTTATCAAAACGCAGGATGATATTCTCTCTTTTTTATTAGAAACATAGACTAAATTGCTTCTGGAATGACAGGACAGGCCCCACATAACATATGGGAAATGGGTTATGATCTCTGTATTAGAGATGGTTGTCACGACCTCCTCGAATCGATCTTGTCACCTAGGAGGTTTAGTTAATGGATTACTAAGTTAAACATAACTTGGGCTCTCCCAAGTCTATACCAATTCGCAACTTAAATTTAAATCATTAACATGCAAATAAATTTTATCGAGAAGTCGCCACTAATCAGTTTTTGGTAAGTCGATTAGATACCCAAGTAAAGGGTGAGAGAATTGCTTTACTTTTACGAGCCAAAGATTCAATGAGTTCGGGAACTTGATTACACTAACTAACTAACTAGTGCCCTTTCAATACCTAAACTTGTCCAATCACCACATAATGTGTTCATGCAGCAGTCTTACCAATAGTGAGCCCCAAAATTATATCTCTAACAAGGCTAAGGAAACAGCAAACAAGGCATCGGGAGTGCACAAACAATGGCCTAACATGTCTCTAATCGACTACATACAAGGTTGATTTGAATAACGCGATTCAAACATGCGAACCAATCAACATGCAATGGAATAATAATCCAAATGAAAATGTACAAACAACAACATAGCATTGTCTCTACGAACAAACATCACCCTATTGAGGCTTGTCCAATTTGAGCACAATTTTTATAAAAGATTTTTCAAATATTTTTTTAAGAAAAACTACCCGAAATCTAATTTCCAAACTTTTTCTTAATTTTAGAAAAAAAAAATGGGCTGCAACTAGTCACACGAAACTGGGCTCATGGACACAAGCAAAGATTGGGCCAATAAACAAGGCTTCACTCAATCCAGACCAAAATAAGCCCAAACTCAAACAACTTGAGCAAAGCCCCAACTCTTGTAACGCTATCACACGGCTGTTCGTCGGACACCGCCAGTGGACCATCATTGGTGGTCACGAAGCATGAAACACAAAACAAAGTAAACAATGGTGTCGAAGAGCATCTGATCGTGAAAATGACTCGAGGATTGATTATCATGATGTAGTCCGCAGTAATAGCTCTCAGATGACGACGGGAAACGAAACCACTTACACCGAGTTTTCATGAGCATTTTGTCAAACATGTTACGTGCGACTCGCTGGGAACAAGAACAGAGCCAATTAAGGCTCAAACCCACAACCACAATCAACATAAAACAGAAGGCAGCACACAACAGTGGCCGGGAAAGGCTCGCTGACGCTCAGAAACGAGTGCAAGCTAGCATCGGCGAGTCTCGGCCCGGTTGGCCGAGACCAAAAAAAAAAACAGAGCACAAAAGACAAGAAAAATAGAGGGGTCGGCGGTGGCATCCCTACCCGGCTTGGCGGCGGCGAATGGGCGGCGAGCTCTATAGATTGGACTACGTCCGGTCGCCTCGCACGCCTCCGAGCCGGGATCCTCGGGGAATCGACCTAAAACCAAAAAAAAAAAAAGGGGAATGAACAAACCGAAACCTACCGTGACTTTGGCTCGAGGAAGGGAAAACGTCGGACGACCGTCTCGTCGACTAAAGCTCCGGCGCGGTGGTCACCGGAGGAACATTCTCAATGTCGGATTCTCACTCTCGGCTCTCTCCTCTTCCCTCACGGTCTCACTCTCTCTCCGGTTCCTCCCGCTCTCTCCCACGACCCCTTTATGGCCGGTCGGTCACGCCCGACCGCCAGCCTGCTATGGCCGGCCGGTCGCCGACCACCAACTCCCTGCGCCTGCCCGTGTCGGCCGCCGAAGCTCTGCGTCGCTGCCTCTGTTCCTCTCTCTATCGCTCCTGCTCTCTGTCTTCTGAACGTAAGGGAGGAGGAGGAGAAAGGGGCTGGGCCAAAAAGGAGAAAAAAGAAAGTCTAGTGGGCCGGCCCAACTGAGGAAAGAAAAGAAAAGAAAAATAAGGGGCCGGGTCGGACCGGTCCAATCGAACCGGGCCGAACCGGCCCGAGGTTTTTTATTTTCTTGAACAAAATTTTAATAAACCCTATTATTATTAATGAAAATGCTCCTAATTTTTATATATTATGCAATTTAATGATAATTATTTTTGTTTAAGGGTTAAAAATTAATTCCTAATTTTCTATACAATTAAATCATAAAATGGATAGTCAAGATTTATGTATCAACAATGGTGAATAAAAATGATCAATCGTTTTGAAGATTTTTTTCCGGATGATTCATTGCTTTTACAATATAATGTTCATGCAGATTTCCAAATCCACGTAGTGCATTATTTTTGTGAACCGTTCGATGAAAAGATTAAGCCACATCAAAGACCTACACTAAATTTATTGGGATGGGCAACAAAAATCTGAATCATTTGGGTAGATCACCAAGAGAGAGTCAAGTTCAAGCCCATGAACATATATAGTTGAACCCACGTTAATTTAAAAGTCTAAATAAATGAGTTTTGTCTCAATTAGAATATATATTAACTGCTCCCCAATGTAGCACATCCCCTATGTACGACTTCCTTTGCCCAACACCCTCATACGTGCACCTCAACAAATCCCTACCTCACGTGTCAGCCTTCTGTGTTAGGCCCCTTCCCTTTACTCCAAGCACCCTTCCGTACCAACATTATCATAACTCGAATTTCAAATTCTACCTCAATCGTCTTGACATAGACAAGTTCAACAGGAAGTCAGGGGACACCATCAACCAACTCAATTAGGAAAATCAAATGTAAGATTCCTTCATTTAGATATTCATCAAACATTAATAAATATAGGGATTGGGCCACCGATTAATCATCGACTCTAATACTATTTATTAGATCGATCCAATAGAAAGCCAACAACTTCACTCGAGGATATTTTAGGCACCTAACTTTTTACTAAGGTTTGACCAACTTTGACCTGAAGTCAACGTCCATCAAAAGCCTTATCGAATGGTGCGATCTAATGATATTCATTGAGAACTTTATAATGATACGCCTCTTTTGATTTGGCCAATTCAGAGTGACTCGAATTGAGGGTCATCGGAGCGTTTTGCTAAGCAAAAGATAGGAAATAACAAATCCCCACCCCCACATTTTATAGTCTCTTTTATCTAATCCTATCATAATACTTATCTTGACGACTATCCATAGCCTAATATTTTAATTGTGGCAACAAAAATCTCATCTCTTCCGAATAGATTGGGCTACATTAACATATTGGTCATGCTTTTTCCACCCCTATATCGACTATATCCACACCTAATGACAACTTAAACATTGATGCTGTTCATCTACTTCCTTTGTTCTCTACTTCTCCCTTGTTCAACAACTTTTTTCTTGGTAATGTTTATAAAAAGAAGGGATATGTACACTAAAAGTCCTAAAACTTATTATAAAAGTGCAATTGAGTCCTAAAATTTGCAAAAGATGCAATCGAGTCCTAGAGTTAACATCGTTTAATTTACTAACGGAAAATGCTGACGTGGCGCTGAAATGTCATATTTTATTACTTTTCTTGAGACACGTGGCAATGATGTGGCGTTCAACAAGCACCACGTCAGCAAAAATAAAAATAAAAATTAAATTAGAAAAAAGCTATAAAAATTAAAATAAAAAAAAAAAGAAGAGAAGAAGACCCCAACCAACGGCTGTGGTGGTAGCCAAGCCCTCGCCGTTGACGCTTGTTGGACGCCACGTGTCTCAAGAAAATTAATAAAATAAGCCACATCAGCATTTTTTGTTAGTAAATTAGACAGTGTTAACTTTAGGACTCGAATGAACCAATTTGACAAGTTTTAGGACTTTTAGGGAACATATCCCTAAAAAGAAAAAGGGAAAACACTACCAAAAACCCTAAACCATGCCACTTGTGACAAATTTACCCCGAATTTTTTTTTGACACGAAAAACCCCAAACTATGCCACTTGTGACATATTTAACCCACAATACATTTGTCCATGGGCATTTTCGTTTTTTTTTTCTTTTTTATGTTTTTTTTTCCTTTTTTTTTCTTCTCTCTTCCCCTCTGCCGTGGTCGGCGAAGGGAAGCCGGCGAGGGCCGCCCTTGCCGGCTTCCCTCCACCGACCACGGCGGAGGGGAAGAGAGAAGAAAAAAAAAGGAAAAAAAACAGAAAAAAGAAAAAGACGAAAATGCTCGTGGACAAATGTATTGTGGGATAAATGTGTCACAAGTGGCATAATTTGAGGCTTTTCGTGTCACAAAAAAAAATTCAGGATAAATTTGTCACAAGTGGCATAATTTGGGGTTTTTGGTAGTATTTTCCCAAAGAAAAAAGATATCTACTAGGTTTGCTTCTAGCATATGCTTTCTGCCATTTCTTCTATTCTAAATAGAGTTTGAATTAATAAAAGCCAGAGTGCATCAATAGTTTTACAGCACACTTGAACCATTTCAAGGAAATCTATACGCAAGAGTTGATCGACTTTTACCTAATCTCTTTCGTTCATCTCAGATCCATGAAGAAATTTTACAGTCCCCTTCATGAACTATCTTTTGAAAACCCAGATTATCGCATCAGTGGTCATAATGGCGATCGCGACCAAGGTTGTTCACTCGGTGAGCGGACTAATGACCCTGGGTGGCAATGGGTGGTTCTTCTTAATGAAGCTCTGAAAGTCCAGGAAGATTTTCAAGTTCCGCATCAACAATATTCAAATCGCAGAAGACTGAACACAGTCCAAGGAAGATTTTACAGTCCCTTAATTGACTAAAACAAAGGAAGACGAACAGAAGTATCATTGTGCGAGTATTTTTGTCATTTTACTTTATTAGGGTATGGATGGAGCCAATATAACTTGCCAAGCTCAACATATTAGGAAAAAGCGGAAATCAGCAAAAAAAACAATCGACCGATCAATTTCATGTCGCTCACCTGCTTCCACAGTTTCTTGTCCTCTTCTCCTGACCTTTCCACGGGTCGGGATGGAGTCCGACAAATGCTATATACCAGCAAATATATGTTGGCACTCATGCGTCGATAGCGTAGTATGCAGTAAATAAAGAAGGCACCAAACCCCAACATTTTTATGCTGATTAGGAAGGATGATACGCTGGTCATCAGCATCCCCCAGAATGTTCGACAAATCCTAGAAGCCCACCTCAAGGCATTGAAATATGAAGGCATCAATGGACATCATTTTACCACTAAGACATTATTTATATGCCGGTGAACCAAGCTACAAGGGTTGAAATATAACTTGAAGTCCAAGTTTCGGGCGAATCGTGAGGACTTGAACCGGACAGTGGACGTAGGCAGATGACAATTTGAAAGTGTAGCGTTGCAGAATCATCGAGAGAATGATCTTCACCTCATGTGTCGCGAAGTTCATGCCTGCACAAATTCGGGATCCGAAGCTGAAGGGAATGAACACGACCGGGTTGTTGTTGGTGGCTTTGGCAATGCCTTCCGCGAATCGCTCTGGTTTGAATTGAAGCACGTCTTCTCCCCAGATTTCGGGGTCATGGTGAAGCTTGAGATTTCCTATTACGATCTGAATATTGGCGGGAAGAACAAGTTTTCCCAACCTGAGTTGCTGATCAACTTGCCTATTCATCCCGATGACAGGAGGGTATAATCGCAGAGTCTCATTTATGATCATGCTAATCTGCGCACAAAAAGAAAATATGACAATTAGACATCAAGTTCATCAATCTTTGCCTATCTAATTAAGGAAATTCTAGATAAGGCCAACCGAATTTTATTATTTTTGTGAGATTGAACTACATTTTGTTCTACCAAATTAACCCCAGACTGAACATCCATATTCATACCGTCTTTAATTTTGCGATACCATCAGGGTCGGGATCATTGTTCCCAAACACATGGAGAACCTCCTTTCTCGCTTCCTCTTGCCAATCAGGGTGAGCCGCTAGGAGGAACACGACCCATGTCATCAATGCATTGGTGGTTTCTTGTCCTGCAAGGTAGAATGTCTTGCATTCATCCACCAGATCATCGATCGTGATTTTCTTGCTCTCGTCCATGCCACGACAAGCCTTCACAAGCTGTCCTAGGAAATCATCCCCGAAGTCAGCTGCCTCACCAGCCTTCACCTTCTCTTCCCTTTTCTCGACAATCCCCAATATAGCATCGTAAATGCCTCTCTCGAGCTTTTCCGCTTCGATTTCATCTGCCGTCTTCCAAAACTTACTGAGAGGTATTCCAAGAGAAACTCCCCTAGTTTGTTAGGCTAATCTCAACTAAACAGAGGTCAACCTAAAAATTGGCCAAAAACAATTTGTTCTTAAGAAAAGGAGGCATACCTTAATCCTGGGAACCTTACAAGAGGAAAATTTTTGGTTAATAACACACCCAATCTTGTCAACATCTGGAAAATATTCCTGCCTTCGACGTAGCTGCTTCCAAATGCCGTTTTTGAAATCACTTCGCTTGTGAATAACTTAAAATCTTCAAACACGTCAATCTCTTTCCCTTCTTGATGCTTCCACCTTGCTAGCATCACGTGAACGGTGTCCACCATCACTGGAACCATATTCTGCGTGACAATTTCGAACCCCACAAAATTGGTAGAATCTGAATTTGTTAGTACAATCAGAGAACCATTCTCCTTTCTCGTCGTCTTCTTAACGGTTCCATTAGGTCGATCACGAAAAGCACATTCAGCTATTATTAATAGCATGGAATTTTATTTAAGATTGAGATTGTTGAAATAATGAACTTGGAGCACTTTACTATCAAGCTTAATTACCTTCAAGCTTTCCCCGTGGAAAGTGTAATTAGCCAGTCTACGCTGTTTTGCCCATTTTTCATCATTATTGGTGGTCACAAGCCCATCCCCTAAAAGCTTCTTGACAAAGTCCTTAGCTGGTGTTTTCGGATATGTTTTGTCTCTATTAACTAGCACCTCTTTGATCAGTTCTGGTTCTGTGATGACCAGCTGAGCTTGAGTCCCATGCCAACTTAAGTAATTTCGCCCTACAAAAGTCATAAAAAATTCCAATCAACAACTAAGGTCGGATGATCCTGCAGCAGCTTTCATTATGGACATAAAGTAGAGCACAAAATCAGAACTAAAGCTAAGGACTTAATTCATTTACCATATCTGTTGGTCCATGTGTGGATTTCAGGCTGAATCTTGGGGAATATGTCATGAGAGAGATTGTTCATGGGTATGTCCCTGACCTTCATGGTCATCTTGAATGATTCTTTAGTGCTTCCATGGACGAACTTGTAAGGAGGACCTCTGATTCCCTGCTCATTCATTATCCTCTTTATCCTGTGCGGGTTCCACCATAACTTGTACCAGAGTTTGGCAAGAGACAAGAAGAGAAACAGAAACAGAGAGCTCAAAATAATGAGCACCTGCATGGTTTCTTTCCGAGGTAGGGAAAGGAAGGAAGTAGAGGAAACTAGAAAATCCAAATCGTGGGTTGTGAAGTGATGATGATCAAGCTTTTAAGTGGCTTTGGCCGGAGGAATCTGTGAGCCGGGTGATAAGAACAGGCTCAAAATGACCGCCTTTCGGCATTGATTGATGGAACGGCTGATACTAACATCGAAAATGTCGCATTTGCTGGCTCTTAGTATGTTTTAAGAAATCATCCCTCAAGACAATAAGGTGAAAACGGATCTTACAATTAAATTAATACGAGAAAACCAGAGAAATAAATGAGAAATAAGAAAGGACACCGGAGATGTACATGATTCGATTCGAGTTCTTTTCCTACTCTATGAGAGAGTCTCCAAATAATCCATTAATAATTGAAAAAACGCATGCTTGTGTGAGCTAGAATGTTTCCGTGCGTGAAGTTGTTCTTTACACGGCAAGTTGCGTCCCATTTCTTGTTGGCCTTTTATGGCTTAAACAAGAGCGGCCTATTTCGTCTTTCTCGGGCAACTTTTATGCTGAAGAAGGAGGAGACGTCCACTTCTTGATCAACCAGTCAAATTTGATTGAAAGAAGAAACTAATCTTGTTGGCCAAATCTTGAAATATATTTCCAACAGAAAAACAAACCTTCAGTTATCAAGTTCCACAGCTCAAGAAATTCAAATTTAATTGGAGTTTAACAAATCAAAGTCCTCCAAACAGGTCGGGTTTTGTATACAAACTCAAACTTGAGACATAATTTAACACATAATTCAATGCCTTAATTTAAAAATATCTTTGTTAGATTAGGTTTTATATTCAAGCGTTGCATTTATCAGAATATGTATTGAAAAAGATCATTAGACCAACCTTAGTGTCAAGTAAATAAAGTTAGACAGGTGGTAAGCTCGCCGGAGGCATTGTTTGTGTGATGCCGGATGAAATAAACTATCAACAATCAAAGTATGATCTCTTATCAATCAGATGTGCTCTAAATCTAAAACCATGAGCTTATTGTAATTCATCAAATTTCACAGACTTAAGGTTGAGACTTTATAGTGCCTCAGATTGGAGGAGACATATTAATAATGTCCGTGTCACGTTCGCCTCAGTGCTCACCACATGAAACTTCACTTTTGTTTTTGAGACTTATGGCACAGTTTTGCCACATGACACACATTTGACCAATAAATTTTTAACTTAATGATTGGTAATATGCCAGTTTTTATGTCTTATTAAATTTAAATTTTATAAAATAAATAAATGAAAATTATGAACATTTTATCTCTTATTGACTTTCAACTTAAAAAAGAAGGATAAATTAGAGAAAGCATTCTCAATTGTAATCTATCATCTCCCAATTTCGATATTTAGTTTATATTGAGTTTAAAAATTAGAAAATGGATAAAGAGAAAGTATATCAAAAATTATTTTAGTAAGCTTAAAATGTAAAAAAGGACAAATTAGTGAAAATATTTTAAATTAAAGCTTAGCTTGTTTCGTGAAAAATGTGATATTTCTGGAAAATATTTTTCAGGAAGTCATTTTTGTGCATCCGAAATTTTCATAATTATATTTAGGATATAAAGTTAAGTGTTATTTAGTTTGGGACCCTCGGATGGCATGTAGGTTGTTAATTTTGTGAGGTGCAGATGGTGCGAAGGACAATTTTCCGCAATTGTAATTGCTAGAGTCTGATGTGTTAGAATTGAATTGATAAGATATTGACGTGTGCGTTGATGGTGTGGCATAACAGTAATTGATTTACTACCATATGAGTTGTAGATGGGGGCTGATGTACTCCAAATTACTTATTTGAGAATTTTCAAGTTTAAATTTACTAAATTGAAATTTTCCTAGCATTCGGTATTGCTCACTAATAATTTAGTGGGTTCAAAATATTTTTCGGGCTTATCAATACTTTAGAGCGGACACCAGTTTCCATAATTACGTATCGATTTATTAGATATTTTGGAAATTTAACAAAATATCTACTTTGGAATAAACATTTGGTCTCTCTTTAAATTTAGTACACGCCTCTTTTCATTTTCTACCAAGCATTTTTGAACCACTAGCCTTAAATTTGTGACATTCAACTTGGCTAACCATGATGTCATGCGTTACATTATCTATGTTAACCTTAGTCCATTAATGCCTTAAGATTCGAGATGTGACACTTTCCATTCGTGGTTCCATTCATTTCCATCAATCCTCCATCAACGTCTTTGTTCCTAATATATTTTCGCTCATCATCTTCTCTACCTATTATCCATTTTTCCCCTGCTTTCATCTAGTTTGCTCCTTCCGTTCGCAACTAGGGGCGGCAATTCATGTCCTCATGCATATTCATGTCTTGTCGACATGGAAGTGTATGTTTAGGTAAGTCAATCGAACAGATGTGCTAAATAATTATTTTTCAGGAAACTCGAACACCTAATGAATACGTAGGTAATCAGAACACGATTCACCTAATCCGTTATATTAAAGGGGTAAAACCACCCTATTTAACCTGGACATAAGCCGAAACAAATCTTTTAGATAAAATGAACTTCTGTGGCTCTTTCATGAAACTTGTAAGAATTTCCTAATGTGGGCTTCATTAATTGAAATTAACTGAATTAGTTTGGTCTAATAAAGGTAAGATATATGGATTCTTAATCAGTCTAATATGGGGCTGGCTGGTGTGAGCCGAGTACGGCCCGGCCCGTAATGAGAGAGCCCGTGGTCGAAGACTCTATAAATAGCGCTCAAGTCCCTCCCCTAACCTGATGATGCACAATTTGACTCATATACGGATTTAGAGAAAACTTTCTTCTCGTGAGTGGCAATCTTATTAGGCCAGTGTTCTAACGAAGGGTATAAGGGAGAAGAACTTGAGTTCGTGTTCGGAAACCGTCGCAAATTCCGCGTCAAGTTCGATGGATTCCAAACCAGGTACGCGAATCGACAATTTCTCCATTATCGTGTTTCGGTTTCTGATTATGGTGATCCTGAGCGTGCCATTTTCGTGGCCAACATGTGGTATCAGAGCCTGCCATAGATTAGAACTGAAACATGCGGATTAGGACCGTTTTCGTTTTGTCCGAGAGGTTTTTGCCCAGTTTCGAAATTTTTTTGTCGGATGAAAGTTGAATTTTATTACATATTTAGAATCTACTCGTCAAGACGAGAAGAATGGTGGGCGGCACGTCGCCAGAGGATGCCGAACGCGCCGTCACGCGCCTACACGTGCCCTAGGCGTGGCGGCGCGTGACGGACACGCGCGGCCATGCCAAACCGGCGCGTCTTTCCACCGGTAACCGCAGGCTGACGTCAGCGAGGCGCAGATCTGGCCCGACCCGACCGTTGACCCGACCGGTCAACCGGTTGGACCGGTTCGTTGACCGTTGACCTGTTGGACCGGTCAACCGGTCGGACCGGCTGTTCAGACCGGTTTGACCGGCTGAACACGCAAGCACGCACCTTCCGGCGGCGCGTGAGGGCGCGTCCGACGTCCGTTTTGGACGTTCTTGGTACCGACACGCTCGTATTGAGATGTTCTAATTGTGGTGTATTTATTTTACATTTTTGAAGCTTATACATATGTGAAAATACGTATAGAACCCTATATACACGTATTTTTAGGGTATTTTTGCGTATTTTCTTGTATTTCTCTATGGTTTCGGAAATACATATGGTAGCTCACTTGTATATCACCACATAAGGACTGTGTAGAGCGTAATTCATTGTCTATCAATGAATGGAACAATATAATTAGCATGACATGTAATTTCAGAGACATACGCTCATGTCTTTACGTCTAGCATTACATGTATATAGTGAATGTGATACATAAAGTTTATATCCCTGGTATGAGACATTTTCAAGGATTCAGTTGAGTAGTGACCGCCAATGTGGCACGCTTGACTAGGTTTGAGAAATATTGGTCTCATATTGTGGTGGGATGTCTCCTGTTCTATTGCATGATCATACTCCCAAAGGAGGTGATCTTGTATTGGTTCATGGAGGGGTACATGTATAGCATGTGCTTGAGAAATGACTAATCTTAGTGATTCATACACCCAAAGGTGGTGATTTCACGAAAGATTAGAATATGTTCTCATGGCCGTTGTCATGTGGAGAGTGTACAACTGCATGTCATATTTTCTGCCCAAAGGTGATTATGTGATGATGTATGTAACTCTCTAGATAAGTACTCACATGATGCTGATTGTATTGTTTGTTTGTTTTCCAGTCACCTTTTCTGTAAACGGCAATTCCATTTCCATTGAGGTCCTTACTGGGTTGAACTTTAAGAAATGGAAAGAGGATTTTCTATTTGGAATGGAGCTGACGGATGTTCACATTGCTCTTACAAAGGATAAGCCGACAGATATCACGGCCACCAGTACTGAAGCTGAGAAAACGGACTATGCTACCTGGGAAAAGAGCAATCGGACTTGCTTATTGACAATGAAGAAATCCATTCAAGAACACTTGAAAAGTGGTTTGCCAGCTGACTGTACTGCTAAGGAAATGATGGCAGCCTTAGAGGCTAGAAACTGCATTTCATCTAATGCTAAGGTTGGTATACTTCTTCAAAAACTCTTCAATATGAAGTATGATGGTACTGCTGGGGTTAGAGATTATGTCCTTAGGATGGTAGACCTAAAGACGAAGCTTCAAGCTCTTAATGTTTCCATTCTTGATGCTTGTATTGTGCATCAAGCCCTGAACACCCTTCCACCTGATTTTGGGATTATAAAGACAAATTACAATTCCCAAGATGAGACTTGGTCAGTGAATGACTTGATAGCAAGGGTGGTGGCAGAGGAAGAGAAACTTAAGAAAGAAAAAGGGCATCTAGCCTTATATGTTTCTAGTTCCCACAAAAGGAAGAATAAGAAGTCCAGAAATCGTACTCATAAAGGTGCTCATGACACTACCGGTCAATCGGACAATATGGGTCTAAAAAAAACATCCTTCAAAAGGGATGGTGACTATTGCTTCTTTTGTAAGAAGAAAGGTCACATAAAGAAGGACTGTGGAAAGTTTAAAGCTTGGTTGTCCAAACGTGAGCCTACAGGTAATGATTCTTTGGCACTTGTTTGTGAATCCAACCTATCAGAAGCACCATCCAGTTCTTGGTGGCTCGATAGCGGTGCAACTAATCATGTTGCGTTTACCATACAGGGATTCATAAACCCGAGGAAGCCAAATCAGGATGAGTCAAGACTCACTGTGGGAAACAACGAGAAAGCCGATGTTGTGTTTGTGGGAGATGTAATCTTGATTCTAGACTCTGGTTTTAGATTAATGTTGAAAGACACTTTTTATGTACCTTCATTTAGACGGAACTTAGTTTCCGTATCGTGTTTGGACATGTATGGCTACTCTTTTGAAATCACGAACAATGTTATTTCTTTGTTTCTTAATTCAAATAAGGTTGGGTGCTGTTATATATCCAACGGATTGTATAGATTGTGTTTGTCTCCCAATGACATATACGTCGCTTATACGGCTGAAAATGTTGTTTCTAAGAGACCACTACCTAAGGAACAGTCTTATGCATTGTAGCATAAACGGCTTGGTCATATCTCTAAGGATAGAGTAGAAAGGCTGATAAAGACTAACATCCTGCCTGCTCTTAAAGATGACTTAGAGACATGCGTAGACTGTTGTAGAGGTAAAATGACCAAGATAAGGAAGAAAACTGCAGTCCGAAGTTCTAACCTGTTGGAAGTCATTCACACTGATATAAGTGGACCCTATACGACAACCTTGTGTAGAAATTTTTATTTCATTACATTTATTGATGACTATTCTCGATATGGCTATCTGTACTTGATTAAAGAAAAGTCTGAGTCTCTTGACAAGTTCAAGATTTTTCGGACTGAAGTCGAGAAACAGTTGGAAAGGTCATAAAGGTTGTTAGATCTGATCGAGATGGAGAGTATTATGGCAAGTATGGCGATGCCGGACAGCTTAAGGGACCATTTGCCAAATACTTAGAGAATTCTGGGATAGTGGCTCAGTTCACTATGCCTGGGAGTCCTGAGCAAAATGGTGTAGCCGAAAGGCGCAATCGCACCCTTATGGAAATGGTGAGGAGTATGATTAGTAGGACAAATTTACCTAGTTTTCTGTGGGGTGAAGCTTTGAAAACAGCTTTGTACATTCTAAATCGTGTACCTACTAAAGCTGTTCCATTGACTCCTTTTGAGTTGTGGACTGGACGTAAGCCTAGCTTAAACCATCTTAAGGTTTGGGGATGTCCTGCAGAAGTGAAGTTATATAATTCAACATTAAGTAAGTTGGACTTCAGAACCACTCGATGTTACTTTGTATCTTACCCGGATCATTCGAAGGGATATCGGTTCTATAATCCCAATGGAGGCACAAGAATTGTGGAATCACAGACAGCCAAGTTTTTGGAATTTGATGTGGCCGAAGAAAGTAGCTGCTCACAGACTATTGAGGATAATAGTACGGTGGGTAATGTTGTATCTTTATCTCCTCCCATACAGATAATTGTGGAGACTCCCACACCACAGACTGAACCTGTTGAGGCTCAGGATCCTGTTGTTGAGACAGCTCCTAATGAAGTTCCTCAAGGCTCTCAAGTGCAGGATGAGGCTGTTGCTGCTCCAGTAAGGAAATCCATTAGGGAGAGACGATCAGCTATACCACCGAACTATTTAGTCTATATAGGAGAGCAAGACTACGATATCGGTTCTGTGGCTGATCCAGTAACTTATGCGGAAGCTGTTTCTTGTCCTCAGTCGGCACTGTGGTTGGATGCAATGAGAGATGAAATGCAGTCTATGAAGCATAATGGAGTTTGGGAACTTGTTGAATTACCTGAAGGTCATAGACCCATTGGCTGCAAATGGGTATATAAGACTAAAAGGGACTCTAAAGGAAAGATTGAGAAGTTTAAAGCCAGACTGGTAGCCAAGGGTTTCACTCAGAGAGAAGGAGTAGACTATGAAGCAACTTTTTCTCCAGTCTCTTTTAAAGATTCTTTCAGAGTGATCATGGCATTGGTAACTCATTTCGATATGGAGTTACACCAGATGGATGTTAAAACTGTCTTTCTTAATGGAGACCTTAATGAAGAAGTCTATATGATGCAACCCGAAGGCTTTGCGGCAGATGATTCAGGTACACTTGTATGTAGACTGAAAAAGTCTATTTATGGTCTCAAGCAAGCTTCTAGACAATGGTACTTGAAGTTTCATAGTGTTGTCGCTTCATTTGGTTTTATTGAGAACAAAGTAGATCAGTGTATATACTGCAAGGTCAGTGGGAGGAAATTCATTTTCCTTATACTCTATGTAGATGATATTCTGCTTGCGAGCAGTGACCTTGGTTTACTGCATGAGACAAAGCGGATGTTGTCAAAGAACTTTGATATGAAGGACCTTGGTGAGGCGTCTTTTGTCCTTGGCATTGAGATTCATAGGAATCGTTCTCGCCGACTATTGGGTTTATCTCAGAGGGCATATGTTGATCGAATCTTAGAAAGATTCAACATGCAGCAATGTAAGCCAGGAATTGCTCCTGTCAGTAAGAGTGATAAGTTGAGTCTGTCACAATATCCTCATTCAGATTTTGAGAAAGCCCAAATGAAGAATGTACCTTATGCTAGTGCACTTGGGAGTATTATGTATGCTCAAGTATGTACTAGACCAGATATTGCTTTTGCAACGGGACTTCTAGGCAGGTATCAGTCAAATCCAGGACACGATCATTGGATTGCTGCCAAGAAGATTTTGAGGTACTTAAAGAGGACAAAAGACTATATGCTGATTTACAAACATGTTCGGGACCTACAGCTGGTTGGGTATTCAGATTCAGACTTTGCTGGTTGTCAGGATGAAAAGAAGTCGACAACGGGTTACATCTTTAAGTTAGCAGGAGGTGCAGTATCATGGAAAAGTGAGAAACAGAAATCAATGACATCTTCTACCATGCAAGCGGAGTTTGTAGCATGTTTTTCGGCCGCTACCCAGGCAATTTGGCTCCGGAACCTCATTAAGGAGTTGACCGTATTTGATTTTGTGGATAGGCCGATACAGCTGTATTGTGACAATAACTCTGCAGTGTTGTTTGTTAACAACAACAGAGGTCTCAAGGGGTCTAAGCATATGGAGGTCAAGTACTTGACTATAAAAGAAAAAGTTCAGAATTGTGACATTGTAGTAGAGCACTTTTCAACAGATGATATGATTGCAGATCCGCTAACTAAAGGCCTTCGCCCTTGTGTATTTGATCGACATGTCATGAACATGGGCTTAGGAGTACAATGGGATACTGTTAATTAGTGGGAGCTGTTTAGTTTTATGTTGCTCTTATGAAGTTTGTATATGATTTTGTTACATTTTGTAATATTTGAATATGTATCAACTCTTTTGCATTCAATGAGGTATTTGTGAATGTAGATTTATCAAGTTGAGTACACATATTTGATGAAAATCTCGAGGCATTGTGTAAACCTCGAGTACAGGCTATGGGGCATTCTTGGTATTAGCCTTAACAATATGTCTTGTTACACATAAAGTACAGTTAACTATCAAGATAAGACATATGAAGGTTCGTTGGAACCATGAAGGAATTCTCTGGTGACACACTAGGTTTTGTGACACTTAAGGAGAGAGAATTTGGACTAACAAAATGGATAACACATGAAGTATCACTCATTTTGAGGTATTGTCCATTTGACACACTACCATATTGAATCCATATCAGTAAAGTTGAAAGCACTCGTGACCATGGAAGGCTCTACGTGAGTACATGCAGTTACCGCCATGATTCGGTGTTCGAGACTTTATGGGATCGGATTGACTATTAAGAATAATCTCTAGACCAATATAAGGGTGCGCACACAGTTCTATTTCAATTAATATCGCCCAAGTGGGAGAATGTAAGAATTTCTTAATGTGGGCTTCATTAATTGAAATTAACTGAATTAGTTTGGTCTAATAAAGGTAAGATATATAGATTCTTAATCAGTCTAATATGGGGCTGGCTGGTATGGGCCGAGTACGGCCCGGCCCGTAATGAGAGAGCCCGTGGTCGAAGACTCTATAAATAGCACTCAAGTCCCTCCCCTAATCTGATGATGCACAATTTGACTCACATACTGATTTAGAGAGAACTTTCTTCTCGTGAGTGGCAATCTCATTAGGCCAGTGTTCTAACGAAGGGTATAGGGGAGAAGAACTTGAGTTCGTGTTCGGAAACCGTCGCAAATTCCGCGTCAAGTTCGATGGATTCCAAACCAGGTACGCGAATCGATAATTTCTCCATTATCGTGTTTCGGTTTCTGATTATGGTGATCCTGGGCGTGCCATTTTCGTGGCCAACAAAACTATGACCCCAAAATTAACTATATCATATATGCTGATAAACAAGCTATAATGGATGAAATATAACTTGAAGTTCGTGTTGCGGGCGAGTCAATAAGAGTTGAACTGGACTGTGGATGTACCCTGGAGACAATTTGAAAGTGTAGTGCTGCAGAATCATCGAAAGGACGATTTTCGCTTCATTCATGGCAAAGTTCATTCCCACACACATTCGAGGCCCAAAGCCGAAGGGAAGGAACACCACTGCGTTGTTGTTGGTGGCTTTAGAGACGCCTTCTGAGAATCGCTCTGGTCTGAAGAGGTGCACATCTTCTCCCCAGATTTCGGGGTCATGTTGAAGCTTGAGGTTTGCTATAAAGACTTGAATGCCAGGAGGAAGAACAAGTTTCCCTAGCCTAAGTTGCTGGTCAACTTTTCGAGTGAACCCAATCACTGGAGGGTATAATCGTAGAGCTTCGTTCATGATCATGCTCATCTGCGCACAAGAGAAGACATTGGTTGACAACACGTACAACTCAGAATGTAGAAGAAGGACGATTTCATTGTTCCTTTCCCAGTAAAATGGACTCTTTTCCGTCCTCGGTAAATTTGTGAAAGAGCTGTTAAGTGTCAAAAAAATTGTTGGTACAGAAATTTACTGGTCACGTAATTTTACAATAACTTACGGGTAACTAACAGACACTTTTATGGAATTACTATTTTTTTTTGCACAGTTTAGCAAATGCTGTAATTTTTAAACTTCTATATGAACTCATCAATATTTATTTGAGTAACTCACCAATTTTTTCCTGATTAAATTACAAACTAGTTTTGGGTTACCAACTCTCATTTGAATCATAGATTTATTTTTATTTTTTTCAATTTATGAATTTTTTTTTATAGTTTACCAATTTTTTTTTGTCTCTCTTACAAACGTCTTATAATTATCAACTCTACATGATTCTATCTACCTTTATTTTTGCAACTGACAAGTTTTTCCCTGTTAGATTGCCAATTAATTTTAATTTACCAAATCTTATTTAAGTTGTTCACTGACGTTAATTTAATTCTAAAGTTTACCAATTTATCTATTGACTTACGATTTTTTATTTTCCTTACTTACCAACCTATTAAATTTACAAACTTCTTTAGAAATTACCAACCTTAATTGGACTGCGTACCAAATCTTTTTATTAATTTCATGTAAGACTTCTAAAATTCAAAACGTTGGTAAGTTATGCAACAAAGACTTGTTTGTTCACATATTTTTTTACTTTTCCAGCCAAAATTTAAAATATTGCCGAAAGTTTAAAAATTGTGAAAAACTACGTATGATTCTACATGTTAGCATAAGGCAAAATGTCGAGGTGTAAAATTTAGATTATTTGAGTAAAGAGTAAAAAGTAAAAATCAATTCAGACAGATTCAAAAGTTGGTAAGTTAGTACAAAAATTACTATTTACAAACTATAAAAGAAGTCAATAATTACATAAAAGCGTTGGCAAGTTATCGGCGAGTTACATGTAAACGCACTGGTCTTTTATTTTATTTTTTGCTTTTACCGACAATTTTTTCAGTTATCGATGGTTGAGCCTCAAGTTTACGTATAACGGTGTTCCTCAAACAGAGTTGCAAATGGTATAATTCTGGTAATATAGAGTATCAATGAGTTTGCGTTTTGGACTCAAACAATCAGCCATACCAATCGTTTCTAGACTACCAAATCAATCAAGACAAAGACCAATTCGATTTTTCATACCGTCCTCAACTTCGCGATTCCATCGGAGTCGGGGTCATCATTCCTGAATACATCAAGAACCTCCTTCCTTGCTTCCTCCTGCCAATCAGGATGACTTGCTAGGAGGAACATGACCCATGTCAGCATTGCGGTGATGGTTTCATGTCCGGCGAAGTAGAATGTCTTGCACTCATCCACCAGACCATCGACCGTGATTTTCTTGCTCTCATCCTTATCATGATAAGCCTTCACAAGCTGCCCCAGGAAATCATTCCCATAGTCATCTGCTTCCCCAGCCATCATCTTCTTCTCTCTTTTCTTGGCAATCTCCAAGATCGCATCGCATACGCCTTTCTCGAGCTTCTCAGCTTCAATTTCATCCGCCGTCTTCCAAATCTTACTGTGCCCAGATTCAACAAGAAACGCCTTAGTTTGTGAATCTAAAGTGTAGATTGATTTTCTGTCAATTGTGTGTTCAAGTCTCCATTTACCTTACTAGCTAGCTAACATCATTATATTTACAAGCTGCCTTTTATGATTCTATTAGGTTGTTCAAATACTGGGAAGAATCGCAAACTGTAAGTTTGATCACACAGTTATTGTCCGCCGGCTTCAAACCACGCATCAAACTTTTACTAACTTATTTCTTTTAGTGAGATCTCACGTAGGTCTCACTGCTACTTGGGGTTGGAATTGCTTATATCCGAATCCACATGAATCGGGTTAATCACATTCCGTCCCCATGGAAGGTCCACATGATTTCCACGAGGATCCCACAAAAATCAATGATTTTGATTGACTATTATCCGCAGACAATTCTCCATGCACCTTGTTTTCTCGACTTTTCAAAACATGAGTGGCATAGTCTATTTGACTAAAGCTAAAACGAGCTCCCGCAGGTTTCGGTACTTTTCTCTTCTAGCTTCTATACATACTAATTTTAAGGTAATTTTTCTTAGGAAAATGTTGAAGAGGAATACCTCATTCCCGGGAACCTCATATGCAAAGCATTCCTGGACGCTAACAAACCCAAGTTTGTCAACATCTCAAAGATGTTTCTCCCTTCGATGTAGCTACTCCCAAAAGCGGTCCTCGAAATCACTTCGGAGGTCAATAACTTGAATTCTTCAAACACCTCAGTCTCTTTTCCTTCTCGTTGCTTCCATTTCTCTAGCATCATGCGAACACTCTCCACCATCGCCGGAACCATGTTCTGCACTTCAATTAGTTCCCCTCAATTCATAACTCAAATCTCAAGATTGCATGAAATTCTCTTTAGTATATCAAACCTAATTACCTTCAGGCTTTCCCCGTGGAAAGTGTGATTGGCGAGTCTACGCTGCTTCGCCCACTTTACCCCATCTATCGTAGACACGAGCCCATCTCCTAAAATCTTCTTGCCGTAGCCTCTCGCTCCTGGTTTTGGAAACGTTTGCTCCTGTTGATTAGCACCTCCTTAATCAGCTCCGGTTCCGTGATGACCAATTGAGCTTGAGTCCCGAACCAACTTAGGTAATTCCTCCCTACAAAATGTTTGCACAAAAACCTCAATTATGAACAAACTAAAGTCAGATCAAATCCCCAGGAATGGTTCGCACAATATTATGACTAAAGCTTATATTTTAAATCTACCATATGTGCTGATCCATATGTCGATGTGAGGCTGAACCTTTGGGAGTATGTCGTGAGAGAGATCGTCCATGGGCGTGCTTCTGGCTTCTGATCTCATCTTCATTGTTTCCTTGGTGCTCCCATGGAGGAACCTGTAAGGAGGGCCATTGATTCCCTGTCGGGCCATCAGCCTCTGAATTCTGAGCGGGTTCCACCATAACTGGTGCACGAGCTCGGCGAGAGACCGTAAGATTAGAAACACAGAGAGAGCTCAACAGGATGGCTATGCTGATCCCCATTATTTTCCAAGATTGACTGAGATTTTCTTGAACATGTGGAGTTAAATAACTCAACTATGACGTGCGATAGGGAGAGACTGAGCCTTGACCAGCACCCCAAAGATAAACAAATAATATCCATGAGAACAATTTTATGATGGTCGTCGGTGTCAGCTGATTGGGATTGCAAGAAAATGGTAAGCACTTACGTCATGCAGTAGGTGCAACATTACTTCATAGACTAGCATTAGCCCGGGAAAAAGCGATTGTGAAAATCGAAATCAAGCGACGAATTACTCATTTGATGAATTAGCGTCGTGAAAGTCTTACGATAAATTAGGAATATTACTTTCGTACCATCAAACATAGAATAATCTTCTTTTTTTCTGAAACATAGGACAATTTTTATTTTTTTTGGATAAGAAACATAGAATAAGTTGCTTCTAGTATGGCCTGATAGACCCCACGTAAAGCATGGGAAAATGAATACAATCTTTTTATTAGAGATGCTGAATAGAAATGATCAATCGTTATGAAGATTGTGTTTTCTAGATGAGTCATTGCTTGTACTAACGTTCATGCAGATATCCTACCCACGGAGGGCATTCATTTCCGAGATCCGTAAGATGAAAAGATTAAGCCAAATCAAAGAAGCTAGACAAAATTTGTTGGGACTCACAATAGAAGTCATCGCGAAAAGGGCGTCAAGTGCGAACCCATCAACATATTTAATTAGACTCACATTTATTAAAAAAAATTTAAACCAGTTATAGGTCAACTGAAATATATTTAACTGCTTCGCAATACACCACATCTCAATGTGAGACTTCTTTTGCCTAACACCATCACCCCTACAATCTTCACTTCACTTGTGAACTTCTTGTGTTAGGCCAGGCTCCTCCTTAATCCAATTGCCCTTTCGCACCAACATTATCATAACTCAAACTACGGATTTTACCTCAATCATTTTCGGCATGCCAAGTTCAGCGAGAAGCCAAGACACACCATTCGTTACCTCGATCAGTAAGTCACATGAGATATTTTCTCTAAGATATCCACCAAATATTAATACACATTGAAAATAGGCCGCCAATCAACCATTAGTTCTGATACCACTTGTTGGATCGACGCAATAGAAAACCAATAACTTCTTTTGAGAAGATTGTAAACACTTAGTTTTCTACTAACGTTTTACCAATTTTGGTCCGAAGTCAACTTTCGTCGAAAGCCTAAATGAATGGTGGAAACGGATGATATTCGTTAAGAGCCTTTCGACAATATCCAATCTATCCCAATCCGACACCCAAATCATGAGATACGCGTATCTTAATTCGGGCTTGTTCAAGATGACCCAAACGGAGGGTCACTGATGGCTACCGGCTTAACGTTGATATACAGTGTTTTTCCATACAAAAGATAGGATACAACAAATTCCTCATATTTCTCATCGTATTTTATCCATTCCTATCGTAATCTTGATCATGGCAACTACTCACAACCTTTGGAAAAAAAAAAATACTCATAGCCTAATACTTTAATTGAGGGCATAAAGACATTAGAAGTGTCAAAAGTTTTGTACGACGCTCACTTTAATTCCAAAAGTTATTTTCGAATCACTTAAGTGCAACTTTTTCAAAAAATGATCACTTAAATCCCAACTCCAATTTGGGTCGCTAGAATCCGACGTGACCATATTTTATTAGTTTCTCCAGTCAACGTGGCTCGCCGTCGTGCCCAATTAACATATAGACCCCTAAAGGACGTCATGTACAATGTTTGCCCCAAAATATAAACCCTAAATTGCAAATTGAAAGAAATTCCCCAATTCGAAACCATAACAAATTGGGTACCAAGGTCACACCGGCTCAAGGCCGAGTTTATGCAGTCACATCCAAGATGGTTATATCAGGTATCATTTTTTTGTGCAACAATAATTCTTATGCATTATTTGATACGTGTACCACACATTCATTCATATATACACGGTTCGTACAATCGATTGGAATAAACCGTAGGCCGCTTGAAATATCCCTTAGTGTCTCGACGCCATTAAAGATGCGATTTTGTCCACTCCAACAAGCAAGGGTTGTAAGGTCACCATAGGCGAACAAGATCAAATGGCAAATTTGATCATGTTAACTATGTACGATTTTGATGTTATCTTGGGAAAGGATTGGCTTCGTAAACAACAAGCCAATGTGGATTGTTACAAGAAAATAATCCAGTTCAATCCACTTGATCATCCTAGTTTTGCATTCTTTGGAAAAGGGGTAAATCCTTCAATGCCACTCATTTCTGCGCTTGAGGCAATGGTTGCCAAGGATACTTGGCATTTGTGGTAGTACTGTCAAAGGAAGAAGCAAAACTTGAAGAAATCCCTATAGTGCTAGAATTTCATAATGTATTCTCGGACGAATTACCGGGATTACCGCTGGAGCGTGAAGTTGAATTCATTGTTCAATTAGCTCTTAGAACGGAACCTATTTCCAAAGCTCCCCATTGGATGGCTTTAATGGAGTTGAGAGAGTTAAAGGTGTAACTCCAGGCCTAGTGCGTCACCTTGGGGTGCACCGGTGTTGTTTGTGAAAATGAAGATGGGTCGATATGACTTTGCATCGATTATCAGCAACTAAATCAAGTTACAAACAAGAATAAGTACCCGTTGCCAATGATCAATGATTTATTTGATCAGCTTCTAGGGTTGTTGGTATTTTCCAAGATCGATATAAGATCGGGGTATCATTAATTGTAGATCAAGAAGAAAGATATTCCTAAGACGGCTTTTCAAACTCGTTATGGCTACTATGAGTTCTTAGTCATGCCTTTTGGTTTGACTAATGCACCAATAGCGTTTATAGATTTGCTGAATAGGGTGTTTACATCGTTTGATCAATTTGTTATAGTGTTCATTGATGATATTTTGATATACTCAAATGGCTCGAATGATCATGAGCAACATTTAAGGCATGTGCTCCAAACACTTAGTGAGCACAAATTATATGCTAAGTTTACCAAGTGCAAGTTCTGGCTTAGTCGTATGGTATTTTTAGGCCATGTGGTTTCAAGCGAAGGAATATCTATTCACCCTGCAAAAGTCGAGTCAGTGATAAATTGGCCAAGACCAACAACAGTAATCGAAGTTAAGAGTTTCTTGGGTCTAGCTAGATATTATCAGAGATTTGTAAAAGGATTTTTACGTCTCGCCACTCCATTAACTCAATTGACGAGAAAGGAAGTGAAGTTTAAGTGGTCGGATAAGTGCGAGCAAAGCTTCAAAGAATTTAAAAGAAGATTGACTATGGCTCCGATCTTTATGATACCATTAGGACCTAAAGGTTTTGTAATTTACAATGATGCATCTCATAAAGGGATTGGTTGTGTTTTGATACAACATGGGAAGGTTGTTACTTACGCATCCAAACAGTTGAAGCCGTGTGAGTTGAATGATCCTACTCATGATTTAGAGCTCACCGCAATCGTGTTTGCATTGAAGATATGGAGACACCCATTATTTCTATGGGGAAAAGTTTGAAATCTACACGAACTACAAAAATTTGAAGTACCTATTTTTCCCAAAAAGAATTGAATATGAGTCCAAGACGTTGGATGGAATTATTGATGGACTATGATTGTGAGATTTTGTATCATCCTGAAAAGACGAACAAAGTTGTGGATACGCTCAGTTAGAAATCTACACAAGTAGTTGCACATATGATGGTTTAGGAATAGACCTTACTTGAAGATGCTTGAGATTTTGAGTTTAGGTTTGATATGAGTAGTCTTTAAAGTGTAATAGCTACTCTTAGAATCGAGCTAGTGATTGTGCAAAGAATCAAGACCCTGCAACAAACCGACTTTGAAATTTGGAAAATTCGAAAAGAAGCCATTGTAGGAAAAATGCCAGATTTTCGGGTGTCAAAATGGAGTTCTAAAATTTCATAGATGTCTTTGTGTGCCTAATGACGTCGACTTGAGGAATGAAATTTTATCATAAGCTCATCGAAGTAATTATAGTGTTCATCCAGGAAGTACGAAGATATATCAGAACCTTCGCCAGCACTATTAGTGGAATTGGGTGAATGTTGATATCGCCAAACATGTCTCGAGATGTTTGACATGTCAATAAGTGAAGACAGAATATTTTAAGCCAGGTGGAATGTTGAAACCATTGAAAATATTTGAATGGAAGTGGGAGCACGTAAAGATGGATTTTGTCCGAGGATTGTCAATGACACCAAAAAGTCATGATGTAACTACAAGAGGGTGTATCCATTTCCGATCGTGAAAATGACTCGAGGATTGATTAACATGATGTAGTCCGCAGTAACAGTTCTCGGATGACGACAGGAAACGAAACCACTTACACCGAGTTTTCATGAGCATTTTGTCAAACAGGTTACGTGCGACTGGCTGGGAACAAGAACAGAGCCGATTAAGGCTCAAACCCACAACCACAATCAACATAAAACAGAAGGCAGCACACAACAGTGGCCGGGGAAGGCTCGCTGACGCTCAGAAACGAGTGCAAGCTAGCGTCGGCGAGTCTCGGCCCCGGTTGGCCGAGACCAAAAAAAAAACAGAGCACAAAAGACAAGAAAAATAGGGGGCTCGGCGGTGGCATCCCTACCCGGCTTGGCGGCGGCGAATGGGGGGCGCGCTCGATAGATCGGACTACATCCGGTCGCCTCGCACGCCTCCGAGCCGGGATCCTCGGGGAATCGACCTAAAACCGAAAAAAAAAAAGGGGAATGAACAAACCGAAACCTACAGTGACTTTGGCTCGAGGAAGGGAAAACGTCGGATGACCGTCTCGTCGACTAAAGCTCCGGCGCGGTGGTCACCGGAGGAACATTCTCAATGTCGGATTCTCACTCTCGGCTCTCTCCTCTTCCCTCACGGTCTCACTCTCTCTCCGGTTCCTCCCGCTCTCTCCCACGGCCCCTTTATGGCCGGTCGGTCACGCCCGACCGCCAGCCTGCTATGGCCGGCCGGTCGCCGACCACCAACTCCCTGCGCCTGCCCGTGTCGGCCGCCAAAGCTCTGCGTCGCTGCCTCTGTTCCTCTCTCTGTCCCTCCTGCTCTCTGTCTTCTGAACGTGAGGGAGGAGGAGGAGGAGGAGAAAGGGGCTGGGCCAAAAAGGAGAAAAAAGAAAGTCTAGTGGGCCGGCCCAACTGAGGAAAGAAAAGAAAGAAAAATAAGGGGCCGGGTCGGACCGGTCCAGTCGAACCGGCCCGAGGTTTTTTTTTTCTTGAACAAAATTTTAATAAACCCTATTATTATTAATGAAAATGCTCCTAATGTTTATATATTATGCAATTTAATGATAATTATTTTTGTTTAGGGGTTAAAAATTAATTTCTAATTTTCTATACAATTAAATCCTAAATGGATAGTCAAGATTTAGGTATCAACAATGGTGAATAAAAATGATCAATCGTTTTGAAGATTTTTTTTCCGGATGATTCATTGCTTTTACAATATAATGTTCATGCAGATTTCCAAATCCATGTAGTGCATTATTTTTGTGAACCGTACGATGAAAAGATTAAGCCACATCAAAGACCTACACTAAATTTATTGGGACGGACAACAAAAATCTAAATCATTTGGGTAAATCGCCAAGAGAGAGTCAAGTTCAAGCTCATTAACATATATAGTTGGACCCACATTCATTTAAAAGTCTAAACAAATGAGTTTTGTCTCAATTAGAATATATATTAACTGCTCCCCAATGTAGCACATCTCCTATGTAGGACTTCCTTTGCCCAACACTCTCACACGTGCACCTCAACAAATCCCCTCCTCACGTGTCAGCCTTCTGTGTTAGGCCCCTTCCCTTTATTCCAAGCACCCTTCCATACCAACATTATCATAACTCGAATTTCAGATTCTACCTCAATCGTCTTGACATAGACAAGTTCAATAGGAAGTCAGGGGACACCATCAACCAACTCAATTAAGAAAATCAAATGTAAGATTCCTTCATTTAGATATTCATCAAACATTAATAAATATAGGGAGTGGGCCACCGATTAATCATCGACTGTAATACTATTTGTTAGATCGACCCAATAGAAAGCCAACAACTTCACTCGAGGATATTTTAGGCACCTAACTTTTTACTAAGGTCTCACCAACTTTGACCCGAAGTCAACCACCGTCAAAAGCCTTATCGAATGGTGCGATCTAATGATATTTGTTGAGAACTTTATAATGATACGCCTCTTTTGATTTGGCCAATTTAGAGTGACTTGAATTGAGGGTCATCGGAGTGTTTTGCTAAGCAAAAGATAGGAAATAACAAATCCCCATCCCTACATTGTATATTCTCTTTTATCCAATCCTATCACAATACTTATCTTGACGACTATCCATAGCCTAATATTTTAATTGTGGCAACAAAAATCTCATCTCTTCCGAATAGATTGGGCTACATTAACATATTGGTCATGCTTTTTCCACCCCTATATCGACTGTATCCACACCCAATGACAACTTAAACATTGATGCCGTTCATCTTCTTCCTTTGTTCTCTACTTCTCCCTTGTTCAATAACTTTTTTCTTGGTAATGTTTATAAAAAGAAGGAATATGTACACTAGAAGTTCTAAAACTTATTATAAAAGTGCAATTGAGTCCTAAAACTTACAAAAGCAGCAATCGAGTCCTAAAATTAACGCTATCTAATTTACTAACGGAAAATGCTGATGTGGCGCTGACATGTCATATTTTATTACTTTTCTTGAGACACATGGAAATGATGTGGCGTCCAACAAGCACCACGTCAGCAAAAATTAAAATTAAAATTAAAATTAAAATAGAAAAAATCTATAAAAATTTATAAAAAAAAAAGAAGAGAAGAAGACCCCAACAAGCGGCTGTGGCGTTAGCCAAGCCCTTGCTGGTGGCGCTTGTTGGACGCCACGTGTCTCAAGAAAATTAATAAAATAAGCCACATTAGTGCCACGTCAACATTTTCCGTTAGTAAATTAGACGGTGTTAACTTTAAAACTCGATTGAACCAATTTGATAAGTTTTAGGACTTTTAGGGAACATATCCCTAAAAAGAAAAAAAAGATATCTACTAGGTTTGCTTCTAGCATATGCTTTCTGCCATTTCTTCTATTCTAAATAGAGTTTGACCTAATGAAAGCCAGAGTGCGTCAATAGTTTTACAGCACACTTGAACCATTTCAAGGAAATGTATATGCAAGAGTTGATCGATTTTTACCTAATCTCTTTCGTTCATCTCATATCCATAAAGAAAATTTACGGTCCCCTTCAAGAACTTGTTGGGATTTTAGTATCAAAAATCCATAAATTGTGAATGAGAAGTGTGGATGGAAATAGTCCCACATTGGATAGAAGTTGTGATGGGAGATGGTTTATTTAGATGAGCCTCTCAAATGGGTTTGGGCCCCAAGGGGTACCCCACTTTTGTGGAAGGGAGAGGACCTACGCCAAGCTAGGTCGGTCCCCCCGCGGGCGTGCCGCGACCTGGCTCGGCTCGGACCGGGCCCGGGTCCATTCGCTATCGGTTTTTATTTTTTCCCGAACAGACACGTTTTGTTAGAAGTTAATTAATTATTATTTTTGGACAAACAAACATGTCTGTTCGTGAGGTTCGGTTCAAGCGAGTGCTCGCGACTGTTCACGGACCGAACGAAAAAACTGCTTCATTGCTCGCGACTCTTCATTTTCGCCATCTATAACCGGACTGTTCTGTTCAGTCTATTGACTCTTCATGGTATTCTTATTTTCCCGCGAGACTTTTTTCCCGACACTCTCTACACATTTTTCATTTGTTTCCGCACAGCATTCTGCTGCATTTTCTTCATCATTGTGCGATTATTCTGCGAAGTTGCGTTCAAATATTTCCTTTGAAAAAGTACCGCTTCTTCGGAAAGGCGATCCGTTCTATCCTGGGAGACAATTGTTTAACAACCTTGGGTACCGGTAGAGGGGACAAATTGTCTTAAGGACACAACGTGAATTCGTTGGGTTCGGATCATTCGTCGACATTCGGATTGCTCGTCAGAACGTGACTTCAGGTTTGTCGAACAACTTTATTTTGCATATACAAGCACTATTACGTGACAACAATCTTAAGACAATTTTTATCGTGTTTGTATAATTGCATTTCTCAATCATTTCTATCTTCGTGACTTCAGAAATGGCTACAACATCAATGACGCATATTGTTTCTGTTTCGACTCATGGAGAGAAGCTAGAAAAGTTCAATGGGGCTGACTTCAAGAGATGACAACAGAAGATGTTGTTCTACTCACTACTTTGAACTTGGCAAGGTTCCTCATAGAGGATGCTATGAAGTTGGATGAAGGAGAGACAGACAAAGAAAAGGTTGCTGCTATAGGTGCATGGAAGCATTCTGATTTTCTGTGTCGCAACTATATCCTTAATGGTCTGGACAATTCCCTCTACAACATTTATAATCCGCTAAAAACAGCTAAGGAGTTGTGGGAAAGTTTGGACAAGAAATACAAAACGGAAGATGCTGGGTTGAAGAAATTCATCGTCGGCAAATTTCTGGACTTCAAGATGGTAGATTCTAAAACCGTCTTAAGTCAAGTTCAATAACTTCAAGTGATCACGCATGACATTCATGCTGAAGGTATGATGATCAGTGAATCATTTCAAGTGGCTGCTTTCAATGAAAAGTTACCACCGTCTTGGAAAGATATCAAGAATTATCTCAAACACAAGAGAAAGGAATTATCACTTGAAGACTTAATTGTTCGATTGAGGATAAAGGAAGATAATAGGAATTCTGAAAAGAAAGTTAGCAGCAATCTGGCGGTCTCAAGGGCCAACGTTGTTGAAGAAGGATAAAAAACCAACAAGAAGAGGAAAAACTATGGACAGCGATCCACCCAAGGCCTGAAAAAATTCATTGGCAAATGCTACAATTGCGGAAAGTTTGGACATCGTGCCAAAAACTGTAGAGCCAAAAAAGAAAGATGACTCAGGCAAATGTGGTGGAACAGATTTTCAATGGTGTTGATGATATCAATCTTACTGCTATGATATCCGAGTGCAACATGGTGGGAAACCCCAAAGAATGGTGGATTGATACTGGAGTAACTCGTCATATATGCGCCAATAAATCTATGTTCTCATCATACACGCCTATGGAAGGTGATGAAAAACTATACATGGATAATTCATCAACTTCTAAGGTTGAAGGTGTTGGAAAGGTTGCTTTGAAGATGACGTCTGAGAAAGTTGTGACATTAAACAATGTGCTACATGTGCCAGACATATGCAAAAATTTAGTGTCCGGATCTCTTCTTAGCAAGAATGGTTTCAAGTTGGTATTTGTGTCTAATAAGTTTATACTCTCCAAAAATGAGATGTATGTAGGAAAGAGTTATCTTAATGATGGTCTATTCAAGTTGAATGTAACGACTGTTGTACCCAATGATGTTATGAATAAAGTTGTTTCTGCTTATGTGCTTGAGTCTCCTAATTTATGGCATGCTAGACTAGGACATGTTAATTATAAGGGCAAAAGGACACTATAAGTGCCATAACTTGTGTACGGCGCTCACTTTGGTGCCATAACTTTTTTTCGGATCACTTTGGTGCCAAGTCGGAGGAAAAACGATCACTTAAGTGTCATAACTTTTTTTTGGATCACTTCAGTGCTAAAATTTTTGAAAAACGATCACTTAAGTGCTAAATTTTTTGAAAAACGATCATTTAAGTGCTAAAATTTTTGAAAAACGATCACTTAAGTGCCAATCTCCGGCGAGCCACGTCAGCTTCAGAAATTAATACAAAAAATGCCACGTCAGATTTCCGGCGAAAAATTGTGTGCGGCACCGAAGTTGGCACTTAAGTGATCGTTTTTCAAAAATTTTAGCACTTAAGTGATCGTTTTTCAAAAATTTTAGCACTAAAGTGATCCAAAAAAAAGTTATGGCACTAAAGTGAGCGTCGTACACAAGTTATGGCACTTGTAGTGTTCTTTTGCCTAATTATAAGTCAATAAAAGAATTAATGAACATGGCGTTATTGCCAAAATTCGACTGTCCAAGTGAAAAATGCCAAGTGTGTGTTGAATCAAAATTTTCTAAGCCTCCTTTTCATTCTATAGATAATAGAATCACAAAACCTTTAGATTTAATACACACAGACATTTGTGATTTGAAAGCAATACCGTCAAGAGGTGGTAAGAAGTATATTATAACGTTCATAGATGACTGTTCGAGGTATTGTTATGTTTATTTGCTTAGTAGTAAAGATGAGGCTGTGAATGCTTTTAGAACTTATAAGTCCGAAGTTAAAACTCAGTTAAATAAGAAAATTAAGATGATAAGAAGTGACAAAGGAGGTGAATATGAATTTCCTTTTAAAGAAATTTGTTCTGAGTTTGGTATTATTCACCAAACTACTCCTCCTTATGCGCCACAAGCTAATGTAGTGGCGGAAAGGAAAAACCGGTCTTTAAAGGAAACAATGAATGCATTGTTGAATAATTCTGGTTTACCACAAAATTTGTGGGGGGAAGCTGTTTTGACGGCAAATTTTATTTTGAATAGAGTACCCCACAGAAAGACACAACAAACTTCCTATGAGAAGTGGAAAGGCAGAACGCCTAATTTGAAATATCTCAAAGTGTGGGGGTGCTTAACTAAGGTTGCGATTCCTAAACCTAAAAAGGTTAAAATAGGACCAAAAACCGTTGATTGTGTCTTTATTGGATATGATATTAATAGTAATGCATATCGATTTCTTGTTCATAAGTCTGAGGTCCCCGATATACATGTTAATACGATCATTGAGTCAAGGGACGCTTCGTTCTTTGAAAATATATTTCCGTATAACATAGTTTATGAGCCAATTAACAATAATAAGAGGCATCGAGATATTACACCTAAAAGCGATCCTATAGAAGATGAACCTAGACGTAGTAAAAGACAAAGAACTTCTAAGTTCTTTGAAAATGATTTTCTAACATATTTATTAGAGAATGAGCCTCAGACCTTTAAAGAGGCTGTGACATCCCTAGAAGCCCCGTTCTGGAAAGAAGTTATCAATGGTGAAGTTGAATCCATCTTGTCAAACCATACATGGGAATTGGTTGACCTTCCTCCTGGTAATAAACCACTACAATGTAAGTGGATTTTCAAGAGGAAAATAAAAGCGGATGGTACTATTGATAAGTATGAAGCTAAGCTTGTGGTAAAAGGATACAAGCAACGAGAAGGCCTTGATTATTTTGATACTTATTCACCTGTTACTAGAATTACATCTATAAGGATGCTAATTGCTAGAGCAGCGGTGTATAGGCTTGAAATCCATCAAATGGATGTTAAAACGGCTTTCTTAAACGGGGATTTGGAAGAATAAATATATTTGGAACAACCCGAAGGGTTCATTGTTCCAGGACAAGAGAAGAAAGTATGTCGGCTTATCAAGTCACTATATGGATTGAAACAAGCACCAAAACAATGGCATGCTAAAATTCGACCAAGTCATGTTATCGAATGGTTTTAAGATTAATGAGTGTGATAAATGTGTATATGTTAAGAACACTCATAATAGTTTTGCTATTTTGTGCTTGTATGTAGATGACATGCTTATAATGGGTATCGATATTACAGTTGTCAATATGACCAAACGAATGCTCATAAGTAAATTTGATATGAAAGATATGGGGGTTGCAGATGTTATTTTAGGAATTAAAATCCACAAGACTTATGGAGGATTAGCTCTATCACAGTCCCATTATATTGATACGATTCTTGGAAAGTGCAAGAATCTAGACATTGTACCAGTAAAGACTTCGATAGATGTTAATCTACATCTTTCAAAAAATACTGGTGAAAGCAAAGCTCAAAATGAGTATGCTAATATACTAGGCAGTCTAATGTATATCATGAATTGTACTAGGCCAGATATAGCTTGTGCTGTGAGCAAGCTAAGTCGATTTACAATTAGTCCAAATGAAAATCATTGAAAAACTATGAAACGTGTATTGGGCTATTTGAAGCTCACTCAAAATTATGCTTTGCACTACACAGAGTATCCAGCGGTACTTGAAGGATATTGTGATGCAAATTGGATAACCGGCACAAGAGACACAAAATCCTAAAGTGGGTATGTGTTTATACTTGGTGGGGGAGCAGTGTCTTGGAAGTCATCCAAACAAACTTATATTGCAAGGTCTACTATGGAAGCAGAATTCATTGCTTTGGATAAGGCCGACGAAGAAGCTGAGTGGCTTCGAAATTTCCTAGAAGACATTCCTAATTGATCTAAACCAATGCCAACTGTGTGTATTCATTGTGATAGTCAAGCGGCACTAGGCAGGGCAAGAAATGTCATGTATAACGGAAAGTCCCGACATATACGTCGAAGACACGATACTATAAGACAACTACTCTCTAGTGGAATTATCACGATTGACTATGTGAAGTCAAAAGATAATGTTGCGGATCCATTAACAAAAGGCTTAACTAGAGAGTTGGTTGTAAAAACATCAAGGGGAATGGGTTTAAGGCCTATAAAATAAGTCATCATAGCGGAAACCCTACCTAGTTGACTGGAGATCCCAAGATCTAGGTTCAAAGGAACAACCAAGTTATGCAAGCGGAGTAGTGTACTGTCAACTCTTGCTCATTCCCGTATAGAGACAATACTAACATGTGGAGGTTAAGTGTAAGCTTTTAATGATTCTGATTCGGGTACATAATATACCACACAATCAGAAATCACATATGTGAGTGTGAAGTGAGGGCCGCTTCTATGAAGAATTTGAAAGGCCAAATTCTTCAAAGCACTCATGAATCCAGGCGGTGTTCGTGGCCAAAACGAACACAACAGTGAGAACCAACTTTGTTTGAGAGATAATTGTGTGATTTCTATTGTCTTGACTTACACGAAAGGTCGACAGTTCAAAGACATCAAGTCTATTGATTGACCGAGTAAGTCCGATAGGTCTCACTAGGGAAAGTTCAAAGCCTCAGACTACTTATCCCAATGCAACGTTCTCTCATGGAATAATCGCACATTGCATCTCATGCATACACGAAGAGTCATGATATCTGAACTTCTCATGGGGATTGTTGGGATTTTAGTATCAAAAATCCATAAATTGTGAATGAGAAGTGAGGATGGAAATAGTCCCACATTGGATAGAAGTTGTGATGAGAGATGGTTTATTTAGATAAGCCTCTCAAATGGGTTTGGGCCCCAAGGGATACCCTGCTTTTGTGGAAGGGAGAGGACCTACACGCCGCCGTCCGTCCGGCCGACTCGGCTCGGACCGGGCCCGAGTCCATTCTCTATCGATTTTTATTTTTTCCCGAATAGCCACGTTTTGTTAGAAATTAATTAATTATTTTTTTTTGGACAAACAAACATGTCTGTTCGTGAGATTCGGTTCGCCCGAAACATTGCTCGCAACTGTTCACGAACCAAACGAAAACTGCTTCGGTTCAAGTGAGTGCTTGCGACTGTTCATGGACCGAACGAAAAAACCGCTTCATTGCTCGCGACTCTTCATTTTCGCCATCTATAACCGGACTGTTCTGTTCGGTCTTGTGACTCTTCGTGGCATTCTTATTTTCCCGTGAGACTTTTTTCCCGACACTCTCTACACATTTTTCATTTGTTTCCGCAAGGCATTCTGCTGCATTTTCTTCATCATTGTGTGTTGAGACCCCCCTCTTTTGTTAAAAAAAGCTCGGGAGCTCGGTCACGACATTGTGCGATTATTATGTGAAGTTGCGTTCAAATATTTCCTTTGAAGAAGTACCTCTTCTTTGAAAAGGCGATCCGTTTTATCTTGGGATATAATTGTTTAACAACCTTGGGTACCGGTAGAGGGGACAAATTGTCTTAAGGACACAACGTGAATTCGTTGGACTCGGATCATTCGTCAACATTCAAATTGCTCGTCAGAACGTGACTTCAGGTTTGTCGAACAACTTTATTTTGCATATACAAGCACTATTAGGTGACAACAGAACTATCTTTTGAAAACCCAGATTATCGCATCAGTGGTCATAGTGGCGATCGCGACCAAGGTTGTTCACTCGGTAAGGGGACTAATGACCCTGGGTGGCAATGGGTGGTTCTTCTTAATGAAGCTCTGAAAGTCCAGGAAGATTTTCAAGTTCCGCATCAACAATATTGAAATCGCAGAAGACTGAACACAGTCCAAGGAAGATTTTACAGTCCCTTAATTGACTAAAACAAAGGAAGACGAACAGAAGTATCATTGTGCGAGTATTTTTATCATTTTACTTTATTAGGGTATGGATGGAGCCAATATAACTGGCCAACCCCAACATATTAGGAAAAAGCGGAAATCAGGAAAAAAAAACAATCGACCGATCAATTTCATGTCGCTCACCTGCTTGCACAGTTTTTTGTCCTCTTCTCCTGACATTTCCACGGGTCGGGATGGAGCCCGACAAATGCTATATACCAGCAAATATATGTTGGCACTCATGCGTCGATAGCGTAGTATGCAGTAAATAAAGAAGGCACCAAACCCCAACATTTTTATGCTGATTAGGAAGGATGATACGCTGATCATCAGCATCCCCCAGAATGTTCGACAAATCCTAGAAGCCCACCACAAGGCATTGAAATATGAAGGCATCAATGGACATCATTTTACCACTAAGACATTATTTATATGCCGGTGAACCAAGCTACAAGGGTTGAAATATAACTTGAAGTCCAAGTTTCGGGCGAATCGTGAGGACTTGAACCGGACAGTGGACGTAGGCAGATGACAATTTGAAAGTGTAGCGTTGCAGAATCATCGAGAGAATGATCTTCACCTCATGCGTCGCGAAGTTCATGCCTGCACAAATTCGGGATCCGAAGCTGAAAGGAATGAACACGACTGGGTTGTTGTTGGTGGCTTTGGCAATGCCTTGGGCGAATCGCTCTGGTTTGAATTGAAGCACGTCTTCTCCCCAGATTTCGGGGTCATGGTGAAGCTTGAGATTTCCTATTACGATCTGAATATTGGCGGGAAGAACAAGTTTTCCCAACCTGAGTTGCTGATCAACTTGCCTACTCATCCCGATGACAGGAGGGTATAATCGCAGAGTCTCATTTATGATCATGCTAATCTGCGCACACAAAGAAAATATGACAACTAGACATCAAGTTCATCAATCTTTGCCTTTCTAATTAAAGAAATTCTAGATAAGGCCACCCGAATTTTATTATATTTGTGAGATTGAACTACATTTTGTTCTACCAAATTAACCCCAGACTGAACATCTATATTCATACCGTCTTTAATTTTGCGATACCATCAGAGTCGGGATCACTGTTCCCAAACACATGGAGAACCTCCTTTCTCGCTTCCTCTTGCCAATCAGGGTGAGCCGCTAGGAGGAACACGACCCATGTCATCCATGCATTGGTGGTTTCTTGTCCCGCTAGGTAGAATGTCTTGCATTCATCCACCAGATCATCGATCGTGATTTTCTTGCTCTCGTCCATGCCACGACAAGCCTTCACAAGCTGTCCTAGGAAATCATCCCCGAAGTCAGCTGCCTTACCAGCCTTCACCTTCTCTTCCCTTTTCTCGACAATCCCCAATATAGCGTCGTATATGCCTCTCTCGAGCTTTTCCGCTTCGATTTCATCTGCCGTCTTCCAAAACTTACTGAGAGGTATTCCAAGAGAAACTCCCCTAGTTTGTTAGGCTAATCTCAACTAAACAGAGGTCAACCTAAAAATTGGCCAAAAACAATTTGTTCTTAAGAAAAGGAGGCATACCTTAATCCTGGGAACCTTACAAGAGGAATATTTTTGCTTAATAACACACCCAATCTTGCCAACATCTGGAAAATATTCCTGCCTTCGACGTAACTGCTTCCAAATGCCGTTTTTGAAATCACTTCGCTTGTGAATAACTTAAAGTCTTCAAACACGTCAATCTCTTTCCCTTCTTGATGCTTCCACCTTGCTAGCATCACGTGAACGGTGTCCACCATCACTGGAACCATATTCTGCGTGACAATTTCGAACCCCACAAAATTGGTAGAATCTGAATTTGTTAGTACAATCAGAGAACCATTCTCCTTTCTCGTCGTCTTCTTAACGGTTCCATTAGGTCGATCACGAAAAGCACATTCAGCTATTATTAATAGCATGGAATTTTATTTAAGATTGAGATTGTTGAAATAATGAACTTGGAGCACTTTACTATCAAGCTTAAGTACCTTCAAGCTTTCCCCGTGGAAAGTGTAATTGGCCAGTTTACGCTGTTTTGCCCATTTTTCATCATTATTGGTGGTCACAAGCCCATCCCCTAAAAGTTTCTTGACAAAGTCCTTAGCTGGTGTTTTCGGATATGTTTTCTCTCTATTAACTAGCACCTCTTTGATCAGTTCTGGTTCTGTGATGACCAGCTGAGCTTGAGTCCCATGCCAACTTAAGTAATTTCGCCCTACAAAAGTCATAAAAAATTCCAATCAACAACTAAGGTCGGATGATCCTGCAGCAGCTTTCATTATGGACATAAAGTAGAGCACAAAATCAGAACTAAAGCTAAGGACTTAAGTCATTTACCATATCTGTTGGTCCATGTGTGGATTTCAGGCTGAATCTTGGGGAATATGTCATGAGAGAGATTGTTCATGGGTATGTCCCTGACCTTCATGGTCATCTTGAATGATTCCTTAGTGCTTCCATGGACGAACTTGTAAGGAGGACCTCTGATTCCCTGCTCATTCATTATCCTCTTTATCCTGAGCGGGTTCCACCATAACTTGTACCAGAGTTTGGCAAGAGACAAGAAGAGAAACAGAAACAGAGAGCTCAAGATAATGAGCACCTGCATGGTTTCTTTCCGAGGTAGGGAAAGGAAGGAAGTAGAGGAAACTAGAAAATCCAAATCATGGGTTGTGAAGTGATGATGATCAAGCTTTTAAGTGGCTTTGGCCGGAGGAATCTGTGAGCCGGGTGGTAAGAACAGGCTCAAAATGACCGCCTTTCGGCATTGATTGATGGAACGGCTGATACTGACATCGAAAATGTCGCATTTGCCGGCTCTAGTATGTTTTAAGAAATCATCCCTCAAGACAATAAGGTGAAAACGGATCTTACAATTAAATTAATACGAGAAAACCAAAGAAATAAATGAGAAATAATAAAGGACACCGGAGATGTATATGATTCGATTCGAGTTCTTTACCTACTCTACGAGAGAGTCTCCAAATAATGCATTAATAATTGAAAAAACGCATGCTTGAGTGAGCTAGAATGTTTCCGTGCGTGAAGTTGTTCTTTACACGGCAAGTTGCGTCCCATTTCTTGTTGGCCTTTTATGGCTTAAACAAGAGCGGCCTATTTCGTCTTTCTTGGGCAATTTTTATACTGAAGGAGGAGGAGACGTCCACTTCTTGATCAACCAGTCAAATTTGATTGAAAGAAGAAACTAATCTTGTTGGCCAAATCTTGAAATATATTTCCAACAGAAAAACAAACCTTCAGTTATCAAGTTCCACCGCTCAAGAAATTCAAATTTAATTGGAGTTTAACAAATCAAAATCCTCCAAACAGGTCGGGTTTTGTATACAAACTCAAACCTGAGACATAATTTAACACATAATTCGACACCTTAATTTAAAAATATCTTTGTTAGATTAGGTTTTATATTCAAGCATTGCATTTATCAGAATATGTATTGAAAAAGATCATTAGACCAACCTTAATGTCAAGTAAATAAAATTAGACAGGTGGTAAGCTCGCCGGAGGCATTGTTTGTGTGATGTCGGATGAAATAAACTATCAACAATCAAAGAATGATTTCTTATCAATCAGATGTGCTCTAAATCTAAAACCATGAACTTATTGTAATTCATCAAATTTCACAGACTTAAGGTTGAGACTTTATAGTGCCTCAGATTGGAGGAGACATATTAATAATGTCCGTGTCACGTTCGCCTCAGTGCTCACCACATGAAACTTCACTTTTGTTTTTGAGACTTATGGCACAATTTTGCCACATGACACACATTTGACCAATAAATTTTTAACTTAATGATTGGTAATATGCCAGTTTTATCTCTTATTAAATTTAAATTTTATAAAATAAATAAATGAAAATTATGAACATTTTATCTCTTATTGACTTTCAACTTAAAAAAGAAGGATAAATTAGAGAAAGCATTCTCAATTGTAATCTATCATCTCCCAATTTCGATATTTAGTTTATATTGAGTTTAAAAATTAGAAAATGGATAAAGAGAAAGTATATCAAAAATTATTTTAGTAAGCTTAAAATGTAAAAAAGGACAAATTAGTGAAAATATTTTAAATTAAAGCTTAGCTTGTTTCGTGAAAAATGTGATATTTCTGGAAAATATTTTTCGGGAAGTCATTTTTATGCATCCAGAATTTTCATAATTATATTTAGGATATAAAGTTAAGTGTTATTTAATTTGGGACCCTCGGATGGCATGTAGGTTGTTAATTTTGTGAGGTGCAGAAGGTGCGAAGGACAATTTTTCGCATCTGTAATTGCTAGAGTCTGATGTGTTAGAATTGAATTGATAAGATATTGGCGTGTGCATTGATGGTGTGGCATAACAGTAATTGATTTACTACCATATGAGTTGTAGATGGGGGCTGATGTACTCCAAATTACTTATTTGAGAATTTTCAAGTTTAAATTTACTAAATTGAAATTTTCCTAGCATTCGGTATTGCTCACTAATAATTTAGTGGGTTCAAAATATTTTTCGGGTTTATCAGTACTTTAGAGCGGACACCAGTTTCCATAATTACGTATCGATTTATTAGATATTTTGGAAATTTAACAAAATATCTACTTTGGAATAAACATTTGGTCTCTCTTTAAATTTAGTACACGCCTCTTTTCATTTTCTACCAAGCATTTTTGAACCACTAGCCTTAAATTTGTGACATTCAACTTGGCTAACCTTCGATCAAAAAAAAAACTTGGCTAACCATGATGTCATGCATTACATTATCTATGTTAACCTTAGTCCATTAATGCCTTAAGATTCGAGGTGTGACACTTTCCATTTATGGTTCCATTCAATTCCATCAATCCTCCATCAACGTCTTTGTTCCTAATATATTTTCGCTCATCATCTTCTCTACCTATTATCCATTTTTCCCCTGCTTTCACCTAGTTTGCTCCTTCCGTTCGCAACTGGGGGCGGCAATTCATGTCCTCATGCATATTCATGTCTTGTCAACATGGAAGTGTATGTTTAGGCAAGTAAATCGAACAGATGTGCTAAACAATTTTTTTTTCAGGAAACTCGAACACCTAATGAATACGTATCAGAACACGATTCACCTAATCCGTTATATTAAAGGGGTAAAACCAATCCTATTTAACCTGGACATAAGTCGAAACAAATCTTTTAGATAAAATGAACTTCTGTGGCTCTTTCATCAAACTATGACCCCAAAATTAACTACATCATATATGCTGATAAACAAGCTATAATGGATGAAATATAACTTGAAGTCCGTGTTGCGGGCGAGTCAATAAGAGTTGAACTGGACTGTGGATGTACCCTGGAGACAATTTGAAAGTGTAGTGCTGCAGAATCATCGAAAGGACGATTTTCGCTTCATTCATGGCGAAGTTCATTCCCACACACATTCGAGGCCCGAAGCCGAAGGGAAGGAACACCACTGCGTTGTTGTTGGTGGCTTTAGAGACGCCTTCTGAGAATCGCTCTGGTCTGAAGAGGTGCACATCTTCTCCCCAGATTTCGGGGTCATGTTGAAGCTTGAGGTTTGCTATAAAGACTTCAATATTAGGAGGAAGAACAAGTTTCCCTAGCCTAAGTTGCTGGTCCACTTTTCGAGCAAACCCAATCACAGGAGGGTATAATCGTAGAGCTTCGTTCATGATCATGCTCATCTGCACACAAGAGAAGACATTAGTTGACAACACGTACAACTCAGAATTTAGAAGAAGGACGATTTCATTGTATCTTTCCAGTAAAATTAACTCTATTCCGTCCTCGGTAAATTTCTGAAAGAGATGTTAAGTGTCGAAAAAACTGTCGGTACAGAAATTTACCGGTCACGTAATTTTACAATAACTTAAGGGTAACTAACAGACACTTTTATGGAATTACTTTTTTTTTTGCACAGTTTAGCAAATGCTCTAATTTTTAAACTTCTATATGAACTCATCAATATTTATTTGAGTAACTCACCAATTTTTTCCTGATTAAATTACAAACTAGTTTTGGGTTACCAACTCTCATTTGAGTCATAGATTTATTTTTTTTTCAATTTATGAATTTTTTTTATAGTTTACCAATTTTTTTTTGTCTCTCTTACAAACGTCTTATAATTATCAACTCTACATGATTCTATCTACCTTTATTTTTGCAACTGACCAGTTTTTCCATGTTAGATTGCCAATTAATTTTAATTTACCAAATCTTATTTAAGTTGTTCACTGACGTTAATTTAATTATAAATTTTACCAATTTATCTATTGACTTACGAATTTTTATTTTCCTTACTTACCAACCTATTAAATTTGCAAACTTCGTTAGAAATTACCAACCTTAATTGGACTGCTTACCAAATCTTTTTATTAATTTCATGTAAGACTTCTAAAATTCAAAACGTTGGTAAGTTATGCAACAAAGACTTGTTTGTTCACATATTTTTTTTACTTTTCCCGCCAAAATTTAAAATATTGTCCAAAGTTTAAAAATTGTGAAAAACTACGTATGATTCTACATGTTAGCATAAGGCAAAATGTCGAGGTGTAAAATTTAGATTATTTGAGTAAAGAGTAAAAAGTAAAAATCAATTCAGACAGATTCAAAAGTTGGTAAGTTAGTACAAAAATTACTATTTACAAATTATAAAAGAAGTCGATAATTACGTAAAAGCGTTGGCAAGTTATCGGCAAGTTACATGTAAGCACACTGGTCTTTTATTTTATTTTTTGCTTTTACCGACAATTTTTTCAGTTATCGATGGTTGAGCCTCAAGTTTACGTATAAGGGTGTTCCTCAAACAGAGTTGCAAATGGTATAATTCTGGTAATATAGAGTATCAATGAGTTTGCGTTTTGGACTCAAACAATCAGCCATACCAATCATTTCTAGACTACCAAATCAATCAAGACAAAGACCAGTTCGATTTTTCATACCGTCCTCAACTTCGCGATTCCATCAGAGTCGGGGTCGTCATTCCTGAATACATCAAGAACCTCCTTCCTTGCTTCCTCCTGCCAATCAGGATGACTTGCTAGGAGGAACGTGACCCATGTCAGCATTGCGGTGATGGTTTCATGTCCGGCGAAGTAGAATGTCTTGCACTCATCCACCAGACCATCGACCGTGATTTTCTTGCTCTCATCCTTATCATGATAAGCCTTCACAAGCTGCCCCAGGAAATCATTCCCATAGTCATCTGCTTCCCCAGCCATCACCTTCTTCTCTCTTTTCTTGGCAATCTCCAAGATCGCATCGCGTACGCCTTTCTCGAGCTTCTCAGCTTCAATTTCATCCGCCGTCTTCCAAATCTTACTGTGCCCGGATTCAACAAGAAACGCCTTAGTTTGTGAATCTAAAGTGTAGATTGATTTTCTGTCAAATGTGTGTTCAAGTCTCCATTTACCTTACTAGCTAGCTAACATCATTATATTTACAAGCTGCCTTTTATGATTCTATTAGGTTGTTCAAATACTGGGAAGAATCGCAAACTGTAAGTTTGATCACACAGTTATTGTCCGCCGGCTTGAAACCACTCATCAAACTTTTACTAACTTATTTCTTTTAGTGAGATCTCACGTAGGTCTCACTGCTACTTGGGGTTGGAATTGCTTATATCCGAATCCACATGAATCGGTTTAATCACATTCCATCACCATGGAAGGTCCACATGATTTCCACGAGGATCCCACAAAAATCAATGATTTTGATTCACTATTATCCGCAGACAATTATCCATGCACCTTTTTTTCTCGACTTTTCAAAACATGAGTGGCATAGTCTATTTGACTAAAGCTAAAACGAGCTCCCGCAGGTTTCGGTACTTTTCTCTTCTAGCTTCTATACATCCTAATTTTAAGGTAATTTTTCTTAGGAAAATGTTGAAGAGGAATACCTCATTCCCGGGAACCTCATATGCAAAGCATTCCTGGACGCTAACAAACCCAAGTTTGTCAACATCTCAAAGATGTTTCTCCCTTCGATGTAGCTACTCCCAAAAGCGGTCCTCGAAATCACTTCGGAGGTCAATAACTTGAATTCTTCAAACACCTCAGTCTCTTTTCCTTCTCGTTGCTTCCATTTCTCTAGCATCATGCGAACACTCTCCACCATCGCCGGAACCATGTTCTGCACTTCAATTAGTTCCCCTCAATTCATAACTCAAATCTCAAGATTGCATGAAATTCTCTTTAGTATATCAAACCTAATTACCTTCAAGCTTTCCCCGTGGAAAGTGTGATTGGCGAGTCTACGCTGCTTCGCCCACTTTACCCCATCTTTCGTAGACACGAGCCCATCTCCTAAAATCTTCTTGCCGTAGCCTCTCGCTCCTGGTTTTGGAAACGTTTGCTCCCTGTTGATTAGCACCTCCTTAATCAGCTCCGGTTCCGTGATGACCAATTGAGCTTGAGTCCCGAACCAACTTAGGTAATTCCTCCCTACCACATGTTTGCACAAAAACCTCAATTATGAACAAATTAAAGTCAGATCAAATTCCCAGGAATGGTTAGCACAATATTATGACTAAAGCTTATATTTTAAATTTACCGTATGTGTTGATCCATGTGTGGATGTGGGGCTGAACCTTAGGGAGTATGTCGTGAGAGAGATCGTCCATGGGTGTGCTTCTGGCTTCAGATCTCATCTTTATTGTTTCCTTGGTGCTCCCATGGACGAACCTGTAAGGAGGGCCCTTGATTCCCTGTCGGGCCATCAACCTCTGTATTCTGAGCGGGTTCCACCATAACCGGTGCACGAGCTCGGCGAGAGACCGTAAGATTAGAAACACAAAGAGAGAGCTCAACACGATGGCTATGCTGATCCCCATTATTTTCCAAGATTGACTGAGATTTTCTTGAACATGTGGAGTTAAATAACTCAACTATCACGTGCGATAGGGAGAGACTGAGCCTTGATCAGCACCCAAAGATAAACAAATAATATCCATGAGAACAATTTTATGATGCTCGTCGGTGTCAGCTGATTGGGATTGCACGAAAATGGTAAGCACTTACGTCATGCGGTAGGTGCAACTTTACTTCATAGACTAGTATTAGCCCGGGAAAAGGCAATTGGGAAAGTCGAAAAAAGCGACGAATTACTGATTTGATGGATTAGCGTCATGAAAGTCTTGCGATGGATTAGGAATATGACTTTCGTTCCATCAAACATAGAATAGTCTTCTTTTTTTCCGAAACATAGGATAATATTTTATTTTATTTTTTTGATAAGAAACATAGAATAAGTTGCTTCTAGTATGTCCTGATAGACCCCACGTAAAACATGGGAAAATGAATACAATCTTTTTATTAGAGATGCTGAATAGAAATGATCGATCATAATGAAGATTGTGTTTTCTAGATGAGTCATTGCGTGTACTAACGTTCATGCAGATATCCTACCCACGGAGGGCATTCATTTCCGAGATTCGTAAGATGAAAAGATTAAGCCAAATCAAAAAAACTAGACAAAATTTGTTGGGACTCACAATAGAAGTCATCGCGAAAAGGACGTCAAGTGCGAACCCATTAACATATTTAATTAGACTCACATTTATTACAAAAAAAATTAAACCAGTTATAGGTCAACTGAAATATGTTTAACTGCTTCGCAATACACCACATCTCAATATGAGACTTCTTTTGCCTAACACCATCACCCCTACAATCTTCACCTCACTTGTGAACTTCTTATGTTAGGCCAGGCTCCTCCTTAATCCAATTGCCCTTTTGCACCAACATTATCATAACTCAAACTTCGGATTTTACCTCAATCATTTTCGGCATGCCAAGTTCAGCGAGAAGCCAAGACACACCATTCGCTACCTCGATCAATAAGTCACATGAGATATTTTCTCTAAGATATCCACCAAATATTAATACACATTGAAAATAGGCCGCCAATCAACCATTAGTTCTGATACCACTTGTTGGATCGACGCAATAGAAAACCAATAACTTCTTATGAGAAGATTGTAAACACTTAGTTTTCTACTAACGTTTTACCAATTTTGGTCCGAAGTCAACTTTCGTCGAAAGCCTAAATGAATGGTGGAAACGGATGATATTCGTTAAGAGCCTTTCGACAATATCCAATCTATCCCAATCCGACACCCAAATCATGAGATACGCGTATCTTAATTCGGGCTTGTTCAAGATGACCCAAATGGAGGGTCACTGATGACTACCGGCTTAACATTGATATACAGTGTTTTTCCATACAAAAGATAGGATACAACAAATTCCTCATATTTCTCATCGTATTTTATCCATTCCTATCGTAATCTTGATCATGGCAACTACTCACAACCTTTGGAAACAAAATACTCACAGCCTAATACTTTAATTGAGGGCATAAAGACATCAGAAGTGTCAAAAGTTTTGTACGACGCTCACTTTAGTTCCAAAAGTTATTTTCGGATCACTTAAGTGCGACTTTTTCAAAAAACGATCACTTAAATGCCAACTCCGATTTGGGTCGCTAGAATCCGACGTGACCATATTTTATTAGTTTCTCCGGTCAACGTGGCTCGCTGTCGTGCCCAATTAACATATAGACCCCTAAAGGACGTCGTGTACAATGTTTGCCCAAAAATATAAATCCTAAATTGCAAATTGAAAGAAATTCCCCAATTCGAAACCATAACAAATTGGGTATCAAGGTCACCAGCTCAAGGTCGAGTTTATGCAGTCACATCCAAGACGGTTATATCAGGTATCATTTTTGTGTGCGACAATAATTCTTATGCATTATTTGATACGGGTACCATACATTCATTCATGTATACACGGTTTGTACAATCGATTGGAATAAACCCTAGGCCGCTTGAAATATCCCTTAGTGTCTCTACGCCATTAAAGATGCGATTTTGTCCACTCCAACAAGCAAGGGTTGTAAGGTCACCATAGGCAAACAAGATCAAACGGCAGATTTGATCATGTTAACTATGTACGATTTTGATGTTATCTTGGGAAAGGATTGGCTTCGTAAGCAACAAGCCAATGTGGATTGTTACAAGAAAATAATCCAGTTCAATCCACCTGATCATCCTAGTTTTGCATTCTTTGGAAAAGGGGTAAATCCTTCAATGCCACTCATTTCTGCGCTTGAGGCAATGGTTGCCAAGGATACTTGGCATTTGTGGTAGTACTGTCAAAGGAAGAAGAAAAACTTGAAGAAATCCCTATAGTGCTAGAATTTCATAATGTATTCTCGGACGAATTACTAGGGTTACCGCTGGAGTGTGAAGTTGAATTCATTGTCCAATTAGCTCTTAGAACGGAACCTATTTCCAAAGCTCCCCATTGGATGGCTTTAATGGAGTTGAGAGAGTTAAAGGTGTAACTCTAGGCCTAGTGCGTCACCTTGGGGTGCACCGGTGTTGTTTGTGAAAAAGAAGATGGGTCGATATGACTTTGCATCGATTATCAGCAAAACTAAATCAAGTTACAAACAAGACCCGTTGCCAATGATCGATGATTTATTTGATCAGCTTCTGGGTTGTTGGTATTTTCCAAGATCAATATAAGATCAGGATATCATTAATTGCAGATCAAGAAGGAAGATATTCCTAAAACGGTTTTTCGAACTCGTTGTGGCTACTATGAGTTCTTAGTCATGCCTTTTGGTTTGACTAATGCACCAATAGCATTTATAGATTTGTTGAATAGGGTGTTTACATCGTTTGATCAATTTGTTATAGTGTTCATTGATGATATTTTGCTATACTCAAATGGCTCGAATGATCATGAGCAACATTTAAGGCATGTGCTCCAAACACTTAGTGAGCACAAATTATATGCTAAGTTTACCAAGTGCAAGTTCTGGCTTAGTCGTATGGTATTTTTAGGCCATGTGGTATAAAGCGAAGAAATATCTATTCACCCTGCAAAAGTCGAGTCAGTGATAAATTGGCCAAGACCGACAACAGTAATCGAAGTTAAGAGTTTCTTGGGTCTAGCTAGATATTATCAGAGATTTGTAAAAGGATTTTTACGTCTCGCCACTCCATTAACTCAATTGACGAGAAAGGAAGTGAAGTTTAAGTGGTCGGATAAGTGCGAGCAAAGCTTCCAAGAATTTAAAAGAAGATTGACTATGGCTCCGATCTTGATGATACCATTAGGACCTAGAGGTTTTGTAATTTACAATGATGCATCTCATAAGGGGATTGGTTGTGTTTTGATACAACATGGGAAGGTTGTACCTTACGCATCCAAATAGTTGGAGCCGTATGAGTTGAATTATCCTACTCATGATTTAGAGCTCACCGCAATTGTATTTGCATTGAAGATATGGAGACAGCCATTATTTCTATGGGGAAAAGTTTGAAGTACCTATTTTTCCCAAAAAGAATTGAATATGAGTCCAACACGTTGGATGGAATTATTGATGGACTATGATTGTGAGATTTTGTATCATCTTGAAAAGGCGAACAAAGTTGTGGATACGCTCAGTCAGAAATCTACACAAGTAGTTGCACATATGATGGTTTAGGAATGGACCTTACTTGAAGAAGCTTGAGATTTTGAGTTTAGGTTTGATATGAGTACTCTTTAAAGTGTAATAGCTACTCTGAGATTTGAGCCAGTGATTGTGCAAGAATCATGACCCTGCAACAAACCGACTTTGAAATTTGGAAAATTCGAAAAGAAGCCATCGTAGGAAAAACGCCAAGTTTTCAGGTGTCAAAATGGAGTTCTAAAATTTCATAGATGTTTGTGTGCCTAATGACGTCGACTTGAGGAATGAAATTTTATCATAAGCTCATCGAAGTAATTACAGTGTTCATCCAGGAAGTACGAAGATGTATCAAAACCTTCGCCAGCACTATTAGTGGAATTGGGTGAAGGTTGATATCGCCAAACATGTCTCGAGATGTTTGACATATCAACAAGTGAAGACAGAACATTTTAAGCCAGGTAGAATGTTGAAACCATTGAAAATACTTGAATGGAAGTGGGAGCACGTAAAGATGGATTTTGTCCAAGGATTGTCAATGACACCAAAAAGTCACGATTTTATTTGGGTAATAGTCGTTGACTAAATCTGCTCACTTTTTGGCGGTGAGAGTAGATTATACGTTGGAAAAGTATGCGGAACTATATGTCCAACAAATACTTTGATTGCATGGAGTGCCCATGACTCGCATTTTATTGAGATCCAAGATTTACTACGAATTTTTGGCGTATTCTTTAAACTGCATTGGAACCTAAACTTCAATATAGCATCGCTTTTCATCCCCAAACTGATGGTCAATCATAAAGGACCATACAGACATTGGTAGATATGTTACAGGCATGTGTGATTGACTTTAAGGGTAGTTAGGATGAACGCTTGCATTTAGTAGAGTTTGCTTATAACAACATTCAACAGAGTATTGATATGGCTCTCTTTAAAGCATTGTGTGGAAGAGAACTCCTATTGCTAGAATGAGGTAGGAGAAAGAAGGCTGATAGGACCAGAGTTAGTACTAGTCACTTCGAATGGAGTAGAAGTGATTCAAGATCGACTTAAAACTGTACAAAGCCGACAGAAGAGTTATACAAATAGACATTGAAAGCCATTGGAGTTTAACATTGGTGACCATGTATTCCTGAAGGTGTCACCAATGAAGGGTGTATCATGATGTGGAAAGAAAGACAAGACAAGTTCAAGATTTGTAGGACCTTTTGAAATTCTCGAAAAGATTAGCGACTTGGCCTATCAATTAGCATTGCCGCCAAGACTTTCCAATATCTACGATGTTTTTCATGTGTCCATGTTAAGGAAGAATGAACCATATCCTACGCACTTATAGGATTTTGAAACCGTCGAGGTAGACAAGAGAGTAACTTATGTGGAGAAGCTTGTACAAATTTTAGATCGAAGGGAACAAGTTCTTACAAACAAGACCATTACCTCAGTCAAGGTTTTGTGTCAGTATCACGATTTAAAAAAGAGGCGACGTAGAAAAGTGAAGATGATATGAGGTGCAAGTATCCCTAGCTATTTCAATTAACAGGTAATTCTAAATTTAAAGGACGAAATTTCTTTAAGGGGGAAAGAATTGTGACATCTGAAATTTTCCTAATAATATTAAGGATATAAAATTAAGTATTATTTAGTTTTGGACCCTCGGATGGCATGTAGGTTGTTAATTTTGTGAGGTGCAGAAAGTGCAAAGGATGATTTTCCGCAACTCTGATCGCCAGAGTCCGATGTGTTAGAATTAAATTGATAAGATATTGATGCATGCGGCGGTAGATCACTACAAAAATTCAGGATCTCACTCGTTTGAGAGTAGTGAGTCAGATGATGGTGTTGGTTTTTCGAAGCAAGCAAAGGAAATGTCGGAACCTCACTCAAAAGTGATAAGTACAGTAAAAAACAGACAACGACGTGGCTAACGTAAGGTTACTGCGACAACCACCTTGAAAAAGACTCAATGAATGCTTTCTCAGATAACACGGGTAGCAAGCTAACAATAGCTCGGATACCAAGTTAAGAGTAGAGGGGAAAAGAGACTTGTGAAATTTCTATATATTTCAGTGTGTTCAATATTGAAAAGTACATTAATCTAATTATAAGCTTTATGGGATGACTATTTTAAGTAATTGAAGATTACAATCTCAATCTTTATCAATCATGATCAAACAAAAAGATAATACATAATCTCGAGAGATATGTGGAATCAATGAAAATATATGTCTAACACCTTTTTGTAACAGTTGATACAAGCTGACAAGAAGGGCTCAAGCAATCTTGACCGGTCGAAGGTCAAAAAGACAGGAAAAAAACAAAAGGGAAAGCCACCGCCTCGCTTAAAGCACAATGAGGTTATATAAGGAGGAGAGGGCGAGCTCGTATGATTAAAGCCAGGAAAAAGAAAGCGAAGGAAAGACAAGGAAAAATTAACGCATACACAATTTGGACACCTCAACAAGTTGAATTAACTATGTTTTGCAATGTCTGATAAGTATTTGAGCCCTTAGTTCATATAATTAGAATAATTTTCGAAGTTAGGTCATAAATTCGGAGTTATGTGAATTTTAAACTATGAGGTTTGTTTGAGGAGTTATCAATTTGTGGAATTGTATAGTCATAATAGTTTCGGGCGTTGTGAAGATGTAGGGTTCGTCAAACATCGATTCCGATTTATGGTTTGATCAAAACGGATTTTTGAATTTTTGCGCTCAAGCTCTGTGTTACAGATAGCTTTGAATATCCACTTCCAACGAGAGTTTTGTTAGCGCGTCGGAGTCATTTTGTCAGCAAATAAGCTTAGCTTAGTCAATTCGTAGTTAAGATAGCATTCTGCTTGATTTTGATATTGTTTTTTGCTAAATTGATAGGAATACAAGTTCATCGCTTTGAGTAACCTTCGTAGGTTGGTTTTCAACTTTTCCATGTGAGTGGTACTATCTTTTTTTTGAGTTTGTAAACTCGCATTTTGAAAGCAATATAGATTAGTTATATTATAAGTTAAAAAAGGCATAAAACTGGATTGAGCATTTATTACCATTTAGTCTATTTGAAATGACAAAATATTTGTTGGATTACAGTTTGAGTTGATTGTCTATAAATGGTTTGTGAAACCTTTTATAAGAGAATCACGAAAAGTTCATGATTTATGATTGTGGAATATTGAATTGTGAAAAGTTATATGATTTGGTTAGTAAACCAGAATTTTGATAAGGTTTATGGTTTTGGTTGTAGGTTTTTGGAGATTGAGGTTGATGGATTATGCTCGTGTTGCTATTATTAGAAGCAATTGAGGAGTAAATATGCATACTGTTATCTGAACATCCTTCTTAGTCAAACCACAGCTAATAAAGGTGGAGACTTAGCCAATGGAGTAAACTTGGTTGGCTTTGTCACCGGCGAAGTTAGATATTGAGCATTAAATTAGTCAATAGAATGCACTATTAACATTTGATTTGATAGAGATTGATCAATCAAATGAACCATTGATGATTGATTTGTTATTGCCTCCTTGATATTTTTGATTTATTTGAAATGCAAAAAGTTTAGTTGAAAAGCTATCATCCACTTTTGATATTTGGATTTGGGATAGATGAGTTAGGATATCCGTTTTACAAAGATACATAATACATGTTCAATCTGCTTAAATTAGATATACTACTTACTAAGTTGTAGTTACTCACCTCATTCGTTCCGATCTTTTTCAGGTTGTTCAATTAGCGGTGAGTAGTACAAGAGCGATATCGACGGAGAACTTTTGGTAGGTGGATTGTGGATATCAATTTAGATAGTTGGAATATCTGTTGAGGTCTCATTTCTTAGTTTGAAAAAAATACATATTTGTTAATGAATTTTAGAACTCTCGTCTTGTAACCAAATTACTATTTTATCGGAAATTTAAATAGAGATATATATTGAGACAACATGTTAATATTGGTTATGTTTGAGGCTACGTTTTTTGGGTAAGAGGACGGTCGTGTCATCTCAACTATGTTTATAGGATTCGAGGTGTGATACTTTTCATTCATGGTTCTATTCAATTCCATCACTCCTCCATCGACGTCTTTGTTCCTAATATATTTTCGATCATCATCTTCTCTACCTATTATCCATTTTTCCCTGCTTTCCCCTTGTTTGCTCCTTCCGTTCGCAACTAGGGGCGGCAATTCATGTCCTCATACATATTCATGTCTTGTCAACATGATAGTGTATGTTTAGATAAGTCAATCGAACATGATGTGCTATATAATTATTTTTTCAGGAAACTCGAACACCTAATGATTACGTAGGTAATCAGAACACACGATTCACCTAATCCGTTATATTCAAGGGGTCAAACCAACCCTATTTGACCTGGACATAAGCCGAAACACATCATTGAGATAAATGAACTTCTGTGGGTCTTTCATGAAACTATGACCCCAAAATTAACTATATCATATATGCTGATAAACAAGCTATAATGGATGAAATATAACTTGAAGTCCATGTTGCGGGCGAGTCATGATGAGTTGATCTGGACTGTGGATGTACCCTGGCGACAATTTGAAAGCGTAGCGCTGCAGAATCATCGAAAGGACGGTTTTCGCTTCATTCATGGCGAAGTTCATTCCCACACACATTCGAGGCCCGAAGCCGAAGGGAAGGAACACCACTGCGTTGTTGTTGGTGGCTTTAGAGACGCCTTCTGAGAATCGCTCTGGTCTGAAGAGGTGCACATCTTCTCCCCAGATTTCGGGGTCATGTTGAAGCTTGAGGTTTGCTATAAAGACTTCAATATTAGGAGGAAGAACAAGTTTCCCTAGCCTAAGTTGCTGGTCCACTTTTCGAGCAAACCCAATCACAGGAGGGTATAATCGTAGAGCTTCGTTCATGATCATGCTCATCTGCACACAAGAGAAGACATTAGTTGACAACACGTACAACTCAGAATTTAGAAGAAGGACGATTTCATTGTATCTTTCCAGTAAAATTAACTCTATTCCGTCCTCGGTAAATTTCTGAAAGAGATGTTAAGTGTCGAAAAAACTGTCGGTACAGAAATTTACCGGTCACGTAATTTTACAATAACTTAAGGGTAACTAACAGACACTTTTATGGAATTACTAAAAAAAATATGTTGTTAGGAGGATCATTTCTAGACTACCAAATCAATCAAGACAAAGACCAGTTCAATTTTTCATACCGTCCTTAACTTCGCGATTCCATCGGAGTTGGGGTCTTCATTCCCGAATACATCAAGAACCTCCTTCCTTGCTTCCTCCTGCCAATCAGGATGACTTGCTAGGAGCAACGTGACCCATGTCAGCATTGCGGTGATGGTTTCGTGTCCAGCGAAGTAGAATGTCTTGCACTCGTCCACCAGACTGTCGACCGTGATTTTCTTGCTCTCATCCTTATCATGATAAGCCTTCACAAGCTGCCCCAGGAAATCATTCCCATAGTCATCTGCTTCCCCAGCCATCACCTTCTTCTCTCTTTTCTTGGCGATCTCCAAGATCGCATCACGTATGCCTTTCTCGAGCTTCTCAGCTTCGATTTCATCCGCCGTCTTCCAAATCTTACTGTGCCCAGATTCAAGAAGAAACGCCTTAGATTGTGAATCTAAATCATAGATTGATTTTCTGTCAAATGCGTGCTCAAGTCTCCATTTACCTTGCTAGCTGCATTTACTCTTGTGATGGACAAGTTTGTGCCTGAGGTGGATATACATATACATATAACAGCATTATGATTTACAAGCTGCCTTTTATGATTCTCTTAGGTTGTTCAAATACTGGGAAGAATCGCCACTTTACAAAACATGAGCAAGGAAGGAAGTCGGGGTCTTCGCTATGATTTATTGCAAGTTTTATTCTTGACTTTTCAAAACAAGATTGACATAGTCAATTTGAGTAAGCTAAAACGGGTTCACGCAGGTTTTGGTACTTTTCTCTTCTAGCTTTTATACATCCTAAATTTAAGAGAATTTTTCTCAGGAAAATGTTGAAGAGGAATACCTCATTCCCGGGAACCTCATATGCAAAACATTCCTGGACGCTAACAAAGCCAAGTTTGTCAACATCCCAAAGATGTCTCTCCCTTCAAGGTAGCTACTCCCGAAAGCTGTCCTCGAAATCACTTCAGAGGTCAATAACTTGAATTCTTCAAACACCTCAATCTCTTTTCGTTCTCGTTGCTTCCATTTCTCTAGCATCATGCGAACACTCTCCACCATGGCCGGAACCATGTTCTGCACTTCAATTAGTTCCCCTCAATTCATAACTCAAATCTCAAGATTGCATGAAATTCTCTTCAGTATATCAAACCCAATTACCTTCAGGCTTTCCCCGTGGAAAGTGTGATTGGCGAGTCTACGCTGCTTCGCCCACTTTACCTCATCTTTCGTCGACACGAGCCCATCTCCTAAAATCTTCTTGCCGTAGTCTCTCGCTCCTGGTTTCGGAAACGTTTTCTCCCTGTTGATTAGCACCTCCTTAACCAGCTCCGGTTCCGTGATGACCAACTGAGCTTGAGTCCCGAACCAACTTAGGTAATTCCTCCCTACCACATGTTTGCACAAAAACCTCAATTATGAACAACCTAAAGTCAGATCAAATTCCCAGGAATGGTTAGCACAATATTATGACTAAAGCTTATATTTTTGTTGAAATAGCGATCCAATTTCTAGAAGTTTCTAGTATGCTCAAGATTTTTGGAGAATAGATATTTAAATGAATAATCTAGAAAGTTGTGAGAAATATCTAAGATATTTCTAGAAAAGTTTCTAGAAAAAATCTTTGATATTTCTAGAAGGATAATGAGACATGTGTAGAAAATTCTAGAAAAATATCTATGTAACATGCTATAGATTTTTCCTTAGTGGCGGTGGAAGAGGGCTATAAATAGCCAACCCCTCTCCACTTGAAGAACACACCTATTAGAAGAAAAAAACTAAGTCCCTTGTACAAAGCCTTCATAATACAATACTTTTTGTCTTCTTTGTTTCCTACTTGTCTTCCACTATCAAAAGTTTTGCTCTACTGTTGCTTCAAGTCCACGTACCAACACTTGTACTCACTAAATCACTCACTCACTTACAAAACAAATCACGCTTCCGCAAATACTAACAATTTTAAATTTACCGTATGTGTTGATCCATGTGTGGATGTGGGGCTGAACCTTAGGGAGTATGTCGTGAGAGAGATCGTCCATGGGTGTGCTTCTGGCTTCAGATCTCATCTTTATTGTTTCCTTGGTGCTCCCATGGACGAACCTGTAAGGAGGGCCCTTGATTCCCTGTCGGGCCATCAACCTCTGTATTCTGAGCGGGTTCCACCATAACCGGTGCACGAGCTCGGCGAGAGACCGTAAGATTAGAAACACAAAGAGAGAGCTCAACACGATGGCTATGCTGATCCCCATTATTTTCCAAGATTGACTGAGATTTTCTTGAACATGTGGAGTTAAATAACTCAACTATCACGTGCGATAGGGAGAGACTGAGCCTTGATCAGCACCCAAAGATAAACAAATAATATCCATGAGAACAATTTTATGATGCTCGTCGGTGTCAGCTGATTGGGATTGCACGAAAATGGTAAGCACTTACGTCATGCGGTAGGTGCAACTTTACTTCATAGACTAGTATTAGCCCGGGAAAAGGCAATTGGGAAAGTCGAAAAAAGCGACGAATTACTGATTTGATGGATTAGCGTCATGAAAGTCTTGCGATGGATTAGGAATATGACTTTCGTTCCATCAAACATAGAATAGTCTTCTTTTTTTCCGAAACATAGGATAATATTTTATATTATTTTTGATAAGAAACATAGAATAAGTTGCTTCTAGTATGTCCTGATAGACCCCACGTAAAACATGGGAAAATGAATACAATCTTTTTATTAGAGATGCTGAATGGAAATGATCAATTGTTATGAAGCTTTGTGTTTTCCAGATGATTTACATGCAGATATCCTATTTACGGAAGGCATTCATTTCCGAGATCCGTTAGATGACAAGATTAAGCCACATCAAAGAAACTTGACGAATTTGTTGGGACTCGCATCAGAAGTCATCACAAAGTGGGAGTTAAGTGTGAGCCCGTTAACATATTTAATTAGACTCATAATTACTAAAAAATTTAAACTAGTTATAGGTCAATTGAAATATTTTAACTGCTCCGCAATACATTACATCTCGATGTGAAATTTCTTTTGCCAATATCATTGCCTCTACAATCTCCACCTCACATGTGAACCTCCTGCGTTAAGCCAGGCTCCTCTTTAGTCCAAGTTTCCTTTCACACCAACATTATCATAACTCAAACTTCAGATTTTACCTCAGTCATCTTCACCAAGCCAAGTTCAGCGAGAAGCCAACACACACCATTCGCTACCTCCATCAATAAGTCACATGAGATTCTTTCTTTAAGATATCCACCAAATATTAATACACATTGAAAGTGAGCCACCACTCAATCATTAGTTCCGATACCACTTGTTGGATCGACGCAACAAAAAACCAATAATGTCACATGAGAAGATTTTAGACACTTAGTTTTTTACTAATACTTGATCAATTTTGATTCAAAGTCAAATTTCGTCAAAAGCCTAATTGAATGGTGCAAACGAATCATATTTGTCAAGAGCCTTTCAACAATATCCAATTTGTCCCAATCTGACAACCAAATCATGAGATACACGTATCTTAATTCGGGCTAGTTCAGGATGACCCGAATGGAGGGTCACCGGCTTAACGTTGATATACAATGTTTTGCCATACAAAAGATAGGATATAACATATTGCCCATATTTCTCATCGTATTTTATCCATTCCTATCGGAATGTTGATCCTGGCAACTACTCACAGCCTTCAAAAAAATACTCACGGCCTAATATTTTAATTGAGGGCATAAAGACATTAGAAGTGTTAAAATTTTTGTACGACGTTCACTTTAGTGCCAAAAGTTTTTTTTGAATCACTTAAATGTCACTTTTTATTAAAAAAAAATGATCACTTAAGTGATAACTCCAATTTGGGTCATCGAAATCCGACGTGGTCATATTTTATTAGTTTCTCTGGCCGATGTGACTTGCCAGCGTGCCCATTCAGTATATAGACCCCTAAATGACGTCGTCTACAACGTTTGCCCCGAAATATAAACCCTAGATTGCAAATTGAAAGAAATTCCCCAATTCGAAACCCTAATGACTAATTCAACCCGAAATCAAAAGCCTAATTCGGTTTGCCCTAAAATGTACGGCGGTTTTCTGTGACCGTCAATTGTTCAACTAGTAAGGGGGTCCTAGTGGGATCATCAATAACGACTCGGAGCCAACGGTGGAGGATTGAACGAGCTCGAAGCACTTCAAGCTTCCTAGCCGAGAAATAGGGCAAAACAGAGCCGCTCCTCTATTGCTCCGGGATGATGAATGGCGATGGTTGGCAGTGGCTCCAGCGGCTTGAAAGCAATGAGGAAGCCATCACTGGTGGTTGACGCCACTGAATGAGTTTCGGGCAAATCCCAAACTATTCAAGCCTTCTTCACTGGAAAATAGAGCAGAAACGGGAAGAACTTATGGCGGCTTTGCCGGCGACCAGTGAGGGCAGTAAAAGATAGGCGGCTTCAATCTATGGCCGGCCTGAGATATTGGCAACCAGTGTGGGTTAATAGTGACCGTCATGCCTCTGCTCATGCTCGGTTGGGTGATGCCTTTGGGAGAATGGCCGAGGCGGTGTGGTGATTGATAGTGGCCATGCGTGGGACGACATTGTCTATGCACGGGCAATGGTTGGCAGTTTTTTCTCTGTGGAGGGGGTGATGGATGGCAGGTAGTGGACAGCGGATGGTGGTGTCATTCGGTGGCGAGCGAGCGACGGCGACGGCAAGCGTTGAACGACAATATTTTTCGCCTAGGAGCGGTGCAACGTCGTTTTTAGACAACCTAGTCATGTGGATTTCCACATGCCCTAGTTTTTGAAAAAAAAATGTCAACTCATATTAAAATTTTAATTATAAAAGTCTCAAAATATTTTTGCCCGGAATTTCTCACCAGAGGCACTTAAGTGATCATTTTTCTCTAATTTAATACTTGAGTGAGCTGGCGAAAACTTTCGATACTAAAGTGAGCGTTATATAAAACTTTTGATACTTCTAGTGTACTTATATATTTAATTAAGGCAACAAAAATCTTATCTGTTCCAAACTGATTGGGGTCCATAACAGTCCAGGAACAAACGAAAATCAATAAAACAATCGACCGGTCAATTTCGTGTCGCGCACCTGCTTCCACAGTTTTTTGTCCTCGTCTCCCGACAATTTCACAGGTCGGGATGGAGCCCGACAAATTCTATATACCTGCAAACATATGTTGACACACATCTCTACGCGTTGATAGTGTACTACATAGTAAATAAAGAATGCACTAAACCTCAATATTTTTATGCTGATTAGGAAGGGTGATAGGCTCATCATCAGCATCCCCCGGCCCCCTTTTATTGTTCGACAAATCCTAGAAGCACAACCCAGGGCATTGAAGTATGAAGGCATCAATGGACATCATTTTACAACTTAGACATTATTTATATGCCGGTGAACCAAGCTACAATGATTGAAATATAACTTGAAGTCCATGTTTCGGGCCAATCGTGAGGACTTGAACCGGACGGTGGACGTACGCAGGGGACAATTTGAAAGTGTAGAGTTGTAGAATCGTTGAGAGAACAATCTTCACCTCGTGTGTCGCAAAGTTCATGCCTGCGCAAATTTGGGGCCCAAAGCCGAAGGGAATGAACACGACTGGGTTGTTATTGGTGGCTTTGGCAATGCCTTCTGCAAACCGCTCCGGTTTGATGAGATGCACGTCTTCTCCCCAAATTCCAGGGTCATGGTGACGCTTGAGATTTCCAACCAAGATCTGAACATTGGCGGGAAGAACAAGTTTTCCCAACCTGAGTTGCTGCTCAACTTGCCTTGTCAACCCAATGACAGGAGGGTATAATCGCAAAGTTTCATCTATGATCATGCTAATCTGCATACACAAAGAAAATGGGACAGTTAGGCATAATGCTCACCAATCTCAGCCTATCTAATTAAAGAAATTCTACTTAAGGCCATCCAAATGTCATTATTAATGTGAGATTGAACTTATTTTGTTCTACCAAATTAACCCCAGACCAAAAATTCATAGTCATACCGTCTTCAATTTTCCAATACCATCAGAGTCGGGATCATCATTCCCGAACACATGGAGGACCTCCTTTCTCGCTTCCTCTTGCCAATCAGGGTGAGTCGCTAGGAGGAACACGACCCATGTCATCAATGCAGTGGTGGATTCTTGGCCGGCAATGTAGAATGTCTTGCATTGATCCACCAGATCATCGATCGTGATTTTCTTGCTCTTGTCCGTGTTACGAGAAGCCTTCACAAGCTGTCCAAGAAAATCATTCCCGAAGTCTGCTGCCTCACCGGCCTTCATCTTCTCTTCCCTTTTCTTGATTATCCCCAGTATAGCGTCCTATATGCCTTTCTCGAGCTTCTCCGCTTCGAATTCTTCCGCTGTCCTCCAAAACTTACCGAGAGGTATTCCAAGAGAGATTCGCTTAGTTTGTTAGGCTCGTCTGAACTAAACAGAGGTCAACCTAAAAATTGGCCAAAAACATCTTAGGAAAAGAAGGAATACCTTAGTCCTGGGAACCTTACATGAGAAGCATTTTTGGCTAATAACACAACCAATCTTGTCAACATCTGGAAAATATTCCTGCCTTCAACGTGGCTGCTTCCAAATGCCGTTCTTGAAATCACTTCGCCCGTGAATAACTTAAAATCTTCAAACACGTCAATCTCTTTTCCCTCTTGATGCCTCCACCTTTCTAGCATCCCGTGAACGATTTCCACCATCGCCGGAACCATATTCTGCATTTAAATTTCGATGCCCCACAAAATTAGTAGAATCTAAATTTGCTATTACAATCTCATTTTAGAGAACCATTCTCCTTTCTCGTCGTCTTCTTAACAGTTCCATTAGTTCGATCTTGAAACGCGCATTCAGTTCTTATTAATTGCACGAAGTTTTATTTAAGATTGAAATTGTTGAAGTGATGAACTTTGAACACTTTATTGTCAAGCTTAATTACCTTCAAGCTCTCCCCGTGGAAAGTGTAATTGGCTAGTTTACGCTGTTTTGTCCATTTTTCTTCATTATTGGTGGTCACAATCCGATCACCTAAAAGCTTCTTGATAAAGTCCTTAGATGGTGTTTTGGGATATGTTTTGTCTCTATTAACTAGAACCTCTTTGATCAGTTCTGGTTCTGTGATGACCAGATGAGCTCGAGTCCCATGCCAACTTAAGTAATTTCGGCCTACAAAAGTCACAAAAGATACAATCAACAATCCAAGGTCGGTTTATCCCACAGCGGCTTTCATTAGGGACATTAAGTAAAGCATAAAATCAGATCTAAAACTTAGGACTTAATTATTCTACCATATGTGTTGGTCCATGTGTGGATTTCAGGCTGAATCTTGGGGAATATGTCATGAGAGAGACTGTTCATGGGTATGACCCTGACCTGCATGGTCATCTTAAACGATTCTTTGGTGCTTCCATGGACGAACTTGTAAGGAGGACCTCTGATCCCCTGCTCATTCATTATCCTCTGTATCCTGAGCGGGTTCCACCATAACTTGTACCAGAGTTTGGCAAGGGACAAGAAGAGAAACAGAAACAGAGAGCTCAAGAGGATGAGCACTTGCATGGTTTCTTTCCGAGGTAGGAAGGGAAGGAAGTGGAGGAAACTAGAAATTCAAATCTTGGGTTGTGAAGTGATGATGATCAAGATTTTAGTGGCTTTGGTCGGAGAGATCTATGAGTCGAGTGATAAGGTCACGCTCAAAATGACAGCCTCTTGGCCTTGATTGTTGGGATGATAGGACGATCCTAGAAAAAGTTATTGGTCCTAGCCCTGTCCTTTGTCGGAGTTGGAGACCGGCCGATACTAACACTGAAAAATGTCGCAATTGCCGCGTCCTAGGTTTTTTCAAGAAATCATCCCTCAAGACAATTGATGTGATATGAGAAGGCTTCCATTGTGTGCTGAAAAGTATAGGTGTTTCATTCGGGGTTCGACGCCTTAATTTAAAAACATCTTTGCTGCCTTTGTTTTTGTATTCTTCAATTGTATTTATCAGATTGCGTGTGCAAAAGGATCGATTAGACTCACCTAAGTGTCAAGGCGGTAACCTTGCCTGAGGCATTGTTTGTGTGCTATCAGAGAAATTGACTTTTGAAATCAAAACATAATTTCTTATCAATCACATGTGTTTTAAATCTGAATCATGAGTTTCTTGTAATTCATCGAGTTTCGCGGGCTTAAGGTTGAGACTTTATGGCACTCCAGTTTTCGGGCGACATATTAATTTATTTTCGTGTCGTAGTCTTGTCAACCTATTTGACATGATTAATGAATGTAAAATAGATTGTGTTTGACTCTTCAACTTGTATAAGCTAAACTCAACCATCTAGTCTATTTAATAAAGAGGATCGTGTCGATTTGCTCAATTACTTAACATACAATAACATATTTGGATTAAATTAGTTATATATTTCTTTTATTTCCTAGAATAACTATATTATAAGTGAAATATTGGTAATGATCATCTATTTAATATTGGTAAGCTCTTGCGTCATGCAGTGGGTGCAACTTTACTTTATAGACTAGTAGTAGCCCGGGAAAAGCAATTGCAAAAGTCGAAATCAAGCAACAAATTATTCATTTACAGGATGATTGTCTTGAAAGTTTTATGATGGATTAGGAAATTACTTTCATTCCATCAAACATAGAATAATTTTTTTCAAAACATAGAAGAATATATATGTATGCAATAAATTGCATCTAGAGTAACATGAGACTCCACTTAATAAAGAAGAAATTAATAATCTTTGTATTAGAGATGCTGAACAGAAATGATCAATTGTTTTCACTATTGTTTTCTAGATAAGTGTTGACACCTAAATTTTGCCTAATCATTTAGGATTTTATCGCATAGAAAATTATGGTTTAATTTTTAACCGTAAACAAAAATATTTTCATTAAGTTACACAACATATAGACATTAGGTGCATTTACATTAATACGGTCTATTAGAACATATTCGTAAAAAAAAAAAAAGATTTCCAGGCCAAGCCCGTCGGCCCATTCCTTTTCTTTCCCTTTTTATTTGCGCATGGCCCATCTCTTTTTTCTCTCCTTTTTTTTTTCTATTTCGCGTAGGTCAGCCTTTCCCCCCAGGCCTGACCCACGCACTGTTCACCCTCCCCCCGGCTTGTTCATCAGTTCTGAGCGTACGGGGGAGGGACGGAACAGAAGCCAGAGGAAGCAAAGAGGCAAAAGTCGGAGCAGAAGCCAGAGGCACGGGGGCAGATCGGCGTGATCATCGGGTTGGGATCAGGCCGGCCACGGCAGCTGGCAGTGGCAAGAAGCCATGCGCGCCTACCGTGGCCCTTAAAGCCGAGGGGTAACCGAGAGAATGGAGAGGGGGAGAAGAGGGAGAGAGAGATCCAAGGGAGAGAGTGAGGCTGAGAGTGTCGGAGAGTGAGATCCGAGGGTGAATGGTCTCCTGTCGGTGACCGCCACGCCTCAACCGTGGCTGGCGAAGCTCCAGCGCGCCCCTTTCGTTGCGGTAGGTCCCGGCTCGAGCTCTCGTCAGGTTTTATTTTACTTGATTCGGGGTTGATTTCCCGAGGATTCCGGTTCGGAGGCGTGAGAGGCGATCGGATGTAGTCTGATCTATCACGTTTGCCTCCATTTGCCGCCGCCGAGCCGGATAGAGAGTGCCGCAAACGACCACCCCTCATTCCCCTGTTTCTGTTGCATCCCCTGTTTCTCAGGTTCATTGGCTGGAGCTCACGACCATCTGGCTAGCACGAGTTCCGACCCGTGAAGCCTCGTGCTTACTCCTGCTTCTCTGTGTGTCTTGTGTCGATGATTCCAGTCCGTTTTGAGCCTCAATCGAACCTAAAATCTCTCGTTTTCGTCACGCGCTCCAACTGTTCGACATTATTCCTGAACCAAGTTTCTTGAGCTTGTCTTTGTCTGGTTGCATTTTTGGAACGACTGACTTGTGTGGTTATCCTTTGGCTAGCGTTCGGGGTCGTCGATGCTAGGGCCGGCCGAGGTAGGCACGGTGATCTGTGACGCCGGCTAAGGAGGCTCGCGGTTCGGGCGGCGGTCCAGGCAGCGGTCCGGGCGTGACCGCGGGAGGAAATGGCCAGCCAATCCCCCGCCGGGATCTGGTTGGTCCGTGGCCGGTCGGCTCCTCGTCGGGGATTGAATGGTCCCGGTCGGGAGCCGGTCACCGCGGTGGTGACGCGAATGGAGGATGCCCGCCACCCCTCATGGGGGGTGGTGATGCGGACGGCGAAAGCCAGTCCCTCGCTGAGATCTAGCTGGTCCGTGACCGGCCAGCCCCTCGTCGGGGCTTGAACGGTCTTGGTCGATCGCCGGTCGCCGTGGCGGTGACGCGGCTGGTTTGGCTAGTCAGGTTGGCGGGCGGCGGCCCAGCACGGGCCCGGCCGCGGAGCTGAGTTTCCCGACCACGGAGGCTTGTGCGAGTCGGGTCGGCGGCCGCAAGTCAGGTCAGGCATGCAGGTCAGAACCGGGTAGGGTTTTGGCATTCGAGTCGGCAGCCGCAAACCAGGCCGGTCGAACAGGTCGTAACCGGGTAGGGTTTCGTTTAAATGGGCTAGAATAGGTAGTGGGCCAACGTATTTAGGGTTTGGGAGTTTTATTTTCTTGTTGGGCTTTGGGCTTTTGTTCTTTTTAAAAAATTCGCGCTGGGCCCTTATCCTTTTTTTAAAAAAATTTTTTGCCAAACTGGGCTCAATAAATGAGCCCGGTTCGGTTATAGATCCGGGCCGGCATGCCGAGGTCAGTCTCGACCCGGGTCGGATGTGGAGGTCAGACCCGGGTCCGTGTTATATTATTTTAATATTTTTATTATTATTTTAATATTAAAAAATTTTAAAAAATTCAAAAATCAAAAAAATTATTATTTGGGCTTTGGGATTGGCTTTTCTTGCCATTTTGTGTGATGTTTGATTATACATTGCTTGATTCACACACTTTGAATTGCGCGTTTAATTTAATCTCATATGTGGTTGACTATACGTGTTAGGTTCATGTGTTGATTGTTGCTTCCCACAGCTGGATTAGGGGCGGAATTTTGAGATTCCCAATTAGTGTGAACATGTTAGGCGGTAATTGAACAAGGTTAGGTACTGAAATGGCACTAGTTGATCAATTAGTATAATCAAGTCCACGTACCTATTAAATCTCTGATTCGTAGAAGTAAAGCATTTCTCCCATGCTTTACTTGGGTGTCTAATCGACCCACCAAAAACTGATTAGTGGCGACTCCTAAATGAAATTGATTTGCATGTTAATAACGTAAACCTAAGTCGTGAATTGATATGGGCTTGGGAGAGCTCGAGTTAGGTTTAAACTTAGTAATCCATTAGCCAAACCCCTTAGGCGACGAGGTCGGTTCGGGGAGGTCACAACAATGAGTTATTCCTTTGACAATTTAATGTTCATGTGGACACCCTAATATATGTAGAGCAATTATTTTGGAGAGGAGAAAATTAAGCGAAATCAAAGTACCTATACAAAATCTATTGGGACAATAAAGTCCAATAACTTCGTATAGGAACATCGCCAAGAGGGATGAGCCAAGTTCGAGCCCATCAACATATTTAGTTAGACCTAACTTCGCTCAGAAACTTAAACTAATGAGTTTAATGTTAATTATGGGGGGAAGAACACTAGAAGTGTCAAAACTTGTGTACGGCGCTCATTTTAGTGTCAAAAGTTTTTTTCGGATCACTTAAGTGCAACTTTTTTTAACAAAACGATCACTTAAGTGCCAACTCCGATTTGTGCCGTCAGAAATCTAACGTAGCCATATTTTATTAATTTCTCAATCCTACGTGGCACGTCGGGGCTAACAGGAACAATTTTTTATAATATTTTAATATTTTTTTGATTTTTTAAATATACACCTGCCAAAGGTAGAAGAAGAAGAAAGAAAAGAAAAATAGAAAAGAAGGAAAAAAAGAAAAAAATCAGAAAAAATATTTAAAAAATCGAAATATACACATGAAAATGCCACATAGACTGATTTTTTTTTAAAAAAATCCAACTCAGATTAAAATTTTACTTATAAAAGCCACGTATTAATTTGATCGGAATTTCTCGCCGTTGGCACTTAAGTGATCGTTTTTCCTTCGATTTGGCACTGAAGTGAGCCGGCGAAAACTTTTAGCACTAAAGTGAGTGTCCTATACAAGTTTTGGCACTTCTAGTATTCTTCCCCCGTTAATTATGATATATTAACCACTCCCCAATGCAACACATCCCCTGTACAGGATTTCTTGTGCCTAACATCCTCACACGCGAACCTCAATAAATCCCCACCTCACATGTGAACCGCCTATGTTATGCCCGCTCCTTTTAATCCAAACATCCTTATGCACCAACATTTTCATAACTCAAATTTTAGATTCTACCTCAATCGTCTTGACCTAACCAAGTTCAGCGGGAAATCAGTGCACACAATCAGCCACCTTGATCAGGAAGTCACGTGTAAGATTCCTTCATTAAGATATCCATCAAACATTGCTACACATTGGGATCGGTCCACCAATCAATTATTGACTCATATCACTTGTTGGGTCAACGCAACAAAAAGCTAACAACTTCACGAGAGGAGAGTTTGGACACCTAACTTTTTACTAAAGTTTGACCAACTTTGACGGGAAGTCAAACTTCGTCGAAAGCCTGATAATGGTGCAATCTGATGATCCTCATTGAGAGTTTTACAACGTTATCCAATTTGCCTCAAGTTGACACCCAGATAATGAGATATGCATTTTTTTATTTGGGCCAGTTTAGGGTAACCCCTAGGGAGTGTAACTAGGTTAGGGAAAATTGCTAAAAAAGTCATAAATTAATTGTAATTATGTCAATTCATTCTTAAACCTATTTTCTTCTAATTGAGTTCTAAACATTTTACATTTCTACCAATTCAGTCCATCCGGTCAATTTTGATCAGAAATCGCTAACATGGATGCGGGCCGTCCTACGTAACGCAACCGACGCTATCGTGGATAATTTTTAATAATAATTTAATATGTTTTCCTAATTTTTTGTTTATTTATATTTTTTCTTTTCTTTTTCCTTGTTTTTCTTTTCTCTCTCTTTCTTTCTTTTTTCTTCCCTTCTTCCTCTAGACCTCGGCAGCCGACCAAGACTCGGCCTCGCTAGATCTGGCGAGGCTTGGCAAGGGTCGGCCTTGCTTGGGCCAAATTTGGCGAGGCCGACCTATGACCTCCATTGTCGTGGCTCGCAACCTTCATGCATGGTGACAAAGAGAGATGGAGGGACCTTGCGTGACCTTCACAAGGAGCTGCTGTTGACGATGGATGGAGGTGCGATGGGGAGCCTTGGTGGCAGCCTCGTCCTGGCCAAGGTGGCCTCATCCTTGCCCAGGTGACGCTCTGGCGAGGAGAGCCCTTTCCCCGACGAGGCCGACCCTTCCGGCCACAGGCAAATAGAAGAGGGAAAGAAACAAAAAGGAAAAAAAGAAAAAAGAAAAAAACTCAGAAAAATTATTTAAAATTAAAATATTATTAGAAAAAGTCTACGTCAGCGCCGATCGTGCCACTTAGAATGGCAGCGTCTATGTCAGCGATTTCCAGCCAAAATCCGAATAGACTAAATTGACACAAATATAAAAGGTTTAAGACTCAATTAGCAAAAAAAAAAGTTTAAGACTGAATTAGCACAATTGCAGTAGATTTATAAGTTTTTTTGGTAGTTTTCCCCACAAGCTTAAGGTAATATCCATTGTTTTGCCAAACAAATGATTGGATATAACAAATCTTCTCATGTTTAGTCCAATCCTATCCTAGTCCTCATCTTGGCTACTATCCACAACCTAACATATTATAATTGTGGCAGCAAACATCTTATCTCTTGCAAACGGATTGGGTACACTTAACATATTAGCAAAAACCGAAAATCAATAAGACAATCGACCGGTCGATTTCCATGTGGCGCACCTGCTTCCACAGTTTCTTGTCCTCGCATCCTGACATTTTCCCGGGTCTGGATGGAGCCCGACATGATTTTTTACCGGGAAATATATGTTGGCACACATCGCTATGCATAGATGCTGTACTACACAGTACATAAAGGATGCACCAAACCAAAACATTTTTATGCTGATTAAGAGGATGATACGCTGATCGTCAGCATCTTCGATCTCCCTTTTAATGTTCGACAAATCCTAGAAGTACAACCCGAGGCATTGAAATATGCAGGCATCCATGGACATCATTTCACAATTTAGACATTATGCATCTGCGCGGTGAACCAAGCTACAATGATTGAAATATAACTTGAAGTCCAAGTTTTGGGCGAATCGTGAGGACTTGAACCGGACAGTGGACGTACGCAGAGGACAATTTGAAAGCATAGCGTTGCAGAATCATTGAGAGAACGATCTTCACCTCATGCGTCGCGAAGTTCATGCCTGCGCAAATTTGGGGCCCAAAGCCGAAGGGAATGAACGCGACTGGATTGTTGTTGGTGGCTTTGGCGATGCCTTCCGCAAACCGCTCCGGTTTGAAGAGAAGCACGTCTTCTCCCCAGATTTCAGGGTCATGGTGAAGCTTGAGATTTCCTACCAAGATCTGAATATTGGCGGGAAGAACGAGTTTTCCCAACCTGAGTTGCTGGTCAACCTTCCTAGTAATCCCAATGACAGGAGGGTATAATCGCAGAGTTTCATTTATGATCATGCTAATCTGCACACACAAAGAAAATATGACAATTAGGCATTAAGTTCATCAATCTTGGCCTATCTAATTAAATAAATTCTAGATAAGGCCATCCGAATTTTATTATTTTTTGTTAGATTGAACTACGTTTTGGTCAACCAAATTAACCCCAAACCAAGAATCCGTATTCGTACCGTCTTTAATTTTCCAATACCATCAGAGTCGGGATCATCATTCCCGAACACATGGAGAACTTCCTTTCTCGCTTCCTCTTGCCAATCAGGGTGAGCCGCTAGGAGGAACATGACCCATGTCATCAATGTATTGGTCGTTTCTTGTCCGGCAAGGTAGAATGTCTTGCATTCATCCACCAGATCATCGATTGTGATTTTCTTGCTCTCATCCATGCCACGAGAAGCCTTCACAAGCTGTCCTAGGAAATCATTCCCGAAGTCAGCTGCCTCACCAGCCTTCACCTTCTCTTTCCTTTTCTTGACAATCCCCAATATAGCACCGTATATGCCTTTCTCGAGCTTCTCCGCTTCTATTTCATCCGCCGTCTTCCACAACTTACTGAGAGGTGTTCCACAAGAGATTCCCCTAGTTTGTTAGGCTCAACTCAACTAAACAGAGGTTATCCTAAAAAAATCGCCCAAAACAATTTGTTCTTAGGAAAAGAAGGAATACCTTAATCCTGGGAACCTTACATGAAGAACATTTCTGCTTAATAACACACCCAATCTTGTCAACATCTGGAAAATACTCCTGCCTTCGACGTAGCTGCTTCCGAATGCCGTTTTCGAAATCACTTCACACGTGAATAACTTAAAATCTTCGCACACGTCAATCTCTTCCCCTTCCCGATGCTTCCACCTTGCTAGCATCGTGTGAACAGTGTCCACCATCACCGGAATCATATTCTGCATTTAAATTTCGATCCCCACAAAATTAGTACAATCTCAATTCAAAGAACAGTTCTCCTTTCTTGGCGGCAGCTTAACGGCTACATTAGCTTGATATCAAAACACGCAGTCAACTCTTTTAAATCGCATGAAGTTGTATTTAAGATTGAAATTGTTGAAGCAGCGAACTTGGATCACTTTACTGTCAAGCTTAATTACCTTCAAGCTCTCCCCATGGAAAGTGTAATTGGCGAGTTTACGCTGCTTGGCCCATTTTTCTTCATTGTTGGTGGTCGCAAGCCCATCACCTAAAAGCTTCTTGACAAAGTCCTTAGCTGGTGTTTTGGGATATGTTTTGTCTCTATTAACTAGCACCTCTTTGATCAGTTCTGGTTCTGTGATGACCAGCTGAGCTTGAGTCCCATGCCAACTTAAGTAATTTCGCCCTACAAAAGTCATAAAAAATTCCAATCAACAACTAAGGTCGGATGATGCTGCAGCAGCTTTCATTATGGACATAAATTAGAGCACAAAATCAGAACTAAAGCTAAGGACTTAATTCATTTACCGTATCTGTTGGTCCATGTGTAGATTGCAGGCTGAATCTTGGGGAATATGTCATGAGAGAGATTGTTCATGGGTATGTCCCTGACCTTCATGGTCATCTTGACGGATTCCTTGGTGCTTCCATGGACGAACTTGTAAGGAGGACCTCTGATTCCCTGCTCATTCATTATCCTCTGTATCCTGTGCGGGTTCCGCCATAACTTGTACCAGAGTTTGGCAAGAGACAAGAAGAGGAACAGAAACAGAGAGCTCAAGATGATGACCACCTGCATGGTTTCTTTCCAAGGTAGGGAAAGGAAGGAAGTGAAGGAAACTAGAAAATCCAACGTCACGGTTTGTGAAGTGAGATGATCAACATTTTAGTGGCTTAGGTCGGAGGAATCTGTGAGCCGCGTGACAAGGACAGCACAAAAAGCTGTTGGTCCCCCATCCCTGTCTTTTTTCGGAGTAGGGGACAGGCTGATATTAACACTGAATATGTCACATTTGCGGCTCTAGGATTTTTCAAGAAACCACCGTTCAAATAATTATTGACACCTAAATTTTGACGATCTAATCAATCGTTCGTTACTTAAAAAATTAGGGATCAATCCTGATCCTTAGATAAAAAATTAGTTAAATTGCATATAAATTAGGAGCATTTGCATCAGTAATTAGGGCCATATAATTGCATTTTCATTAGATCGACGGCGAATAGACTCGAGTAAATGGTTTCGAACTTAAAGGGGCTAAGCCCGCGGTAGCTAAAATCATGCGTCAAGTCTAGAAAATCTTATTAATTATTTGAAACATTAAAGCTTGATATTATTAAGATTTTTTGCTCACAAAGAATGCAATTGGCATGGATTTCCAGTATATTTATACGTGCTCAACTATTTGGGGAAGTGAATATGAGGAGGAGGACAGACTGCAGCAGATACCCAGACTGGGCATGCACAATGCAAAGTTAGTCAAGCCAAATATATTCGTATATTGAGAAGAATGGGAAAGAACAAAAGTATAATATATTTTTAAGAGGAAAGAATATTGACTCCCTTGTCTGAAGGCCCAAGTCATCCCTGCCTATAAAAGAAGACTCATCACAGACAAAGAGGGGGGCGTCACACATTGAATACACGGCCACAATTCTGAGAGAGCACCTTACAGAGAGAAAAAAAAATTCGTGATCAGTGGGTGGCTTCTTGACAATAGAGAAGACACAGTCGCAATTGAGAAGAGAGAGAGAGGGGGAAGAATTTAGTCTCTTACTGCAGGTCAACGAAGGCCACAAGCGAAGACTGTGTCATAACCCCCTTTCTCGGACTTCGTTGCCGAAAGTCACAACCCCCATCACAACATTCCAGCAACTCCAGCCACTTTGGTGTGTCATAGCCACAAAGCTGCTGTCCAAATGCGCCACGAGCCCGACGTTCACCGTTAAGTTCCAGCAACTTCCGCGAGCGGTCCCAGCAAACTTACCAGTCCGACGAAATCCTGCTGGTCACTGCTGCGGTACTCCGTTTCTTCACCAAATTTAGACTCTGCTTTGTAGGTTTTACGGAACCACCACACCACCGCGCCACCGCGAGCTTTGGCCGAGACACCACTGAGTCGATCCACCGCTAGTAGCCACAAGTCCCACAACCACCGTCGTTTGCGAGTCTCTACGAGCCAGGCCATCAAATCGAGCCGAGCACCCTACACCGCCGGCCATCTTCTGAGCCTCATCCGCAGGCTATGATCCGGTCCGATTTCAATAAGATTACGCGTGTCCAAATTAGGTAACGATCTTATCCGATTTGATATAAATTATTTAATTGCTTAATCCGGATAAATTTTGTTATTTAATTGTTTTGATTGAGATATTAGGCATTATCCAATTAGGGCTATTGATTGAGTCGATATAATTACTAATTTGATCCGTAAAGATATCGGATCATTTGTTTAATTAATTCGACTTAATATTTGGGTAATTGATATGCCTAAATATTGTGGTAATCTCTAATTTAATCCGCGAGACATTGGGTTAATTTTTAGATTATCGTAATCTTTGATTTGAGATTTTCGTGGATTACGCATGCGGATTTGGTGGATATTATCTTGCGACAAGTGCTTATCCTTTGCTTGATTGTTTCCATAAAAGAAAATACCAAAAATATCTTAGAATAGATTATATTCTTCTCTTAGACTTAATCACTAGTTTAAATTAAGACATTTATTTATTTCGAATTTTAATAAAAATACCAAAAATATCATATGCATGTCATATAATTTGCATGTTAGGAAATCGCATGTCATGTAGATTAGACTTCATTTCAAGATAAAATAAAATCCCAAAAATATTTGATTGTTTTGGTGTAACCAATTTATTTACTTTGTTGCAATTTGCTTGCTTTGTTATTTGAGTGTTAATTGCATTGACTGCGCACCCGCATAATCACATCTTGCATGTTAGTAGATAAGTTAAAATTGCCTGGAAAATATTTTTCTGAAAATAAAAGAGAAAATGTACCGAAAGGGCGTTAGAGTAATATAGCATAACCAAGTCCCCGAATTCATAATCTCTTGTTCGTAGGAGTAAAATAAATCTCCCATTACTTTACTGGGTTTCTAATCTACCCATCAAAAATAAATTAGTGGCGACTCCTAAATGAAAATGATTTGCATGTTAAAAACTTGAACCAAGTCGCAAATTGGTATGGACTTGGAAGAGCCTGAGCTAGATTTAAACTTAGTAATCCATTAGCTGAACCCCTAGGTGGTGCCACCCGAGGGTAGGTCGCGACAACAATTAATGTGATATGATAAAGCTTCATTGTGTGCTGGAAAGTATACGGTGTTTCATTCAGTGTTCACACCTGAATGAAAACATCTTGGCTAGTTAGTTTTTGGTAAATATCACAAAAAATCCCAAATTATGTCAACTATAATAGAAATATCTTTAATTTTTTTTTGTGTGCTCAAAAACCCTAAACTTGCCCACTGTGACACAAATACCCTCAACTTTTTTTAGTATCACGAAAAAACATAAACTTGTACATGCGTAACATATATACCTTATATTTTCATTCAACACACGGTATATTTGTCATACTGGTATAAGTTCAAGTTTTTTTTGTAGTTTGGGGTATTTGTGTCACAACAGGCAACTTTAAGATTTTTAGTGGCACAAAAAAAAAGTTTAGGATGAATATAGTTTGAGGTTTTTTTTTGGGAAAATACCACCAAAAACCCCAAACTATGCCACTTGTGACAAATTTACCCTGAAATTTTTTTTCTGACTCGAAAAACCCCAAACTATGCCACTTGTGACAAATTTACCCTAAACTTTTTTTTGTGACATGAAAAACCCCAAACTATGCCACCTGTGACACATTTACCCCCACAATATTTTGGGCCATGGACATTTTCGTCTTTTTCCTTTTTCTATTTTTTTTCTTTTCTTCTCTATGGCGGAGGGAAGCCGGCGAGGTCCGGCGAGGGTCGCCTTTGCCCTCACCGGCGTCGAGCGAGGCTGCCCTCACCTGCCCAGGCGAGGGTGATCCTCGCCCGACTCAGGCAAGGGCTGGCCTCGCCGGATCTAGCGAGGGCGACCCTCGCCGGTGTCGGGCCAGGGCGACCCTCACTCGACGCCGGCAATGGTCGCCCTCACCTGAACGGGCGAGGGCAGCCTCGCCCGACGCCGGCGAGGGTCACCCGACGCCGGCAAGGGTCGCCCTCGCTAGATCCGGCGAGGCTAGCCCTTGCCTGAGTCGGGCGACCCTCGCCCGACGCCGGCGAGGCTAGCCCTTGCCTGAGTCGGGCGACCCTCGCCCGACGCCGGCGAGGCTAGCCCTTGCCTGAGTCGGGCGACCCTCGCCCGACGCCGGCGAGGGTCGCCCTCTCCAGATCCGGCAAAGGCAGCCTTCGCCAGCTTCCCTCCGCCGGAGAGAAGAAAAGAAAAAAAAAGGAAAAAAAAACAGAAAAAGGAAAAAGACGAAAATGTCCATAGGCCAAAGTATTGTGAGGTAAATATGTTACAAGTGGCATAATTTGGGGTTTTTCATGTCATAAAAAATGTTCAGGGTAAATTTGTCACAAGTGGCATAGTTTGGGATTTTTTGTGTCACAAAAAAAAATTCAAGGTAAATTTATCACAAGTGGCATAGTTTGAGATTTTTGGTGATATTTTCCCTTTTTTTTGTATTAACCCTTAGTTTTTCTATTCAAGCATTGCATTTATCAAAATGTGTGTGGACAAGGATCAATTAGACCAACGCTAGTGTCAAGTCACTAAAGTTAGATAGGTGGTAAGCTTGCCTGAGGCATTGTTTGTGTGATGTCGAATGAAATTAACTATTGCAATTAAAATATATTTTTTTATCAATCATATGTGTTCTAAATCTAAACCATGAGCTTCTTGTAATTCATCGAATTTCATAAACTTTAAGTTGAGACTTTATAGCACCTTAGATTATCGGTGGCACCTTAATCTGTTCGTGTCATAGCCGTATCAACCTGTTGGACATGATTAATAAATGTTGAATAGATTGTGTTTGGCTCAGCTACCTGTATAAGCAAAATTCAACCGTCTAGTCTATTTAATAAAATGGATCATGTGGATTTGCTTTATTACCCTACCCACACTGACACATTTAGATAGAACTAGTTATATATTCCTTTTTTTCCTAGAATAACTATATTATAAGTGAATATTGATATTAATCTTCTATTAAATATAGTCAAATCAGGAGTCGAGGCAATGTTCGCTCCAGTGCTTGCCACATGGAACTTCACTTTGTGTCCCTATTTGCCACGTGGAATTACATGTGGCGTAATTTTCCCACATAGCACACATTTGACGAAAAAGTTTTCAACTTAACAATTTGTCATATGCCAGTTTCAACCTCTTATTGGATTTAAATTTTAGAGATAAATAAGATAAATTATATGAAGATTTTCCTTCTTATTGAGATGAAACTTGAAAAAAAAGGATAAATTAGAGAAAGCATTTTGAATTACTCTTTATCATTTCTGAATTTTTATATTTATTTGCATGTAGTTCAAATGTTAGAAAATGGATAAAGAAAAAGTACATCGCGATTTTATTATTTATTGAGCTTAAACTTGAAAGAGGATAAACTAGAGAAAGTATTTTAAATTAAAATCTTCACTTATATGGCTTGTTTTCAATGTAGTTTCTCAAATGTATTTGTAAACAGTAAAGATTTGGAGCCAAATATAAAATTCTGGATAAACATTCCAGTCCACAACAATTCATATTGCCGAGCGTAATTTTCCAATAAAATTAGGATAGGCATTATGGCGGATTTAGGTCACCAAGACTTCGGAAACAAGTCATCAAGACCTCGCCAAATATTTGGGTTATCAAGACGTCAACCATCTTATATTCGAGATCCATCCTTCAAGTCTTTAAATCCGGTTTGCGAAGAGGAATCAAAGATCACTTCATTTTCGGGGTTTAGACATTTTCTATGTGCCTTGGAATCAAAAAACCAAGTTTGACAAGGACGAAAAGAGACGCCTGCTTATTTCTTTCGTAGTCCGAAAGGTCAATAGATTCAAAACGAGCATTGTGAGAGAGTCAAGCTGAATAATACTAAGTACGATCTCTTTCCAGGAATTCACCGAGACTCTCCACGAGCGAAGACCTGACATCATTTTCTCGCACAGAACGGATAAACTAAGTCGCCTTGGTTCCATCTCAGGATCAATTGGCTCTTTTGGTCCGATTCCAAACTCGCTAGTTGTGTAATGCCGTAATGTGAAAGCCTGACAAGAAGTTCTGCTTGTCTTACGCCGCGTTCTTTTGGCTAACTCCTACAGATGTTTCTGCAGCTTTTCTAAGGCTGCCAAAAGGTATCTGCATTTGACGCGACGTGAAAAAGAAACAATAACAAAGTAGTGACATTACGAGAAAATATTAAGTGATTTGTACACGCCACGTCACGTGCTTACGTGACATGCATAAACTCACGTGGATCCACTGGTAAAGCGACGTGTGGCTCTGACCTGGAATAAAAAGAAAATATATATTTTCAGACTCTCTCCCCTCGAGCACCCTAGAGGACTGACTCTCTCCACTACAAAAAAAACAAGGGAATAGCGACGAATTTTGCGACGAAAAATTTGGCAAAATCCGTCGCTAATTCGGCGTCGCAAAATTTTACGACGGAAAAAAATTCGTCGCAAACAATTCGTCGCAAATTAGCCACGAACATTATCCGTCGCAAAATTCGTCGCAAATTAGCCACGAACTTTTTTCGTCGCAAATTTCGTCGCAAATTAGCCACGAACTATATCCGTCGCAAAATTCGTCACAAATTAGCCACGAACTATATCCGTCGCAAAATTCGTCGCAAAATTAGCCACGAACTTTATTCGTCGCAAAATTCGTCGCAAAATAGACACGAACTTTATTCGTCGCAAAATTCATCGCAAATTAGCCACGAACTTTATTCGTCGCAAATTTGGTAGCAAAATTCGTCGCTACTTATTCGTCACAAATTAGCCATGAACTGTATTGGTCGCAAAAATCATTGCTAAATATTCGTCACAAAATTTATCGCAAATTATATACCATTTGGGCCATCAAATCTTGTCCATATCAATAGCTACGCATTAATGAACATCATGTAATACATTCAAAACAATCAAAGGACGCGAGACAACCATATATTCCACTTCAGAAGCAGAAAACGAACAAACCAGACATAATGCCATATAATTGAAAAATATAACTGAAGGAAAGATGCTAGTCCGCAAAAAATAATGATATATGTAAAGTTGCAAAGTCTGACATGATGCTATTTGATATCCAATCTTATAATGCATTCAAAGGATGCGGGACAACCATAGATTCTGCTTCAAAAGCGAAAAATCGACAAACCAGACACAAGATTAGGCAGCTTTGGTACTCGGTAGGACACCGGAAGCAGTCACTTTTGTCGATACCTGATGAAATGTGGATACATAAATAAAGATATTCAATCAGTCTAGAAAATAAGAGAAGCGTTTATGTATGGATATGGAACTAGGTATAAAAAAACAAGTAGGAGGGTTAACAAAAAAACATTTCAGGACGAACATCAATGTTCTTACATATGAATATGAGTCAACTTTGACATCCACTATAGTTTTTTCACCCTTGTAAACCGTATTTCTGTCACCTACGAAAAATTAGATCCTTCTCCAAACAGCATTCAACAGTTTAATGACTTAGAGAGGTGAATTACCAACACCAATTCTCAGGAAGAGAGGACTCAAAGTCAATTAAGGCATGTATTTCTACAATGTTCAGATATCATGATTTTTTGTAACAAGCATGTCATCCTGAGATCTCTAAATTTTCAGTTTTTCACAAGCAAAGAACCTAATTGTAAGAAAGTTGTGCACAGAAAATAATTGTAGGGCAGGAACATATTGGGCAAATTGCACTTATGGCACAAAAGATTGTGAAGCAAGCTTACCACCGATTTTGAGAATTTTAACTAGAAAGGACCGAGAAAATCATCATCATCATCAGTAATCTCAGCATCATTATGTCGCTCATCATTGTGCCCATCACCTATTGGATTGGCGGGAGGTATAGGAGGAACCTCATCGTGATCGAGGTTGAGGTGACGCATAACGATTTGCATTTGTTGTTTCAAGTCATTTATTTCTTCGTCCTTCTCTACAAGTATATTTTTTATTTGGTTCAATTCTTGGGTCATTTGCTCCTCAAGTCGTGTCCTCCTTCGAACAGCCGCATTGGATGATGAAGTTGCAGCATGATTCGTCGCGTATGCCCTTGACAAGGATCCCATCCCAAATATTTTTCCTTTTTTCATCCCACCCGTTGCCTCCACCCATAATGCCATACTGTCAACTGATGGCTCAGACGCAGCAACACCATCACCACAACTAGCATTGCTCATTAAAAGGTCATCATATTTTTTCTACATTAACAATATAGATGAAAATAAAATAACTTCATATATATAACTACCATAAATATTAAAAGCATTAATGGTTTTCATTCTAGTTTCCATAAAGTCCAAAGTATAACCTTATATACCTTAATAGCTTTTGCTCGATCGCCAGTCCATGTCTTATCTTTTTTTTGAAATGTGCGTTCAAATGTAGCTGCAAATGTCGGTTCTGTCCCCAATTCATGTGCCTACAAAATGTAAACATGAGTAATTGAATTAAATTAACTTATAACTTATTTAACAGACTTACCATTCGTTTTTTATGCTCCCCAATGTTGATAGAGCCCTCAACATATGTGGCAGACCCTTCACTAGAACTAGAAGATCGATTCTTTTTATTCTGCTCACTGATTTACTGATTCTTTTCAGTTTCCCAAATTCTATTAATTTTCGTCCAATTGTCAGCTGTAATGAAAGCCGGCTTCACTTGCTTGATCTTCGCTCTATTCATCACATTTCGTATGTGATCACTCACTTTCTTCTTAAAAATTCTTGTCACTTCATTCTCTTCCTCTTCATCCCACTTGAACTTCCGCTGCAATCAATACAAAAAAACTGAAAGTTATTATGATGGTCACATATCCATTACCATGCACCAGACAATTCGGTGATAGATTTTGTAAAGTTCATCTCGGGAAAAATATCTGGTCCCTTTAGTACCGAAAACTAAAGAGTTGTTTTGGTCCCTTTATATCATTCGTGACCATCAATATACTACACCGAACTTAGTTGGTGAGAAAAAAGAATATCTAAAACTTACCTTGAACTCATTCCACCACAAATCTTTCACTTCTTGTGGAGCACTGCTGTAATTAATATACTGCCCCATCCAATAGTTTTTGACTATTTTATTCAGTTCCCTCACAACAAACGTAGCATCCGTGAATCTGCAAACATACGGATATTGTGCAACATCGACAATTCAGTTGACATCCATATCTAAAATCATAAATATTACATATACTTAAAAAAATGAAGTACTTACGAATCTCCAAATGGACATATCATGAATCGGTTATCTTCTTCACCTGTGTTTCCCTCATTATTCGATTGTTGCGCTGAAAAATAAGGTGGAACGGAAGGAGATGGAACTGAAGGAGATTCAGTTCATATGTGTCCAAGTCCCTTAACATGTTCTTGAGTGTTGGAGGAAGGGCCAACGTGTCCATATTGTCCATCGGCATGTAATGGTTGAGGGTTAGATGAAAGGGCAGGGGAAGAGGAAAGGGACAGGGACGAGGACGAGGAAGGGGCTGGTCTTTTATGCATGTGACCTCCACGTTTATACTGACAAGTAGGAAGGTTAGACAAATATGTAAAAACATATGAACACGTATTACGGACACATAATGACGTACATGACGAAGCTTACCATTTTGTTTCAGAAGCAGAAAATGTATCCTCTTAATTAGCCAATGCCGAGTGTTTATGACGTGCAATTTCCTACGAACAAATATACTATGAATCGCACTCATTTTGATATCAAACATCAATATACGAACATGATATGCCATGCTAAGCCAACAATAGCCATAATTAACGACACGATCCACTTTCAAACTACACGATCATTCATCAAGTACAAGATCAACCATGAAACATCAATTTCAGCCACATGATCTTCGTTCTCGGCCACACGATCATCAATCAACCCACACGATCCGGCCATAGTTAACCAATCAGCCAAAATTAAGCAAATCAACCACACGATTAACATTAAACAACTAAGGGTGCAAATAGTAACCATTCTGCGATAGAAATCAAATTCTTGCGAGCTGGTATTCTTGTCACAAATTGATTTCTGAAGGAGAAACTCGTTTGGTAAAACATGACTAATTATGCTCCAGAAATTGATTTCTGTAACAGAAATCTGTTTTGATTTGTTGATTTTTTTTGCATCTAAAAAAATTTAAATTTTACTCAAAGTGGGTGGCACATGGTATTATAAACCATTCTGTGAAGTTTTGAAATTTTTTATTTTTTTAATTTTTTTTGGCACCTAAAAATATTTAAATTTCACTCAAAGTGGGTGGCCACAGGTATTCTAAGCTATTCTGTGAAGTTTTGATTTTTTGATTTTTTAAATTTTTTTTGGGCACCCAAAAAATTTAAATTTCACTCAAAGTGGGTGGCCACAGGTATTTTAAGCCATTTTGTGAAGTATTGAAATTTTTTATTTTTTTATTTTTAAATTTTTTTGGGCACCTAAAAAAATTTAAATTTCACTCAAAGTGGGTGGCCACAGGTATTATAAACCATTCTGTGAAGTTTTGAAATTTTTGATTTTTTTAATTTTTTTTTGGGCATCTAAAAAAATTTAAATTTCACTCAAAGTGGGTGGCCACAGGTATTCTAAGCCATTTTGTGAAGTTTTGAAATTTTTTTTTTTAATTTTTGTGGGCACGTCAAAAAATTTAAATTTTACTCAAAGTGGGTGGCCACAAGTATTCGTCGCCATTCTGTGAAGTTTTGAAGTTTTTTATTTTTTAATTTTTTTTTGGGCACCTAAAAAAATTAAAATTTCACTCAAAGTGGGTGGCCACAGGTATTTTAACCCATTTTGTAAAGTTTTGAAAATTTTGAGTTTTTTTATTATTTTTCTTTTCTTTGGGAACCTAAAAAAATTTAAATTTCACTCAAAGTGGGTGGCTACACGTATTTTAAGCCATTTTGTGAAGTTTTGAAATTTTTTATTTTTTTTATTTTAAAAAAATTCACCAAATTTAATATTTTCCCAAAATCTGACTTTTTTTTTATTTTTTGGAAATTTTTATGAATTTTTCTAGAATTTTCAATTTTTATGCATTTTTTGAAAAAAACGCTTAATCAACCACACGATCATCATTCTGTTCCGGAATGCATTCCATGCGCACCCTAATCAACCACACGATCATCATTGAACGCTTAATCGGCCACATAATTGATAAATTATCCAGGCGAACATCGATCAAAGCCACATGCAATCCTAAAATCGGCCCCTAACTTAGCCAACCAATCCGACACTAAACAATTCCTAAATAAGTTCGATTAAAACCCATTATACTAGGTAGGGTTTAGGGAGTCGCTTACTTGGTTCAAGGCCAAGAAAAACCAAACAATAGGGCAAAATGGCCGGTCGGCCAGTGGCGGCGACGGCGACGGCGTCGGGCGGCTGCTGGGCGGTGACGGCGACGGCAACGAGCTCGGGCCGCTGCTGGGCGGCGACGGCGTCGGGCAGCTGCTGGGGGGCGACGGCGACGGCTACGAGCTCGAGCGGCTGCTTGGCGGCGACGGCAACGGCTACGAGCTCGGGCGAGCTCGGCTAGGCGAGCGGCGAGCACATGAGCGGAGCGGCGACACTCGCGGCTGCGAGCTGGTCCAGGCGAAGAAGGCGGCATGCGGTTGGGCGGCTTGGTTGGGTCGGCGAGAAGGCGGCGTGCGGCGGCGGGTCGAACGGACTGCGGTGGCTGGGTAGTGAGAGGGAGCCGGGGCCGACGACGAGAAAGCGAAGAAGAAGAAGAAGAAGAAAAAGAATAAGAGAAAAATGAAGAGAGAGAGAGAGAGAGGGGGGGAAAGGTCTGCCATGCAGGGGTGAGTGGACGTGACCGGGGGGGCATGTGCACGGGCAGGGGGGGAGAGAGAGAGAGAGAGAGGCGGAAAAATTTCAAACGTGCGCGAATGTGGAATCCGTCGCAAATTTGCGACGGATTTTGTGACGAATTCCAAAAATAAAGGGCATTTTCTAATCCGTCGCAAATTTGCGATGGATACAAAAAATAAAGGGTATTTTCCAATCCGTCGCAAATTTGCGACGGATTCCAAAAATAAAGGGCATTTTCCAATCCGTCGCAAATTTGGGATGGATTTTTTTTTCCGTCGAAAATTTGGGACGGATTTATTTTCCGTCGCAAATTTGCAACGGAAGTATTAATTTGCGAAGGATTTATTTTTCTCCATCGCAAATTTACGACGGATTTAGTTTCCGTCGCAAATGTGCGACAGATTTATTTTCCGACGCAAATTTGCGACGGATTCGAAAAATTGCCGCGAATTGCACTTCCATCGCTAATTCTTCGATAAACAGTAGCCACGAATAAGTTTTTGTCGCAAAATGAGCGACGAAATTAGCGACTATCCAAATCCAATGGAAAATTTGTGAATATCGCAAGTTTTATCGAACGAATAATATTTGACTTATCGTCAATTAGCGACAAATTTTCCGACGATCAATTACATTAATAAGAATAATCAACAACAATAATAACAACAACAATAATGATAATAACAATAACAATAATAACAAGAACAATAATAATAATTATGACAACCAAAATAACGCATGTCGCAATAATAATTACACATCATCAGTGTTTTGTCACAAAAATTTTAATCTTCATATTCGTCTTCGTCTTCGTCTTCGTCTTAATCTGCATCTTCGTCCTTGTCTTAATCTTGATCTTCATCTTCTTCATGAGCATCATCTTCATCATCTGTCTCAAAATCAGATTCTGTACCATCTTCTACATTTAATTCGCAAATTTCAGTTAGATCCACATCTATCATTGCTCCACATGGATCTCGTAAAGTTAGAATGTTATATTCTTCAGTTTCAACCGTGTTACAAACTTTCTCTTGTTGATAGGCTCTATCCTTCTAGTGTTCCTCGATTTTTCTCCGTGCTTTGATGTTACATACAGCCCACCAATCAGCTTTGTCACGTTTCAAACTAGGATATGATGCATAACATACTTGAATTGCTTGTTGTGCCAAGACAAATGGTTCATATTTCATATATATTTTCTTGTGATTTATTTCAACCAAATTAAACTTCGTATGCACCTTCATTCCTTTGACGGGGTCGAATCACTTGTAGTTAAATAACACAACCCGCATCATTAATGGTCCAGGGTACTCTATCTCTATGATTTCATCCAACAAGCCATAAAAATCTTCTTTTGAACTGCCACCATTGGATGACCGAATAGACACACCACTGTTGACACCAAAATAAGAATCGGCATAAGTGCCGAATCGGCTTTAATGCCGAATATGGTGTATAATGGAAATCAACCATTTGCCGAAACACGTCTAGACCAAATTCGGAAACATGTTGAGAAGCAAGTGTGAATGGTATCGTGTCCCGAATTCGGTAGTTGATGAAAATATGTATACTTACCGAAATATGGAGAGTTATAGTTCGGGACATTGAAATATTTATACCTCAGGACAACGACACTTTCCAGAAATTCGGGAGGTTCACGCTTCGAGAATGCACTGAAGAATCACAGTCCAATCACGTAAATCACGACAGCAAGAAGTTACGAGCAGAAGTGGGGATAGTGAGCACGAGCATATTATGGGAAGTTACTTGTCCAAATTTGAAATCATCTTAGCAGTTGAGATCAAGTTTTGGCGGACAACAAAACTAAAAAAAAAACGTGGTTAGAAAGGCAGTTATTAGAAGCGCCAAAATATTCAAAGTTTGAAAACATGAAAGTAACCAACGAGCAGTTGCAGGACAGGGGGAGATACAAATACTCAGAGGAAACAAAGAAGAAGGACACGACTAACAATAATGGAAAAACACTCAAGCTTATCTGCACTTTAGTTTCCTATGCATCTTTACTTCCTGTATTTACAGCTTCCTGTAGCTCTAGTTAACTTTCGAGTCATTTACAGCTTTCGTAGGAGTATTGTAACGTAGCTTGAAACTCTGTTTAGTCCAGATCCATTTTCAATCCATCAGATTTCTATCCATTCCATACAATCATGTGTTACACTTTACGTTTCACCACAACTCTCCTAGTAGTCAAACCACAGAACCTACCTTAATAAAAACCGAAGATCGAAATTTCGGTGAAGGATATTCCTAGTCGTAAAACGAGCGAACATCTTTTTGGCACGCCCGGTGGGACTTGCGTGGTAAGGCTTGGAGAAATGGTGAGAACCAGGCAATCTGAAGGAATACCGGTCGGTAATGTCAACAATCCAGTTGATGAAGCACGTTCTGAACACTCTGCGGCTAATCAAGTAGAGGAGAATGCCGACATTCCTCGGCAACTAACTGAAGAACAAGCCCATGCGTTGGCACCAAATAACACCTTGGTAACCATGATGAAAAGGATGTTTGAGGAACAGCAGAACGATCTTACCAATTATATAGTACGACATGTGACTGATGTGATAAAGCACATGGTGATCAATGCTATAAATGAGGTAATATCGCGTCCCAGTTCATCTTCTCAAGTTCCACCCTTTTATACAAATCTTCTTGGGACAACATTGTTCCCACCAACATCGGGACCTCCTCATGTGGGGTATAACGGTAATGGGGGATCAAATTCTCAACCTCCTGTTAGGATTATACCAAGGCCAGAGAATCCTCCCCCGATAAACCTTGTGAATGGTGTGAGTGCCTACAATTTCCCTCAAAATGTCCCAAATGATGTTAATTTGGTTAATCCCATGGTCACAAATGCACCACCAGTGATGAATGTACCTCCACCAGTAAATATGCCTAATGTTGACCATATCAGACCACTTGGGCCTCAACCATATACTCATGTGATAGAAAATCCCCTTTATAGGCCACCACCACCTGTTAATTTTAACAAGGAGCAGCAAAGGGTAAATCGACCTCAACAGTTTGATCCTAGGGGTCAAGATCCTTGGTTAGGCCAGCAGAATTTAAGACCATGGAACCCAGATAGAGTTACGGAATTGGTAATGCAATAATTGGGAGCAGAGAGAGGATTGCCAAGGCCAGTATATAGGAAGCCACATCCCGATTGGGTTGATAATATACCATATCCAAGGGGTTTCAAGATGCCAGATTTTGCTGTATTTACCGGAGAGGAGGATCAGTCAACTGTGGAGCATGTGGGTCGATTCCTGGCACAATGTGGGGAAGCTGGAACTAATGAGTATCTAAGGTTAAGGTTGTTCCCATTGTCTTTGTCCAAAACAGCATTCACTTGGTATACAAATTTGCTTGCGAATTCGATTCAAACATGGTCCGAAATGGAAAGGCAGTTTCATTCTCAATTTTACCGAACAGTACCAGAAGTAATGGTAGCCGATCTGGCCAGAATGTATCAATACGGTACCGAGACAGTAGATCAGTTTATTGCACGTTTCAAGATATCCAAAAATCGATGTTTAACATCACTCACTGAGAAGGAGTTCACTGATTTGGCTTTTAACGGTTTGAAGTTTAACCTGAAGGAAAGATTTGAAGGACAAGCCTTTGATGATCTCTTTCAGTTAAACGCTCGGGTTTCTAAGTACGAACACTTATTGAAGGAGAAAGATAAGAAGCCGAATAAGGACAATCGGCAGACAGTGGCATTTTCTGAAAGTACCGAACATGGTTCTACAGCCGAAGAGGAAAATGAGATAGCCGTAGCAACCATGGTGCTTGAAAAGCCGTATGTGTGTCCAGCACTTAAACCGGCTAGGGTGAGAGATGTGTCCAAGTTCAAAGCTAAGGAGACCAATAATTATTCCTTTGATATTTACAAGTTAGATGAAATATTTGACCTGCTATTGAAAGATGGAATGATCAAATTATCTGAAAGACAGGTAATCCCATCAAAGGAGGAGATAGCAGATAAGAGATATTGTAAATGGCATCATTCTACAACTCATGATACGGTAAATTGCATTGTGTTTAGAAAAACAATCCAGGAGGCAATTCGCCAAGGCAAGATTAAATTTGCCGAAGACAAAGGCAAGGCCCTAATGGAAGTAGACACAGACCCTTTCCCGTGATGTAGCTAGCAAGGATCACCTAGAGGGGGGTGAATAGGTGATCTTAAAAAATTTTTGATAGTTTATGCGGAAACAAAATAAATCACAGTAGAGTCTGAATAAAATTCATATTCAAGACAGATTATAAAGACGGTGCTCTTGATGTGCAGAATGTAAAGTAAGAGATAAGGGATAGAGAATCTGCACACAAGTTTATAGTGGTTCGGCTTCTAGCAAGCCTACGTCCACTCTCCCACGCTTACAGCCTACCGGCTGGATTTCACTATGTAATCAAGAGGAATTACAACTTCTGAGTGTTAACACTCTTGTGTATGATAGGACTCTCTATCTCACACAATCACTCTTATAAAGTGTCCCTCAAGATCTTAATGTTTGGCTTAGAATGACAAGAGAAATGATTGGAGTAGACTCAGACTTTGGACTTGTTGATTCTTGATTCTGTACTTCCTTCTGCTGCTCGTTGATCCTCTTAAATACTCCTCTACTAGCCGTTGGACAGCTTTCGGAGGATCATCTTCCAATCTTCACATTGGACAGATTTGTATAATAAGGATTGAGTAGCCGTTGGATGACAGGTCTCGAATCCCGCCGATTCCGGTCGCCCATACAATCGAATCTTGATTTCCATAAGTAGAGCTTTGTCCGTTGTAATGCATTCTTGTCGTGATGTTTGATTGTCAATCAATTTGATTGAGATTGAGACAATCAGAACATTCCTTCTGTGAAATCCATGCCAGATCACTAGCTGTTGTGTTACGTTCTGAATTCTGCGTCTGAAGAAATTCTGCGTCTGCATCTGAATAACTTCTACGTCTGAATCTCAGAACCTAGATTATGTGGGTCTTCAAAAACATACTTGACAGTTTGTAAAGTCTGAATAACTTTTTTCTGAGCTTCTAGAATATACAGACCTGGAATAAATTTGTTCAGAATAAGTATCAGATTTACAATAACATAGAAGGTTTTGTCAACTTCAAAATCAATAGGAGTTTTCCTCAACAATCTCCCCCTTTTTGATGGTGACAAAACTTTCTTACAGATTGAATTATTTTGAAAATAAATAAACATATTAAGCTCCTGAAACACAGATTGAAAAAGCAAACTCTGTTGATATCTGTGTCTTTCTTCCTTTGAATATAACCTGCAAATCTGCACATAATTTCTCTCCCTTTTTGTCATCAGCAAAAAGATAATAATAGAGAGAATAAGGCACTGAGATTTAACTAATCAACCAATCTAACAATAAGTATGAGCTATATTACGGACCAATTGAAAAAAAATGTGGAGAGAAATGTTGAAAAACAGGCTATTTTTTAGGAGTACGAATCAGTTGAAAATTTTCCAATATTGAGATAGCCTCCTCAATTTTCGAACTGCATTGACTTATGGCCTTATCCATGTTGGATGAGCACATAGTAATGGCTTCCTCTAATGCTGCTTTATCTGCTGCTGTCTGAAGTTGTTGAGCCTTGGTGTTTTCCTCAATAATGTTCTGTAGATTCTGCATATATTGTTCTAAAGCAGCTTGCTTGTCTTTAATCTCAAGCAGAATAGAAAGGATATTCTGATTTTCGGATGGTTGACCTTAGACATTAGCTTCCTCAGACTGATTGTACCCTGTGGCTGATTCTGGCGGAATCTCTCCCTGAACAGGTGATTGATCTTCAGAAACATGTTCTGCATGAATGGATTCTGAAACCTTGGGATCTGGTTCAGGAACATGTTCTGAGCCTCCTGTTTCAAAGTGTTCAGCTTCTGCTTCATCATTTTCATCATGCAGAAGAATTTTTCGTTTCTTACTGTACACTTTTAGTGGGGTAGGAGAATCAGGCTGCTTGCTGGCTGAACTGGTTCTTTTCCTTTGCTCCTTTACTTTCTCAACTTTCTTGCCAACAGATTTTACCTCTGACTTTTCAGCCTCTTTTCCTTTTACTCTGTCCCTTACATCTTCAATTTCTTCATTTTGGAGAGCATTCGTTCTCCAACAAACATAAGAGGTAGCATGGTTTCACGCAACTCACCAGGAATAGATATATTGAGAAACATGAAGATACGAGTGATTAAAGCTCCATATGGCAGATGACCCTTATCCTTCTGTAATGCTCTGTACATATGGAATATTATGAGGTGAGGGAAAGAGAAGGATTGACCTTTCAAGATAGCCCAAATGAGCTTTTTCTCTGATTTTGATAGGTCAGTTTTTGAGGCATCTTTTGGCTTCAAACAGTTGATTATGATCTTATGCAAGATCACAGATCGTCTGGATAAGTCAGAATAGGAGAGATGGCGCTTTGATCCTTAAGCAAAGTTTGGATTTTCAGAAGCCACCTGAGAAGCTTCTTCAAGATTCACTGCCAACGGAGTAAAATTGGAGTGTGTGGCTCCAATTATCCTTGCCAACTCATGTGCTTTTAAATCAACCTTCTTGTCACCAACAGTAAACTGAATCCAATTTGGTGACAGAATTGAAAGATTGGAATAGAAGTAGGCAGTTAATTCAGCATAAGTATTGGCAGATTGAAGGCAAAATTCATAAATCCCTAACTTCTCAAACAAGTGCTGTACAATAATACCAGCCTTCTCCAGGTATTCGAAATTCACGGTCCTATTGTTCATTACTCCTCTAGCAAGTAACAACTTGTAGCACATGTGATGCGTAGTGCTTCTGAACAAACTTCCTGTTCCAGGCAAACCAAATGCTATTCCTACCTTTATCTCAAAAGTCTCAAAAAATCGTGCATCATCATCAGGAATAACAAATTTTGAAGCACTAGTGGACTTAGGGCTTACATGAACCGATTTCTTTTCGGAAGGAGTTGAAGCTTCTCCAACTTTTTCTTTGCCCTTTCTAGAGGAAGTCTCTTGTGGGGTAGAGCGAGTTGAAACTTTGTCATTTTTACAACAAAATTCAGAGTAGGTTTCAGCGAGATGTTCTTCAGAGAGTAAATTATTGTCTTTAAGACAGTCACGCAGAACCGATTCAGAGGCATTGCTTCTCTTTAACCGCTGATAAGCATTCCATACAAGCTTGATACTTCGAAAACGAAAACTTGTTTTACCGGTTGATTTTGGTGGCGACGATCGCTGAGGAGTGCTTCAGAACGGTCTTCATGATGGTCGGATTCTGAGTCTGAAACTTCCAAATATTCCGCCGATGCAGTAGACTTTGAGTTTTGATTGAGAATACGGGACGATCTTCTACGGGCCACCATCTTGACCGGCATTATGACACTTTTGGAGACGAAAGTTTCGATCTTTGGAGGAAGAAGATGAGAGTCTCTAAATATCAGAAGGGTTTTGAGAGTAAAAGATCGTACTGATAGGGTTTTGAAGTGAAGGACGGGTTTAAAAAGGAGGTGGATAAGTTTTGGAAGGAAAAGTTATTTTTAGAAAATAAAAAAATATCCCAAGCAAGTCGGAAGAAAATATACTCTATGAAGCTTAATCAAACGTGATGATATCATAACAATATATTAAGCACAATTTATCAGATAAATTAGAATACATTCCTGATTTGCTTCCAAAAGTAACGATTATAAAAATATCGTGCCAAAAATGCTAAAAATATACCCGCCAAAAATTTGAATAAGGAACGTACCTTTCTTTATGAGTCTTAAAAATGTTCAGACTGAGAATACATGAGTCTAAAAAATTCCTGTCTATCAAATACTTCAAGAAAATGGATAAGTGATGCACAGTTTGTCTCTTATGAATTCAAATGAAGATTTATCAAGATGTTTTGTAAATATATCAGCTAATTGATTCTTAGAATCAATGAATTGAATATTCACATCACCATTTTGAACATGATCTCGAATAAAGTGATGCTTGATTTCAATATGCTTAGCTCGAGAATGAAGAATTGGGTTCTTTGTCAAATTGATTGCACTTGTGTTGTCACATTTGATTGCAACACTTGATTCTTCAATATCAAAGTCTTGTAATTGCTGCTTCATCCATAGAATCTGTGCACAGCAACTTCCCAATGCTACATATTCTGCTTCTGCTGTAGAAAGTACAATTGTATTTTGCTTCTTTGAGTACCAGGATACCAACATATTCCCAAGCAGTTGACATGTACCTGAAGTACTTTTCCTGTCCACTTTACATCCAGCTAAATCAGCATCAGAATATCCAGTAAGAGTAAAATCTGAATCTTTGGAATACCAAAGGCCTAACATTTGATATGTTCCAATGTATTTGATTATTCTCTTTAGTGCAGAAAAATGAGATTCCCTTGGGTCTGATTGAAATCTTGCACACATGCAGACACTAAATAGAATATCAGGTCTAGATGCAGTTAGATACAATAATGAACCTATCATGCTTCTATATACCTTCTGATCAACCTTTTTACCATTTTCATCTTTATCCAGTTTGGATGAATGAGACATGGGAATGTCTGTTTTCTTGCAATTCTGTAATCCAAACTTCTTAATAATCTCCTTTGCATACTTCTCTTGGCCAATGAATGTATCATCTTTGGTTTGTTTCACTTGAAGGCCAAGAAAGAATGATAATTCTCCCATCATACTCATCTCGAACTCGTTCTGCATATTCTTTGAGAATTTCTTGCAAAGCAATTCGTTAGAGGATCCAAAGATTATATCATCAACATAAATTTGAACAAGTAGGAAATCCTTACCCTTTCTCTTAACAAATAAAGTTGTATCAACCTTAACTTTGGTGAAGCCATTTTGTAGAAGGAAGTTACTTAACCTTTCGTACCAAGCTCTGGGTGCTTGTTTCAGACCGTAAAGAGCCTTCTTAAGTCTGTAGACATAATCAGTCTTTCTAGGTTCTTCGAACCCAGGTGGTTGTTCCACATATACTTCTTCTTTGATATATCCATTCAGAAAGGCACTTTTCACGTCCATCTGAAACAATTTAAAGTTATGGAAACAAGCATAAGCTAATAGTAGCCGAATGGCTTCTAACCTTGCAACTGGTGCATATGTTTGATCATAATCTATGCCTTCTTCTTGAGAATAGCCTTTTGCAACCAGTCTTGCTTTGTTTCTTGTAACTTTCCCTTTGTCATCCAGTTTGTTTCTGAATACCCATTTTGTTCCAATTACTGGATGATTTTTGGGTCTTGGCACAAGCTCCCATACTTTATTGATTCTGAACTGCTGAAGTTCCTCCTGCATAGCATCGATCCAGCTTTCATCTGATAAAGCTTCACCAACTTCTTTTGGTTCTATTTCTGATATCAATGCCAAGTTGCTGATATTCTCTTTGTGTTTGGATCTTGTCTTGATGCCATCATCTATTTCTCCAATGATGAGGTTCTGCGGATGACTGGATTTATGTTTCCAGTTTTTGTCAAATCTTTCCTTCTGAAAATCTGCAGACTCTGAACTTTCTGGTTGAGTCTGTATTGTATCTTCTTTTTCTTCTGATACTGATTGTTGATGATCTTCTGATAACTCTTGAATGTTGGGAGATGGTTTAGATTCATCTCTATGAGTCTGAATGTTTTCTTCAAACTTTACATTCATTGATTCTTCCACAGTCTGAGACTTTTTGTTGAAGACTCTGTATGCTTTACTTGTAGTAGAATATCCAAGGAAAAATCCTTCATCTGCTTTCTCATCAAACTTACCAGTGCGGTCATTTGGATTTTTCAGAATAAAGCATTTACAACCAAACACACAAAAATATGAAATGTTGGGCTTTCTATCTTTGTAAAGCTCATAGGGGGTTTTCTCAAGAATAGGTCTGAGAAAAGCTCTGTTAATGATATAACATGCTGTAAAAACTGCATCTGCCCAGAAATGAAAGGGAATTTTGCTTTCAATCAACAGAGTTCTTGCCATTTCTTGCAAAGAACGATTTTTCCTCTCCACAACGCCATTTTGTTCTGGTGTATAAGGAGTAGAAAAATTGTGTTGAAAGCCATTTTCCTCACAAAAATCTGAAAAACTTTGATTTTTAAATTCTCCCCCATGATCAGTTTTAATGCTGGAAATGGAATAGCCCTTTTCATTCTGAATTCTTCTTGCAAATTTTGAAAAATATGAAAATGCTTCATTTTTATGAGCAAGGAAAAATACCCAAGTAAATCTTGTGAAATCATCAACAATAACTAAACAATATTTCTTACCACCAATACTTTGAGTTCTTGTTGGTCCAAATAGATCCATATGAAGAAGCTGCAAAGCACGATTAGTGGAAACATGATGTATAGTCTTGAAAGAGCTCCTTACTTGCTTTCCTAGTGTACAGGCATTGCATAACTCTGTTTTCTTGTATTTCAAATCTGGTAGACCTCGAACCAGTTTCTTGTTTGAGATCTTTGAGATTTGTTTCATACTGATATGCCCCAATCTTCTATGCCATAGATCTTCATCTTCTTTGATTGTGATCAAGCAATGAGTGGAGTTTGGATTGACATCTAGAAGATAGATATTGCCATGTCTTCTTCCTGTAAATGTTTGAGAAGAATCTTTGCTTGTCTCTAAGCATGTATCTTCTTGAAAGTTGATTCTGAAACCTGTATCACATAGTTGGCTTATGCTTATCAAGTTATAGTTAAGTCCTTTCACCAAAGAGACATCATTGATTGTAAGTCCTCCAATTTCAACTGTTCATTTGCCAACGATTTTTCCTTTGGTATTTCCTCCAAAGGAAACTTTTCCACCATTCAGATTGTATAGATCAACGAATATACTTGGATCTCCTGTCATATGTCTAGAGCATCCACTGTCTAGGTACCACTTACTTTTTCTCTTTGTGGTAACCTGCAAAAATCACAACATCTCAAGTTTTTTTTGGTACCCAAATTTGTTTGGGTCCTTGAGTATTAGTGTAAGCTGTCTTAACAAAATCTCTTCTAACAGGTCTCCAGACCTTAGGACATTCATTCTCAAAATGTTGTGGATCTCCACATTTTGAGCACCTAAGTGCACTTCGGCCAACAGGTTTTACAAAATTCCTTTTGAAATGGTTTTTATAAGCTTGTCGAGGAGGTCTTTGTTTTAATCTCTCCTTGACCTTTGGAAAATCAATCAAGCTATCACTTTCCTTCACAAATCCGAGATCAGATTTGTTGTAGTAAGGAATTTGGATAGAAAGGATATGCTTCAAGGTTTCTGAACCCTTTGAAAACTTGGAAGTAATTTCTGAAACTTGCTTTTTCAAAACCGCATTTTCTTTGGAAAGAAAATCTCGACTTTCCTTGACTTGATGAAATTCTTTTTGAAGGAAATCGATTTTTTCTTTTTGTGAAACATCCTGTTGCCTCAGTGATGAATTTTCCTTTTTCAAAGAGGAGATGCATTTAAGAGCAGTCTTAAATTCAAAGCATAATTCATCAATGTAATTTGATATTTCAATAGGCATGTCAGAATGTTTTACCTCAATCTCCACTTTGGGATCAGAATCTAAATCTGAATCTGAGTCTGAGTCTGACTTAGCCATTAGACAGAAATTTGAGATATCTTCGTCACTGTCTTCGCACTCTGTATCACTCCAGGTTTCTGCTTTTAAGGCCTTCTTTGCTTTCTCAAACTTGATCTTCTTTTTCAGAAGTGGACAATTTGGCTTAATATGTCCACGTTTCTTACAGTGAAAGCATATAACATCCTTTGATCTCTCTGTTTCATCGAAAGACTTCTTCTTCTCAAAAGGCTTCTTACCTTTGAGGTTTCTTCCTTTGATCTTCATTTTCTTATACTTATTTATAAAGAGAGCTAGTTCTTCATCATCAACATCTTCATCTTCAGAATCTGCATCAGAATCAATGTTAGTCTTCAAAGCAATTGACTTATTACCTCTGGATTCATTCTCCTCATTCCGTTTCTCAGTCTCATATGATTGAAGAGTTCCAATTAACTCATTCACTGATAGAGGCTTGATCATTTGTGTTTCTCGAAGAGATATTTTGATGTTATCCCACTGATTTGTCAGTCCTCTCAGAAGTTTGTTGACTTTCATTGCATCTGGAACTGGTTGTCCTTGATAAGCAAGATCGTTTACTATATCAGTAAACCTGTCATACAAATCAGTAATTGATTCTCCAGGCTTCATTTTGAAGGATTCATATTGACCAAGCAAAAGATTGATTTGAGTTTCCTTGGCTCGATCTGTTCCTTCATAAGTGACAAGGAGAGTATCCCAGATTTCCTTAGCTGATTCACAAGCAGCAATTTTTTTATATTCAATAGGTGATAAAGCACAATAGAGAGAATAAATTGCTTTGGAATCTAAGGTTTCTCTTTTGGATATCTCAGTTTGAGATAATGGAGGATCTGTTGCTATGCATGCTTCTGCCTTTTCTTTTGAATCAGAAGATCTTGGATTGACTCCTCTGATGATGACATCCCATTGCATGTGATCAATTGACTTTATGAATGCCTTCATCTTATTCTTCCAGACACTATATTCCTTGCCATCGAAATATGGTGGTCTGTTGTTGCTCTATCCTTCAATGAGCCCTGGAGTACCATAGCTAGCCATATAGATCGTTAGCTCAGAAGTAAGACACTTCAATAAATGAGCAACCTGCTCTGATACCAATTGATGTAGCTAGCAAGGATCACCTAGAGGGAGGTGAATAGGTGATCTTAAACAATTTTTGATAATTTATGCGGAAACAAAATAAATCATAGTAGAGTCTGAATAAAATTCAGATTCAAGATAGATTATAAAGACGATGCTCTTGATATGCAGAATGTAAAGTAAGAGATAAGGGATAGAGAATCTTCACACAAGTTTATAGTGGTTCGGCTTATAACAAGCCTACGTCCACTCTCCCACGCTTACAGCCTACCAGCTGGATTTCACTATGTAATCAAGAGGAATTACAACTTCTGAGTGTTAACACTCTTGTGTATGATAGGACTCTCTATCTCACACAATCACTCTTACAAAGTGTCCCTCAAGATCTTAATGTTTGGCTCAGAATGACAAGAGAAATGATTGGAGTAGACTTAGACTTTGGACTTGTTGATTCTTGATTATGTACTTCCTTCTGCTGCTCGTTGATCCTCTTAAATACTCCTCTACTAGCCGTTGGACAGCTTTCAGAGGATCATCTTCCAATCTTCACCTTGGACAGATTTGTATAATAAGGATTGAGTAGCCGTTGGATGACAGATTCTGAATCCCGCTGATTCTGGTCGCCCATACAATCAGAATCTTGATTTCCATAAGTAGAGCTTTGTCCGTTGTAATGCATTCTTGTCGTGATGTTTGATTGTCAATCAATTTGATTGAGATTGAGACAATCAGAACATTCCTTCTGTGAAATCCATGCCAGATCACTAGCTGTTGTGTTACGTTCTGAATTCTGCGTCTGAAGAAATTCTGCGTCTGCATCTGAATAACTTCTACGTCTGAATCTCAGAACCTAGATTATGTGGGTCTTCAAAAACATACTTGACAGTTTGTAAAGTCTGAATAACTTTTTTCTGAGCTTCTAGAATATACAGACCTGGAATAAATTTGTTCAGAATAAGTATCAGATTTACAATAACATAGAAGGTTTTGTCAACTTCAAAATCAATAGGAGTTTTCCTCAACATCCCGAACATGATCAACATGGTTAATATACGAGAGACAACAGACGATAACAACAAACAACTTTGCACTCGTTGTCACCAGGAGCTGACTCGGCAAGATCAGGAGTTTCCCAGGTTCCAATTCATGAGGGGAACGAGAGGGAGATACCGATCGGGATCATTTGTTCGTAGGGTAAGCGGACCACGAGTAAGATCTGAGATTGTATCTACTGAAAATTCTTCAGTACAAACAAGAGAGGAGGCAATTTACCCAAGGCAGATAGCACAGGTGTTAGAAAAAAAAGATGTTGGTCATAAGCATGAGAGGAAGGAATATGACACTGATTCATCTCGATTAGCCCCACCAATTCGGGAGTTGGATACGCAAGTTCATGAAGAAAATGAAACATTACCAAAGTCTGCAAAGAAAAAGAGTTTATGGCAGCGATATAAAGAAGGTGATCCCAAGGTTGGATTGCTTGGAGAACCTAGTGGGAAGTTTGACTATGTGGTCTATTATGGAAATACAGACGATTATCCATCTCTATCATTGCCAGTTGAACAAACTGGTTGGGGAGATGAGTTCGATGATCCACTACCATTAATATCTCAGGAAATTCACAGAAGAAAAACGGTTAAGGTACCGTATGACCCTCCCGAGGGAAAATGGTCAACAGTTAAAGCGCCGGGACAAGCGTCTTATAGAACCATCAAGAAGCGTTTCCAGCGAATGAGAAATAGACAAAAGAATTTTGAGAGTGGCCAAGCTAGAGGTATAGCAAGGCAAGGTTTACCTTTCACATCTGTCAGTAGGAAAGGTAATTGGGTTTGGAGAAGAAATCCCGATGAAAAATATCAGAGTAAATTAGAATCAGGTGATTCGGGAAGTGGCTCTCACATCTAAATGAAAAGGGAGAAAGAAGCTGCTCAGGTTCAACAAACAATTAATTTTGGGCAGGTTACTGTAGCTCTCAACCCAAAGCAACAAGGGAAGGTGGAACAAAAGGACTTGGATCCTAAGTTGTCACAAAAAGATGGCAGAAGTTACCGAACTGGCTATTCCAAGATATCAAAGAGATATGGTTCTCCAATACGGATAAACATGGTCCATGTTAGACTTCCAGCGAAGTATGGAACTAATTTGATAGTGGAAGAAGACATCGAACATATTTCAAAAAAAGAGACAGCCATGGCAGAATTTCAGTTTCCCGACAAAGAAGCTATCAAGTTTGAGAAGGTACCCTCTGAAAAAGTAAAGCATTTAAGATCCTTGATTATTTCAGGAAGGGTCAATGGTAGGTCTGTCGGTAAAATCTTTATAGATGCTGGAGCTACTTTGAATCTTATATCTTACAAATACTTCAAGAAATTAGGGAAAGATGACAATGACATCATCACATCCAATGTTCAGTTATCTGATTTTTTGGGAAGTTACCGAAGTCAAGGGGCCAATAGTGCTGGATTTAACTATAGGGTCCAGGTCGTCCAAAACAACTTTCTTTGTAGTAGAGGCTGATGGTTCATATAATATGTTGCTTGGAAGAGATTGGATACACTCTAATCAGTGTGTACCATAAACTTTGCATCAAATATTGGCATTTTGGAATGGCGAGAAAGAGGAATATATTGAAGCAGATTCGGGATATGCTTCAATTGGATGGACTGACATTCGGGATTGTTCATGTGAAGGTTATGCTGTCGAATCACCAAAGACAGATCTACAGTCCTTTGCTTATTGCCGCTTCGGGGATATGAAAGTTGAATGGATCCCCAAGTCAAGCTTGGCATTAGAAGAATTACACATTCTTTATGGAAAACGAGTTCGTATTGCAAGAAGTTTGTGAAAGGTACTTCATACATTTGGCGGAAATGACAAAGCAAAATGTTGAAGTCTCAGATTGTATTAATGAATGGGAAGAGTTGCTAGTCAAAGAAGACAGAACAATGGAGGCTCAAGATCCATTATTAGAAGTTAATATAGGAGAGCTTGGTTGTTTTCGCCCAGTGTATATAAGTACGTTTTTGCAAGGGGGCATGAAAGACAAATTGGTTAATCTGATCAAAGAGTACAAAGATTGCTTTGCATGGGATTATCATGAAATGCCTGGTTTATCAAGAGATATTGTAGAACATCACCTTCCAATCAAGAAAGGGTTTCGTTCGCATAAACAATTAGCAAGAAGATTTGCTCCAGATGTGGTCGGTAAAGTCAAAGAAGAAATAGAAAGGCTGCTGAAGGCAAAATTTATTGAAACAGCCAGGTATGTTGAGTGGCTTTCAAATATTGTCCCTGTGAAAAAGAAGAATGGAAAGCTGAGAGTTTGTATTGATTTTCGGGATCTAAATAATGCCACTCCAAAGGATGAATACCAAATGCCCATAGTAGATATGTTAGTAGACTCAGCGTCGGGAAATGAGATGTTATCATTGATGGATGGTCATTCGGGTTATAACCAGATTTTTATTGCTAAGGAAGATGTCCCGAAGACAGCATTTAGATGTCCTAGTGCAATCGGGACTTTTCAGTGGGTAGTTATGCCTTTCGGATTAAAGAATGCAGGAGCTACATACCAGCGGGCAATGAACTTTATTTTTCATGATATGATCGGTAAATTCTTAGAAGTTTATATTGATGACGTGATGGTTAAGTCAGCCCAAGAAGATCATCTGGATTATCTCGAACAGGCATTCATTAGGATGAGGAAGTACAAATTGAAGATGAATCCAATCAAGTGCGCCTTTGGAGTACGAGCAGAAAATTTCTTGGGATTTTTGGTTAATCAAAGAGGAATCAAAATTGACAAGAACAAAGCAAGGGCTATCATGGAGCTTTTCCATCCTACGTCAAAGAAACAATTGCAGATGGTGATTGGAAAAATAAACTTTCTTAGAAGATTCATTGCCAATTTGTCTGTTAAAATGGAGCCGATGACACAGCTTTTGCGTCTTAAAAATCAGAACGAATTTGTATGGGGAGAGAAACAACAAAAGGCGTTTGATTTGATCAAAGCCTATCTAATGAATCCTCCTGTATTAGTGCCGCCATAAGCAGGCAAACCACTGAAATTATACTTATCGGCTACCGATATAACTATCGGGAGTATGTTGGCACAAGAAAATGAAAGTGGAAAAGAACAAGCGGTATATTATTATTTGAGCAGAACACTAACTAATGTTGAAAAAAGATATACCGCAATTGAAAAATTATGTCTATCTTTATACTTTGCTTGTATGAAGTTAAGACATTACTTATTGCCAACTAAAGTGCATGTGATCGGCAAGACCGATATAATAAAATACATGCTATCCCGACCTGTTATAAAGTGGGCATTTATTTTGTCTGAGTTTGATTTGATATATATGCCGATCAAAGCAGTAAAAGGCCAAGCCATTGTTGATTTTCTTACCGAATATCCATGTTTACAAATGGAAGAAAATGAGCAGAGCTTCAGTCAAGTGCTACCATGGACTATGTACTTTGATGGATCGCGTGTTAAGAGTATGGCTGGAGCAGGATTGATAATAATTTCTCCCGATGGGGAACTTACAAGGTGCGTCTGTAAGTTAGACTTTGAATGTTCAAATAATCAAGCTGAATATGAAGCATTAATTATTGGCTTGGGAATATTGATTGAGTTGAAAGCACAGTTCATCAAGGTATTTGGTGATTCACAATTGGTAGTGAAACAGTTAAAGGGGGAGTACCAATGTTCAAATGAAAATTTGATTGGTTATTACTATTTGGCTAAGAAGCAATTAGAGCAATTCAGAGAGTATGACATAATCCATGTTAAAAGAGACACAAATTTCGAGGCTAATGAGTTGGCTCAAATAGCTTCTGGATACCGAATATCAAAAGAGTTGGCAGACATCACAACTACTATAACGCTGTCAGTACCTTCTATTGAACAAAGAAAGATACCGATAGCAGTTAGTAAAATAGTTCAAGAGGATTGGAGACAAACTATCATCGAATATTTGAAGAATCCAGATTCAAGAGATCGAAAGCTGAGGATGCAGGCCCAGTAATATATTATATTAGGAGAAGAATTATACCAAAAATCCTCAGATGGATTGCTCTTACGCTGTCTTGATGAAGATAATGCGAAATTAGTTATGGCAGAGGCACATGAAGGTATATGTGGAGCCCATCAAGCAGGAATCAAGATGAGATGGCTGTTAAAAAGGTATGGATATTTTTGGCCAGCAATGATGCAGGATTGTATCAACTATGCCAAAGCATGCCTTTCGTGTCAAAAGCATGGACCGTTACAACATGTACCTGCTATGGAGCTCCATTCTATCATAAAGCCATGGCCATTTAGGGGATGAGCAATGGACATAATAGGTAAGATCTATCCACCCTCTTCTCATAAGCATAGTTATATTTTATTGGCTACGGATTACTTTACAAAGTGGGTGGAAGCCATTCCGTATAAGAGTATTACACAAAAGACTGTGGTCAAGTTTATTGAAGAAAATATAATTCATCGGTTTGGCTTGTCTGAGTCAATTACTGCGGATCAAGGAACAGTATTCATTGGAAGTGAAGTAATAGAATTTGCACGATCAAGAGGAATCAAAATGGTCTATTCCACACCATATTATCCCCAGGCGAATGGACAAGCTGAAGCAACTAATAAGGTTGTTATTGGACTGATCAAGAAATATCTGGAAGAAAATCCAAGAAAATGGGATGTTTTACTGTCGACGGTGTTGTGGGCATACCGAACATCACGAAGATCAAGCACAGGTGTCAGTCCTTATATGCTTACATATGGACAAGAAGCAGTTTTACCGATGGAGATAACAGTACAATCTTTAAGAGTCCAATTACAGAGTGAAATGTTGTCCGAGGATTATAGAGATTGGATGCACATAAATTTGGATGAGTTAGATGAGGTTCGTGCGGCTTCTTTGGATCAGTTGATTGCACAAAAGAAAAGAGTGGCCAGAGCTTTTAATAAAAGGGTTAAAGTCAAACAATTTATTGTGGGAGATTTAGTGTGGAAAGCAGTCTTGCCATTCAACCTCCAAAACAAGGAATTCGGTAAATGGTCATCAAATTGGGAAGGTCAGTATTTGGTTACCGAAGTGCTTAGTGGGAATGCATACCGATTCATGGATGTCAATGGAAAAGAACTATCATGTTCTATAAATGGGAAATTTTTGAAGAAATTTCATCCATCAATCTGGGAAACACAAGGAAATTAATCTATTCATTCGAAATGAAAGTACATTCTAATCTTGGTCACAAAGGTCTGCAAGTCATTAACAAGTTTGAGGTTTTGAGCTACATGATGAGAATGCAAAGCAAGATCCTGATGGAGTTTGGATTGTTGTCCCTCGAGATATTCCAGGCGACGAGAAAGAAAGCGGACAATTTCAAACTTCTCCCAAGCTTCTTGAAGCAATTGCTTGTACTTGTTTGAAGCAACTTCAACCATAGACTTGACAAGGGAAATTTCATCTCTGAGTATCCTCCGCTCCACACGATGATGATTAGAAAGGAAATTGAGAAATTGACGAGTCATCTCAACATCATCTCTAGCTTGAGTACAGGAGTCCTGAGCTTGAGCATATTTCTCTTTGAAATATCGTAATCGGGAAGATTCTTCCTCAACTTGAAGATGAAGGGCGTCAGCTTCCACAATAACAGGCTCTAAATTCCAAAATTCCCTCACATTATGTTCGAATTCATCAAAATTAGCAGGGGATAAAGAGCATAGCTCCCAAACCAGATCCAAGAAGCCAGAATCCGCAGACAGAAACACTTTGGATCTAAAGAAGTTGGTCAAATCGGTAACTTCTACCTTATGCTTGTAATTCAATAATAAAGCATGATGTCCTTGAGATAGTAATTTGTGCAGTCACTTCCATAAGGACCGATCACCTAGGTAGTGGAATAAACAAGTTGTCCATGTTAGATAGTTGTCAAAGCCCAAATCTGGTAATGTTCAGTGGAAAATTTACCTTCATAGGAAATGCGATGTCTTGATCGGGACCAGAGAAGCAATTGGGATGAAGAGCCATGTGAAGACATCATGAACAGGACTGTGAGTTTCCAGGAAAGATTTGGTAGCCTGGGCAGTTATAAAGGTAAAGGATATGGAGCAGATTGTGGGTAGTAGTGCGCCAGAGTTCTTTTTGGGAACTAAGATAAAGGCAGAACGTGGTTTATGCATATGGACAAACAGTTATCTTATTTTTGGGAACTAAGATAGAGGCAGAACGTGGTTTATGCATATGGACAAACAGTTATCTTTGAAGTTAGTAATTCCGGAGAGGATAAGCAAAAGGGAAGGTTATTATTTGACCTTTAAGTTATGAAAGTTGCAGTGGAGCAATTATCTTTGAGTTGATTTAAATGTCAAAGGAGCCGAATCGAGATTAAGTTTAAACTTTGAGCAAGAGGATTAAATTATTGATGTGAACAGAGTACAGCGTCGGGAGTTTGTGTCATTGGGATATTGAGTGAATGTAAAGGAGATCAAAATCCAGCAAGCAAGACTTTCAATTCATTGCCATTTGGCCAACAGAGTTTTAGCCTTGATTACAAAGTCTCTCAATTCAGTCTCAAGCCTATAGTTTTCATCCATGATCTCAGCTCTCTTCTTTTCATGGACTCTAACCACTCCAATGGTAGCATCAAATTCTTTCTCCAACTCCCGACATTGCTTCATTTTGCGTCTGAGTGTAGGACAGAAAGATGAAACTGTGAGCTTCTGTTCTTCCAATTGAGCATTCACCATCCTCAGCTCTGCCTCAAGCTCTTCTCTCCTGGTCTCCAAGCGCTGAAGTTTACTCTCTTCAACTTTGAAATTGTTGTAGAAAAGACGAGCATCTTCACGCTTACGGGCTAGCTCATCTTGGATTGCCAGTCCTCGATTTTCCCCAAAAAGAAGGTAAGGAAGCTGATCAAGGTTGACTCTTATTGTGCTCACAGCATCCACAAAGCCAACAGCAAAGAGATCCATCTTGTCCTGGAAAGGCTCAGATAAAACAAAGGATGGATTACCAGAGCACACTTCCTGGAGGAGAATCCTTGCTTGGCATTCCTTATCAGAGTTATTGATCAACTTTCCATAGCTAGGTTCCAAAAAGTTAAGGAGCTTTTCCCATTTAGCTTTGGTTATTTCTCTAGGAATTTCGGCTGATATTGATAAAGTTGAGGACTCTGGAGAATCAGGAGCTGTGGAAGAGCTAGGATGAGTACCTGCTAATATCCTTTCCAGTTCTACCTGTTCAGCTTGAGAAAAGATTTCTATCTCGGCAGGTAGACTAGGCACAGCCTGAGATGTGGAGGGAGGCAAAACAGTAATTGTATAAGTAGCAGGTGGTACACTTGATGCTCTTTCAGGAATTGAGATCTCTTGAGGCTCATCAGTGACTGCAGGTAGTGGTACACTTGGTGCTCTTTCAGAAGTTGGAGTCTCTTGAAGCACAGGGATGGGCTCATCGGTAATTATTAGTAGTGGCACACTTGATGCTCTTTCAGGAGTTGGAGTCTCTTGAAGCACAGGAATGGGCTCATCGGTAATTGCAAGTAGTGGTACCTTTGATGCTTCTTTAGAAATTGAAGTTTCTTGAAGCACAGGAATAGTCTCATCAGTAACTGCAAATGTTGGCCTATGTATGTTAGACAACAACATAAAATCTTGAATCAGACAAAAGATAATAATATTTACCGATGAAAGACGAAGAAAAATCTTTTTCAGATCCAATAGCAGGGGTAAGAGTATCCTTTGGCGGTATACTCTCTTTCGCATGTGGAACAGAAGGTGGTTCTTGAATTAATTCAGCCTTTGACAAAGGAGCAAGAATCAGTGGTAAAGGATTGGAAGCTGGTGGAGTAGGAGCCTTGCCAGGAAGAGAAACCGGAGAAGCAGCACGGGGCTGATAGGTCTTAAGAGTTCCTGGATTAATCAGAAGATAAACAAGTTAAGGCTGTAATAATCTCCAAAAGTAAAGCCTGAGGATTACCTTTTGGTGTACGTGGCTTTATCATGGCTCGTAGTGTGGGTTCTGGAGATTGACTCGTTGAGGGAGAGCTCTCTGGAGGTGACTCTGAGGATCGAATAAGTACTTTCCTCACCTTGTGTTTTGCTAGTACTTTCTTTGGAGCAGGAGCAGGTGAGTCTGAAGCTTTCCTTTTCTTACTCACTATAAGAATAAAAAGTCAGATTGGAAGTTGAGTATCAAATAAAATACATGGATATGGAAAAGCATAATCAAGCTACCTTTAGAAGTCTCTGCTGGTTTGGTTGAAGGTACATTGGCAGCTTCGATTGTTTTTGACAATGTGAGAGGAATAGCATCCTTTATCTTCAGGAGAATTTGATCCAGAGAATCTGAAAATACGGTCTTTCGATAACCATCCCACCAGAGGTCAAAATCGGCTGAAGAACGGTTGGGATATCCAATGAACTCGACAATACGAAACAATCGATAAACACCCCGAACTAGTGTGGTCAGTTCAATAAAAGGTTGGTTATCTTTTAGCTTGCAGGATATTTTGTCAAAGGGAGCATAAGAAAAGGTATATAGGGCTGGAACAGGAACCCCTTGAATTAGCCCAAGTTGTCTGGCAAAGTATTGGGGAGAGTAAATTTCAAAACCAGCAACAAATCTGCCTTTTGTTGAAAATCTTACAAGAAGATCAACACAAGTCAGAATGGTCTGCCAAAAGTCACTCCTATTCTTCTGGAAAGCAGGGAGGTAGGACTTGAATCGGGAAACGAAGAAAGGAGTGAAGGAATATGGGTTCTCCTCAGCAAAATAGATTTGAGAAATAAAATACCGAAGATAAGAAGATGGCTCTTCGGCAACAGAGATTAATTTCCTACTCAAGGCCTGACAAACTGGATGGTCAGGAATGGAGATCGAAAGGGGCTGAATAACTTGGTCCTTAGAAAACCAGGCAGGGAAATAGAAAGCCGCCCATGCTTGAAGAAGCCACAGAGGACCACCAAAAACTCCACTAACTTCTTCTGAAGCAATGGAGGAGGAAGCATGGGCTAAACCCCAATATAACAAGGCTAACATGATTTTGCCTAGAGCCAGTGAGGTCCCTGATGCTAGAGTGGAAGCAATAACAACGAAATCATTTGAAATCCTAACTATGGGATGGCAGAAGAGGAATTTACAGAGCCAGTATAAAAGAAAAGCAGTATGCTCCTCGTCGGTAACTACACTCTCCTTTTTGAAGTACTTTTTTATGAATGCCCCATAGGCCATTTCAGAATCAGATAATTTATCAAATATTGAGCGAGAATCGGGAGACAGGGTAGATGGGTCTGTACCCAAAGGAGAGAGCCCAGTGAGGCAGTATACATCAAGCAAAGTTACCGACATAGGAGAGAAAGGGAAAAAGAAGCAATTAGTGGAAGGCGACCAAAAGCAAGATAATGCTCCGATTAGCTCACGATTCAAATGGTAATCAAAACAGCTAAGACGCAGAGCATTATGAATTGAAAGGGTATCCCAAAGGGGACCCTTAGAAGGGAGGAGTCGAAGATACCACTGGTAGAAGTCTGATTCAAAGACGGAAAAAGCCCTAAGGCGAGGTGGATGAGAATGCCACTGATATGCCAAAATAGATGACTCGTGGACTGGAAGCACTTCAAATTGATGACGTGGGAAGTGGCTTGATAGGCACCTTGGAATAGAGAACTGATTGTGCACTGCTGGACCAAGGATGAAAGAATCTTCGAAATCGTTCTCCACGAAGAACAGCTGAAATTCTTCGTGGAAATCTTCAGAATCTCGGAATATATGGTAACGATCAAGAGCATCTGATGCAGAAAAAGAAAAAGTTTGCTCCTTGGAAGCCTTGGAAGCCATTGGGTTCAGATGAATATCGAGAGAGAATGCAGAGAATCGAGAAGTTGCAGAGAGTCGAAAAAGTGAGAATGCAAGGGCACGAGGAAAGGAACGATTTTAGAAGAAGGTTTTCAAGACGAAAGGGCAAAGCGCGCGAAGTGAGGTGACGAAGCGACAGCAATAATAAAACGTAAGTGTCTTTTCTTTCGGCATTTAAAAGAATTAAAAGTTCTTTTAATTCTTTTAAAATGGGGCATATGTTGACACCAAAATAAGAATCGGCATAAGTGCCGAATCGGCTTTAATGCCGAATATAGTGTATAATGGAAATCAACCATTTGCCGAAACACGTCTAGACCAAATTCGGAAACATGTTGAGAAGCAAGTGTGAATGGTATCGTGTCCCGAATTCGGTAGTTGATGAAAATATGTATACTTACCGAAATATGGAGAGTTATAGTTCGGGACATTGGAATATTTATATCTCAGGACAACAACACTTTCCAGAAATTCGGGAGGTTCACGCTTCGAGAATGCACTGAAGAATCACAGTCCAATCACGTAAATCACGACAGCAAGAAGTTACGAGCATAAGTGGGGATAGTGAGCACGAGCATATTATGAAAAGTTACTTGTCCAAATTTGAAATCATCTTAGCGGTTGAGATCAAGTTTTGGCGGACAACAAAACTAAAAAAAAACGTGGTTAGAAAGGCAGTTATTGTAAGCGCCAAAATATTCAAAGTTTAAAAACATGGAAGTAACCAACGAGCAGTTGCAGGACAGGGGGAGATACAAATACTCAGAGGAAACAAAGAAGAAGGACACGACTAACAACAATGCAAAAACACTCAAGCTTATCTGCACTTTAGTTTCCTATGCATCTTTACTTCCTGTATTTACAGCTTCCTGTAGCTCTAGTTAACTTTCGAGTCATTTACAGCTTTCGTAGGAGTATTGTAACGTAGCTTGAAACTCTGTTTAGTCCAGATCCATTTTCAATCCATCAGATTTCTATCCATTCCATACAATCATGTGTTACACTTTACGTTTCACCACAACTCTCCTAGTAGTCAAACCACAGAAACTACCTTAATAAAAACCGAAGATCGAAATTTCGGTGAAGGATATTCCTCGTCGTAAAACGAGCGAACAACCATTATTCATTGTGGCTTTTCCCATTCCATATTCTTGAGTGTGAAAATTATATCCATTTATGAAATATGCTGGCCAACTTCGTACTCTTAACTATGGACCCCATGACAGATGATATAGCAATCCTTGCTCTCCAAGTTCATCATGATTACTGCAAACCTAAGGTTACACACGCAAAGTCAATAATATATTTTAATAAATGATGTATAAAATATTAATAACTTGGTTTTGGTCCATAGGCAACTTACATATGTTTTGAACCATGCTGCAAATTATTCATCGCACAAACGGTCAAACTCATTTGGTGGTAGTCCATACATTGAAGTTTGGAAAATCCTAGTAATAAATACCATTTATATATTAGCAAATATTTGACACACAATACATATATTTGTAAATTTACACTTACTCGAAGTATGGCTCGACTTCTGGGCAGTTCAGTAAAATATATGTATGGGCTGCATGCCATTTTCGCCTGTTAAGTAACGAAACTTACATGCGCCGCTTGGTCGACTCAGATAATTGAAAATAGAGAATGATTTGCAATTGGGATCAATGAGGCCCTCATCATTTCTGCCTACTCTCCGCCTCTTGCACTGCACGTGCGGCTCAAAATAGTATGATGCAAATGTTGTCACTTCTTCCACAATATGTGCATTACAAATTGAAGCTTCGACACATGCCTTATTCTTCACTTTTTTCTTCAAATGATATAAGAATCTAGTTGCAATAGAAAGAAGCTTATCGGAACATAATATATAATAAAGTAATTTGAACTTTATTTTAAAAAAAAATTTACCTCTCAAATGGATACATCCATCGAAATTGGACGGGACCTGCAACTTTGGTCTCATAAGGCAAGTGAACTAAGAGATGTTTCATCGAATCAAAAAACGATGGAGGAAATATCATTTCTAAGTTGCAAAGAATAATTTGAATATCTCTCTCTAGTTTCTCCATGTGTGATGATTTTAACATTGTCGAGTAAATATCATGCAGGAAATTACTTAACTTTGTAATGGCGTCCCATACAAAGTTCGGTAAAACTTCCTTGAAAGCTATTGAAATTAATCTTTTCACAAATATGTGACAATCATGACTCTTCAAACCTGTCAACTTGCATTCATTCAAATCAACATATCTCCCGAGGTTCGAAGCATATCCATCGGGAAACCGCATAGATTTCAACCATTGACAAACAACTTGTCTCTGCTCCTTATCCAATGTATAAACTGCTTTTGGTTTTGGTCCCCTGCTGCTTGCATCCACATCTAGTGTTGGCCGATCACAAATATCTCTCATATCTTTTCTTGCGTTCAAGCTGTCTTTTATTTTTCCGGTGACATCCATCACAGTATTTATGACATTATCGAAAACATTCTTTTTTATGTGCATAACGTCAAGATTATGATGAATAAGATGGGCCTTCCAATATGGTAGATCCCAAAATATACTGCGTTTAGTCCACTTAGGTGTACTTCCGTACTCAATAGTCATACCGTGAGGGTTCTGAACAACAGTTGGAAAGTTCTACACCGGCTCCCAAATTTGCTCACCGGTCAACCTCAATGGTAGAGGTGTTCTTTCAGTCCTATTCTTGATAAACTCTTTTTTATTCCTTTTGAATGTATGATTTATCGGTAAAAATTGTCTGTGACAGTCAAAATAGCTGGGCTTGTCACGCCCCGAAGCCCGCTATGGTCGTTATGATGCGACGACCCAGGACTCGTCGCCGACCCTTTTCTTTTTATCTTTTAATTACGCATGCGGAAACGATCACAACAATCCCCGGACAACAACAATAAACATGGATAGTTAGGAAAACAATTCACAACAGTCAAACCACACTATTTTGATTTTCACTTGATTAACCCCTGGGAAAATTCTTACAAGCCCACATCGGGCGCTACCACAAAAGCCAGCAAAAAGAGTAAAGGCTAGGGTTAATCTACTCCATCAACAAGTCGATCCCAAAAAGCCAGCTTCTAGACGCCCTGAACCAAACTGGGTGCAACAATATGCTAGGGGCCTGAAAAGTGGTTAACAACAACAAATGAGACGAAAGTCTCAATAAGTTAACAGCCTAAGCCCCGCTTAGAGGCTAACTCGCACGGGGTCCCTAACCGTGCAATACAAAGATCAACAAAGACATCATTAAACAATACAGCATCCTTACCTCGCCTTGGGACACTCGTTGATGAAATGCATATGTTGCAAACTCGAAGCATCTAGATCAATTACTCATGCATCAATGCATCACAAGCGGGCGTGTCCCGATTATAAGATAGAATCCACTTGAGCACGTCCCATACCATGCCTAGCAGTTTCTACCACATAATCAGGCACTATGCATCACACGTATTCCAGTTATTACGCCCCCTCGGGGCCACCACACATCAAGCGATACGCAGCAAGATGGCGGTCTACCGGTAAAAACCGGGCTCCGTCCCGCCCCGTCGGGCACGGCTACGTCAAACGATCTACAGTAAGACGGCATTCCAATACGGCAACATCAAACGATCTACAGTAAAATGGTATCCCGTAAGGAGCATCGAGTACGGCCTCGGGTCGCGACAAGGCATCCGGGGTATCGGCACTCCAGATAATCCCCAGGCATCCGATAAATCGGGCATCGTCAAGCGATACACAGCAAGACGGTTCCAACGTGTGACCACACGAGCACACAAGCATTCCGGCCAATTATTATCTTCTCAATTAGCCCATGCATACATGAATCGTGCTCTCCTCGATGTCATACAATAATACCAAGTGGCCACACATGCAAACAGTCAATCAATTCTTGCAATCTTCGATATCAAACACGAATATCAACCACAAAGTATCACTAACATTACTTGGCATAACAGAATAAAATAATTTAATTCCAAAAGTCTCATAAATTTTTCCACAGAAACTTTCGATCAAACAATTTGCCATAAAATCAATTTAATACGACAATACGCGGCAAAATCGCCAACATTCAAGCTAGAAATCATAATTTGAAATTATAAATTTTCCGAAATAACAATAAATTAAATTCGGAATTAATTAATTAATAATATCCGAAAATAATTTAATTTTCCAAAATGTCAAAATATTTCCTCGAATTGAAATCATTCAAATCATTTCCTAAATACGCCAACTTATACGGCGAAAACCAACATTGGTATCACAATTTGACGCTAGAATTTTTCCGAAAATAATAACATTTAATTTTCGGAAATTAATTATTTAATAATAAAATAATAATATTTAATTCGGAATTAATTTATTAACTAATAAAATAATATTTAAATTCCGAAAATAATAACATTTCATATAATAATCAATAACAATAAACTAATTGATAACTTATACCCTAAACACAATTAATTAACCACTAACCCACAATTAACACAACCTAAACATAAATTAAACTACCCTAAGCAAGTTTAACGCCCTAAACACGGGATTAGGGGTTAACTTACTCGGCTAACGCCGGCGATGACGCGAGGACGACGGCAGCGACGAGGGCGGTCCATGGTAATTTCCGGCTCGGCCCGGCGAGTGACGGACGGGCGACGAACGAGCGCGGCTGCTGTGGGGGCTGCTCCGGCGTGGCTCGGGCCGTTCCCGACGGCCCGGGACAAGCAGCGGCGACGGTCGGAGGTGGGACAGCCTGCACGCACGGCGAAGCTCAGGCTGGACGGCGGTGGCGGGCGACGGAGGTGAGCGGAGCTTGACCGCGGCGGCTGGACAAGGCGGACACGGCTCGGTCGGGGTGACGAACGGCGTGACGACGGTCGGGGGTGAACGGCGGAGTCGGTCCCGGCAGCGAATGGAGCTGGGTAGGGCGAGCTCGGTCCGACAAACGTCCGGGACGGCGGTGGTTCACGGCGGGGAGGAGCGACGCTCGGTGGTGGAGGAAGAAAAGCGGGCGGACCGGCGAGGACACGACCCGAGCGTGGCTCGGTGGTCCGACGATGAGCGGTTTTGGGGTGACAGCGGCAGCGCGGCTCGACTAGGGCGGAGCCATGGTGGCGCGACGAGCGGCCGATTCTGGCGAGGAGCGATCGGCATGAACAGAAGCAAGAACAAGAAGCCAGAAGCGGACGCGAAAGGAATGAAGAAGAAGCAACGGCGAGGAGGAAAAGAGAAGAAAAGGAAAAGAAAAAGAAAAGGAAAAAGAGAGGAAATGATGGGTTGGTGAGAGTGTCAGGCGCATGGGGGGGGAAGCCGGCGGGAAAAAAGGGGAGGAGAGAGAGAGAGAGAGAGAATGGTCAAATCGTACTCAAATGCGATCCGACGGCCGCGATTCAAATCCAAAAACGATCCGACGGTCCCCGAAAAATCCTAATTAATATTTGGATTTGGCCAAAAGGGTGTTAATAAAAACACACTGCGAAGGTGGTCTACCAATCCAAATTCGCACCCGGTCAAAAATTCACTTTTCACGTATCCCGGGTAATATCGAGATTAGCCACACTAGACACCGTCCAATTAAATTCGTTCCGGAATTCCGAGAAATTCGACACCAAAGTTTGGGCTCTAAATAACGGCCAAATTCGATCGAATGCGATTCTAGCGAAATCTCAATTTTAAAAACAATAACCGGGAGTGATCAGTTCCCGGGCGAGATTTTACTATAAGCACACTGACGAATTACACGTTTTATAAATCCCAAAAATGAGTCGAAATTCGGAATGTCACAGGGCTTCTTTCCATGTTTTAATCTAAATGACTTTGATCTCTCCAAACATATCGGACATCCTAAGATCCCAGCTATACTCCATCCAGATAACATTCCGTAAGCTGGAAAGTCATTTATCGTCCAAAGAAGAGCAGCCTTCATTACAAATGTTTGATCGGTAGAAACATCATATGTAAGGACACCTTCATCCCATAGTCGTTGTAACTCTTCAATCAATGGTTGCATATAAACATCTATTAACTTTTTCGGATTTTGCGGGCCAGTCACGATCAATGTAAAAAACATATAAGGTGTCTTCATGCACATACCAGATGGAAGATTGTACGGCATTAAGATAACTGGCCAACATGAATAACTTTTTCCTGATTTCCCAAATGGGGCAAATCCATCAGCATAGAGACCTAACCTGATGTTTCGAGGCTCTATTGCAAACTCAGGGTATGTTCTATCAAAATGTTTCCATGCCTCTGCATCTGAAGGATGACACATTAGACCCTCTTCTGTTTCATGATTTGCATGCCAAGTCATGTGTTCAGCAGTGGCTTGAGACGCATAAAGCCTTTGCAATTTAGGAATTAAGGGCAGATAAAACATTTGCTTACATGGTCTACGCTTCTAATTACGACTCTATCTCCTGTTAATCTTGTACCTAGGTTGGCTACAGAATTTGCAAGATTCTGCATTTTCATCATCTCTCCAATATAACATACAACCCTACTACATACATCAATCCTTACAACCGGAAAATCTAAGTTATCCATTAACTTTTTCATATCGTAAAAATCACTTGGCATGATGTTATCACGAGGCATTATTTCCCGCATTACTTCAATAAAAGAGTTGAAGCAATCTGCAGACACATTATGCTCTGCCTTGATATTTAACAATCTTGCTGTCACTGATAATTTAGTGTGGTTGTCACAACCTGCCCATAAAGGTTCATCTGCTGCTTTCAACACTTCCCAGAACTGATTAGATGGAAAAGTTCCATTACACATATTCTCATCAAAACCCGTTACTCTTATCTCTTCTAATTGTGATGCATGACTAGTACCCACTTGTTCAAGTGTAGGAATAAAACTAGTACTTGCATGGTTCGATTCTGAAACAAAATTCTGACCAGCTGCATCAATCACCATCCTCTCGTATGGGTTCAATTGGTCATAATAGCTACATTCTTCCCTAACTAAAAATTGGTCACTTCTTCGATATCCTTCATCAGATATAAATTGTTCACCATAGCAAGTCTAATTATAATAATTCGGAGTAAACCCAAATCTACAAAGATGTTCTCTAACTGTATCACACACATGAAATTTACCATTACTGCACTTTTTACGCGGACACCTTAACTTATTTCTATCCATGAACTCATATTTACTACTAGCAAAGTCTAAAAATAGTTCCAACCCAGTACGAAACTCATCGGTCAATCCTCGACGTCCAGGTAAGTTCTTATTATACATTCAAGCCCTGTCTCTTTGCATTGTGTCTGTTTTGAAAAAAAAAATCTCGTAAAATATTAAAGATATCATATCTACTGTTCTTAATTAAAACCATAAAATTATGAAAATTAAAATTTTGTTTTTGACTCAACAATTACTTTGAAATTGAAAAAAAATGAAAAAATTACCATGTAAAGAAGACTTACCCAAATATTTGCCTGAAATCTTTATAGTAGAAAGTGGTCAATTTGCTGAGAATTGCAACGTTCACTTGGATTGCGAGACTTTCAAATGGACACGTACCTAAAAAAAATAAAAATCACTTAAGATTCATTTTTTAATAATTTTTTTTATTTTTTCGATTTTTTTTAAATTTTCTTTTCTTTTTTTTTCCCCTATATTTTTCTTTGGTCGCGGGTCCGGTGACCGGCTGAGGCCGGCGAGGTCGACCGGCGGCCACGGCGAGGTCACTCGGCCTCGTCCAAATCTGGGCGACGGCGAGGTCGACCGCCACACCTGGGTGAGGTCGACGACCATGGGGGGAGGCCAAGCGGCCTCGCCGGTCGCAGGACCGGCGACCGGCGAAGAATTTAGGAAAAAAATAGTCAATAAAATAAAATAAAAATTCGAATCCAGCGATGAATAGTTTTGCGACGAACCATATTCGTCGCCAATTAGTCACGAAGTTAACTACGATACTTACCGGTAGAAAAGCTTTACCGAGATTGATTTGTGCATGTACGGATAGGTTTATTGAGAGAAACGAAAGAAGGAGAAGGCGGGAGAAAAGCGAGGGGGATATGAGGAATCAGTACAGAGAGAGAGAGAGAGAGAGAGAGAGAGAAATTGACGGGTGGGATGAATATCACGAAAGTTATTTTTCGTCATAAATTACAAATTAGCGGCGAATTCGTTTTCATCGCAAAATCCGTCGCAAATTAGCGACGGTAAAAAAATCCATCGCTAATTTCGTCCCAAAATGGTAAATTTCGTTGCATAAATTTGTGATAGAAAATAACTCCGTCGCAAATTAGCGACGGAAAATTGGTCGTCGCTAATTTGCGACGGATTTAAAAATTCGTCGCAACTTAGAGACGGAAAATAAATCCGTCGCAAATTAGCGACGATCAATTTTTCCGTTGCTAATTTGAGACGGAATTAGCAGCGACTAATTTTCCGTCGCTAATTTGCGACGAATTTTCATTTCGTGGTAAATTCTGTCGCAAATTAACAACAAAAAATGTCCTGTTGCAAAATTCATGTTTTTTTGTAGTTCTCTGTCTTCTGGCGCCTCTAGATGGACTGAGCAGGCAACCTTGCATTTAATGCTCTCGTTTATTGCCGCGTTCTCTCTCTCCTTCTCCCTCTCTCTCCCCTTTCACGTTTGAAAGCCTATTTTCTTTTCACTTTGGAGCCTCTTCCTTCTTCCCCAGAAAACTTCCCTCTCCCTCTCTCTCCTCGTCGGGCTCTAGAAACCGCCGTTGAGCTTTGGGGTTCCGGCGAAAAGCGGAAGGCCGGTCGCAGCGGCTGGGTCCCGAGCCACCTCCGCCTCCGCCTCGTCGCCTCCGCATTGGGACTCTCTCTCTCTCTCATTTGCATGTTCTTCCTCGGGGTCCGGCAACGGCCTCAAGGGAGGGTCGTCTTCCACCTCCCTTCCTCCTCTTCCTCCCCCAGAAAAGAACAAACTTTGGATGAGCCATCCAAAAATCCATTCGTAGACATTTCAAATTGCCAGTTTTGGTTTAATCCGGCAAAGAAAGCTTCGCTTTTGGCCAAGTTTTTTCTTGTTAAGAGCTAGTCGCTGTTGTGTAAGAAATCCCAGAAGCCAAAAGATCAGTCTTTTTCCTTGAAGCTTTTCATCGACCCCACTTACCCGGAAATAAGATAGCAGGGACTTGTCGTTTGTTGCCCCCCTCTCTCTCTCTCTCTCTCTCTCTCTCTCTCTCTCTCTCTCTCTCTCTCTCTCTCTCTCTCTCTCTCTCTCTCTCTCTCTCTCTCTCTTTGCATGCTGGGTGACTTCCATGGATATCAATCCTCCAAATGCTGTCAGTAACCCCCTCCCTTTTGTTTATTTGCTTCTATGTGTATAACTGTTGTGCTTGTCCCCTGTTTATTGCATGATGCGATCTGATAAAGATCATTCATTTATGAAGTTAAATTGAGCGTGTTGGTGGACATGCTAATGACTCGCTGGCACAAAGCAAAATTTAAAACTTTAGTGTAGAAATTTAACTGCTGAGGGTGTCTCAGTTAATCAAATTCTCTTGGTCAGCTAAAAGTTTCACAAAGTGCCTTTAGCATTTGATTTTTGCGTTCTGATGGTTAATCGTACTTTAACTTATCTTGCAAAGTTCAAATGGCTTCGCATTTGATTACCTGCGAAAGCACACTTTAACGAGTGCAATGGGAACACAAGATAAATTTGCATCTTCCTTACATTTTGTTCTCCATGATTGACAGCTTTTTTCAATGCGCTCAAGTTTTGTTGAATATGCTGCTGAGTTTGCCGCGGAAAACATGAATAAGAATATCATAGATGAAGTGGTGAGAAGAGACGAGGATGAAACAGAGACGCTATGAAGCATGGTTACTTGAAGACCGATTTGGATTTTTTGAATGAGGAATCATGAGGCGGCTCATTCTGGGAAAACTGCGTTGATTAGAAGGGGCAACCACTTGGTGTCTAACGCTGGAGATTGTTGAGCTGTTCTTTGTAGAGCTGGCACTGCAGAGGCTCTCACATCTAATCGTAGGCCTTGTAGGGAAAAGATGAAAAGGAACGCATTGAGGCTCTCAGAACATTTTATTCATTCTTTACATGTAAAAAGATACCGAGTCGCAGGTTTATATGAAATTAAGTTCTTTTACCTTAGCCACTTCCATTCCGAAACAACTTGAGTTACCAAACTCTGCTTGTGTTAGAAGCTTGTGAGATTTCTATCCATTTAATGAAAGCTAGATTAAGGATCAAGCTGCTGTATCATCATGTGTTTTTTATCCGTGGGTCTATCGGCTGATTTCACTTCAAAAATATTCTTTTGCATTGTCACGGCTGTGAAAGTCGTCCATACATGATTTATGTCCTAATGTTGTGGTGTGCATCTTTGTTCATTCGTTCAAAATGATCATGCATTGGCTTCACTTCTTGTCCTGGAGTTTGCAACAGATGAGTTGCAACATGGCGAACTTTTCTTAATGCCGGTTGCAAAAAGTTAATTTTTTTGAGAGCGAGATCTGGATATCAAGAAAATGGATCCCCCACACAGCATTTCCCGATGCGATAAGCACCAAATAACATTTTGGTCCGTTCATTCAAATGTCCTTTTTCTACCCCCGATAAGGAAAGGGATCGGGAAGCTACTCAAATCAACCATTGAAGAACTCCCATTCATCATGAATAGACTCCATTCACGGCAAAGACTTGCCGAAATCTTCATACACAATGGCAGTAGTTGAAAGATGAAGTAAACATAACCATATTCGATATTATCAGTACAAATACTCGGATACTTGTCGCTCAACAACAGCAGAGTACGAGGATGCAAAAGCTCAATCCCCCCTCCTAAAGTGTTTTACCAAGCAAGATCATAATAATAAAAAAACAGCATCTACACAGACACTAACAGTAATATCACGTGGAAAACATTGCCACGCGATGGAATTTTAATACTAGGCAGTGAGCAAATCGTTCTCCAATTCCAGGTCTGAATCAGCTCTCCAATGGTGAAGTCTCGATTCTTCTAGAACAGCAAAATTCAAAGAAAACATGAGAGAGAGAGGGAGGTGGAAGGCTCGTATTGGCTTCCGGGATTTCTTACACAACAGCGACAAGCTCTTAACAAGGAAAAACTTGGCCAAAACCGAAACTTTCTTTGCCGGATTAAACCAAAACTGACAGTTTGAAATGTCTACGAATGGATTTTTGGGTGGCTCATCCAAAGCTTGTTCTTTTTGGGGGGAGGAAGAGGAGGAGCGGAGGTGGAAGACGACCCTCCCTCACGGCCGTTGCCGGACCCCGAGGAAGAACATGCAAATGAGAAAGAGATGTTGCACAGAATGTGCTCTCTGTTGTTACAGAGAATGTGCTCTCAAATGTAGAAGAACAAGATAAGATTGATCTGGAAAATGCACTTTTTACATTCTCAAAAACGAGAAGAGTACATAGCTCTTTAAAAACAACGAAAACTGAATTGCACTAACTTAGTAACTGACAAAAACCACTACACCACTAACTAGCAACAAAATAGGAACTGAAAACAACAAACTCCTACTATCTTGTTGACTAAGTAAAACCAAAAAACAACCAGCTAACAGACCAGAACAAAAATGACCGAAAATGGTCCTTAAGACATAACCAACATACTCCTCTTTGGCTTAAGGAGCAGAACACATTCCAGCCTTCTTCTTCAGTAACTCAAGTCTGCTTGCTTGCAATGGCTTAGTAAACACATCAGCCACCTGATCTTCTATCTTGCAATAGAGTAGCTTCACTTCACCTTCTTGTTGCACTTCCCTCAGATAGTAGAACTTGATCTTGAAATGCTTGGTTCTCCCGTGAAAGACAGGGTTTTGAGATATGGCTAGTGTAGCTTGGTTGTCCACAAGTATCTCGGTTGGTCCTTCAACTTCCATTTCCGGATCTTGCATCGGCTTTCTCACCATATTGCATGATTGGGCTGCTGCAGATAGTTGCTAGAAACTCGGCTTCGCAGTGGGTGAGCAACCACTTCTTGTTTCTTTGAGCTCCAGGTGAAACATCCAGATCCTAAAGTAAAACAAAAACCACTTGTACTCCTCATATCCTCGACTGAACCAGCCCAATCACTGTCAGCAAAGCCTTGCAACCTGCAATTGTCCACTTTAGTAAACTTGACACCAAATGACTGAGTGCCTTTCAAGTATCTAATCACTCTTTTTGCAGCTACCAAGTGTTCTTCACCAGCACAACTTAGGAATCATGAAAGCACACCTACTGCATACAGGATATCTGGTCTTGTTGCAGTTAGATACATCAAGCAACCGACTAAACTTCTATAAAAACCTTCATCAGCAGGCTCAGCTTCTTCAGTCTTCTGCAGCTTCTCCTTTAGATTCATAGGAGTGTTCACACTTCTACATTCCTCCATCTCAAACCTCTTTAAGATCTCTCTTAGATATCTTCTTTGACAGACGAATACCTCGCCTTTCCTCTGCTGCACCTCCATTCCCACAAAGAAGGACATTAGTCCAACATCAGTCATTTCAAACTGCTTCATCAGCTCTCTCTTTAGTTCTGCAATCTGCTCTTCACAATCACCAATAACCAAAAGATCATCAACATAAAGAGAGACAATAGTTACACCTTCCACACCCTTCTTCACATATAGAGTCACTTCACTCAAACTTTTTTTAAACCCAAGTTCTTGCAGATGCTTATCAATTTTACTATACCAGGCTCTTGGAGCCTGCTTCAAGCCATACAAGGCTTTCCTCAACTTGTACACGTAATATTCCTTGCCTCTAACTACAAAGCCATCAGGATTCAACTTTGTCCTGAATACCCACTTCATTCCAATCACCTTTCTGCTTCTGGGCCTCTCAACTAGATCCCATGTCTGGTTTTTTTCAATCATTCTGATTTCTTCTTCCATTGCAGCACACCATTTCACATCTTCACTTGCTTCCTTATAGCTAGCTGGTTCAAGCATAGTTGTATTGCATCTCTCATAGATTTCAGCAAGAGATCTAGTGCCTCTCGCAGGAACATGATCAATTAGATCCTCGACTTCCACTTCATTTGGTTCAACCTGCAATGGCACTACCTCCTCTTCAGCCTTGCCACCTTCCACAGTCCAGTCCCACTTCTTATCTTCCATAAAACTCACATATCTACACACCACAACCTGGTTACTAGCAGGATGATAAACTCTATAAGCCTTAGATTGCAAACTATACCCCACAAAGATACATGCTTTTCCTCTTAGATCAAGCTTATCTCTCTTAACAGAAGGAACCAGTGAATAGCAAATGCAGCCAAACACTTTCAGGTTACTCACCTTAGGCTTATATCCATGCCATGCTTCAAATGGTGTCTGTTTGTTGAGAGCTTTAGTGGGCAGTCTGTTCAGAAGGAAGACTGCAGTGTTGGCAGCCTCAGCCCAGAACTTCTTAGGGAGTTCTTCTCGTGTAGCATGCATCTGGCCATCTCCATGATACTTCTGTTCTTCCTTTCACTCACTCCATTTTGCTGTGGAGTGTATGGCACAGTGAGCTGGTGCTTGATCCCTGCATCATCACATATAGCCCTGAAACTGCCTGAGGTGTATTCTCCTCCATTGTCTGACCTAATTGTCTTGATATTACAGCCACTCTCCTTCTCTACTTCTCTTTTGAACCTCAAAAAAATCTCATTAACTTCAGCCTTATTCTTCATGAAGTACACCCAACACATTCTAGTGCAGTCATCTATGAAAGTGATGAGGTATTTGCTGCCGTTCAGTGATTCTTCTGGCATTGGACCACACACATCTGTGTGGATTAGTTGCAGCTTTTCACTGGCCCTCCAATTTGACCTCTTGAAAGGAATCCTCACTTGCTTGCCTTGTAAACATGCTCTACAGCCAGTTACTTCCTTCTGCAACATAGGTAGCCCCACTGCCATTTCATTTTGCTGCAAGTATTGCAGCCCCTTGCTATGGAAATGACCCAGTCTTCTATGCCATAACTCCTCCTCATCTTGTATACTTTTCATGGCTTCAAAATTCTCATCAACTGGATCAAATGTAAAACACTTGTTCCTCATAGGAATCCTGAAAAGGATGTGACCATTCTCATCTCCTATGGCACATTCACTCTTCTCAAACACGACCTTCAACCCCTTCTCTACTAACTGACCCACACTCAGCAGGTTTTGATCTATCTTTGGCACAAACATAACCTCTGTGATAAGCTTAACACCACCAGGACCTTCAAGCACTACATCACCTGTGCCTTCTACTTCTATGCGTTCTCCATTGCCAATCCTGACTTTAGACTTCACAGATTTGTCTAAATTGCTAAATAATCCTTCATTACCTGTCATATGGTTGGTGCATCCACTGTCCACGAGCCATCCATCTCTAGATGCATTTGAGATGAAGCAGGAGGCAACAAACAGGTGCTCCACTTCACTGGCTACTGCAGTTTGACCTTCAGCTTGCTATTGCTGATGCTTCTCCCTGCAAATGGCCTCAACATGGCCCATCTTGTGACACCTCCTGCACTTCACATCTAGTCTCTTCCAACACTTGAAATGAGGATGATTTTTCTTCCCGCAATGCTTGCATGGAACTGCATTCCACTTCCTGTCATATCCACCACTGCTTGAACCTCCCTGACTATGACTATGATTGGCCTCAACATGTCTTCTATTTTGGTTCCATCCTCTTCCCTTTTCTGCACTATGCAGCTTCAGCTTGGCTTGCAGAGCACTTTCGATAGGCTCATTTTTCCTCATAAGCCTTCTTTGCTCCTGAGCCTGTAGAGCACTTAGGACTTCAGCAAGTTTGATGTCTGAAATGTCCTTAGTGTTCTCAAGGGAAGCAATGGTTGCTTCAAACCTTTCGGGCACTGCAACCAAAACCTTCTGAACCAGCCTTTTATTATCTACATCCGTCCCTAGCACCCTTATCTTATTGGCTATATCAACTAGCCTATCAACAAACTCTTTCACAGACTCATTCTCCTTCATCTGCTGCCTTTCAAACTCCCTTAGCAAGTTCAGCACCTTCATTCCTTTCACTCTCTCATCCCCTTCATATTCTTCCTTTAAATAATTCCATATATCATGTGCTGAATCTTTTTTCATGATTCTAGTAAATATGGTCGAGGAGACAGCAGAAAACAAGCAAGATTTTGCCTTTGCTTTTCGGGTTACCCTCTCTTTATGGTACCTGATTTGATTGATAGTTGGGTTGTTGGGTAGATCAGCAACCTCGTAGTCCTCTTCCACAGCTTCCCATAGGTCTGCACCCTCCATGAAAGCTTGCATCTTCACTGCCCATGCCTGGTAGTTGTCTCCATCGAAGATTGGAGCTGTGATGGTTGAGAATGAGGCAACAGGTACACCAGTTTGTTCCATCTTTCTTGCTCTACTTCAAATTTAGCACTCTCTCACAAGTCCCTTAAGATCAATAATGCTCTGATACCAGTTTTGTTGCACAAAATGTGCTCTCTGTTGTTACAGAGAATGTGCTCTCAAATATAGAAGAACAAGAGAAGATTGATCTGGAAAATGCACTTTTTACATTCTCAAAAACGAGAAGAGTACATAGCACTTTTAAAACAACGAAAACTGAATTGCACTAACTTAGTAACTGACAAAAACCACTACACCACTAACTAGCAACAAAATAGGAACTGAAAACAACAAACTCCTACTATCTTGTTGACTAAGTAAAACCAAAAAACAACCAGCTAACAAACCAGAACAAAAATGACTGAAAATGGTCCTTAAGACATGACCAACAAGAGAGAGAGTCCCAATGCGGAGGCGACGAGGCGGAGGTAGCTCGGGACCCAGCCGCTGCGACCGGCCTTTCGCTTTTCGCCGAAACCCCAAAGCTCAATGGCTGTTTCTGGAGCCCGACGAGGAGAGAGAGGGAGAGGAAAGCTTTCTGGGGAAGAAGGAAGAGACTCCAAAGTGAAACGAAAATAGGCATTCAAACGTGAAAGAGGAGAGAGAAGGAGAGGGAGAGAGAGAACGCGGCAATAAACGAGAGCATTAAATGCAAGGTTGCTTGTTCAGTCTATCTAGAGGCGTCAGAAGAGAGACAGAGTCAGTCCTCTAGGGCGCCAGAGAGGAAAGAGTCTGAAAATATATCTTTTCTTCTAATTTCAGGTAAGAGCCACACGTCACTTACTAATGGATCCACGTGAGTTCATGCACGCCACGTAGGCACATGACGTGGCGTGCACGAACCACTGAATATTTTCTCGTAAGGAGGAGAGACTAGAGGTAGTAAAACCGACCGAGATAATTATAAAAAAAAGTCTTAAATTTATTATAAAGATATCAATTCATTCATAAATCTTTTAATTTGGTCAATTTAGTCATAAACCTTTTGACAATTTATCAATATAGTCCTTCTGGTCAATTTCGGCCGGAAATTATTGATTTGGATGCCAGCCATCCTACGTGGCACAGCCGATACTGACGTAAATAATTCTTGCGAATTTTTAAAAAAATTTCTAAATTATTAATATATTTCTTTTCTTTTCTTTTCTTTTCATTTTTTTCACAGTGGAAAACAAAAGTACATAAAAAATAATAATAAAATAAAAAATAAAAAATATATATAATAAAAATTTGTAGAAATTGTCCATATTAGCGCCAGCTGTACCACGTGAGACAGTTGGCGTTCACATCAACAATTTCCAATCAAAATCGGCTGGAATGATTACATTGATATCTGCATAATATATTTAAAACTTTTTTGGTAATTTTCTCAAAACTGAGTATAAAATTAAAATATCAAATGGAGATGTTGACTTTCACCAATGCAACCCTGTTGGAATGTTGGATCTTGTCGTATCGGATTCCCTAAGTTTTCTTTACTGCAATGAAACTCGAGCAAAGAGGTGTCATGGCCCTCGAGTGGTCTGCATAGGTATTCCTATTTGGGTTCATTCCATTGAGAGAATAATTTTGAAAGAGTAAATAAATTATGCATGACTTTAGGCACGAATTCAATGTACAGTTGTTCTTTTGTTGGCTTGTGAAACTTTCTCATACATTCCCACGTACGGAGATGAGAATTAGGAATAGAGAGGAAAGTGGGAACTATATTCACTAATTTAATTAGATCAGATTACAAAAGATTTATTTGAATATTAAATTATTGAAACATTAAACTGTAAATAATTAACGCGCAACATTCTAATTTTAATTATATGTATATAAGGTGATTATAGATGATAATACAATTAGAGATGAATCAATCTCAAAATCTTTTAGGAAATCAATGTTAGATAAGTGGAATAATTAGGTTTTTTTATCTAACCTATGTAAAAGGTAATGGTTTCTAAGTAGACACAACTAACTGTTTTATTATGTTAATATAATTTTTTAAACTATTTTCAATCAGCTTGTATTTCTTATTAGCCAACGTATAAAATTAATTCACACATCAATCAGCATATATAAGTAACTACGCATGACCGCTTTATTATGCATCAATGTCAAATAGGTGGAATATTCAAGCTTTTTCTTTCATCTAATTAGTATAAAAGGTAATGGTTTTTAAGTAACATAAAGGGAAGTGTGAGAGAATGGAGCTTTGTGACGGTGTGGCTCAACCACGAAATTTCATTCTATCCGACTTTTTTATTATTTGGTTATAGCTTGTATATCGAGTCAATATTTGCACATAAAAAAGAATGAATTTGAAATATCATCACTTGACCATCTCTTACTAAATGAGATTATTCTTCCACTGTCCTAGCCTAGCCAATGGTTAGACATCATTATATCTCATTGTCTGCTGTGCGCAGAAGCATAAACGAGAGCGATGGAATTAGAACGCGAAACAGAGTGAAAGAAGAAAATCACACGAGAAGTTTACGTGGTTCGATCCGAGTTTCGGAACCTACGTCCGTAGGGAGAGTCAGTAAATAATCCACTATCAAACATAAGGAGAATTACAGAATTATAATGACTCGCGGTCAAGTGTTTCTCGGCCCTATAATTATACCCGAAATCCACTGTGTTTAACCTCACGTAAAACACTCAAAATAGATGTAAATATATTGCACAAACACAAGGTGATCAAGAGCACCTCCGCTTCTGCTTCGTGCTCTCTCGTCCTACGCGAGCTCTTTCTCCACCACTTCTTAATTTTGCCTCTTCTTCTCTTACGTTGATGAGCTCTCTCTCTTGCTCTTCAGACGACCCGTCCTTTCATAGGAGAAAGGGAGCAAAAACAAGACAAATTTGGGCTTAGAAATGTCAAGAGCGGCCCCCACAAATGATGACAAAAGAGAAGAGACATTCGGTGCCCACAAGACTTTATGGGCATGCATGCACATGGACGTAGGAGACATGCATTTAATGAAGTCCAACTTTCTTCTTCCTGCACGTTTCTTTTATTTAATGTAAAGGTCGTGTAGACTCCTTCGATTTGGGTGAAGCAAATCTCTCCTCTTACTTTCCTTGCAGTCCCATGTGAAGCCAAGGAAATTAGGAAGGCCCGAGTGTTGCTTTCTTTGGCTTCTTCCTTCTACGAGGAAGAGTCAAGACTTGGACTTTGTTCATTCAGTCAGACAAGTGTGTATTTGTTGGACGGGCTCAAATTCATCCGATGACTGCTGTCAAGAGATTCATATGATGACTTCTATCAAGAGATTCAGATCCTCTAACGACGCTAATCCATTCAAAACTTAGGACTTTGAGACGGTGATGGCCGATAGGAATGCACTGAAGCGCCTGTTTCCAGGAATTTCCCAAGCATTGCTAAATTGAGCAGACTTTAGAGGCACTTGACTATTGATTGATCCGAGAATTAAATGGTCTTTGATTTGGACTGACAAGTTCCCAAATTAAGCACTAGGACAGCGTAACGTTTACATCCCACTAGAACTCGCCAAGAACGTTGGTCCTACGTGACTGACTGCTTTCGTGTTTGTTTGTGTCTGTATTATTGGCGGGTAGAGGTCAAGCTCTAGGAGTCTACTTCTTTCCACTGTAGTAGGAGAGCTATCTAACCAAAAGACTTTCCTATATCAAGTATCAGAGTCCTGTTCCTCTAAGAGGATTTCCCTTTGGCATCCATCCAATGTTCCAGCATTGCAAAAAGAAACATGCCTCTTCTCTTTCGCTACATTACGTGCTGTTCCAAAGTTGGTAGAAACAAACTCTGTGGTCCTTACGCGTGCAGGTAAAATCAATTTGACCTCGGTGGCACGTGAAACCTAGCTTCTTCAAATTGGGCCAACGTAGAATTCTTTTGGACAATATAACCCCTGCCCCAGTCCTGGGAACAAGCCGTTCGGCGAAAATTCGACCAGCCACGAGTTCAAACCCTTATTTGAGATTAACTTAGCCACTTTATGTCTTCATTTGAGACAAAATCCACTCCAAATCATCTTTTAAATAAAGTGCCTCGCTTCATGTTCTTTGAAATTTTCCCAAAAATGAATTTTAAATCTCACCACTTGACCGTGTGTTACTAATTTAGATTACTCATCCACCGTCCTAGCCTAGCTAATAGTTAGAAATCATTATCTACTCATTTTCATTGGTACAACTCTTAATCCTTTCGATGAAAACCCCAATGATGAAGCGGCATATGTAATCAAGAGATTCATCCTCTGGTCGAGAGATATAGATTCTCTAACGAGGCTAATCCATTCAAAACTAGGACTTCAAGACAGTGAATGGGCAATAGGAATGTGCTGAAGCGTCTGTTTCCAGGAACTTTCCGAGCATTGCCACATCGAGCGGACTTTAGACGCTATTGACAATTTGATCTGAGAATTAATTCGTCTTTGATTTGGACTGACAACTTGCTTAAATTAAGCAGTCAATTACTCGCCAGGAACGTATATCCTACGCGACTGACTGCTTTCATGTTTGTTTGTGTCTGAATTATTCGCCAGCAGAGGTCAAATTATAGGAGTGTACTTCTTTCCACTGTAGTAGGAGAGCTATCTAAACAAAACACTTGCTATATCAAGTATCAAAGTCCTGTTTCTCTGAGATCATCAATCCTTCTCTAATTCCTCTCAGAATATTTCCCTTTGATATCCATCCAATGTACACGAATTGCAAAAACAGACATGCCTCAATACTTCAGCTATATTCCGTGCTGTTCTTGTTGCTAGAAACAAACTTTGTGGTCCTTACACGTGCCGGTAAACCTCCTTACGTGCCGACCGAGAAGGTAACACTGAACTGCGACTCTTCAGCAGGAGATATATCATCTGATGTCCAGAGAAAAAGCCTCAGCTTTGCAGTCAAAGCCAATAGAGATGCCTCCCAGGATCCCGGTACCCCGAAGGATCCCAAGTCATCCGCTTGTATTTACCTCACACCGATGACCCACCCGTTTTCTGTCTCTCCCGGCCCCAACTTCATTCGACTTCATTTTTATCCAGCCCCCTATCCCGGTTTAGACATATTTGACGCATTGTTCTCTGTCAGCGTGGGGCCATACACATTGTTGCGAACCTCCCAATCCTCCTATACGAGTAATCCTTCAGATATAGAGCATGTGATTCGAGAATTCATTGTGGAGGTGGATTGCCACGTTCTGAACATAACATTTACCCCCTCACCTGATCATTCCAATGCCTATGCATTTGTGAACAAGATTGAGGTCATGTCGATGCCTCGAAACCTGTACATCCGAGATGTTCGACTTCCACTTATAGGAAATCCATCCCAATTCTATGCCTACAATCGTACAGCACTCGAAACAATGTACAGGGTTAACATAGGCGGGCAACCCATCCCCCCTGAACATGACACCGGCATGTTGCGTTCGTGGTCAGGAGATGAAGGTTTTCTTATGCCTTCTAGAGCCTCCATGGCTATTCACTCATCCAAGGTCAAAATAAGTTACAGCCCGGAGGTGCCTGATTACACTGCACCAGTGACGGTCTACTCCACGGCTAGAACATTGATTCCCTACGGTAGTACTACTCCTCAAGGGGATTTGAGCTGGTCATTCCCTGTAAGTTCTGGGTTCTGCTACCTCGTCAGGTTTCACTTTTGCGAGATCACAAGAGGAATCATTCAAAATGAAAGGGTTTTCCAAGTCTATTTTAATAAGGCTACTGCAGAAAATCAAGCAGATATCATGAAGTGGAGCGGTATGCCAGGACGGCCTGTTTATAGAGACTATATTATCAATTCTTCTTTTACTTCAACCTCATTGAGGGATACGCCAGAAACAGGATTAGAGTATCTGGAGATCACAATACATAGTAATGCATCGCCTAGATTTTACGATCAGGGAATCTTGAATGGGCTGGAAATTTTCAAATTACCAGACTCTACTGGTAACTTTGCAGGCCTCTATCCATTTGGTTCCAATACTTCTCAGAGCTCGCTTCACAACAATCAGACAATTTTCCGGATTGTCCTGTTTATTGTATGTGGGATCCCAGCATTGATTTCTCTGTGTTTCTGTATACTTTACATACCTTCGGGGTGGTTTAGCTTTTTCTCCCGATTCCGAAATCAAAGCCCAAAGCCATGCAGGCCACACTGGGAGAATGTCATCTCACTGACAAAGATCAAGTCGGCAACCAACAACTTCTCCGATGCTGTTCTCATTGGAACCGGCGGATTTGGGAAGGTCTATAGGGGATGGTTAGATGGAGAAGCCAGGGCAGTTGCTATAAAGCGTGCAGATTCCTCTTCGCACCAGGGTTTACATGAGTTTCAAACCGAAATCTCCTTGCTATCAAACCTTCGCCATCACCACCTCGTCTCTCTCATTGGGTACTGTTTTGAGAAAAAAGAGATGATACTCATCTATAACTTTATGGCTCGAGGGACCTTGCGAGAACATTTGTACAAGACCAAAAATCCTCCACTTCCATGGAAGAAAAGACTCAAAATTTGCATCGGTGCAGCACGCGGGTTGCACTACCTGCACACAGGTTCAAAGCAGATTGTCATCCACCGTGATGTAAAGAGCAGCAACATACTGTTGGACAAGAGATGGGAGGCTAAGGTATCCGACTTTGGATTATCTAAACTTGGGCCTGATGCAATGAACCAATGCGACATGCATGTTAGCACCAAAGTAAAAGGAAGCATAGGATATCTTGACCCCGAATATTATCGCTGTCTCAAACTTACAGCTAAGTCTGATGTGTACTCATTCGGAGTGGTGTTGTTTGAAGTTCTCTGCGCCAAACCTGCAATAGTACCTGCACATGGGAATGAGGATGGACCGCAGAGTCTGGCTGAATGGGCCTTAAAATGTTATCATTCAGGTATACTTGGTCAGATCATGGATCCATATCTACAAGGAAAGATCGACCCTAGATGTTTCAAGACATTCACTGATGTAGCAGTAAAGTGTTTGGCAGAAACAGGAAGAGAGAGACCATCAATGGGAGATGTTTTATGGAATCTAGAGCTAGCTTTGCAGCAGCAGAGCAGGGCGGACGGAGAAAAGCTCTGTGGTCCAGCAAATAAGGTACTGGCCGGCGATTCGTCGATATTAGCAGCTCATCAATTATATAACTCCGATAAGAATATCGGGGCAGAATTTTCTGAAATTATCCATCCATCTGCTCGATGAAGGATCAATAAGCGAAGCCAGAGAGGTTATTGTCTGTGTAGCTATATCTTTATGTTCACTGCTGCTCCTTGTAAAACTTAAATTCAAGTAGATCCCGTTGTGTAATTGCTGTATGGGTCTTCTTCTTCACTTTCGGATCAATCTTTGCTCATCACTCTCCAGAAATGAAAAAAGTATAGGCAACTGGCAACCCGTTGTGGTGTGTACTGAGTATATACTCTGTAATGTTTTGTTTCGTGTGTTAAATTGTGTCTCGAGTTTGAGCCATACGTGATACTTAATTCGCACGCTCAACGTTTATTAATACTCTGGAAAGGAAAAGAACATCCGTGGAGCATTCAACAAGAACAGCGCCAATCGTGGAGCATTAAATGAAGATGGACAAATCTTCTGCACATGGGTTTATGTGCATGCCTCCACGTCCATTTTCTTCTTCCTCTTAAATGCATGCACATGATGTGAATGCACGCCCATAGAGGAAGAAGTGAGCGCCGCTGTCCTCTTTCTCTCTATTTTTGGTCAACTTTTGTGGGCTTCCTTTGTCTTTTGTTGTTAAATGAAGAAAGAAAGAAAGAAGGCAGAAGCCTTGTTCATTTTTCTTGTGGCGGTGCATGATGGTCATGCGCACATGCCATCATTAATTGCACGAAGACGCATTGGCTTCTGAAGATGGGCGCCATTTGTCTCATTTCTACATCCATTCTCCTATGAAAGGGGGAGCAGAGGACGTAGAGAAAAAAAGCAAGCCGAGAAGAGGGCTCCAGAAGAGAGGCGTGAGCTCGGAGATATTTGTGCATAGAGAGAGAGAGAGTCCATCGAGTTGAGTTATTAAATACTATAGGTACTAGATATATATTAGGGCTAGAAAATATTTAAGCGTGAGTGATTATAATCCTATAATTCTCCGATTTATTAGTGAATTATTTATCGGTTCTCCCCGTGAACGTAGATTTCGACATTCGGACCGAATCACATAAATTTCTCGTGTCATTTTATTGTTTCTTATTTTATTTCTCTATCGTTTCTACGGCTCCCGATTTAATTGCAAAGTTACGATCCGCTTCCGTCACGTTACCGATCATACAACATCGTGGACCACCCCATCATGACATATTCCAAGATAAAACATCATCGATTTACTTGAAAATTAAATTATTAAAGCATTAACTTGTAAATAATTAATGCGCAACATTTTAATTTTAATTATATGTATATAAGGTGATTATAGATGATAATACAATTAGAGATGAATCCATCTTAAAATCTTTTAGGAAACCAATGTTAGATAAATGAAATAATTAGGTTTTATTTATCTAGCCTATGTAAAAGGTAATGGTTTCTAAGTAGACACAACTAACTGTTTTATTATGTTAATATAATTTTTAAACTATTTCAATCAGCTTGTATTTCTTATTAGCCAACATATAAAGTTAAGTCACATATCAATCAGCATATATAAGTAACTACGCATGACCGCTTTATATTGCATCAATGTGAACTAGGTGGATTATTCAAGTTTGTTTTTACTAATTAATATAAAAGGTAATGGTTTTTAAGTAATGTAAAGGGAAGAGTGAGAGAATGGAGCTTTGTGATGATGAGGCTCAACCACAAAACTTCATTCTATCTAACTTTCTTATCATTTAATTATAGCTCGTATGTCGAGTCAATATTTGCACGTCGAAAAGAACGAATTTGAAATTTCATCACATAACCATTTCTTACTATATTAAAGTATTCTTCCATTGTCTGAGCCTAGCCAATGGTTAGAAATCATTATATCTCATTGTCAATGGGACAATTCTTTTGCCTTTTGACGAAAACCCCCAGGATAAAGAGACATGAGAGATTGCTTTTTATTGGCTATGCAGTCAAAGAGATAAGGGGTGAACGTGATTTTAGGGTAGAACCTGACTTATGGGAATCTGTAATGGCCGAAAAAAAATAAAATATATATATCAAGAGGTTCATTCGATGACTTCTTTCAAGAGATTCAGATCCTCCAACGACGTTGATCCATTCAAAACTAGGACTTTGAGACGGTGATGGTCGATAGGAATGTACTGAAGCGCCTATGTCCAGTAACTTTCCTAGCATTGCTACATTGAGCGGCCTTTAGACACTCTTGACAATTGATCCCAGAATTAATTGGTCTTTGATTTGGACTGACAACTAGCCAATTTAAGCAGTCAAGTCTCGCCAAGAACGTATATGCTACGTGACTGACTGCTTCCTTTGTTTCTTTGTGTCTGAATTGTTGAGCTGCAGAGGTCAAACTCTAGGAGGCTACATCTTTCCCCTGTAGTAGGACAGCTGTCTAACCAAAAGAGTTGCTATATCAATTCTCTGAGATCATCAATACTTCTATAATTACTCTCAGAAGATTTCCCTTTGGCATCTATACAATGTACCCGTTGCCAAAAGAAACATATACCTCTCTGCATTCACAATCAATCTCCATTGTAGGATCCAGCCAGGATAGCCACTTGAGCAGACTTGATGTGTCATATTCCAAAGTCTTCGCTTAGAACACGTAATCTGCATTGCCTTTTTCTTCTACTTCTATCTCAGAATTAGATGGCAGGAAGAGGTCAAGCTCCAGGAGTCCATTTCTGTTCGCGGTATTACGGAAGCTAACAAGACTTTGATATCTAACCAAAAAGACTTGCTCTGTGGGAGTTTCAAATTTCCGTTTCTGCATCATCATTCTTCTCAAGTTCCATGTAGTACGTACACACCATGGTCAAAACCAACATGCGACTAATTCTTGTTCTATGTTACCTCGGTCTCTTCCTAGAAAAAAACTTTATAGTCGTGTATGCAGATGAACACTCTCCCGTGCCAATGGAGATAACGACATACTACTGTGATTCTTCCGCGGAAGTGATAACATCTGATGTCCAGATAAAAAGTCTCAGCCTCAAAGTTGAAGCCAATGAAGCCGATCTCGAGGACTCTGGTACCACGGTGCATTCCAAGATATTTGTTTGTATATTTCGTACACAATTTACCCACAACTTTACTGTCTCTCCTGGACACAAGTTCATCAGACTTCATTTCTGTCTAGCCACGTATCCAGGCCTAAATGTATCGGATGCACTATTCTCTATCAGCATCGGTCAATACACTTTGTTGCGAACCTCCCAGTCCTCTTATTCAAGAGATCCTTCAGATATTAAGTATGTGATTCGAGAATTTGTCCTAAAGGTGGATGCCCAAATGCTAAGCATCACATTTACCCCTTCATCCAGTCATTCCGAAGCCTATGCATTTGTGAACAAGATCGAAGTCGTGACTATGCCTGCGAATCTATACATACAAGATGTTCCACATCCACTTGTTGGTAATTCCTCCCGAATATATGCTGCAAATTACACAGTGCTCGAGACAGTGCACAGGGTAAATGTAGGTGGCCATGACATCCCTCCTGAGCGCGATGCCGGATTGTCGCGCTTGTGGTTAGGAGATAAATATTACTTCATTGCCCATGGACCCCCCACTTCTATTCTGCGATCTGAGCTTGAAATAATGTACAGCCCTGAGGTGCCTGCGTACACTGCACCAGAGAAGGTCTACTCGACAGCAAGAACATTAAGTCCACACTCTGCTGGAGATATGAACTGGTCATTCCTCGTGAATTCGGGGTCCTGCTACCTTGTCAGGCTTCATTTCTGCGATATCACAAGAGAGATCCGACAAAATGGAAGGGTTTTCAAAGTCTACATCAATAATATAACCGTCGAAAATAACGCTGATATAGTGAGATGGAGTGGTATGCCTGGGAGGCCAGTCTATCGAGATTATATTATTAATTGCTCAGAACAAGATGGAGGAATGGAGCATCTGCAGATCACAATACGTAGAGATAATGGTCCACCTGAATGTGATTGTCTGGGCATCTTGAATGGGTTGGAGATATTCAAATTACCAGACTACAGTGATAATTTGGCAGGGCTCGATCCATTTGGTACAGCAACTTCTCATGGTTCGCTTTACAGAGAAGATAAAGCTACTCGAATTGGTTTTGGCATCATGTATGGGGTTGTTGCAGTGCTTTTTCTATTTTCCTTTACACTGTTGTACATACCTTCAGAGTGGTCTGGCGCAATCTCCCTATGCCAAAACCGAAGTTCAAAAAGCTGCAAGCCATTTGGGGACAATGCCGTCCCATTGACAAAGATCAAGTCCGCAACCAACAACTTTTCTGATGACGTTCTCATCGGAACCGGGGGATTTGGGAAGGTCTATAGGGGATCCTTGGATGGCGGTGCGACTTTGGTTGCTGTAAAGCGTGCCGATCCTTCTTCGCACCAGGGCTTACACGAGTTTCAAACCGAAATATCCATGCTCTCAAAGCTTCGCCATCACCACCTTGTCTCTCTTATAGGGTATTGCTTGGAGGACAAAGAAATGATACTCATCTATAACTTCATGGGTCAAGGGACCTTGCGAGAACATCTATATAAGACCAACAGCCCTCCACTTCCATTGAAGAAAAGACTCAAAATTTGCATTGGCGCAGCACGCGGATTACACTACCTCCACACTGGCTCCAAGCAGATTGTCATCCACCGAGATGTGAAGAGCAGCAACATACTGTTGGACAACAGATGGGAAGCTAAGGTGTCCGACTTTGGATTGTCGAAACTTGGGCCGATGCAATGAACCAACCCGACATGCAAGTTAGCACTGTGGTAAAAGGAAGCATAGGATATCTTGACCCCGAGTATTATCGCTGTCTCAAGCTTACAGCAAAGTCAGATGTATACTCATTCGGAGTAGTGTTGTTTGAAGTTCTCTGTGCCAAACCTGCAATATTATTGCACATGGTAACGAGGATGGACCGCAGAGTCTGGCTGAATGGGCCCTAAAATGTTATCATTCAGGTACGCTTGGTCAGATCATGGATCCATACCTACAAGGAAAGATCGACCCTGGATGTTTCAAGACATTCACTGATATAGCAGTAAAGTGTTTGGCAGAAACGGGAAGAGAGAGACCGTCAATGGGAGAAGTTTTATGCAATCTAGAGCTAGCTTTGCAGCAGCAGAGCAGGGCGGACGGAGAAAAGCTCTGTGGTCCAGCAAATAAGATATTTACCGGCGATTCGTCAATATTAGCAGCTCATCAATTATATAACTCCCATATGAATATCGGGGCAGAATTTTCTGAAATTATCCACCCTTCTGCTCGATGAAGGATCAATAAGTGAAGCCAGAGAGGCTATTGTCTGTGTAGCTATATCTTTATGTTCACTGCTGCTCCTTGTAAAACTTAAATTCAAGTAGATCCCGTTGTGTAATTGCTGTTTTGGTCTTCTTCTTCACTTTCGTATCAATCTTTGCTCATCACTCTCCACTCCAGAAATGAAAAAAGTACATGCAACTGGCAACCCGTACAGAGAAAGAGGAATCGCAACCTGTCTCGTTCGGACAGAAAAAAGGGTAAATGCGATCCAGTCAACCAATTTCGGATGTCGCTCTGGATCCTAGAGAGAACAACTCTATCATAGTGCTATTTTTAGAGAATTGAATACAAGATGAATCTTGAATTTTCACAGGTCATAGCTACCAACATATTCTAAAGATGAGGGACAAAACTCTTGAGAAATAATAGCTACGCTCATGTCATATGCCAAATGCAATGTAACTACATTCAACAGATGTATAGAAATACATATATGGCTAGAAAATACTATATAGACATATAAGCATAATTAGAGAACTTACTATTAGTAAATAGACGAGCATAATTTGTCATCCATGCCTTATATATGCTACTGTGGCATCCGACTTAAAGCTGGATAAATCAACATTCAAAGTGGCACTGCATTTGTTCTTGAAGAGATCCAGTGATGCCTAATCTCGAGAATATGTACTTCCTCAAGTTACTCTAGAAATTTAATTGGACTTCAATAACCAAAAAGAATGGGATTTCACACAGTTCAACATTGCGATGCCATCACTGAAGGATTTCTTCCGTTACATTCATTTCTCATATCTTTTAGATATTGTAAATGGTCTAGCAACAACCATAGATCATACATGTATTTTAACTAGAATCAAACATAAATCGCCGGTATTGGAACCAAAAGCCAATACGATAATATTAGCACTGTTTTACATAACTGTTTCAAAATTCAAATGACATTCCTACAGGAATAATGTCCCTCAAAATATTGGATTCCTTTTCACACTAGCCCTTGATTCAACAAGCTGGAGCATGACTGGAAAAACTGCTCTTGGTATATCACTTACTCATCTGCTGCAATATCTATATGCCGCACGTACTCAGCCGCATTGCATCAATATCCTCTACTACGCAACAAGCAGCTCTTCTACAATCGGAAGCCGAATTCACAAGTCCCAAGCATTGAACCTCCTTTACAGTCCAACATACTCTTTGATGAAAAAGTATTGCCAAGTCCTGCTTTCATCTCCTCCTCTTACTGCCTTTTCCAAGTTGTCCCGATTTAAAAGCATGCTCCTGCTCTTGCAGAAAAGCTTTAGCTCTTCCGTACTTCTCCGATTTTTCTTGTTCCAGCAATGCCTTATCTTTTTCTTTCACCTCAAATAAGAAATAATTGTCTTTACGAAGTTCACGAACCGCCCCTTTGGCTTCCTGCTTGATAAGTTTCTTCAACTTTCTCCTTTCAGCACGTTCACGATCTGGATCATAATCTCTACCCTTAACAAAGCTGTCAGGAAAAAAAAAAGGAAATATCTCCATCAGATTATACTTGACGTAAATCATTTACTAACAGAGGGAAAAATTCCGATGAATGCAGTCTTCACCAAGCATACAGTGAATAAGGTGCACTACACGTATTCAAAACACTACATGCATGACACCTCCACATCTGCGAGAGAGAGAGAGAGAGAGAGAGAGTACTTCTCCTCAAACTTAGGATTAAGTTGCTTGATGGGCACTGGCTTTTGCTTCCGCAGTTGAAGTGGTTGCCGGAGCATCTGATGTTCATCAGCTTTTCTCTTGATAAGTTGAGCAACATCCTCAAATTTATTTTGCAACTCATTTGGCATGTTTTGTTGTTGTGCCACTTCAAGTAACAAAGTTGAAATTGGCATGAATATTTCAGGGAACGAACTTAATTTCCCATATATACTGGCGAAACCGCTAAGGGTCTCAATCACAGAAGCCAATACGCTAGCCCTGCATATAAACGAGTTCGTATTTTAAACAAAATGATATGACTCCTGAAACTCTTCAATAAAGAAAATATATGTAGGTACCCTGGTCGTACGATAGTTTCAATCACACACCACCACCTCACCACCTAGATTACTTGACTGAAGATAGACATACGGATGCATTTAGCCATCATGACATTTTATACACAATGAGATCCTTGTGAGCAGATTTCACTTCTTCTGATTACAGGGATGGACATTTGAAAACTGCAATTAGCTAACATCCGTACTGCACTAAAAAGAACGGTGGGCAAAGAAGAGATAAAAGATAAACCCAAAACATACTAACCTGAAACCATCGGAGCTGAAAAAAGGGGATTCCTCAGGCATGTCAATTATTCTCAGAAAATTCAAAGGGCTAAATTCACTTGCACATTCACGAATACAAAGTAGAGGCCTTTGCACTCTAAATTCGATAAGACCGCCAAACTGTCACAAGAAAACATACACATGTATACCAGTCAATTTCATCGCAACCCATCAGTCTCCTTGAAATTCCCAAGTTGTCAGGCAGATTCACATATGGAAAGGAAAACCATGACATGTACCTGAGAATTTTGGTTAGGTCCTATTTTCCTGTCCATCGCTGCAGAGAGCAAAGTTTTTAGAAACATTATGGCCTCTGGACAAAACTTCTGAGATTGTTTAGTTACCTTCAATAAAAACAAGTGACATCAGTTAATTGCAGCTGCACATCTAAAAACCAATAATGAAGCTTCAAAATACCAACCACTATATAATCAAGGTTGCAAATTGAATGTAAAAAACTGAAAACACCATGTCAAGAGTGCTGAAGAAAATGACTATTTAGCTCAAGCAGAAACCCAGCAGCAAGCATTCTTAGCAAGCAATTAACTTACATCATGTCCAATCATTGTAAACAACCTATAGGACATGAAAAAAAACATTTATGAATTATGGATAATAATACATGGTCTACACAATGGTAGCAAGTATAAATCAATAAAATCAATCACTTAGCAACTACCATTGACCTTAATTTGTAGGACAGCTGTGACAATGTACACTGATCTTAACGAAATGCTAAGCATGTACGAAGGCACTACCCACAAGAAGAAATTCCACAACACAACAATGGAAATACTCACACGGTAAGAAAAAGTAACCAACTGAACCACAATGAGAGGAACAAGGAGTTTTTAAAAGAACTTGTTCACACACCCAAACAAGTCCAAGGCACAAAAGCGATAATGGACCCTCAAATTAGTGACATTGAACTACAGTGCATTGCATGCCATTATTGACCAAAATAAAAAATATATCTCAGTGACCTGTTGTGGAAAGAAATCCAATATGCAACAACTTGAAGTAGAAATATGTTTTGAGAACATACCGAGAGAAGCATAGAGCATAGAAAAGACCCTAGAGCAACATCCCGGCCCGAAAGAATGGGGCAACGCATTAGATATTCACACATTAACAAGGCAGCCGGGGTCATGACAACATGACGAAAGTCGGAGCATGGAAATATCAGTGACCATAGCCGCAAAAGGAACAACGTCTTCAGAGACGGCCAACTGCTGATGTCTATCCAATGTAAAGGGAACAACAGACAATTAGCATCTAATACATTCAACAAAACTTTTCCAAACTTTCATCCAGCAATAAGATTGTTATATAATTTTCCCCTGCAGCTAACCTGAGTTCTTAATGACCTCACAGAACTGTGTTCGAGTTCTTAGGATTCTTTCACGAGCACAAATTGCCGCGAAGTATGGAATCTCTGTGCTCATTTCTATTAATGGCTTGACCAACATATTTAACAACTGAAAATTCAATGGCTTTTTACTTGCTAAGACGGCAAAATACTGCAGCAGTACACCGTAAAACACCTGCAAAATGAGATACATCTCAGATCATCCTCAGAAATGCCTGCGAACTGTATTGACAAGAAGTGAAAACTCAGACCATAGGCTTCTGCAACAAATTTGGACAGTAGAGTGTTTGGCTACTCCTCAAATGCATCACCAAAAATCATTAAGAAAAGGGCAAAGTTACTCTAAATGAAATTGTAAAACCGGCCTAAAATGTTCTATTTAACTACAGATAGTTTTTCAACCTGTATCAAAGAAAACAAATAGATACTCAACACAATACAATGCTGGAAAACAACCTGAATTTATGTAGGCAATAAATGCCTACTTTGATTGTATAGGTCTTATTATTTTATTAAATGAACATTTACCCTAAACAATAATTATATCAAATAATTCAGAACTCTATCAAATCAGAGAAAACCACAAGTGAAACACAATTAATTGGCTAAAGTAAACAGTTAAGAAATAGAAGATTACATGCAGTAGAATGTCCTGTCAAAGCATAATATAGCCAGATAATGATTCATACCTGCATCTTTTTTCGATTTTCTGCAGCAAGAGCTATTGCATTGCTAGCCCGAATTCGAGTAATCAATAGAACGATATCGGAATTGGAACGATTCTCCAACAGAACATTAAATTCTTCCAAGCTTGTTGGTGCTTCAATCAAAAAGGGAAGGATGCTTGTCCCTTCAGAAAGTTTGGCAACTTTCTTCTTATTTTCATGCACATCCACATTCTTCATTGTTTTATTGTCTACATGCCCAACTTGTACTTTACTATTCTCACCAGCATCATTGTAATCTTCCTCTTCTTCCCCTTCATCTTCTTCTTCTTCCCCTTCTTCTTCTTCTTCTAGATCAGCATCAAGTGTTTCATCATCACTTTGCTCCCAGTCTTTGAGAAGATATGTTTTGTCATGATCATCTTTGTCATCATCAGATCCACCATCATCTTCAGCACTGTCTAATTCCTCAGAAAAATCCTCATCTTCATCCTCAGAGTTAGCAGCAGCCTCTCTTTCAAGAATCTCATCAACCCAGCCCTTCTTAGTCTGGGTTTCTTCATCCAGTGAGAAGGAATCGCCAAGGTCATCGCCTGATAAGGATCTAATCTTCTCAGTAGATAGTTTCTCACCATCTTCATCATCCTCATCACTATTATCATCAGTAGCAAGCATCCTTTTCTTACGATCTTCCTGGCATGTAGTAAAAATCATAAAGTGAAAAATCACATTCGACTTTGAAATGAAGGGTTCAATCTCTTCTGAATAATTATAAGCTAATAGAGGACGTCCAACTTCCAAAACCTAATTAGCGTATCCTTGTCAGAGATGGGGTTCATAGGTGAAATAGCAAAGCCCACACAAGCACTATAAGCATGGTCAAAGAAAACTACGCAAGCGTCCTACTGAGATGATTAGAGCACCTGTAGTTGCCATGTTCCTCCTTAATACTGCTGAAAGCTAGCTGACAACTTGCAATCTAATAGGGTGATGCAATGGTTTGAGTAAATGATATTCTTCAAAATTTTGAATGAGATATCAACTTGAACCAAACTAAATATTTGAGAACAACTATTTTGTATGAATTGAATTGTTCCACCATAAAGAGACGATATTATTCAAAGACAATAACAGCACATCTAACACCAGAAAGGACAAAGTATGAGCTACGACATCGAACATCATTAATACAGTATCTTTTCCACTATTAATCCACTGTTTCCCATCCATATAAGAACTAGAAGATAGCGTTCTTAAATGGTTGATTACAGAACTCCAGCAAAATAGAACTGCCCTGGATGGAAATCAAAGAGAAAAAGATACAAAATATTGCACTTTATACCTCGAGTTGCTCAAGTCGTTCTCTTTCTTCCTGGGCAATCTCTTCCGGTGTCTTCGTCCGGTCGGATGGCCGAGCTCGCATATCTAATGACATTTCCTTTACAAGTTTGTCATAGGTATCAGGCTTGTCCTGTCACAAGTAGATCCAATTAAGCGTCTGACACTGACAAATGATCACAGTTCACAGGATGGATTAAAAATTCTGACAGTGTTAAAGGTGGCCACACTGCAGAAGCTACAAAATGGAACCGATAACAAGGTAGATAGAGACCATTTTGACAGCTACCAACAGAACAAAAGGTTCAAATTATCTAAGAATGATAAATACAAATTAATGGGGAAAAAACATTATAATAGAACTCTACCTGAGCAAAAGTTTCTGCTTTCTCTGTGGCGGTGAATTTAGTAATCTTCAGAGGCTCTTTCGGGACACTCTGGTTGACAAGTGCCTTTAATGCACTCATCTTGCCAGGCTCAGTCAAAGAAAGTAAAGCTTCAGACTGCACTAAGGAGGTAAAATTTTTGTCTAGTTCTTCCATTAATTGCTCGTTCTCTTCCTTATCTTTTGCTTTTTGAGCCTGGTTAAAATTGAGAAGAATCAAAACGTTGTGCAATACAGCCTCAAGAATGAAGCAACACAATAACAAGAAAAGTCCCCACCTTGAACAACTTGCTCTTAAATATAATCTCCTCCATAACTTCTTTTTTGCTTTTGTGCTTCTAAAGTCAAAAGCCATCAAAAGAAGACCACATCAGTATCTAGCATCAGTTGACAATCTATTGGAATGCATGATGCAGGTGCAAATGCAACAACGGGAAGATATCCGAAGTCACATCAACTGACATGCATCGCTCTTTCACCATAAAACAAAAAATTGCTAGAAAGTGGTGTATGTCTAATCATGAGGGTAGCCCAGTAATAAAAAGAATATTTGGAACTCAAAGGAAGAAGTATAATATCGACAATACAAAGATGCAACTTAAACCAAATTATCACATTGGCTCTCCATACCGATGCACAAGCAGAAATTAAGAGAAATAACTTTCGCCCAATATCTCAAACATAATACAGGAGATGTAGCAGCTAGCAACCAGGAGGATAGTTCCTAGTGCTAAAAGCATAAACACACTTCAAATGATGTCAAAGCAGTAAGTTAGATAATAAGCAGTAAGTGAGATAATACAGCAAATCTTACATTCTCTTCACCTTCTATTACATTTGTTTCAAGTGAATTCGCACCTTGAGTAGAGAGTTGCTTTGAGATAGATGACTTCTCTACAATAAGACGAGTTAGTGTTACCAGATATCAATACTATCCAAAAGGGAAACAGCAAGAGTCATCAGCAGCCAAGCCAAATGCGCATAAATCATAAGAATGGCCATTGACAGGGCTAACCAAAAAAAGACAACAAAGAATGGACATTGAATAAACTACAAGGATGCACATTGACAAGGCCTTAAAAAAAACAAATAAAAGAATGGACATGGGCAAGATCATAAGTCAAAATCCAAGGGGTTATTATTCTCAGTCAAAATCCAAAATATGTCATCAACTCCACACAGTCATTCTTACTATAAACTGCATCTCTCTAGATATTCACCTCATTAAAGGTGGCTCTTTGGGAGGGAGACTTCTTATATGGAGGAAGCAAATCTAGACTCTTCATCTAAATGACTTTTCCACATATATGAAGTTAACATTTAACAATAATGAAAGTAGTTTGCTTCCTTAAAACTTCTTCACTTTGGCCCCCCAAAGTCCTTCTACATTCATCCCCAAGTGCAAGGAAATAACATCACTAATTCAATATCTATGCATTGGATTCTGCGTTGCTAGTCTATCATTAATCCAATGCCTGCTCCAAATCATGCACAGCGATGAGAATAAGGTATTCATGCTCTTCACAAGATCAAATAGAAACTATCAGATAGATAGATTCAATTTCCTACATCATTGGCCAGTAGTACTTTAGCACGAAATTGCTAGAGTCATGACATACTGTAAGATCCAGCTGTTTCGGCACCACCACCATTGTCATCATCGTCCGGCAACATTTCATCCTCAAAATCGTCCCTTCCCATAAATGCACCTGCTTCATATTCATGATCATCTTCTTCTCCATCAGATAAATTGTACTTGCTCTTTTTATTCAGTTTCAACTGCAAAATGAAAGATACAATTACAACACTACGATGAACACTATAGAGAGGTGAATGGAAACACTCCAATTTAATCTCATTAAACAAATTATTGAATCCTGCAGCAGTGGCCGAGCATGTTATGTGCACGCAATACTAAATAACACGACGGGTTCCTCTCCTTAAATGCAAACGTGTAATATCAACCCGAAGAGGACATCATCCCTGTTAAGTGCGCTGCAGAAAGTTCAAAACTTAGTTGCTTCATTGAACACAGCTTTGCAAAGTGTTGGCCACGCGAACAGGGTATAGACACTTCCCGGCCGCCACCACAACTTAACTCTTGCTACTTAAACGCAAGCAAGTAAAAAGTAATGGGCACGCAAAATGTAGTGCGCTCACATCATCCCTTACCTTGTACTCCCGCTGGGACCTCAGAATAGCCTTTTCGAACTCTTCCATCCCTTCCTTATCCTCCCCAATCCGCTTATCCACAAAGACCGAAGCCTTGCCGCTCCGCTCGTACTCCTTCAACAGCGTATTCTTCCTCTGCATTCAACCGAAACACCCCCAATCAAAACAAATCCCGCGCATGAAGCACAAAAAGGCACACGGGATGGCCGAGCCGGCGTCGGTGGGAATTGCCTTCTCGATGGCGCGGGAGCGGGCGAGGCCGACGCGGCGCTCCTCGCCCTTGCGCTTCTTGCCGAGGACGTCGAACTTGCGGCGGGACCAGATGGTCTCGAAAGGGTTGGGCTCCGGGGCTCTCGCCTTCATGGCGACCGCACCGGGGCGCGGCCTGCCCTTGCCCTTCTTCTTCTTCGCCGCCCCGTCGCCGGAACCGGAGCCGGCGAGCCCGGATTTCTTCGCCATGGCGATGGATTTTCCCAGCTGAAATTGGTGCGGGAGAGACGGTTGACACTGAAAGGGTTTTTAGGGTTTATGAGAGTTTTATGGAGAGGGTGACCAGTCGAATGACGGGATAATGACATAAAAAACTAAATTTTGCTCACATATATAATGCAGTCCCTAAATTTTTAATTTATTCGATATAATTTTTAAATTTTAGCTTAATATTATTCAATATGATCCATAAATTTTTAATACGTATTTCATAAAGTCCATACACTATACAATAATGTTCAAAGTAGTTCGTGAATGTAGTCATTAAACTTGAATTAATGGAAAAATTATATTGAATATTTTCATATAATTCGGATACTAAATTGAATATGTACCAAAAGTTCAGAAACGACATTGAATAAATTAAAAATTCATTATACATATTATACAGTGGGTTAAAATTCAGAGACTATATTAAACAAATGAAAAGTTTATGGATCACGTTACACATTTGATCAAATTTTAGAGATTGTTTATGTCATTTTCGTTGGCACATACCGATTCTCCAAATTTAAAGTAATGGATGAACGAGGGGAGGGTCGGATCCGAACCGAATCCTCTTCATGACGGGTCGGGAATTCCGGGTCGGATCAATCATGGGCCGGTTTTCCTTTGTTGGGCCTTCCCGTGTGTTGAATAAAAGGGGGTGGTAATTGGGCCCGGACGATCCAATTGTGGTTAAGAGCAGAAGTGCTCCACAAGATGAATAGGAACACAAATTGATTTCAGATGATTGGCAAAATCGATTTCAATCGCAACCATCGATTTTTTGCAACAATGGCAATAACAAATAGAAGCGAAATTTTTTAGCCAATTACATGATTTTCCTTCTAATTCTCAAATTTTGAATTGATTAGTTTGACATCGGCGGAATTAATTTACCTCCAAATATTATTAATGCAACAACACGGGGTAAGTACAAGTATGTTTGGCAATTAGCAAAAGTCTTTACCTCAAAACAGATTTTTAGAGGTAAATTTACATGCCTCAAATATGTTTTTAGAGGCAAATAAATCTACTTCTATATAATTATATAAAGACAAGTGTGTGCGTCAGAAAAATTTACCGAGACGCCGGACAAAGAATCATCCTCCTCCGAGTTTGCGAATTCCAATTTGGACCCAGTGGTAAGAACCCCTCGTCAAATCGAAGAATACAAAGCAACATTATGTCTGCCTTACTGGAGGCAAGGGTGATTTGGAAGATGATGTATACCCCATCCAGCTTGACAAAATTAAATAATTTTCCGTATGAGCAGTTGATTAATGAAAGGACTTTTTTTGTCATGTTCGACCCACCAATTGCTGATTCGAACGAGAGCAGGGGAATTATTCAATAAATATTTAGTTTGCTTAGAGACAGTTGTATTTTGTTAGTACTATTGTCAATCAAGTTACCAACCTTGTCATGTCTCTTTTTGTTCATTTCTTTTGGTTGTAAGTTAAAGTTCTAATGTCACGGTCCAGAGGTTTCCTTATCCATGATAGGCCATGGCTGATACCACATGGGTAAGGGAACATTAGATTATCCGGCCCGTGACACTAACGTCTAGGTGCAATTTTCGTGCTTTGTTTAGACGTTATAATGTTTGGTTAAATATATCACTTGTCTCTAATGTTATGATGTTGCCGACTTCAATTGTCTATAGAAGCAAAAATGATTAGGGCATCATAATATCGATTTGAATACTAAAATCTGAGTTTTAGGACTCTCCAATAGGTATGCCTCGTCATAGAGCCCAACAGGGCAGATAAGAGCAGAACTAGAACTTCTAGAATCTTCAATCGTTCTAGATTTGAGGTAAGTTACCAACCGAAGAATTGCTTGAGATCAAACTTATCGATTTATTCACTCAATTGATCAGGATCCTAAAAATTATATGTGTCCTAGAGAAATCATCTAACCACCTAGGGAGGAAAATTGGTCCGGCTGCGAAAATCAAATTCTTATGATCTTGGGCTTTTCAGTTACGTGCATGTGAATCTACGACGCTCTTATCGATTTCAATTCTCTATTTTGGTTCCTCGAGGATAGGCTTGGGACCCCGACAGCTAGGCCCAGGTCTCTCGCGGCCTCGACCGTGACCTTCGTGCCCAAGCCCGTGGTCCGCAGCAATTGGATCTCGAATATGTGGTTATACTCGAGACTTTCTCTTGAATGCGTGTTTCATAATTTTCTATAACAGATGTCCATTAAGAATTTTCAAATTGTTTGCGAAATTCAAGCAAACATAGAGTGCCAATTTCATGGAAGGAGCGGAGCTAGTGGACCACTTTCCCTCCTTTTTTTTCCCCGCCTAGCTCACTTAGAAGTCCCACTAGATCTAGGTAGTGGATTACATATTCAGTAGTGCGGTTGCACTTTTGAAGAGCAAGGCCTTGAAGTCCACTATGGTGTGCTGCTGGTATTACATGCCCCGTATGTGCTCTATTGTCTACTTGCATCAACATCATCATCAGGTCTATCTCTCATCAACTTGGGAGGTCACCCAAGAAGATAAGCCGCATGGAGCTTTGCCTTTCCATGGACACTCGGACTCAGACGATAAAGCATACAAATATTATAAAATGCAGCACTCTAGGTGCAGCTAGCATGGCCCCGTTACTCCATTTGACCTAAAAAAGATATGCCTTTTCGAACTCAGAAGAGGAGGAGGCATAGCTCGCATCGACAGATTCACTTCACAGATCACTACTCTGTCACTTCTGTATCAGATTAATATATGTATTTTGCTTTTATGAATGAGCTTCAAAACCCAAGAGCTCTCACATCACCCATGTTCATCTTATCTCATCCGTACTCTTTATGGGTAGGTAAGCACTGGCCAACTCGAACTGAGTGTACATTTCAGTTGGGGATGGGCCTCTAGCTCCAGCCAAACCAGACCACTAATGACCGCTTTGAGGTGGCATGAAGGGACAGATTCGGGTCGTGTCCCATCTGGACTTGGCATGATGAGCAATTCCTGTTGGGTCTTGTAGGTCCGATGAATTGGAGGAAGCATGCACTCTCAAATCAAGACTTGGCTTGGAGAAAATAATGCTATCTACGAGGATTGAGGATATAGATATGTAACTAGGGTTTGATGAGGGTGTCGGGAAAGCTCCACTTTGTATCTATTTTGAGCTAGTTCCTTTTCCAGCTATTATTCCATTTTGGAATGGGGGTTTATGTCTAGCTAGCTCATCAGCCGACAATCCCCATATTAGGTAGAGGTTTTCTAAGCTTAAACCACATTGAGCTCATTTCATGATCGACAGGACAAATCCTAGAAATAGGATGAGATCACTTGAGCAATGCAAACATATCATCGATCCGGATTTGGATAAGTGAATGATACTGTAATCCTTACAATTCGATAGAGATCCCACTTCAGTTGCATTTTTTTAAAAGCATGTTATATATGCATTAGATATAGCTAGTCTAAATTTTCACGAAAACTTTACGGTGGTCTTTAAACCAATCAAGCTTTAAAACTTTCTAGCAAAAAAAAATCAAGCTTTAAAACATTTTTAATGTTATGTTTCCCTCTTATTAGTTTGTCCCTACCAAATTAAGCTCACACGCACTCGCGTGCATACGTTAAACACTACTTTCCATGAATGAGATGCTCTTGGACAAAAAAATGTTAGCTAGACTCGATCGAGCACGATCTTCTCTTACTCGACCGAGCATTGGACACAATCAAGATCGATCGATTCGCAGCCGCGTTCATTGAACAATAGTGACAGACACTCTTTTGGCTCCAAGCATTCATTCCCGTCAATATGAAGGACAACACATGTATATTGTGGCATTCGACCCAGAGAAGAGAATGGCACTTCTCGAGGACCCCTAATAACGACACTAGGGCGTCGTTTTCAATGGGGACTTTTTGGGACACCGAACGTGGACACGAGGGGGCGACATTAGATGGGACTCACGGACGAACCAAGGCCATAAAAGCTGACTTTATGAACTCATGGTGCGCAACAAAAGAAAGCAACGGAACATCGCAGACAAATGTGTCTACCAAAAGATAAGAAAGAGAACGAGAGATCGACCCCGAGATAAACTATGATATGCATGTCGGTTTTCGCCTAGCGGGTGGGGAGGCAAGGTCAAGCAATTTTCTGTACGGCGACAAAACGGGTCGCACGCGCTTTTCGAGCTTCGCGATCCCAAACTCATCCCATCCTAAAATCATTTTTTTGCGTAAACTTGATTCCATGATGTGATCGACAATATCATACGGAGAAATTTCACCGCAATTGGGTTTTTTTTTAATATGTAAATGTTTCGGATTTGATGAGGCTATGGTTTATTTTTGGACAAAAATCAGTCGATCTTATCATGGTGTAACTCGGCTCCGGTGAGTGTCTTATCGGTGGTTTCTCTTGGCGAGGGTGTGGGTCCTCCATGGAGTTCTGAGATGGGGCACCAGATAGGGCTGGTCAATGGAGCTTGTTTCCTTCTCTCGACCATGCAATGTGAATGGCATATGATACTTGACAGTTATTGGCCTGTTTATCAGGATCAAACTAGAAATCTTCCCATTTAACTACATTGTCTAGCTTCTTAAGTCCATGGCCAAGTTGCCGAAAGTCATGCGGCCCTACTAGTAGAGAGATTGAATGGGTGGGCCGGAGAATACTATATCCGGGATTCGATCTCTGTGAGCAACGCACACAGTTATACATAAAAGATATAAACGAGACCAAAATAAAAGTCCAGGGCCAAGTTTAGCCGACAAAATATGAGGCATGGATATAAAAGACATCCGACATCCTATCAAGCGTTTAGTGAGATCGAATGAAGTCTGACATAATATGCATATAACCTAGATAAAAAAAAATGGTAGGCCTAGGGTTGAGTTGATCGTATTTGTGGTCCAGGTTCAACTTCTCGTGGCGATTTCTACCAATCGGCGACTCTCTCTCTCTCTCTCTCTCTCTCTCTCTCTCTCTCTCTCTCTCTCTCCACAAAACAGGACATGCATATTGGGAGCAATTTCCAGTCCTTTTCTAAACACCACTATCCGGTAGATGTCTCATCCTTCATCCTATCCAATCCTATTAAGAAATCTCAATCCACCAAACACAACTTCAGATGGCGAGGGCGAGGGCGAGATGCCATCTTAATGTATCTACAAGGCTTCAACTAACTTCACAAAATAAGTCTTTCAGAATCTAACGTTTGTAATGTGAAACAAAGTAGACAGCAACCATCCAAAAGAAAATGGTAAAATGGTTAGGAACTTCCTTGACCTGGTGAAGACAGTTCGATTTTCTTGCATTACAATGCGGTAATAAGGTACACCTCACTCCGATGTTCTGGCATGAATCACAGTTGTGTCTAACTTACTCGTGGGACTACTGACATAGTATTGTCAGAATCGCCATGTCTCCCGGCAATCAATCCTATCCTCAAAAAAATAGTATACGTTGCTAAATAAGCCCCAAACTTGCAAAATATTCGGAGGCATCAAGTCTTGTGAAGTAGAGCGTACTGATGAGTATCCCACGATAAATTTTTTCAGATTAGTTTTTAAATTTATAATGAGATTTATAGGTATATATCGTATTATCTTGATTATAACATTATGTGACTGTAAATAAGAAGGTGATGCTTCTAAATATTAGTTTTCAGTCACGATTGAATTGATACTGATTTTCTTGTCTACTTCTGGTGTTTGAACTTAAAATATGAACGGAGTACCGAGACCATTTGTCTTCCGTCATTTTCACACCAAAGCATCAATTTTCCCAGAAGGCTGTCTGATCACATGATCTGCAAACTGACAAAATGCTTCTAAACTCCAACAGAAAGGTTGCTTTTTGCAGTTCGCAAACTCTCACATGGGGTTTCTACATGCAAGTTCCTGAAACATACCAACAAAAGATTCAATCAAGAAGAACGTTGACAGTGAATGATCACAGCCCCTCGAGGTCTGTGTATGCTGGTCCTGGATTGGGTGCTGGGCCAAACTGTGGTGGCGACTGATGAAAGAGCAAGGGACCATCGCCATTGAATCTCTACGAAGCTGAGGCTATTCCCCAAAATCCATGGCAAAAATGTGATCGCTGTTGGATATTGACAAGACCATAGTATTGTTAATGCAACTGTCGAGATCAGATCATCTCAGTTTCCGGTCTGGTTTTGGCAAATTTGTTTGCTTGGGTATATTCTTTAGTTGGGTTTGATGTGTTCTTGCGTGGAATTCTATGCTTGCATGTGTGATGGCACGAGTGCAGGCCGACACAAAAGGAGAAGGGAGCTCTTCTTTATGGACCTAAATGAAGTGATTGTTAGCTAATCTCTTAGGATTAAATAATGTGCAAATCCTTATAGATTCTTATCAACAAGTATTGTCGAAGCACTCGCATTTATCTACGCGATTAATTTATGGCTCGGAAATCGAATATCAACTCTTAAAATCCCACAAATTACGTGTAAACTGTTATTGAACACGCCGCCTATATAGAATAAAGATTTTAGAGCAAGACTACTTGTACATGCTCAAAGTTCGTAATTTACTTATTCATGAGATTTGGAGAGTTTTTCATTGATTTTCAGATAGTCAGGTCTATGCGGTCATGTCACTGAATTATCAAAAAAGAAAGATGTTTCTCTGTCGAGGTACTTAATAAGTATCTTCTTTTTATCTCTTTCGATCTTGTTCTTTTATAGTCAAAAGTTCCTTTCACTTTTTCTTTTTCTTTTGTTTCTCATCCTCGTCATTTCAAAGCAATTTCCAAACAAGACATAGCAAAATTTTTTCTATCAGAAAATTTTCATTTATCTTATTAAAGTTGTTGATCATTGATGGTACTTCTTATTTTTCCTAAAAAATAAATCTTGATGTGTTAGCAAAACTCTAAGACATTCTAAGAAGTCACATAGTTGGAGCGCAAACTAATATCCCCAGAATTGCTGAATTGCTTTGTTTCACATAATTTATTGGACGTGTGATTTTGCTTCATCAACATTCCCACACTTGCATCTTAACAAAATCTCTCCTCGTGTGTGTCTTTGATGTTAGATTACTTTAGATATCCTTTTGAACCATGTTTCAACTCAAATCTCCATCTTGACCTAACCAAACTCGGCAATAACCAAATTCCAACTCCTCTTGATTCACCATTTGCCACCTGATTCAAGATTTATCCGATGTTTCTTCCATGAGATATGCACAAAATGTACATACACATTAAGGGTGCGGCTCATGCGATCGGTCATGAGCTCCGATGCTACTTGTTGAGAGCGAGTAGTAGAACCATTTGTACTTTCATACTCGAGAGATTGCCAAAAAGAAACTCGAATTTGAGCTATTAACATTTGGAGTTCAATTTGAGCCCATTAATATATCTCACGCCCATTAAATGCTTCGCGTAAAAATGATATCCTATTTCCTAGTCAAACTTGGCATGCGGCACCTTCTAAATCTTTTTTAGTAAGAAACGTGCACATGCATTGCAAGTGTACAAAAAATGACACTTGAAAGATAAAATGAAACTACTTTCTTATGTAATATTCAAATCATTTAATAGTGAAGATAAATTATATAGACAAATATATACAATACAAAGAAACTGTATAATTATATGTAGAAAGATAAAGATATTTCAAGATTTGAACTATTCGGGAAGGTTGTTTTAGGATGGAAAAAATATAAATTTTAATATTGGAAACAAGTGAGAGATCAAAATAGAATTATTGACTTACACATATGCCGACAGGGGATACGGTTTTGGGGGAAAAAAGATTGAGATATCTTAAAGGGACAAGTGCGCTGAAAAACCTAAAACTTGTCACAAAAATGCAATTAAGTTCTAAAATTTTCACAAAAGAGTAATCAAGTCCTGAAACTTATCATAAAAGTGCAATCATGTTCTAAAACTTTCATAAGGTGAAATCAAGTCCTAAAATTTATCAAGTCGATACCATCAAGTCCTAAAACTTGCTAGCATTTTCCGTTTATTAAGTTAGACAGAGTTAATGCAAGGACTTGATTGCATTAACTTGACAGGTTTTAAGATTTGGTTGCACTATTTGAAAGATTTGAGACTCAATTATACTTTCGTGACAAGTTTTAAAACTTCCAACGAACTTAATCTTTATCTTAAAGATAAGAGGTTCTTTTTATTTTGCATTACAGTATAGATGTAGAGTTGAAGGTGGCTCGAAGCCAGACGAACACATAGCTAGGTATTCATCAATTCCATTTCTAATTTTTGTATCTAGATAAATAGAAGTCGTAGCCGTTTTAGACACAGAGATCAAGGAAGATGCAAATTAGGAGCACACTCCTTTTTCTAAAGGCTCCATCACCGGCGTGGTAAGTGGAAGGCATGCAAATATTACTGGGCCATGCTTGGTTTGCTTTGCTTTTTGAAAAAGAAGTCGATATTAGTGCCAAAAAACCTTTAATGTTTCAGGACTTGGATGCACTAAAATATATTCACGCATAGGATGGGTTGCTGTATGACTTCTTCTTTGGATGTTTATTCGGTATACTTACGTCATATGATCCACCGTATTAGAAGCACAATCAAATTTGCGAAAAGTGTCAGAGGGAATACCTTCATTTACTAATGACATTCGAACATTTAGTGAAAATGTAAGCTTCGGTTGTGTTGGTTTCAATGACAGAATTTTCTGCGAATTAGATTTCCGGACTTTCACGCGCTTGGTTTGAAAGTGATTAGTCAACGAAAAAATATTTATGGTCATTGAAAATATCCATACTTAAAATTAGGAAAATGGATTTCCAGTTCTAAATAGGGTAAATCATTTTTTGAAGTATAAAATTCTCTTAACAAACGCTCTTCTTCACTTTCTTCACTTTTCTTTGCCGAGGCTTGGTTCCATTTTCACCTTCTTCAAGGTGCACTCTTCGTTAGTTCTTTGCTGATGAACAAACACACTAACTCACAAAAACTCAATACCCACTGTCCAGACGAAATCCCAACACCTGAAAACATTTACAAACACACTTTTTCAGCACACCACCAATAAACGAAAATTAACCATTTTCCATAGAAATTATTATGAAGTTTTGCTCGAAATAAACACACTCTTCATCTATGTATTGTTGAGATGCACGTATGAATTATCTTAAAAAGTCCCACATCAGAGAATTGATATGGTGTATAACAGTTAATATATCTTAGTTGGCCCATAACTCATTGAATGAAACTTTTAAGTGAAGGTGAATCCAACTAAATATGTTGACGGACTCACACTTGAGCTTTCTCTTGACGATCTTCCCAAGTAAAGATATCAGGCTTCTATTGCACGTTTCCAACAAATGGTATAAGAGTCGATGGTTGATTGGTAGCCTACTTCCAATGTGTATTAGTGTTTGGTGAATATCTCAAGAAATGAATCTGGTGACCAACGTTTCCGAGCAAGTGGTGTAGCTGGCTAAACTGATGGCCACCCTTCATGGTAAGGTCTGAAGAAAGAAACCAAAAATGAAGGTGGACGTTGGAGATTTAAGTTAAGACATGTTGGTGCAGATGAACACCTAAATTCAGGAGGAGTATATATAACAACAAGATCACATGTGAAGGGGAGATTGTTTTGATACATATGTGAGTTATGTTAGAAAGAGTCCCATAGAAGAGTACTATGCTGGGAGGGTTAGATAGACCAAAGAGAGAGGGTATGGTCCCTAAACTTTGGCTCAATATTCAATGTCGTCATTGTAATTTTAATTAGTTCAATATGATCCATAAACTATTCGTAAATGTTCAATGTAGTACTTCTATTTGCTCCAACGACAAATTAGATGTTATCTGATGACGCGGATTATTTTATATGATGAGTTAGATTTTTAAAAATGATTAGTCAATACAGTACTTCTATTCATAAAAACGACAAATTCTATTTGTAAATGTTCAATGTAGAACTTCTATTTGCTCAAACGACAAATTAGATGTTATCTGATGACGCGGATTATTTTATATGATGAATTAGATTTTTAAAAATGATTAGTCAATAATGTCCATCTCTTTATCCATCTACTATAGAAAAGGAAAAAAAAATTATGGAACATGCCCATCAATATATGATGACCAGGATTATTATATCCTAATTTGAGATAAATATCTTACTTGGATAATTTACATGTAACTTTTTTTTATTGTCCATTGTTCAAACTTAACAGATTTGAAGCCACATGAGCAGATTCCATTAACTTGAATTAGTGTAATGATGCCATTGAATATTTTCATATAGTATAGGAACTAGATTCAACATTTACCAATAGTTAAGGGATCTTATTGAACGAATTACAAATCATTGAACCAAAATTTAGGAACCATTTGTATCATTATCCTAGGGGAGAATTTAAGACTAGGACTTTGATTGGTGTCTTTCCTCACAAAAATGAAGATATTTTGATAAAATTAGGATATTTTTGGAAGATGTAGCCTAGTTTGGGCCTCCAATTCGATTGCTAATATATCGACCAAGGAGGTAAATTTGAATTTACCTCGCTAGATCTAAAGCAGTACGATTTATATTTCTCTTACAAAGGCTATGCATGGGCTATTGGAAGCTTTTATCTTCCCATTGTTCCTTAAGAATTTTCAATCCAAGGATAAGAAAATAAAATTCAATGGGGATTGTCCATAGTACAATAATGAAAACCGTGCAACCGACATTTCCTCGTTAGTAAAATGTTAGTTTTTCTTATTTTACGACATTTCGTTCTATTTCTATGCAATAATGCCATGCAAGAAAAATTGCACGGTGCAATATTGTGCCATAGAAAATCCCAAATCGAATAATGTGGACTGTCTATCTAACTTCTCAATCAAAGACCAAACTGTCAATTTTTCTTTTCAATTCCACACCACTGATATATACTTTCCAACTACTTTTTAACATGGAGGGGATACAGATAGGAGCACATAATGTCTTTCCTGAAAAAAGAACAAAGTGGGACACCATGAAAAATTTCTTCATCACTATCATGATCATCCGGACCATCAAAGGCTAAGCCCCCATCCAGTACAAATTGCTCATAGATGCATCAATTCCACTAAGAACCAAAGTCCAACCCTAGAATCCAAGGTTGTTCACAGATCATTGCCCCCCATCTTCCCCAACATCACTTCTGCAAATTCATATCTCAGAAGCATAAAATCATGAAAGCTTGTTCCCTTCTGCCCCCACACCTCTTTCTTCATAGATGGAAAAAGCAAAAAAGAAAAGAAAAATCCATCATGTGTGGTCCAAAAACCTCTAAAGCTAGCCTCCTTATACAGATGTAAGCGGATTTTGGGCTGAAAATAGAATGCTCGATACGTGAAAAACTTAAATAACGTCGTGGACTACATAAAATATGAGTGAAAAAATAAGAGGGTTACCCAATATTTGATGTGATGATGTAAAATTATTTTATATAGACTCGTTGTATAATGCCATGGACAGACATAAATGACAGCTTACAAATATGTTCGTAAATGTATGTTATTAGGTGGATTGACTTGACCCGTTAACCAATCGAAATCAATTATTACTCATCATACACTGTATTATGAACAGTGAAGAACTAACAATTTTTTGAAGGCCACCTTATTCCCACCTCTCAATCATTCACAGTCGCATCAGTGATTTATTTCTCTCCACACAACCTCACAAATTCTCGCTTTTCTAAGTCTTATGATCTCCATTCTCCCCACAGTTCTCTCCTCATCATAAGTACCTCCCACGCTTTAGAAACACAGCAACCTCCGAGAAAAGGGCACAGACGAAAAACAAGAGAGGAACATCGGAGCCCTGGCAGTAGTCATGTCCATCACTCCATATCCAGATGCCGACAGGACGATCAGCCGGAAATCGCTCCACCGGAGGAATGACTCCGGCGAGCTCGATGTGTTCGAGGCTGCCCGGTACTTCTCCGGCTACAACGACGTCGTTTCCGGCTACGACGCCCCGACCTCGGTGCAAAAGGCGGCAATGGTGAGAGATCAAGAAAGGCAAGCCAATTCTAGAGGGGGAAGAATGAGCTTAGACGTGCCAATGAAACATCACCACCATCATCATCAACATCAGCAAGTTGTCGCTCATCAGCAATTTCATCTCATCCCAAGTGAGAACAAGCAAACGAAAGAGAAGAACAAGATCTCCAAACCGCGGCAACCGAGCTCGCCTGGGGGGCGGCTCGCCAGCTTCTTGAACTCCCTCTTCAGCCAGTCCTCTTTGAAGAAGAAGAAATCATCATCGAAGCCTTCCTCATCGCAGTCGATGAAGGATGAGGACGAGAGCCCTGGGTGGAGGCGGCGAAGGCGGAGCAGCATCAGCCATTTCAGGAGCTCGAGCGCTGTGGCGGATTCAAAGTCGGTGTATGCCTCTTTGAGCTCTGGGTCCAAAACTCCTCCAGCATACATACTAAACACTCCCACCAAGTCTTATAAGGAATTTAGAAGCTACTCTGATCACAAGCAAGTGGTGGTTTCGAAGAATAACCGCGACAACGAGCACGTGAAAGGGCCAAACTTGGGAAACGAAGCTGTCTCAGGAAACAAGAGAAGCAACGACCTGAGTTGGTTGGACGAGAAGTTCAAGCTGATAGAACCGAGCTCGGAGAAGAAGAAGAAGAGTTTCGGCAACAATGGATTCGAGAAACATGCATCGGAGAGCACAGACGTGAAGAGATTCAATGAGGAAGAAGAAGACGATGGCGCAGAGAGCGACTCAAGCTCCGATCTGTTTGAGTTGCAGAATTACGACCTCGGTGGTTACTGCTCGAGCGGGTTGCCGGTATACGAGACCACTTGTATTGAGAGCATCAAGAGAGGATCAGCAACATCAACAGCAGTTTCTGGTGCTGCATTTTGAGCTGTAATTAGTACCTTTCAATTGCGGCTAATCAATCTTGATTTTTTATACTCTTTTGTCAGTATCGCGTCCTAGACTTTTTGCTTTGGTTTGTTTTTCCTGCTGATGATCAGCATCTTTGGAAGTCCCCTTTAGTTCTTTCTCTTTGATGTACAGATCAGAATTGTTTGTCTTGTTTTGCTTGTCTTTTTACCTAAATTCTTCTCTTGGTTTCTTCTCAATCAGATAGTTAAAGATCCCTCCTCATAGCTAATTATTGAGAACAATTGAGCGCCGCGAGAAAAATTATTACATGAGACTAAGTTTACCATAAGCATAAGCAAAGTGACGCGACAAATTGCAAATAGACATCAATAAACAGGTCACATCTAATATTTATCTAGAATCTACCGCATTTTTAATTATCTCGGTAGATCTAACAATACAAGAAAAAATACGAGCAATGTTTTTTATTTTTTGGTGTAAACATTAGAGTCGCTTTATTGAAGATATGTGTTATGATTCGAGATCTGATACCAAATAAAATTAATGAGTAAACTTTGATGACATTCGCAAATCACAGACCAATGTGAAAAAGGTCCGATCTTTTGACTTTGTAGGCGCACCAGTTTGCAATTCTTTAATAGTTCTTTCCATCTCTCGAGTGCATGTGTGTGATGGACAAGCGCTATCAATTCATTTGCCTCGTTCTCGGGAAGAAGAAAGGTCCCGGCGTGAAGAGAGTCAATTATTTTTGGCATCGAAACCTCGTCGATTTTATGTTTATAACATGACTCAATTCGTGGCACGTCTCACTGGCCAAATGATCTGCAGCATGTCTCCATGTTTAGTAGGAAAATGAGGAAGTCAAGAGCTAAGAGACATATTGAGCTGAGCCGATTCGATTTGATTTGCAACTCCCACATGACTCGACAGTAGTTTGCTAGTGAAGTCTACTACCATCATTTTCAATTATGACTTGCATACATGCTTGCGCTTGTTCGAAAGGCAATTTGTTTAGATTATGTTATAGACCTGTCAAATTGGTGAGTCGGGTCAAGTAAAAAATGGTCTAACCCAATTTAATCCATTTAACCCGTTTTAACCTATTTCCATGCAATAGAAATTTAGTCACCCATACCCGAACCAATCCATATAATTAAAACACTTTCATATTTAACCCAATTGAGAAAAACTCATACCCAAACTGAGATGAGAGCGCGGAGTGAGTGAACGCAATATCAAGTGAGGGCGAGAGAGAGTCATAGAGGTTGGTTAGTCTAAGTAAATTGTAAACCCATTTAATATCCATATTATTTTAAGGTTTACCATTCTAAACTTATTTATGACTAATTTACTAAATATAACTATAACAACTCAGCCCATCAAATATGGGTTAAGAAATGGATTTATGACCCATTTTGATAGATCCAATATTATATTTATAAGATGATTAAAGTTAATAATAAAAGTAATAAAGCATAATGCATTTGAAATTTTAGATAGGACTACAATTGAAGATGCCGCGCTATATTACTTGGATCCATAGCATGGGAATACGACAATAGACATAACTAGAGTTAATAAAAGAAAAAGATTTGAATAAATTTTTGGGTTAATACCATGGAAAATTTCAAACTGGTACATCAGTGACAAAAGTCTTAGTTTGGGCCTCCGCAGTCGGTGAGGGTCGCCGATGACCCTTGCCGACAAAGAAAAAAACATTGAAATAAAAAAAATGCAAAGTAAAAAAGGAAAATAAAAAATAATTAAGAATAATAAAAAAATTGAAAAAATATTTAAATATTATTAAAAATTGTTCACATTAGCGCCGGCCATACCATGTAAGATGGCCAGCGTCCACGTCAGCGATTTCCGGATAAAATTGGCCAAATGGGCTCAAATGGTAAAATGTGAAAAGATTTATGACTCAATTGACAAAATTGAAAGGTTTATAATTGAATTGACAAAAATGCAATAGGTTTAGGACTTTTTGGACAATTTTCCTCCGTTTACTATATAACCAATCTAAGCTAACCGAGCATAGCTCTATAGAAATATTGTTCCCTTTGTAACCCTTAGAGTTGGTGTAATTAGTGGAGCATTAGGAGATTTCTACTTTAAATACTGAAGTTCACATGTTCAGATCCCACCAACAGTGTAGAAACTACTCTAAATCAAGCCACTTGCATAAGCCATATGCATGGACATAAGCAGTTCGTAATGTGGATTATTCCATGAGCCTCTAGAGGCGTCTTGGTAGCCGGACCACATCCTGAGTAATTAGAGAAGAAAACATATTCTCTTTTCTATTTGCAGTTTTGCATACAGTTTCAATTCCAATATAATCCATCTAACTATGGGAAGGATTAAAGTCAAATTGTCACCTCTGGGAACACAAAATGACTCTCTTTTAGATCACCCTAGGGTTAATTGTGGCCAGTGTTCTTGTGCATTTTGCACTGTTGAAGTGGAATGAGATTAGGTATGGCAGGACAGGATTGCCTCCAGGGACATTGGGTTGGCCACTCTTTGGTGAGAGCATATAGCTTTTCTCATGCAAGGACCAAACTTCTTGAATAAGATGCAAGCAAGGTAAGTTCATCGCATCATTTCTTTTGATGATTGTACCAATGGGTTGTGCTTATGATTGCTTTTTCTTGAAGGGTCAACTCGAATCATTTAATTTTTTTTTCTTGCATTTGACACCCATTGAATAGCTAATCTAATCTCTAACCTAAGTGTGTATTCGGATCGAGGAGCATCGCGTGGCTATGTTCTTCGAGTGATCTGTCGGCAATCAAGTTTTTCCCTCGTTACATTCTCGCATTAGCGACCGATTCTAAATTCCGTTGCCAAAAAAAGAAGAAGGGTTTTTTTTTTACGGCCGCAAATTTCTAAAAGAGTTAATAAGTGAAAAAAATTATCGTTCGAAATAAATTATCAGTAACTTATTATTAATTTACAAACATTTGTAAGATATTAATTACAAGCTATATTAGTTTGCAATTTACAAACTTTTGTACTATTTTAACAACTTGTTTGTATACCTTATCGATGCATCGAGTTTACCAACTCATATTAGTTTGGGGAGAATTGTTAAAAAAGTTATAAACCTATTGAAATTGTGCCAATTCGGTTATAAACCTTTTTTTTTTTGCCAATTCAGTCCTAAACCTTTTGCATTTGTGCCAATCCAGTCCATCTAATCAATTTTGGCCAAAAATCGCTAGCATGGACGCTGGCCGGCACTGACGTGGACATTTTTAAATAATATTTTAATAATTTTTCGATTTTTTTTCCTTTCTTCCTCTAGCCGGTCGCCATATCTCCAAGACTAGCCCAAGGCGACAGCCGCGAGCTCGACCTCGCTAGCCATTGGTGAGGGTGAGCCTCCCACACCCCTAGTGAGGCTCGACCTTACCGTCACTCGCTAGGGGCAAACGAGGCTCATCATTACCGGGCTAGCCAAGTCGAGCCTTGCCGAGCCACTGGCAAGGCCGACCTCGCCTAGCAACGATGAGGTCGAGCCTTGCCATGGGGGGGCAAGGCTCGCCCTTGCTGACCCTCGCCTCAAGCCAATCGCCAGTGACTAGCTAGAGGAAGAAGGGTTGAAAAAAAAAAAGAAAGAGAAAGAAAGAAAAGAAAAAGCAGGAAAAAGAAAAAATAAAAAAAAATTCGAAAAATTATTAAAATATTATTTTAAAATGTCCATATTAGCGCCGGTCGCCGGCCATGCCACGTAGGACAGCCAGTGTCCATGTTAGCTATTTCCGGTTAAAATTGGCCGAATGGGCTAAATTAACAAAAATGCAAAAGGTTTAAGACTCAATTAGACCAAAAAAAAGGATTTAAGATAAAATTGGCACAATCGCAATATATTTAAAACTTTTTTGGTAATTTTCTCTATTAGTTTGAGTTACTCACTTATCTCCCATTAAATTACCAGCTTTTATTTGAGTTATTTGTTGATATTTATTTGATTGTTTGGAAATTATCTGCATTTTATTTGACTTGCTTACCAAAGCTTACATTTTACCAACTCTCACGTGAAATTACCACCTTTTATTTGAGTGAATAATCAACTTTTCTTCAATTAAATTACCAACTAGGTTAAGGTTTACCAACATAATTTTTCTAAATTCCAAACTTTTCTAGCTCAAATGAGTGCACAAGGAGTGAAAAAAAGGAGTAATTTGGAAGAATAATAGTACTTTTTTTTTTGCTAAAAGAATAATAGTACTTGAGGAACCAGTGCAATGCTCCTCTTTTGTTCTATAATTTGATCGCCTGCGAAAATCTTGAAGCAGACTTTTGACTTCAATCTCTTCGAATATAGCCTTTATATGATCTTCTCTTATTTTTATTTTATTGTTTGCCCAAATTATAATTCTGAATTCTGAAAGTACATTAATCCACCCAAACCTCATGGAAATTTTTTAGCAGTGAGGTAGGCTTGCAGTTGAACTCGGATGAGGATCTTCACCTCTTTTATTTCTCGTTTCAACAGACACAGGAAGCGTGTTCAGATCGCATCTCCTAGGTGCTCCGACCATCACGCGGAGCTTACCAGATGCATCCTTCTGAACGAAGGGAAAGGGCTCGTGCCGGGTTACCCAAAATCACATGCGAAGATGGTCGAAAATCTAAACGTTGCTTCGGTGATTGGCGCTGCGCACAAGCGCGTGAGAGGCGCCCTTCTATCTCTAGTCGGCCCAGACATGATCGAAGACAGCTTCGTAGAGAGAATTGACGAGCAGAGGAGATTGTTTACCAATCACTGGGTGTTACAGACTCTTGACTAACTGCTTGACCATATATTTCAGGCAAGAAAAGGTGTCATCGGTATGTCTCAGGCAAGAAGAGCTGCTTCAGCATCTCACGACGACATGTTACATCACCTTATGAATGACGAATTGGGATACAGTCTTAACGACGACGAGATATTTGATCAGATCATTACCGTCTTATATCAAGGCTACGAAGCAGTGTGCATGATCACCCTAGCGCTCTTCAACAAATGCGAGTAAGAATGAAAATCTTTTGTGCGTTTATTATATTTGCAATGCATATCACTATAATTTCCTTGTCTTTTTCGAAAAACCTCTTCGTGTAGGAAGAGCATTTCGTGATACAGGAAACAAAAGGACCAGAGGAAGCAGTTAATTGGAATGATTACAGATCTATGAATTTCACTCGTGCTGTAAGGGCGAATTGAGTTTACGTTGATTCGGTTTTTTTTTTTTTAATCAACTACTTAACAAATTCTTAAGTTATTGACACTAATTCCATGCAGGTTATCTTGGAAACCTCAAGGTTGGCCCCAATAGTGAATGGTTTGATGAGAAAAACCACTAAAGACTCGAATTGAGAGGTGCAATAATAAATTGTCTAAGGATGTTCGAAAGCAAACTTCTGTACTATTGCTTTATCGTTTCTCTTAAATTCTCTTTCGATCGATCGCTTGCATTTTCCATTTTAAACAACACTATTCACTCGCAAGCAAAGCAAGTTGGACTGATATAGGATGGTTTAAGTAGAGAGTTCATCCTCAGTATTCTTTGGACTTGATCATAAAACAGCTTTTTAACTCTCTAATTTCAAAAAATTAAGCATGTTTGGTAAATTTGTAACAAGTTTATATTTGGAATGCGCAGCATCTGTCATTCCAAAAGGATGGACTATTTACATCTCCACGAGAGAGATCAACTATGACCCGTCGCTCTATCCAGAACCATTTTAGCTTCAAACCATGGAGACGATTGGTCAAATTGCATTCTTTGAACTGAGATCGACAAGTTCTAGTGCACTAATTAAGTTTCTTTTATGCTTTTTTTTCATTATTTGAGTTTTCTTTCTGAAATAACGCAGGATAAGCGCTTGGAATCTCATAACTGCCGCTTCCATTTTGACAAAGACAGGTAATTAAACTACATCACTCCTTGATCACTATCTCTAAGCTATCAGTCATTGTCATTTTATTTTAGGACTCTTAGAGTGTACTCGTAAGGTGGGAAATGTTAGTTTTTTGTACATACAGTGTTAAAATAGTAACAATGTCTATTTTTCAATTTGAGTGATCATGTGAATAAGATTATTTATGTGAAAAGATTCATGTAATCGACAGGGTTTCAAACATAATGCACTCTTTTTTTCAAAACCCTAACTTACACACGGCATGTCGTCCAAATACGCTATACTGACTTGGGATCTTCTAGGAATACATATGGTCATATGGATTTTCTGAAATTTATTGTGGAAAATAAGATCTTCAATGTACCTAAAGTAATTTTTGTCTTTTGTTTTTCAGTACATATCTATATCCGGTGTTGCAACGGTTTTTCAAACATTCGATAACATACACAGCTATCCCTTTGTTCTGGCATTCTTACAAGTTTCAATTGGTAACATTCATTGTAGATGGGAAGAAATTGGTGAAACGGAAGTCCACACATTTCCAAAGGTCGAAGCACCCTATGGACTGCATATAACAGTATTGAAATACTTAGTGATTTTCATACACTTCGTCAAGAACTTGTGAAGCTTGTTAGACTATTTATGCATAAGTAGTCAGTAGAAAGTTCTTTTCTCGACCGTCTTTTAGAACAATCATCCAAGTATTTATCAGTCAGGTAATTGATCCTATACAGCTGAAGTCTCTCTGCGAATCATGAATCCAGTAATTCCACATTTAAGCATTAATGCTTGTTTAAGCATTCCATGTTTTGTTAAACTCCCCAATATACAAGGTTATGAGTGAGTGAACTGTAAGGCACTGATCATTCCTCCTCAAAATTAATTGGATCAGCCACAGCATGAACTGTGTCCCAACTCTTAGAAGAAAAAGAACTTTCTTAGCTAGGTTAATTGATTGTCATTCTAAATGAATTTTCACACGGTTACCCTTAAGTTGATGGTATGTGTGAAATAAATTTGAGCTAATTAGGGACCTAGTCTAAGATACTATATTGACTGATAAAACATAAAGCTTCACATACGCATAGAAACTTAATTAATATCACAACATTAGATAACTCTAAAATAGCTCGATCTAGTAGCTCATTATTTAGCAAAATAAAAAGGACGCAGAAGAAGGAAAGTACAACGGCTCCTCTTATGTTGATACACAGCATCAGCATACCGGAACATCCGATATGCCCTCGTGCTCTCCAAATATCCTCTGTCATGCCGTTTGTGACTGCAATTCTCTTCATTCCTGTAACCAAGAGAATGACTTATTATCACTAACCAAGTAATAAAACTCGATATCCATCTAGAGAGCTTATTAATGTTCACATCATATTTTCTTCTTTTTTGTCTAGTTTCTACAATTTTGATTACTCATGCCACAGTCATTGGAGGATTATGTTTATCCAAGCACTGGAATTTCATTGCACACATAGTGATTCAATCGCCACAGTTGATTTACTCTAAAATGTGTCATGTAATCAGTAGTATCGCAGAATATCATTTTTAATCTGAAGTTAAATATCATTCGTCATGTCATAAGAGTTAATTTAGGTATCAGTCTCTCAATAAATTACCGCCTAAAAAACTTCATGCGAGACCAGTATACAATTCTTCTTTGGCATTGGGCGAAGAACTGATTCCCACATTTTCCTCAGCTTGTAGCCAGTTAATTTATTAATGACCTATCTCTTAGGCACTGTTATTGAGCAAATAAAATTCTTTAATAAATGTTTTTTAATGTACAGTTCCTTTAAATAGTACCAAGCAGAAGTAGGAAGGGATGATAGCTTACATGGTTACTGCTGCCAGAAGCCGATCCCGAAGGCGAATGTGGAAGGTACCTCGCCCACTATGTAGAACAAAACGGCAGATTAAGATAGAAAATTTCATAGTAATGAAATAGTTTTCCTTGAAAGGATTGAATCTCACTAGAAAGTTAGGGCTAGGGACCGTGCAGATGTGTCATGAAAAGGTGCTTACGTTTTTGGCTGCTGCACTGAATGCTTCTCTGTGTGGTATCTCAGGATTCGCTGCTTTGATGCGCTGTATCTCCTCTCTATTGTTCATATATTTTACGTGCAGTTACATATTAGGTAAGTTCTTCGCTAACTGTTTTTGCTTTCTATATGTCGAGGAGCAAAATTAGAAAGAGAGGAAAAACATATCTATGCTTACTTCATGAACCGGTTATAAGCAGATGGAAGCCTGTGCTTCTTCTCCGGAGCTGAAAAAAGGTTAACGATCCTTACATTACTCGCTGGGCCAAAAAAAAATGAAAGAAAGAAACGAAGTGGAATGATGATTATATTGGTCGATCTCACGTTTCACGACAAAGGGGGCGGCTTTGGGTGATAATGGCTGATCGCCCGAAGTTGAGGACGAGGAGGATGATGACTGGCCTTTCCTAAAATCACTGGAAAACCCCTGCTTCCCCAACAATACAAACACGTATGCCGGTATCACTTATAATAAAAGCCTCGAATAAGTTTTATAATGATCGATACAAAACTTGACATGTTAAAAGATCGATTTTAGTAAGCGGTGCTAGAAAGAGCAACATATACGCAGTATTGATGCATCATCCATGGAATTAGAGTTACTATACTAAATTAAAACGGACATGTTGCTGAAGATATAATTAGGACTGCTTATGGAAGGCATTCTTTGCGGTCGGGAGATGCATAGAAAGAAGCAGATAGAGAGGAGAAGAAATGGACCTGAAGGCTCAAAGGATGATCAAGACACTGGCCTTGAAGGGGAGGCCTGGTGCTGAGGAACGAGAGATTACTGCAATGCCCACATTTCACCGTCACTGTGTCCAATATCCTCTTGCATGGAATCCCCACCTTCAAGATTGATGAAGAAGAGGAAGAAGAAGAATAAAACCTTCGGTTATTACAAGACATAATGCTCTCTAGACATGACTTCATTAACTCATCTTGTGGACTTTATAGCTTGATCCCAAAAAAAAGAAAGTATAGGAGTGCAACAACATTCGCTCTTGGTGTAGAGAGGAAGCGCAAAGCTTGTTTCTCTCTATTCATAAAGCTATAAATTCATGAAGTTGGCAATGAGAGTTAGAATGAAAAGTGATTAATTTAGGTGAGACATACAGCAAGAACGGTGTTGCAGAAGTTGCACCGGACATAGCACAGATGCTCGGACGGCGGGAGTTCCATGCTCGCCTTGTCTTCCATATGATTCACGACTCCTCCAACCCAACAAGAGGAAAATATATCTATGGAGAGAGAGAGAGAGAGAGAGAGAGCTAGGGTTTGAGGGGCTATGTAATGATATTAATGAAGAGAGAAGAGAGAAGAGAGTGAGTGAGTGAGGGAAGCAGAAGGGGAAGGGAGAAGAGTCAAAAGGAAAATCCAGGGTTTATGAACACCAGGTCATAACATAGTACCTGCACTGCGATTTGCAGATACGGAAGTTTGCACGGGGACTTGGTTTTTGGTCTTTTGCACTTATGACTCCCTCCTGCTCCTCTTGGGGTACTTCTACTTTACTAAATAGTCCATGCTCCAAAAACTTGGCATCCCTCGTTAGTCTCACGATGTTTTCCTGCCACACATGCACACGCAGACGCAGAATCGTAATAGTTCTGTAATATAATGTCAATGCAAACACTACCCCCCATTAATCTAATTCTATTTTTTACTTGCGATTCTTACAGGGATGGATTTCTCTGGGGGACAATTTGGGGACTAATAGGTCAGATAGATTTCATCACTACTTGCTGGTTAAATAAGGTTGAGTTCCATCCGATATTGAGATGAAGTAGAATGAGAACTGTTTGCTATCTTATTTAAATATACGTATGGTGAGATTTTATGCATGACGGACGTATATGTTGTTCCTCTCATAGAAGTAAGATCCTCATCGCGTATGAGAGGATGAGAGTATACATCGAATGTACCTCACAATGTCTTACGTATATTTATCAAGTGGTAGACTCGCGAGATGCACGGATTCGAGTTTGTCACTTAATTCTTCCCTAAGTTTATGTATAATATTAGAAAAATAAGAATGGATCATCAGCTTTTATCTTACTACTTCACTTTTAAATTGATAGGAGATAATAATTTTTCAATTACTCTTTACAGTAATAAAAATAACTTGCATATTATTCTTATTTGCCACTTATTATACTGTTTAAATTATCAAAGATGGAGATTCTTGAAGCCACCATGTAACAAAATAATATGCCACTTATACCCACCCATCGGTGGCCGCGTTGGTTTGCGCTCAGTTCCTTTCACGAGAGGTCCTGGGTTCAAACTCGCCCATCGGTGATTTAAGTGGGGGGTTGTGGCGGTGGGATGCTGCGCTAGCCCCCCTCGAGGACTAGTCGGGCATCACCGCTGGTTTGAGCCCTAGCTCGCCGGCCGCGCGGACACCTCGATTATCAAAAAATAATAATAATAATTTGCTTTCTACTATATATTTTCTATTACTAATACTTTAATATCTAATATAATTATTCATCCAAAGATAATATTGTGTTGGCATGGTAGTTCATGCAACCATATCTCTCGCATATAACTTCTATCTCATACACAAATGTTAGTGTGGGATATTGAACTATTTCCCATTTTCATTCACAACATTCTAAATTACTCTCCTTGTAATATTCATCAGACATGGACTTATTCTAGGTTGATGGAGTAGGTTGATACATAGATATATCTTGCATGTTGTCAAGTCACTTTGCGAAATGACATGCAATACCTCCGTTTATTAACATAATATTGCTATGTCAAAAGCCATGTATCCTAGGATAAGTGTGGCAAGAGGATTAATCAAAGGGATGAGCGAATTCAATGATAGCCCGACTATCGTCCAAGGCTATATAAGATTACGATTCAATGACATTTTGGCACGAAGGAAAGATGTCGTTTGTGTCGATGCTCTCAAACATGGATGTATCTACACTGATCTATGATCAAAGTACACACACAATAGTTATGGCCAAAATGGATGTAGAAAGCCTATGTTTTGCTAGCTAAGTTGAATTACGCGAAAATGCTACTGCGTCTAGAAATTCTAGATATATGAAGTTAAGGTAGCACAAAACCATGCATAAGAAGAAATCCTGTAATGATTGGCGATTGCTGAGAGGAAGAAGTAGGAGGTGATTGGAAATGCACGAAGTCAAACCCCTGTCGATCACATCAATGGAACCCAGATAAAAATAGGCCGCGACCTGCTCTGATAAGTGAAAGTCGTCGTGTATATATAAAGCAAAATGGAAAGAAAAAGGAAAGAAAAATCACTGTGCATCAACCACAATCGTTACGAACTCCATGAACCTCCTTTCGTTAATCTTCGACACTATAGATAGTGCCGTATTAACGCAAACATCTTCAAGTTAGGCATGACGATAGGCCGAATTGGAGAGAACCATTTTGGCAAAGGTATCTTGTCGATTGCGCCAATTGGGGCAAGAAAGATAACGACGAAAGCTCATGAATGAACATCAAAATTAGCAAGAGATTTCCACTTGGATACTAAAGAAAAGACCGGTTGAGAGTAGAAATGATTTGAAGAGGTCGGAATCATCACCTGCGAGAATTGTTCTTGATAGTTTTGTTATATTACATGAAGTCAATTAAGCATGAAGATATAATCAGATCTTACACGTTCTATATTATATATACCATCATTTGAAAAAGAAAAAGAAAGGGAAAATATCACCAAAAACCCCAAACTATGCCACTTGTGATAAATTTACCCTGAACTTTTTTTTGTAACATGAAAAACCCCAAACTATATCACTTGTGACAAATTTAACCTAAATTTTTTTTTGTGATACGAAAAATCCTAAACTATGCCACTTGCGACACATTTACCCCACAATACTTTGGCCCATGGGCATTTTCATCTTTTTCCTTTTTCTGTTTTTTTTCCTTTTTTTTTTCTTTTCTTCTCTCTCTTCCCTCCGCCGGCCACGGCGGAGGGAAGCCGGTGAGGGCTACCTTCTCCGGAACTGGCAAGGACGACCCTCGCCGGCGCCGGCTTCCCTCCGCCGGCCACAGCGGAGGGAAGAGAGAAAAGAAAAGAAAAAAGGAAAAAAAAATAGAAAAAGGAAAAAGACGAAAAATGCCCATGGGTCAAAGTATTGTGGGGTAAATATGTCACAAGTAGCATAGTTTAGGATTTTTCGTGTCACAAAAAAAAGTTCAGGGTAAATTTGTCACAAGTGGCATAGTTTGGGATTTTTTGTGTCACAAAAAAAAAGTTCAAGGTAAATTTGTTACAAGTGACATAGTTTTGGATTTTTCGTGTCATAAAAAAGTTCAAGGTAAATTTGTCACAAGTGGCATAGTTTGGGGTTTTTAGTGGTATTTTCCCAAAAAGAAAACACAAAATACGTGTAATAACCGATTGAATAGAAAAATGCATGGATGAAGGAAATGACAAAGTAGAGAGAGAGAGAGAGAGAGAGAGAGAGAGAGAGAGAGAGAGGAAAATTATCCAAAAAGTCCTAAATCTATTGAACTTTTGCCAATTCAGTCCTAAACCTTTTAAGTTTGCCAATTCAGTCTAAACCTTTTTACTTATTGTCAATTGAGTCAATCCGGTCAATTTTGGCCGGCCAGCGCTGACATGACCGCCAACCGGCGCCGGCCGTCCGACCGACCAACACTGACATGGCAATTTTTCTAATATCTTTTTCGAATTTTTTAATTTTTTTTTCTGCTTTCTTCCCTCTGGCCGGTCCGGGCCTCTGGCGAAGCTCGCAACCGCCGGCCACTGGCGAGGGCGAGCCTCACTCGCCACTGCCAGGTCGACCTCGCCAAATCTAAGCAAGGTCGAGCCTCGCCCAGCCAAGGCGAGGCCAACTTGCGACAACGCTGGCCGGCCTCGCCTTGGCTAGGCGAGGCTTGACCTCGCCCAAATTCGGCGAGGTCGAGCCTCGCTGTTGTTGGGTTCACCTCGTCCAGATCCGGCGAGGTCGGCCTAGCATCGACGGGCGAGGCTCACCCTCGCTAATGGCCGGTAGGGGTGAACTTCGCCAGAGGCCGATGAGATGCAGAAAAAAATATTAAAAAATCCGAAAAACAATTTAAAAATTGTCATGTCAGCGTTGGCCAGACAGCCGGAGGCCACGTCAGCGCCAGCCGGCCAAAATTAGCCGAATGGACTCAATTGACAAGAAGTGAAAAAGTTTAGGACTGAATTAGCAAACTTAAAAAGTTTGGGACTGAATTGGTAAACTTAAAAGGTTTAGGACTGAATTGACAAAAGTGTAATAGATTTAGGATTTTTTAGATAATTTTTTTGGAGAGAGAGAGTAGGGTTTTTCATGTTTGATCCATTCCACTTTAGAGTGAGCAACTTTAATGTTTAGGAAAATGACAGAGACAAGTGCTGAAATCACATGACAACTGGGGACCAAGGGAGTACTTACGGACATGATGGGACAATTCCTGGATTGCCAAAACTGGAAAGAAAGCCATTCCCACGCTTGATTTCTACAGCATGCTTTGTTGGTATAAATCGAATTTCCCAAGAACCCCACAAAATATATGTTGTACGCACTCGCTCTCCTTCAATTCAATCCAACATTTTTGGTTTGGTTTATTTGATGCATGGACGTGGTTGGATTTGAAACCCTAGCTAGTACCATCAGGCCATTCTCTCTCTCTTTCTCTCTGCACTGTGGTGTCTGATCCTTAACGGATTTGGACACAATCATTTGATCTGTTGTCACCCTACATTGGTACCTCTATTTGGAAACTGTGATTGGACTCATCTTTAGCTATGCCCTCTCTCTCTCTCTCTCTCTCTCTCTCTCTCTCTCTCTCTCTCTCTCTCTCTCTCTCTCTCTCTCTCTCTCTCTCTCTCTCTCTCACACACACACACACACAGAATGAATTGTATCTTACTTCTCGTGCGACTCGTGGGGTTGTTCCTTCCAGGAGATGAAACTTTGGTTTCCTGTGACTGGTTTCACCCTTGAAGAACTTCTTTTTTGATACCCTTTTAGATTTTAAAAATTGCCGTTCCAATTTGTTGGTTGTAGAGTCTACAGATGCATATGAGTCGCTCGTCTTTTAGGACGATGCGTTGTGATCTCAAGAGCCTAAATCAAATTATTGTATATTTGCGTGGATTTTATGTTGCCAAAAAACAAACTTTGATTATTTTAATAGTTTGCTTCTTCGTTGTTAATCAACGATGCAACGAAGAACTTGTTTTGTCGTACCCCGAAAAGTAAAGTATGATGCTATTCGAATGGGAAATTTTGATGTACTCTAACCAAACATTTGACCACTCCCCAAATATTTGGGGGTTTCAGTGGACTTCATCAAAATAGAAAGAATTGAAATAGCTAGTGATAAATTAATAATAATTAATTGAGAGCTTAAACAGATTAGCTTTTAGTGTTAACTCATTCAAAAACTAAACTTGTTTAGTTTAATAATCTCAAAATTATTGCTTCATTTGAATTAATTAACTTTTAAGCGAGGCTGAAACATTTCAGAAGTTTCTCTAACCGCTCAAGTTAATCATGAAGTACAAGAATGAGAAATTACTAGCTCTTATATGAATGTGTCTTCCAAAGTCGGAGGCACTTGAGACCCTAAATCATAAACAACGAGAAGAAGTAAAAATGGGCAAAACGAAAAAAAGAAAAAATTAAAGGGAGAGGCACTTTCTTTTGCTTGCTCCATGTTTGATAACAAAAGAGTTGCATGGTAGTGCCCCTTCTCGTAGGGCATTACCAAATGTGGCTTTAACAACTCTAGAGCTGGCTTTGGTTCCATAGTATTGATGTAAAAGTATTCTCTATGTTACTCTCATGTGATCGATGAGATCCATCAAACGATCATATTCTATTTAAAGCTCAAACGAGTATCTGCCTTCATATTCTTGTGAATTGTCTAAGAACCACCGAATGCAAACTAAAAATGATCAATATTTGAGGCATGCAAGCACCCTTCACAAGGATAATTTCCGCCCATCAGAGACTGAAGAAGGCTAAACATGACTATTATTTACAATTCGACAAACCTTTCAGTTAATGTGCACCGCACTATTGGGTAGATCATGAATGGACGTGAAACCAGAAGAGGAGACAAGACGGAAGAGAGTGTATCGTATGAAGATTTTCGGTGTGCAAAACCAAAACAGTCAATATGTATAGAGTAACAAATATGAAAGTAAACTACATCAAGTAATGGCTAGGAACAATAAATGTCGAAACAACTAGAAACTTAATTAAGGAAAGGCTAGCTGAGTAAATTTTAAAAATCACATTTGGACCAAAACAACATGTTTTGGCCTTATCCTTCATGTTTTAGCCACGTCAGCACTACATAGGAGAGAGAAAATAATAAAATATAAAAAAACAACGCTGGCGTTTTTCGTTAGCCAAGTTGAACAGAGTAAACGAAATGACTTGATTGCAGGGAAAATTATCAAAAAAGTCATAAACCTATTGCACTTTTGCCAATTCAGTCCTAAACCTTTCAATTTTGCCAATTTAGTCCTAAACCTTTTCACTTCTTGCCAATTCAGTCCATCCGGCCAATTTTAACCGGCCGATACTAACGTGGTGGCCGGCCAGCCATTGGGCCAATGCTGATGTGGAAATTTTCAAATATTTTTTTTGAATTTTTGAATTTATTTTCTTTTCTTTCTTTTTTTTTCTTCTGCACTTCTTCCTCTCTGGACAATCCCGCGACTGGCCAAAGGCGCTGGCCGGCGAGGTCGACCCCGCCGGCCTCTGGCGAAGGTCGCCCCCACTAGCCACTAGCGAGGGCAAGCTAGCCCGCCCCTACCTAGGCGAGATTGAGGCTGACCTCGCCCAGCTTTGACGTCGCCAGCCTATGGCGAAGCTCGTCCTCGCCGATCACTGGCGAGGGCGAGTTCGCCCGCCGCTGCCTAGGCGAGATCGAGGCCGACCTCGCCCAACCAAGACGAGGCCGACCTTGCCGTCGTTGGGCGAGGTGGAACCCAGCACCGTCGCAGGTCGGCCAACCATGGCGAGGTCGACCTGCGATGGCGCTGGTCCGCCTCACTTTGGCTCGACGAGGCCTATTCGCCGTCGCTGAGCAAGGTGAGGTCGGCCTCAATCTCACCCAGGCAGAGGTGGGCGAGCTCACCCTCACCAGTGGCCGACGGGGGCGAGCTTTGCCAAAGGCCAGCATGACCAGCTAGAGAGGAAGCAGTGCAGAAGAAAAAAAAGAAAGAGAAGAAAAAATATTAAAAAATTCAAAAAATATTTAAAAAAATTGCCACGTTAGCGTTGGCCAACCAAAATTGACCGGATTGACTGAATTGGTAGGAAGTAAAAAGGTTTAGGACTGAATTGATAAAATTGAAAGATTTAGGACTGAATTGGCAAAAGTGCAATAGGTTTAGGACTTTTTTGACAATTTTCCCCTTGATTACACCATTTTGACTTGTTTTAGGTGTACTTTTTAAAAATTTTAGGACTCAATGAAATTTCTAGTGCACTTATTCTTATATAAAAATAAAAAGTTGGACGATGATCATAATCAATATTACATCATTGATCAAAGAAACAACGTACTGTTATAGCGTATGTCTTATTTATTATCTTCTATGAATCAAGGACTCTCTTAGCATCATAATATCATTATTTGATGCCCCAATCGCAGTTTGATACTCTGTTATGCAGCCCGTTGGGTGCTTCAACTCTCGGAAACTTGTGAATTTCGCTCTTCCCAACTTCTTCCCACCTGCAATTGAAGCAAAATAATCTAAAGCAGTCCCTTGTAAATTGACCTGTATCTAGTTGAGAAACAGTGAAGGAACATAGAGATTTTGACGATTGACGATGCCCCACTCCTTTCCAGGGCACAGCCTACTTCCTCCACCAAAGAGGAAGCAATAGTTATGAGATTCCAAGCTCTTATCCTGCATTTTAGTCCCGAAGGAAAAGGAAAGACAAAGATCCACATGGAAAAATTTAATAAATTATAGAACAAATTATTCCACGGATTGATGCTGAATGGTTCGGGGTAAAGCATTGAGTCGTAGTTGATCTCTCTTAGGTGGATGTCTATTCTCCATCCTTTTGGAATAGCAAACCCTAGATTTTGCAAGAGAACTTGTTATTGCAAACTTCCAAGAACAATGCACGCATTGAAATTGGAATTCAGAACTTCTCACAAGGATCGTGGATAATGAGGATTCGTGTAAATGATAAGTGAATTGAAATGGTCGAATTTCTGTGTGTGATGCCATCAAGGGTGCTTGTGAAAAAGGATTTTTTTTTCTACTATTGCTTGTTGAAGTTTCCAAGATAACCTGCTTGCAATCATCTAAAACTTCAGGCTTTTCTGCTAACTAATTAGGACATTCAAAGGAAAGAGTAACGGAAACCAACGGAAACCCGAATTCACACATACTGCCCGAGTTAATCGCATGGACTAGTAATCATTCCAGTCTATCGCTTCGTCCGGTCCTTTTCTTTTGCAGATTGCTAAATGTTCTTCCTGGGATTTTTTTTTCAGAGTAGGTAAAAGAAAATTCTAATAAACACCATGAACGCAGATGTGAAAAACTTTAGGACTTACTCTAATCACTTGAAGAGCTCCTGGATGATCGTTTAGATACTTGATAGCCATCATCGACATGGTTGACACCGTCTCGTAACCTGAATATAAGACGCTAATTATCTGATAGATTATCTCTTCTTCATTAAGATTGCAGCTCCCGGAATCATCATTCATGAGGTAATAAAGCATGTCATCATGCTTAGCTGAAGAAGCCCTTCATTCCTTCATAACTTGTTTGAGCATATCGATGACTTCCCGCCTTGCCTGTAAATTAGATCAACCTAGAATGATCGTTCACCATAACATTCAGAAAATTCATGACTCGCACAAATTTCGTCACAGCACTTGTCATGGAATTTCGTGTCATATGATACCTGCCTCCCACGGTAATATTGTGTGCCCGGTATGTCGATCGGCAATGATATTGTTCCTCTTGCTAGCTTATTAAATTCATGCTCGAAAGCTTTAAACATGGAATCTGATTCCGACTCCACAATTTGCTTGAAGGCAATGAAAAAAGCCATCTGAATGGAAATCGTGGCCATCACGACATATGTTCTACAAAAACCGTCTTTGTTTTCGAAAAACATTGCGTTTTGGATCGTTCGTAATTGTTGTTAAGTAGCCGAATTACCAGATTACCTCCTTGGTTTTCTCTTGAATATCAAGAGTCCTCCCTTCCCGGTGATCAGTGAAAAATCTCATGTTCTTAACGATTTTGCACAGCAGATTATTGTCCTTCATCATTGCAGGCCCTAAGAGAGCTAGATATGCCCCTCTCATGCGCTTGTGAGTGGCGCCATCCACAGTGGCAATGTTGGATCTCCCAAGTATTTCCAAATCGGATTGTGGGTAACCAGGAACGAGTCCTTTGGCTTCGTTCTGTATCTGCTTTGGGTGCAATGAGCAAAAGCAACAGCGTGTTTGAGACAGACTATTTATGAAGAGATTGTCTAATGTAGAATGTGTACTTTCAAGATTTTGGTAGCCAATCGAGGGTACAAAATGTGTGGAATCCGTTTTTTACTTGAGATTAAGCTCGATAATAATGTCCAAACTACTGAACTTTTGTCAAATCTGTAATTTGGTATGTAAATTTTTTTTTTTATTTTTGTGCATAATTTTTCGAGAAAATTCTAAATAAGAGCCTGAAATGCTCTTATTTTCTCAAATAAGGGCATGAAGTGAACCTTGTTTTAAATAAGAGCCTGAAGTACCATTATTTCCTCAAAGAAGAGCATAACCTCACCAAATAATCAAGCGCATTTTCTTCCTTTAAATTTTTATTTTTTTCCTTTTTCTTTTTCCCATTTCTTTTGTTTTCTCCGTTACCGACCATCGCTAGCTAGTGAGGGCTCGACAACCCCTGCTAGCCACTAGACGAGGGCTCGACCGACCACTGGCGAGGGTTCCCTCGCCTAGGCCCTCGCTAGCTGGGAGAGAGGTGACCCTCGCTCAGATCTGGCGAGGATCGGCCTTCACCAGTGGCCGGCGATAGTCATGGCCACGGTTCCGGTTCGTGGCCATGTATGAACCGGCGGTTCCGGGCCGGTTCCAGTTCCGGCCGGTTCCGGTTCGAAGGGGGAGGAGGAGAAAAGGGGAGGAGGTGCAGGGTAACGAGGGGGGAGGAGGAGGGGACGTCGGTGGCTGCGGCCATGGGCGGGGGCGACGGCGGCGACGGCGGCGGGGGTCAGATCTGGGAAGATGGGGGCGGGCGGAGGAGAAAAAGGGAGGACCGGAGGAGGCGCAGGCGCAGGGGGTCAGATCTGGGGGTGGGAACGCTCCCCGGCCTGGAAAGAGAGGCGCTGGTGGTTCATGGCCTGGGTGTAGAGCTGGGAGAGGGAGTTGGCGGCGCTGCAGAAGGAGGAGTAGAGGCTCCGGTCCACCTCGTCGAGGCGGGACGCGACGGACTTCCTCTTCTTCACCATGGGCGGATCACCGGAGGGGGGAAAAGGGAGGAAGGTAGGGTTTTCCTCTTCGATCGAATTCGAACCGCGAAGAGAGAGAGAGAGAGAGAGAGAGAGAAGATGCTGCTGCTGCAGACTGCAGCAGCAGTTAGTTTTTTTTTTTTTTTTTTTTGGAACCGGGCCCGTAGGCCACGGGCCGGTTCCGGTTCCGAACCGCGGGCCCGGTTAACGGGCCGGTTCCGGGTTTGACCCGGGCCGGTTCCGGGCCAAAATCGGCCCGTGGCCATGTCTGGCTGGCGAGGGCAACCCTCGCCAAATTGAGCGAGAGCAACCCTCGCCCAGGCAAGGCTACCATCGACCCATAGGAGAGGCCACCCTCGACGACCACAAGCTAGGGCTAGCCTCGTTCACGGCCGGTGAGGATCGCGACCTTCGCCGACCAATGATGGCCGTCGCTGGCCAGCAACGGAGAAAAAAAAACGAAATGCGAAAAGAAAACAAAAAAGCAAAAAGTAAATGACGAAAATGCCCTTGATTAGTTGGTGAGGTCAAACCCTTTTATGATAAAATAATGGCACTTTAAGCCTTTATTTGAGAAAATGATAGCACTTCATATATTCATTTGAAACAACATCCCCTTCAGCCCCTTATTTGAAATTTTTCCTAATATTTCCAAATGCAACTCAAATTAAATATGATACTTTCATTACTGGGAATGTCATATCATATATTTCGATGGTGATCTGGAAGAGATAATGGCATCGACAACCACCCTGCTTCTTCTTCCCAACTCAGGAAAAAAGCTTTGGGTTTTCTTTTTTGGTCGGAGTACGCATTACTTTTATTGAAAAACTGAACATGGAGCAGAAGAGTTTCCACAATCACAACTGAACAACGACCTAAGTAAATGGGAGGGGTGGTGTTTTAGATAGCCAATTCGGATGGAGGGAATTGGTCCGATTAGAAATGCGGAAACATCTAGCTACTTCATTGTGTTTGTTAACATGACGTCATCTTAAGAAGACACGCTAAACGACAACTTAATAACCATTCATATACTTAAACGAAGCTTATATTGATCCAGATTTTTTAAAATAAGGTACTTAATATCCATCTCGAATTATCAACCCTTGGTGCCTAGCAGCCAAAGCCCGGTGGGCCAACCCGGGTCCCCAGTGCTTGGACACGGGATCCGGCGTCCAATCCTAGTGTCATATTGCAAAGTTCTTTTCCCACAAAACAAACAGAGATTGAAAAAAGTTCGGGTTTTCAAAATTCACATTGGACACTTTCGGTGTTATCAGTCCTTAAGCCGGAGATTTTTTTCTAGGTTGAACCCCAGGTCACTCATAGCATAAACTTTTCTCCCCAAAATTCGACGCTCACCATATTACAAATGTATATATTCACGTTCATTCAATATGCTCAACGACACTATAGAAACCGAGACGAATAAAACAACGTAAGAACTCATACCTTGCTCTCTTCTTACTCATGAAGGTCGGTCCTTCTTTGAGGAACGCTATGGTTTCGCCCAAAAGTGGCCAACCCAATGTTTCTAGAGGCAAGTGTCACAATCTCGAGGTTTCAATGCGCCAAGGATCGTGCAATATTGACAAAGACTCGTCCAAATCCTAATGAGCTTCCGGAATGTTTCCAAGGACGGGCAATATGGTAATTGTGTCATGTTCCAGAGTATTCTTGGCATAAATGCCGATAGTTGGTAGCTGGGGAAATGCGATATCAGCCACTTGATTGAATCTCGATCAACAGATATAATTAGAGGGCCTCTAGTATAAGAAGGGGTGCCCTCTCTCTCATTTATAACCATCTAACAATTGAAAGCAATAGAAATCACTTCTCTCCCAGAGCTTCTCTCTCTAAACTTTCTCTCTCTACAATTCGGGCAAACGAGTGAGCGATTAAGAAAAGGCTTGGCTTAAGCGCTCCAATGATCCAAGAAAGACTAAATCGCCGCACAAGTCCGGTCCTAAACAACCAACCCGTGACACAAGCCTTTTGTATTGTACCTTATCTCGTTCCACTTCAATAGGGCTAGGCAAATGAAAGGACTCACGATCAACCCAAGGGTGACCAGATCGATCTCCATCTAATGCTCCTGATAGGTGTTTGATTGTCTCAATCTGCTTCAAATCTGCTTAAAGGTTCATAAATAACTTAGTAAGCAGTGTGCTGCGTTGGCTTGTATATATTGAAGTATATCTATGAAAAAAGAGACTTCTCTATCAAAGAATACTGTTAGAGATATTGTTTAATATTAAAATATCACTTGATATTTAGTTATTTTCTAAAATAGCCAATTTCCTTATTAGATTAGATTATTTGCTTTCATATGCATATTGTTCGGGTATATAAATACTATTCTCTAATAAAGTGTAATGTCAAGTCAATTGAGTAATGAGGTAATAATTATTGATTTTCCCTTTCTCTCTCTTTTGAAAATCCTAAAACATATACATGTATTAGAATATTTAAACAATAAATCACGCCTTTCGCCTGACAACTGAGCATAAGGTCCCGAATTCACCTCCCCAATTTCCGCGCTTTAGGCTTAGGCTAAAGTTCAACTTACACATGAAAAGCAAGTGTTAGAATTTGTAAATAATAAATCACGTGAATAGTTGGTAGTTGTTCCATGAAATCTCACAATATGCAATCCCAAAGTGACTTTTGAAGAGCATCGTTGGGCAACCAATGCATTGGAAATGCATTGTCCTATCAAGTTTTTATTACCAAAATCAAGTAGGTATTTACTAGGGTGAGTATGGTCCAAGTGGGTGAATCCCACCCTGGAATCAAGAACTGCCCACTATGGACCAGTTCCGAAAATTAGAACCAAAAACCGCCCGTTGGTTTCTTGGACCCACCCGAGAACCGGACCAAAACGATACACGTTGTCCTTTATCTGGTGTGCTTCCTTCTTCTAGCTATGATCCCATCAGTATAGTAGGATGATTACCTTTGCACACTTACTAATCTTAAAAAGGCAAGGAAGAAGCGAAAACATGGTTTACATGTGATTAACTTAGGGAAGATTCCTAGCTACTTGGAAGGCATCGTTTCAGTGGCAACAGTATCCCTACAAAATTGCATTCATCAATCAATATCATGATGAACATAGTTTTTATGTGAGTATTTATTCGATTTCATCACGTAATTAATAAAAAAAAAGTACAAATTCTACGCGAACACATTGAGACTAAGTTACTCTCAAGGGAAGCAAAACATAACCATTCTCCGAAGAAACATTTCATCACTGCATCTAATAAGAATTTCCCTTGTCAGTTTCCAAAACCACCGGATTCTGTACATGCATGTTACTTCTTGTAAAATCAAATAAGCAGATTTCACAATATATACTACAGCATAGAATTTGTTTTAAAATTTATATATACTGATCCGATCCGAGTGGGCGGTTCCATAACTGGAATCGGGAACCAACATGTCCCTATGAAACTGCCGATCCAGTCCGATTCTGATCAATTTCCGATACCTTTGCACATCCCTAGTATTTAGGTCTTTATTATGGACCAAAAAACGAGTTCCGTAGGTTCCTTTTCTGCTGCAGTTGGGGCACGGGGATCGTTATCAGGCTTGCAGCTGCAGCCCAAAATTTAAGCTCGTATAGTTGTAACTTATAACCAAGCTCAAGTTCAGGGCTCAAGCCCAATGATGTATCTATTCCAGAAGAAGGACGTGGATGAAAATAAGATGTCAGCAGGAGGTGAAAGTTGACACCAGACCAATAATCTGCGCCCCAAAAGAATTCCCGCCGCCGTCGTTTGGTTGACCGGGGACCGGAGGGGCCGTCGTCGCCGGTGGCCAAATGCCGACCATCACGAAGATGTACTCGATGCAAGAAGCATCGCAGCACAACACCAGAGAAGATTGCTGGATTGTTATCGACGGCAAGGTCGTCTCTTTCTCCATCCTGCTTCTTCTTCTGTGATTTTGGACTATGACCGCCGCCTTCGTTTCTGTTCGGTGTGATTTTGTCTTGCTACTTGTGTTTGCATCCCCTGTTGTAAGCTTAGGTTTCGGTGCTCATGTCTGATTAGTTAGCGATGTCAGTTTCCTGTCCCGTATGTTCTGTGATTGAAAGTTTTTATGTGTTAACACCCTTTTGGTTGCTGATCCATTTTTGCTAAGTTCAGTAGCCTGAAGTGATCCAGTAGTGGCTTTGAATTGATCAAATTTGAAGCCCTTTTCAATATATACTTGAAAAGAACCAGTTCAAGTAATGAATGTTATTCGGCAGATGAGCCAAAACAAGTCCCTTTGTCTTTTCTGTCAAAAACGAAGATCTTCCGAAAAAAAATAATGGCCGGCTACCCGCAGTTATAGTCGAGGAAAAATGGAGAGGGATTTATGAAGAATATTATGATTCTATACAGTAGCATGTTTTTTCATGGATTTATGCAATCCTCAGTTTAGAAGTTTGGGTCATCTTGCGTAAATGATGTTGCTCATGTGGGCTTGTGACTTTGGTAGCAATTTGAGGTCATCAAGTTCATTGAGTTTTGCCATTGTTTGTAGGTTAGCTAAGAATCAATTAACTCTGTTACTGGAGGTGTCGAGTTTGGTTATAACACATGGGAGAGATGGGTCCTGATTATGTGAATTATTTGGGCTACACAATGTTATATGTAGTGTTTATGGTTTTGGCTTCAAGATGCTGCTTGTTAAATCCTAAGATCAGCTATAGGAGTTTTATTCTTGACAAATGACAGACACAAATACCTGCTATAGAGTGATGGTATGCACCAGCTGACAATGCATGGGACCCCCTTCCACCTTTTGGCTTCTTTGGTTGGAGTTGCTTCTTAGGTTACTTTCTTCATAGTAGTTAAAAGGAAAAATATAAAACAAGGTGTTGCCTTCTCTCAGGCTTAAAAGTTCTTCTGTCATTCACAGCAATGTCAAAGCTAGCTGCTTGGCATTGGCTTGGGTGATGTGAAATAAAAGGGAACCTTCTTCTGAAATGCTATGGATTACATTCAACGAGTTAGTAACGAAAATGCTACTCGCAGGTTAATTTTGGAGAGAAATGTCAGGGGAGATCATGAAGTTCTAGCTAGACCCTTCCTAATATCTTTTATTTTTCAGGACTTAGTTATGTACCATTTAACTAAAGAAATGATACATTCTCTGAGTTGGAGCACAGCCTTGATGTTGGATTATGGTGTTTTTTTAATTACTTGCAATACGAAATTCTAATGGTCTTTATACTGATGAATGCTATTGCTTATAGATTTGAGGTAAGGAAAAGGAGTATGTGTGTGAAGGAGAGAGAGAGAGTAGGTGGTTGGTATCTGGATTGGGGAAGAGAGAGACTGATAGAAGTGGAGAAAGTGGATGAGGGAAACCACTTTTCTATAGTGATCACTCGTGTATAATAACTATTTCATCCTCCAATGGGATTCTATTAATACTAATCAATTTGTTTTTCTTTGAACGGAAGTATGTGGAATTCATGAACTTAACGAAAAGTGGTTGTGAGTTTTTAATTGATATGAGTTTTATAACTCCAGAACTCTGACTGGGTCAATGCTATTTCAGATGGAATGCTAACTTTGGCATCCTTTACCTCTAGCCACTTTCGAAACAACAGTGTCATGCAAAATATTTGGAGAGAAAAGTAGTACTGATTAACGCAAGTACCAGAAAGAAATTAAGGAACAAATAAGAGTAACTATGGCGTGTGCATGTCTATGCTCTAACTTACTGTGTTTCTTCTGCACAGGTCTATGATGTGTCATCATACATGGACGAGCATCCTGGTGGGGATGATGTTATCCTTGAGACAACTGGTAATTTTCTTCACCTTGTTGATAATACTTAATGAAGTTTGATCACATTAAGTACGATCCATTTTAGATAAATCTCATGGTATTGGTTAGAATCTATCATGTGACCATATCTGTCCTTTTTCCTTAATAAAGGAAAAGATGCTACCGATGGGTTTGAAGACGCTGGCCATAGCGAAGAAGCAAGGGAGCTATTGCAGACCTTTTGCATCGGTGAGTTTGACCCATCTTCCCCAGCCATCCCCGAGCTTGAAATATACTCCAAGAGCAAAGGAACAGACTATTCTCAGAAGCTCACGGCCCTCACAAAACAATACTGGGCTGTTCCTGTTGCTGTTGTTGGCATCTCAGTGATTGTTGGCTTCTTATATTTGCGTAAGAAGTGAAGAAGTCTGTTTTTTGCGCTACCTCTCCTTTAAAATGATTTTTTGAGTCATGTAACAATGATTGAGAGAAACCGTTTGTATCTGTTGGATTCAGATTTGGATAGAAGTCACCAAGATTATTGAGAGGGAATTTTCCCTGTTGCAAGTCATTAGATATATTGTATTGTTGCTTTTTCCGAATAGCATCATATTGTCTCAAACACTCGTGTGAAATAAGAATTCATTTGGCGGGCCGGTATGTCGGGTTATTTAGTTAGGATTGTGTTTGAGCTTTCCAAGGACATGCTTTAGCTATTCATTTATTCCAGCAGAATTGAGCCTAGCGTGACGCATTTTTACCGTTCATTGTGCGAGAGGTCTAATCATTCTGCTCTCACTGCTCGTTTCATCTCTTGTAAGTTTGTAAAGGAGAGGTAGCAAATTCAATGATACGAGGAGAGACTTCATCTTGTTCCGAGAAATGCATTCATAACCGTGCACATCCAAAATCAAATTATTGTTCTATCAGGGACTCATATACTTTCAGGATCTGAGCTGCTAATGAGGAGTCATTTTGGTCCCAATGTTGGATAAATGTGAGTCCTCATGTCCACGGACATCATCCTATCAGTCAGAAATCATCTGCAGATTGAGTCATTAGTCCAAATTGATGATGGGCAGGTGCTCTGCCTGCAACACAAGGCGGATTGGTCCTTCGATCTTCTCTACCTCCATCTGAATGCTGCATTCCGTTGTTTACGAGAGATGACGGCGAATAGATCTTGAAAGGAGACGGAATGCTGGAACGTCGACGGACGTTTTGATTGCCGGGCGCGTTAATGCCGAATTTCGTATAGAAGTTACTCGTTCTTGTTGTTTCCTTCTATCATATGCTTTGACCATACGTGCAACAAGTCCTTGGCAACGTTCTCTGTCAAACATGATCACTTAATTTACAAATTTGCAGAGTACCCTTTGCTTGTTTTAGCCAAGCTTTTGCTTTTCGAAGCTGGTCCTTCTGATGATGTTCAAATGAGTTTCTCATCCTAGATAATTTTTCCCGTGATTTGAGATCCGTTTGACACGAATAAGATTTATGAACCAAAAATCATGCCAAAGTAAACATACGTAATCTAAACCTCTATAACAGTGAAAATACCTTAAATTTTAAAATCGCGAATGTCGGGTACCCTTGCATTGAAAATAGTCCCTCCGCCTCTGCTACCGCACCGGGGGCGGAGATGAAAATTCTTGGCAACGAGTAGGGGTGAGTATGGTCTGGGCGGGCTGTTTCTAATATGGAACCGGGAACCCCCCGCTAAGGAACTGTTCCGAGAAATTAGAACCAGAAACCGCCCGTTGGTTCCATGGATCCATTCAGGAACCGAACCATCGGTCCAGTCTGGTTCCTGGGTGAGTCCGTGGAACCGGTCCCACCAAGTTTCACGCAAATAGAGGTGACCGAGAGTGAGAAAGGGAGGCGATAAACGGCTAGAGGTGCGGCCGTTAGTTGATGGGAGTTGAGATTCGAGCTTCAAATTAGGTATTTTATGGTTTTCATTTTTTTTTAAATGTTTTCTTTTTCTTTTGGTTGAAATTGTTCTTAAAAATTATATATATATTACTGGTCCGGTCCGGGTGGACAGGTGGGCGGTTCCACTCCTAGAACCAAAAACCGGACCGATACTCACTGATTATCGTAAATTAAAACCGGGAACCAGACCGGTCCTCACGGAAATTGCCGGTTCCGAGCCAATCCAGTCCGGTTCTAGATGGTTCCCGGTTCCTTTGTACACCCTTAACGGCGAATTGCTCTTTTCCATAGCTAAAACTAAAAGGTAACCAAAAAATAAGAAGAAGAGGAAAGATAGAGTAATAATTAAAAAGCAGCAATCCACCGGTGAAAAACAAAAAAAATAAAATAAAAGGCAAAGAAGAATTAAGGCCGAATTTAAAAAAAAAACACCAATTTTAGTTTAAGTAACAATTCTGGCCCGAATTTTTTTTTCTCATGAAAAATCACTAATGTTTATTTAAATCTCAAATCTAGCCTAAACAATTTGAAAATTTCACATCATGAAGCCAGATGTGGGACTCGAATAAAAGTATGTGATTTTTATTGAGACAAAAATAAGTTCGGAGGTCAGAAAGTTGGTTTTTTTTTTTTTTTTAATTAGCCCAAAAATTAACGGTAAAACAACCCGTTACCTCACTCCTGCTGATTAACCGCAAACGCCCTCGCTTCTTAAACCCGAAGAGGCGCTGGAAGATAAACCCCTCGACCAAAGTGTCTCTCTCCCTCTGCCTACGTCTGCTCCCTTCTACGTAGTCGATTCGTGGGTTCCGGTTCATCGATGTCAGCCTCTCTCTCCTTCAGTCACTTGTCTCCCTTGCCCAGGTTCGCTCCTCTCTGTGGCTAATGTGATTTCCTCCTCTGTCTTTGAGTGAAAAGGGAATCCCTTCTCATTTTGCCCGTGCGCTCGTCCAACGATATGTTTTGATTCGAAAATTTTGCCTGAATGAGACTAGTCAATCCTGTTGTTGAATTTTAGAAGTGGGTTCTGCTTGGTTGGTCGTAATTCAGCGGGAAGAACATGTCTTGCTTGTGTTTTGATTACTGATACTGGGTGACTCGCTTGACTGTTCATGTTGAAAACTCGGCTTTCTTTTAAGACATGTAGTTGTTGCGGAACTGGGGATGCTGTTTGGTGTTCAATTCAGTGGTTGGCTGTGTTTTGTGCAGTTGGTCCTGCAACTTTCTTTCGAATCTCCACTGGCTCTTTGTTTTTTTTTTTTTTTCCTTCCCTTGCTTTGGGGGTGCGAATGTATTGTCGTGTAAAATGAAGGCTTGAAACCATTAACATGGGCTTTGAATTGATTATTGTGCGAGAGAAGAAAATGAGGTTCAAAGTATTTCGGCAACTATGGGTGAAATGATCAATTTGATGTCATAGTATAGGTGAGATGACCTAGCCCCGTTTATGGTTTTCTCGCAAGAAACATCATCTCAATCAGAAATTTATTTGCTTTTTCCTTATCTGAAAGTTTACATGAGGTTGATTTTGGTTCACTCCACCAGTATAGTTATGAACTTGTCAGATATGATTTTTTTTTCTGAGGCATGAACTCCGCAATTGCAGATGGCGTAAGAATTTCCCTTTCTATTTGACCCAGATCTTGGTGCTCCATCAACATGTCAAATCACAAAATAAATGGGCTCTTGCGGCTGTGTCTAAAACAAAACTCGTGGAGCCTTCAGCTCCAGAACAAAGTGAAGATAAGGCTGTCACTAAAAGGAGGACATCAAAAATTTCTAAGCAAGCTACTACTCGTACTAGAAAGAAAGCTGTTGTCAATACCCCGGAGGAGTCCTCTGAATTGATTTCTAGTGATGTAGATATGACCGTATCCATAGCACTGGAAGATTCCGACAAGAAACAGCGAAAAACTCGTAAGAAAGGTAGTGTCTCAGAGTTTACTGCTAGTTTGGTGCTTGTCTTAAGCCATAATCATTTCTAATATCTACGGCCAGGAGCATGCATCTGATTTGAATATTTTGCAGCTGCATCCGCTCTTACGACGACGACGACGACGACGGAAGAGAAAACCAAGAAGGTGAGGAGGCGGAGAAAGAGTACTCTGGAGGTTGCTGAGGACAAAACTAGTGAAACTGAATTGTTGGATAGCGAGGACTCCACATTCTTTGCAAGTTCAGATCAAGAGAGTTACGAGGACCTAGACCTGGGAATAGATGAGGGAGAGGATATTAGCTATACGTATGGCTGGCCTCCTCTTGTTTGTTGCTTTGGAGCTGCGCAGCATGCTTTTGTACCATCAGGAAGGCCAGCAAACAGGCTTGTAGATTATGAAATTCATGCAAGGATGAAAGATGCTTTATGGGCACCAGAGAAATATGTAAGGGCTCCAGGGGGGTCAGCTGGAAGTGTGGCTATTGCCCTTGCAAGCTTGGGAGGTAAGGTTGCTTTGATGGGTAAACTTGGGGATGATGACTATGGCCAGGCCATGCTATATTATTTGAACATGAACAACGTTCAAACCCGATGTCTTCGCATTGATAGCAAGAGGCAATCAGCTGTATCATTGATGAAGATTGGTAAAAGGGGCCGTTTGAGAATGACTTCTGCTCGACCTTGTGCAGAAGATTCTTTATCGAAGTCTGACATCAATGTTGATGTGCTGAAGGAGGTAATTTATCCTGCTGCTTTGAGAAAACCCTTGAGAATATTAAACCAGAGGTCCTGAGTGATATACATTACTAAGCTGGAAAAGGAAAATTTATTGTTTAACATCTTTGCAAAACTTAAGGTTTAAGCATGTATCTTTCTGCTGATAGTGCTGATATGTAAGTGATTTGGTTCAATGGCTCGTGGATCTCTAAAAAATCACGAAATTCAGTGACCTGTCTAACAGCAATGAGCACTAATAAGAATGGACATAATGACTCCCTTATTTTAATTGTAAGACAGCTGTGGTCAGTGTGGAAACTACACATGCATATGAGGAACCTGATGGACTTGACTCCGCGATCCCTTTTTGTTATCATCTTTGTCCCCATACTATTCACCTGAATCCCCAAATTGGATCATGTATCTGATGTCCCATCACACAATGGTTTATGTTTGGTGAAGGATCTGCTTAAATTAAATGCAGTCCTTCTACTTGAAGTGCATAGTCTGTACTACTCCTGAAGAACAGTTCAGTGCTCGCATTATTGTTTATTATATTGTTTGAATAATTGATTCTTCACTATGTTGTGTATCCCTGCTGTCTTTAACATTATATGGAATTTGATGTAGGCAAAGATGCTATATATCAACACGCATTCATTGCTTGAGCGTAACATGAGATCAACGGCATTGCAAGCCATCAAGATCTCAAAGAGATTCGGAGGGCTTATATTTTATGATGTCAATCTTCCTTTGCCTCTTTGGCATTCTGATGAGGAAACTAAAATGTTCATTCAGCAAGTTTGGGAGCTAGCAGATTATGTTGAGGTCACGAAGCAGGAACTTGAGTTTTTATGTGGGATCGTGCCATCTGAGGAATTTGACACCGAAAATAACTCGAAATCCAAATTTATTCATTATGAACCAGACATTATTGCACCTCTCTGGCACGAGAATCTTAAGGTCTTGTTTGTGACGAATGGAACTTCCAAGATTCACTACTACACAAAGGAGCAGAATGGTGCTGTCCATGGGATGGAGGATCCTCCCATCACCCCCTTCTCTAGTGATATGTCGGCATCTGGAGATGGCATTGTTGCAGGTATGAAGTTGTTGAGATGCTATACTCATATCTGTTATAATTGTGCCTGTCTGTTACACCGAGAAATCTAAAGTTCCGCTTGCTCTTTTTGAGTATTTAGTTTTTTGTGAATGGTCTTGCATAGCAATGTTCCTTAGGATACGTCATGATTGAAAGTAGTGTTTGTTCAGGATACCCCAAAGAATATGTTGGTACTGTATTTTTTTCTCATTAACTGCTGGCATATTATTCTAGGGCTGATCTCTCTAATGTCTCACAATCATGTTTCTTTTGCTTGTTGAATGCTCTTTCAAATATCCGATTATAGTGGAGGCTAGAGAGATGAAGCAGACATTGCAGATGATATGCCGTTCTTTACATGCAGTGTCCCATAGTGGGGCCAAATAGCTAATCAGGCCACATTGTGCCACAATTTGTGTTTTTATTTTTTCAGTTTATCACAACCATAATATACCCATACTTGTTAAGATATTTCATTACTCCATATGTATAATTTGATCAGTTTAGCTTCATTACTCCATCAGTCATCATTGCTCCTCATCATTTGTTCAAGTTCTTAAATCTCACTTATTTTGACCATTCCTCTGAACATCCTATATAAATTTGATGAGCAATCGCTTATTTGTTGAAGCCCCAGAGAGAGTGAGTTCATTGGATAAAACAAGTTTGATGCTTGAAAAGGCAATTCTGATCAGTTTACAATAGGATCGCTTCGTTTCTCCTGGATATTAATGCTGTGATTGGGTGCATCTGGCATTTTCAACATGATTGAAACGAACCTTCTCTTACCAAGCTCTGCGTTGTTGGCATGATAAAACGTCACTCTGCTTTACCAATTTCTCTTTTGCCCTTGTTTGAAGGTCTCATGAGGATGCTGACAGTTCAGCCTGACCTCCACACAGACAGAGACTACTTAGAGCACTCAATCAAGTATGCCATTGACTGCGGAGTCATCGACCAATGGGCCACCGCACGAACACATGGCTTCCCTCCTAGAGAAGATGAGGAAGAAGAGGTGTCGCCTGATATTAACGGCATAAGATCAATAACAGAGAGGGAGTATCGGACGATGCAGCTCGCAAGCTGATCCCGACATTCGCAATGATCATTTTTGCTTTCAACTAGCCAGCATTTTCTTCCCTGTAAAGTTACTATCTTATTATTTTTTCTTGTTCCCTTTCTCACAAATTTTCCCCATCTGCTTCTTGCCTTCTTCAAATTCACAGTCCCAAGTGTAGGCACAGTGCAAAACTTTCTTTCCCTTTTTTGGACTTCTTGTAACTGGTATACTTGGTGAAAGCCCTCTCGAGAATTCAACCGGAAGCTTGATTATTGCAACTTCACCGGTGTAAATAGGCATAGAAGAAACACATATCAAAACTGTTTGTTACCGTTGCAGCTTTTCAAGCATTTTCTCATTGTCTAGATATCAAGAGAGCTAGTAATATATTCTAGCAAAAAAAAAGAGAGCTAGTAATATAAGGGCCTTTTATTGATCCTCCGACCTCATCAAAATCTTCTTATAAAAGGAATTAACCATAGTTCTCCACCATCCGACAAAAGAGGACGACAAATAAAAAATGGAGAACTAAACCATGATCTAGAGTTCGAATGATTTTTTCACTTTCTAAATGTGAAAAGGGCGGGAGCATAAACAAAATCGACAGGTGTTCCATCCCTCCGCTGCACCCAAAACATAAACATTAGGACTTGTAAAATTGATTGCCATCGAGCTTTGAGGCAGCCCCCTTGTCCAAAAACCACACTAACTTCCCCGTCATCGGCTGAACCATTCCAGCGGGCAGTTTCGGGCAGTCAGGTTCCACGTCGTCAATTGCCAAGTGCACGGCCTCCGACTTGGCCTCACCAGCCACGACCACAGCCACGTTGGAAGCGGAGTTGATGACTGGTAATGTGAAGGTGATCCTCTCCGGTGGAGGCTTCGGGGAATCAGTTATGAAGGTCACCCACTCGCTTTTCTCGTTCAGCACTGCATGGTTAGGGAATAGTGAGGCAACATGTCCATCAGGACCCATCCCTAGGAGGATGAGGTCAAACTTGGGACAGTCGCTAACCTCAGAGACACTGACCATGCGAGTTTTCACTAGTTGCCTGATCACAAACTCGTACTCACTTGCAGCCTCCTCTGCAGAGACCGCATCATTGATGGAGTGCACATGACTTGGAATAATGGGAACCTGCCAAAGTTAAAAAAAAAAAAAGATGAAATCGAGAAAGCAATGTATGATCCTTTTGATGAATGAGTTTAACTAGCACGAGGAGACTTGCTGTTTGAACTACATGTTCATCTGGTGCTTATCAGTCCTTCCTAATCATACCGTAATGATTACAATGTTGAAACTATCAAGATTCTCCATTTATATGTGAAAAAGCTCAAAATGAACAGAAAAAATAAACTAATGCCCTGTGATTTTCAGGCTATTAGAAGTTCACAGAAAATAATTCCAATTAATGATTTGATTGCCACTTTTCCAAAAAACGGTAACTTTTGCAAAAAATTAATTATCATACTAAATCTTTGCAACCCAGGCAGCTAGCTAATATGGAAGGTAATTAGTAGCATCAAAAGACAGCCAAGTTATTGCACCATGTCACAAGTTTCAATGAATTTTAGCATAAAGGAATGGAAAGATGTTTCAAGCAAGTTAGAGGAGCAGTAAGGCAAGCTAAAATAGAATGACTTTAATCATGCCATCTTTTCGTTAAATTTCTGTTTTAGGTGTACGTTATATCTGTTCAGCTCAGAAAACTGGAACGGTCAACAAGCACCGAAATCTAAAGGCTAATGATGCACTATGCAAAAGTTGATACAAATTACATGATTGCTATAAAACTTGTCCCTCAAAAGTCAACTTTTTTGTAACCAAATATATGTTTTGCTTCTGTTAGGGCACATTGAAGACTTGGAAGAAGAAAGATTAAAAACTGCAGACAAGAATGGAAAACTTCCAGCTCAGTTAGCTAGTTATTGATGGAATTGAGCATACTATTTTGTCATCTCTATGGGATATATGAATTTTGATGAGGACACTTAATTTGCAACGTCCAAAGTTCTCCCTATAACTTCCCTGCATGCAATATGCTAACAAAACCACATATTTAGAAGTAAACAAGATAATGAGGAGTGAAAGACGCTACACATTTGTAATGTCTTAGAAGTAGCACTAATGAGAAACCATTAAGAGTTAAATTCGCATATACTGGACAATGACTTCATTTCACAAGCTATAGATCAAAGTACATGGAGACAAGTTCATTGTTGCCTTAGTTTAGGGTGATTCAATAATTGTCTGCTGACATGGAAAATAATTCCTTCAGAATGGTTCAGAAGAAAATGTAAATTAGGTAGAGTGGAATGCACTGGAGACTTTCACATATTTGTCGATCTACCTAAAAGAGGGATTAAACAATTAGGAAAGCAACTAAAGGACAACCCTAAAACTCAGCCGAGAACAGAGTGAAACAAAACATAGTCAGATACGAACGCCGGAAGATGTGCAGTACATGCTAGGATCTTCATGTTGGCCTATTAACTGAAACACAAGACAAATTAAAGGCTGGGGTATGATTCTTCCAAGGAAATTGGCTCATGCACCAGGTGAAAGGCCCAGATTCAGAAGTTATACAAGAGAGGAATTTTTTCCTGGAACACGAAAATGAAGAGATAATGCTTGATGCATAAGCTCTATTTGATGTAACTTAGTCCAATCATGTCAACAGTCTTTACTGCCCTGTTGTTGTCAATTTTGGGTCCATACAGCCAGGAACAGCTTAATGAAGAAGTCCATCTGGTGAACAGATGACAATAAAGCATCCAACAAGAATACAAAACTGAGCATGTAGTGACCTTACAGCTACACTAAGAGTCCCGAAAATCATTATGGAATCAGTCCAAATAATAAATGCAGACATCAGTGGAGGAGCGATGCAAAAAAGGAGGCTTGTCTACATGCTAAGGTAAGAGGTGATTTCCCAGGTCAGGAAGGGTTTGGTAATGTGTAGTAGTTAGTTCCCAAAAGAAGACTAGACTAATACATTCTCTATCACCGCCAAAAAAAATGCCAACAAAAAAGAACATTTTTTAATGGACAAAACATTATTAGTCTAAGAAAGATGCATACCTTGGACAAGAGGCCATCCTTCGCTAACTTGTAATTGCTATCAGTGTGGTTCTTTGCTACCACACGCTCATCAGCCCAGAAAATATACCATTTTGCCCAATCCACTGTCCTATTATAAGGCGCTTCGCAGAGCTTCCTGCAATGAGAAGAAAAAGTTAAACAGAGAGCTGAAACTGTCCATCTGACAAAGCAAGTAAAGGGAATGCAAGCATTAATACCCCATTAAGCCAATGAGAGAACCACCAGATAAGGCGATGGAGAAAACGCCTCGCTCTTTCACCGATGCCTCAGATAATTCAGCAATGTAGTCTGCCAAGTCGGTGCTCAGCTCATCCAAACTTTCATGTATCCTCAATTCTCCTCTATCTTGAGGAACCACCCCAGAGAGAGCCATTCTATATGCAAGTCCAATTAAGCAAAGACCAGTACTTAGATGATAAAGAAAGACAAAATGCAAAATTCTAGAGGAGAACAATTAGAAGATCTTCGCTATAAGCTAATTCAAAACGGCAAATACTGACAGGTGGCAACGGCCAATAAGAAAAATTAAAAAAGATGGTATCAATTAATCAACCACATGTTTCATAGATCTTGAAATGGCCTGGAAATGAAAGACAGCACCCAGAAAAACCCAGCAACCTTTATGCCTCATGGGCATAAATGCATGAAAGACGACAAATATGAAGCATAGCTGCACTGTATGATCAATCAAGCACAATAACTTTATGGATCCCTATATCACAAGCATACTCGTAATCCAAACAGCAATTATCTAGACCCAAAAGTCCAAATTAAATCCACCACAGATGAATTTTCTATTTCTTTAGCCAAAATTCAAAGCAATTATCCACCATGGAATTAAATAAAATAAAAGCACAAAAAAAAAAAACTTTCGTGCATAAATTGGTGTTGGGTACTTGTAAAGAGATCAAGAGCAAAGTCATCAATACATACATCAGAAACAGGCTTTAGTTCTACTGCAGTCGCAAACTGTACCCAGTACCCTGATTACGGAAACTCAATCAGAACCCTCCTTCAAGACATTGGCAATAAAACGTCATACACAGCAAAAACGATCAAGAAGAATCACATGCAATCTACCAATTTGCAAACAGATAAACAAAAAATTATTTCATCCAGAACAAATTGGCCAAAGAAATCTTTTTTTCCCGAAGAAAAGAAAGAACAAAGAGGCTGCAGGGACAAAGTGTTGCAGAGAGGGAAAAAACATTGTCCCAGATGAATATCAACGAAAATTCATGCAACCACGCCATTGATATGCTATATTCACATGAATTCCACAAGAAATTCAGAGAGAATTCTCACCTTCTGGGTGTCCCACGTGCAGCCACTGATCGTGACGAAACGCAAGACCAACTCTCTCTCTCTCTCTCTCTCCCACAAAGTAAACCGAAGGAAAGCTTGATGAAAGCAGATGGAGGGACGCCCACAGAAAGAACTTATATATATAATAAGCGGCCTAATTCCAAAAAAAAACGCCAATTTTAGGTTGAGGACAATTCTGGCCCAAACTTTTTTTTTGTCCCATAAAAAAGCACCAACTTTAGGTCGAGAAACAATTTTGGTCCGAACTTTTTTTTGTCCCGTAAAAAAGCACCAACTTTAAGTCGAGTGACAATTCTGGCAGCAATTTTTTTTATCTCATAAAAAATCACCAACTTTCACATTGATCCCAAATCTAGCCCCCAGTTGACTTTATGTCTGAAGTCACCATTATTTAAGAAAAAAGGTTATGGTGGTGAGCTTGGCGAATCTCGTCCATGGCATCTGTCAACAGGCGGTGGTCAGCTTCAGCTTACGTTTGGCCAGAGAGATTCGATCTGGAGATATTTTTTACTTGCCGGTGAAGTGAAGGAGACGAACAATTTCACCATTATTCTTTAAATCGTGGCTCAGAGAATAAGACAATGAATATTGCTTTAAATCCAGTCAGCAAGTCACATGGATTTATTGCTAAGGTGGAATAGTCAAGTTAGATAATCAATGGTTCTATGTCAATGGGGGCCAGATTTAGGATTTAAGTGAAAGTTTGTGCTTTTTTACGAGATAAAAAAAAGTTAGGGTCAGAATTGTTACTTGACCTAAAGTTAATGCTTTTTTACTAGACGAAAAAAGTTCGGCTCAAAATTGTCCATCGACCTAAAGTTAGTGTTCTTTTACAGGACAAAAAAAAAGTTCAAATCAGAATTGTCTTTCGACCTAAAGTTTGTACTTTTTTTTGAATTAACCCATAATAAGCCTTTCCCATTTTTCCTTTTTTGGGGCCAATGCACTATTCTTTTTCCTTTTTGTTTATGTGGGTTATACAGAAGAAGAGGAGAAACCTCTTTGTCCTAAACCATCAGCCGTAACATCTCTGGGATGACAGAGACCCACAAGCACTGGATACATGCATTTTCTTGTTTCTCTTATTGGAGGAATTTTGTTCAGATTACCATATATATATATATACCCAAATCATCTGAATTTCTTATAACTCTTCCATTCCTCTCTTTTCCCATATTGTGAGATCAGCACGGCCCACCTGTCCATTCTCAGCTGCTGACAAATGTACCAATGGCACCTTCTTCTTGCAAGACAACAACAGTATTTTTCTATCAGCATATAACTCTTGTATCGTAGTGGGCATCAATTAAAAATTCAGTTTTTATTCTATTCAGTAAGTTATCTGCTATCTGGCACATAACATCTTCCTCCACTTTCTATTCATCTCCATGGAAAATCAAGAAGAAAATATTCTCTCTTTCTTTAAATTAAAGAAAATCTCTTATAAAATTTCTTTTTTTGGGTTGTCTCCCTAGGACCAGCTAATATACACTTTATTATATTATGGCTGTGTCAGGGAGAGATGTGTCTTACACTTTACCCCACCTCATCTTGATCCCATAACTTCCCTCCACTGACACAACTTCTTTTCAATAGATTATTGAAGAGTGATCTGATTTATCAGCTGGTGACGCATGACTTGCTTATAATCAAATGATTAGTGCTCGACCCGAGACATGCAACAACAATGTAGAGATCATGTTTAGCGTTAAGTTATAAAGCTCGCAGATATGATATGTGTCTCACAAATTTTTGCTTCCCTCTTAAATTCAATGGTTAATTCTATCCTATCCCCTACTAAAGGGTGTGACATATACCTTTCAATATAGTACGTTATTATGTTTTTTTTATTCCCTTCTTTTGTCCAAAACCTTGTATTTTCCAACTGATGATTAATGAAACTAGAAATTGACCCGGTTGGAGTTTCTTTTATTTAGTTCTTCACGCGTAATTCAATTCAAAAACGTATATTTCGTCTTAGTAAATACCATAAAAGTTCGATGTTTGGTCATTTTTAGTGATTTCACAATATATATAAACGAAAAAATGTAAAGTAGAGATGGTTTTAAAACCGATCATCACTCGAAAGTTTTGCGACTTTATATGTATTTTTGAGTCCCTTCTTTTGCACTACCTATGTAATGCTCCAATAATTAAGAGATGTCGTACCTTTCGCAGAGGAAATGTTAGGGACGATAGGGTTTGCGTCTCCTATGCACTCCAACTTTCCATGGTTGAAAAGCAGTTATGCCATTTAAGTCTGTCTAGGCTAGCTGTTGATTGCTCATGGAATCTCAATTTTATGTCACCTCCATAAGTGTGCTTTGAGTTGAAGAGCTCAACATCAATCATTTTCTCTCAGTTTCCCTAACCACCACGGAGTGAAATGATGGGCATATCGAAAAGGAAGTTTGGAATCTCTACTAAAGATTAAGAAAGTCAATAAGCTATCAGATTATTTAGTTTCGATATTCCTTATTATCTATCCATAAAATAAATCGAAATGATACGTGAAGTCATGTGATATGCTAGGATTGCCTAATAACTTTTGTGAAAAAGAAAATTGAAAATTGAAGCTCCAATAATGACAAATCAATATTGCAACCCATTTTTCAGAATCTTCTTCTTCTTTTTTATTGTTAAAAAATGGGAAGGGCGACGTGTACAATTTTCCGCTTTGATCAATTATCATAAAAGCCGTACACCTACTACAGAATGTTTAGCTTGATCCATAACTATTCGGTCCTCTTATAAGTGCACGAGTCTGTCACCGTAATCTAAACGGGATACCAAAAATCAAAAAGTCTCTCCACGTGAGATGATAAGAACCTAAAACACAAGCTAACCAGCGAAGTTCGCTCATAACAAGGCTAGAACTTGTGGCTTTATGAAAGACAGTGTTACATCTTCATCACTAGGTTACCACGTTTTGGAGTCAAATTCTATCAAAGCCAGGCATTTTATTTTTAGAATAGGATAAGTGGTTGTCCCAATTTGGTCGAAACTGCCCAATGCACTCTTTCATTTCTAACTTTGACAAAGAGCACGAAGCACACAGTTCTCATCGTGGTCTCAAATCCCACTTACACGTCTCTATTTCAACTAAGTTTCTGTGGGCAACTTTGTGCATCTCTCTCTAGTTTGGCAATACACTTTTTCGCATGAAAAAGAGGATCTCCCCGATGCTATTTTAAGCAAAAAAAAATGAAGGGTATGTTAGCATTGTGAGGAAAAAAGTAGTTTTTGATCCCAAAAAACATAAACTGAGCCCGGTGATTACTCATGCATAAGTTTCCTCTGTGTCTTTTCATTTTTGCTCCTCCACTTTTCTGTAGACACTGCTATTTTTAGCTTTCTACTAACATTTCTTCGTTAGTTGATCGATTGTTCGTTGATGAACCGGGATCTTCAAAGCATCTTCCATTCTATCTCGATTTGGTTTTTTCCGCAACATGTTTTGATCCGCCTCTTCTTCGATCCGGAATTCCCGGCAAAACCCTTGACTCCTTGAATACAGTGGGATCTCGATATAATGTACCGTAACTTTTCACTCTACTCACTTACTAAATGACTCGACGAGATTAGTAATAAACCAGCTATCGAGTCCGCACGAATCTTACTCATTTAAACATCCGATCTAATCTCATGCTTGATGTATTGCTCGAGAAACGATCGTGGGGTCATGTATCCTCATGATATCGAGCAACTAAAGGGAAAAAAAAAAAGAACATTTCGAATCCTCATAATAATTGTTGTGTCGTCACATATTCTATGCCACGCAACTGTCTTGAGCTGAGAGAAAGCAGACATCTCAACATCTGAAGGAAAGAGTTATTGCGATCACAAAAGCAGTTTCCTCTTTTCTGATCATGGGAAAGCTACAAAACAACTTTCGGGAGATGACAACAACGCGAGGGAACGAGCGACTTTAGGTGGTTCGAAATGATCGATCGTCAATCCACAAATCCTTAGTGAGAAGTCATTATGAAAGGATTAGCGTGTGGGGATCTAACTTCAAAAGCAAAAATCATTCTCTTTCAGTTAAATTATGCGGTTCATCTTTTGGAAAAAGCACATGGGTATCTTCGTTTCTTCACCATAAAATTAGCTAAGCTGTGGTGGATCTTATATTCATTTCGACCAAAAAGATTCTTTCCCTTGGGGTTAAGGCTGACAACTGTCTTCTCTTGATTAATGATATCTCTTAATCTTATTGCTGGGCGGTTGTGTAACCTGATGATATAGATGAAGGTTTAGGTGGTTGAGCTTACTTGAGTTAGAAATTGCATTTTGGAAGTTTGTAGCTTGATGAGCACATCAGCACCAAGGCTACATTTGGTAGCCAGTACAAAAGTGAGGAACGGATAAAAGTTATTTTATCCTGTATTTGGATCATGTCCAAGACAGGATAACGCCGGATATAAGAGATTCATAGCCTGGATAGAAATAATCTATGTGGGGAGTGGAATAAAGGTGGATAGAATTTCTTATTTGAATAGCGCAAAAGTTACTTTTCTCGAATAACAAACTTCTTAAGTTAATAAAACTAGAATAATAATCAAATATAAATAATAAGTAAATTCCAATATTTAAAAAACGAAAATTCAAAATAATAAAACAAAATTAACCATAATTTTTGTTTATATGCATGTATTTGAAGTTCTTTCTTTTCTATTATATATATATTATATATAGTATTTATTTGTATTACGTACTTTCGATGTAAATTCCAATATTGGTTCACGTTAAGCTTCACAACTCCTCTGTAGCTCTTTGGTTTACCTCGAAGCTTCACGAAAATGGTGAAAGAGTCGAAGAGAGGCAAAGCTCCTTCTCCTCCATAACTCTCTAGTTGACATGGAAGTTTCATGAAAGAAACGAAAGAGTCAAAGCACTATACTTTTTGGAATCGCGAAAGTGGATGATCGTACTTTTTCTCTCTTACCAGATTTGACATTCATTGCCCAATCTATCTCGTAAATGTTGCTATAGCCCGTATACATTTCTTGTCATGTTCAAACGTGTGGCTCTAAAATGCTATAACGAGCTCCTTTGTTGTTTAAGATTTAGATCGTACAATAATCACATATTGATTGCTAAAGGTTGTTTTTGTTTGTGCATTTGTGGTTTATTTAACAGTGAATCGAGAGAGATTCTTATTATCTTAGATCCATTTAAACTTATATGCAGTTCTTACCAATCATATGTGAAAATATTCAGCTTTATAAACACAACCTAAGTTGATGAGGTCACCAACTTCAAATAATTTTCGTGAGATTAAAGTCAAAAGTAAATGCAATTCTTGGCCGAGTATCAAGTCTCGACATGCCATAACTGTTTTCTTTTTACGGGATCAAAGGCATTAATTAGTCTCAGCGTGCTATAATCATGGTCTAGATCAACTTTGTCACATAAATGATAATGAAATAGATAGATGAGAGTTTTCGGATGGATGTTGACACTACGATTAGAATCCAGGCTCAAACGAAAAGAAGCTAAGGTCCATATGAAACCATGAATACACATGACTCGTAATAATAAAAAGTCCAATCCAAAAACTTAAGGTATAAGTGGAGGGCGACCATATGAATATAAAGAGCATACGGAACCTATTAAGACAATATTTCAACAACCCACTCATGCGCAAACCGAATTAGGAGCGGCATATGAAATTTGATCACGGCAGGTGAAGTTTAACTGATGGGGGGTGGACGCACATACATGGAAAGGATAGCACTGATTTTGATATCATGTTAGAAAGTTCAACCCAAAAGCTTAGATTATTAAGTGGAGGGAAATCACATAAATATAAAGAATGTGTAGGATCCGTTATCAAACGATATTAGATGATATTTCAACAGTGCCCATCGATGGAATGCCTGATGAGTTAATTGATCATGAGATTCCTGTGGGTAGAGTTTGAGTGACGTGCATAGTAGCAAATATTTTTCATTTTTAATGTATTTTGTCCTGAGGAATATGTACGAACATATGCAACTCGCATCATGACGCAACTCCTATATGAATTAATTAACGTAGCGCCTATTCTCGACACAGTTGCAGATATTTTTCATTTTCCATATAGTAAAATCATTGTCAATGATGCATCATTCATCATCTCGATCAACTGCTCCGAATTTGATATTGCCATCTTAAGGTTTGAATTTCTTGTCCCTACCCAGTCTGTCATTTTACGTGTAGATGTCGACATGTATCGTCACAGAATTTTTGAATTGTTCAGATCGGAGCTCCGTTTTACTTCCTTATCAGAAACCACACAATGCCTTCACTTTCAGAAAGAAAAACTGTTGCCTTCAGTGGTCTTTTACTCTTCATTATTGAAGAAAATGATTGAAAGGGAGCAGATGTTGTAGGTCACGATGAGCCGGTCCCTCTTAAATCCTCTCGCCCACTAATAATTCCAGATCCAAAAGATATCTGCATCAGACTTCTCTCTGATTAAGTGACAGTTTTTTGCCTGTTGTTTGATTCTCTCTCTTTTTTTTAACTTTTTTTTTTCCTCCTCTCTTTTTTTGAACTTTTTTTTCCTCCTTTCAATTCATAAGTCTCGTTTCAAATAAAGGTGATAACTGGGACTTTTTAAAAAATATGCATGGCATGCCCTCATTGTCAAGCTGAGCTCAGCTCATCCCTAGTTAGACCCCTACGTATGTCAGAGGCTATGATTAGGTTTCATGCTTATTTATGGCTCCAGCTATTAAAAAAGGGAATTGGGTAAGATGCGGTTGAGCCAAGTCAAGTAGATAATCAAGTGATTGGTAGAACTATCAGCAAACTCTATGGCAGTAGATTCCCCATAGTTCACACAGGTCTTAGATGATAGGTTCCAAAGTCCCAGCGACAGATTGAACCGAGAACCATTTCGCTATCCACAACCATGCAGTTCAAGAACTTGCTTCTTCACCTTCATTAGAGTTCCATACTCCTTAGGTTACACAGCACAATCGATACTCGAAATGACAGTCATCATACACAATCGATACACATCATGCTTCAACCACGAACACTTCGCAGGTGTTTCGGACAATTGCGGTACATTACACAAACCGATTCATGTAAAGTGTATCGCCAAGTGAGAAGATATGGCACACTTCTACATCATAGATCAATAATGCTAGCCAATCCAAACACCGAGCCAAGTCGCGAAAGCTCGACTTCACATACAAGGGATGATATCAACACAGTGGGGTCGATCAGCGAAATGACCACACTCGGAGACTTGTGAGCTCTCTTCCATTGAATTATGCGCCCCGCCCACATCTCCGATGGATAACCAAGTGGAGCTATGTACCGAAGATGGAGACTGGTTCTGTTGCAAAAATTTGGAATGAAAACAAAATAATATATTCCAATGGTTAGGTTGGGCATGAAAAATAATAGGAAAGGAATGTCATAATCAACATGATAAGGTCGAGTAATAGAGGGGAAAAAAATTCACTAGCTAACCATTGGTGTGCTATGGGTCCACTTATATCTGATGATGAGCAAAGCCAAACATGGCCACACACGGCAATCAATTGACTACTCCCCTTTTAATTACCTGCTTTAACATTATCTTTTCCTCTTCATGTGCCCCTTGCTCTTGTCTATCCCTGGATTTTGGGGAGAGGACACGTGAGGTCATTCATCCTTTCGCTTGCTGCATCCATGAGCAGTGAGCAATGAGCAATAGGAATATCAAGAGACTTCATGAGATTCCTCAAGACATTGGATCTCCAGTGACTCCGAAAGAAGTGCTGTCGAAGATATGGAGCTCAGTTTTGCCATGGAAAAAAGTTAGCATCGCCATGTAATATGGCAAATAGAGTTCAGATGAATATCTGTCCAGGAGTCACGTTGCCCCAAACTCCATCCCCCAATTGATGGATAGAATTACCCGCCAACAATGACATTAATGCACCTCAAGGTCAACTCTTGCACTTCGTTATGTGATGGTTAACAAAAAAGTACGTTGGACCATTGGAGTTGCTATTATTTAGTTTTTTCATACATAAACTAATTCAAAAGTCCTTACCAAAAAAACTAATTCAAAAGTATATATTTCGCCTTAACAAAAACCCTACAAGTTCAATTTGCTTATCTTTATCGATTGTTCATTAACATATGTAATTCGAGATATTATAAAAACCGGGCATCGTACTAGACTTTCGCAAGTTCATAAAAATCGCAGGTCCCTTTTTTTTTTGCTAACCTTTTCTGGGTCCGACTTTAATTATTCCACAAGCCACTGAATCTAGTTTAATTTGAAGTATATGAGCTTTTTTGCATAAGTAATACTCCAATTGTAGATTTCTTCCCGTCCAAAATCTCCTCCTTTGGACATGGTGATGTGTGTGTGTGTGTATATATAAATATTGCTTCTCCTGTATATATGCTGTTTTCTGCTGCACTGATTTGTAATTTCCAACTCTCCATTGTTCGAAAGTGGTTATGCCATATTAGTCTTTCTAGGCTAGCTGTTCATTGCTCATGAAATCACAACTTTATGTCATCGTGATTTGATGAGTGTTTTGAGTTGAAGAGCTATCATTTCGCCATCCATCATTTTCTTTAATTTCTCTAACCTTCACTGCCGTATCAAAAGGGAGGCTCGGAGTCCCAAATCACAAAGAGCAAAGTGGGAAAGGTTGAGGAACAGGGGACTTGCAATTTTTTGAAGAGCCCTACAGCTTCTCTTGAATCAACGAAAATCAACAAACTGAAAGGTTTTTATTTGGCTTCGCCATTCTTGATTCTTATTAATTTACCAGGAACGACGTCGCCTGGTATTCGAGGGATTGTCCAATAATTTTTTCAGATGGTGAAAATGGAAAGTGGAAACTCCAACGATGACAGGGGCCTTCCTACCCCACTTTTTGGAATCTAATTTCATCAAAACCTGTCAATCATTCCTTTTTAGGGATAGTTGAATGCCCCTTTCAGGTCGCAACAGAAGCATCATGCGCTCTCTTGTTTCTAAGGCAAAGAGGGACCAGGCACACGCTTCTCGTCATGTTCTCAAATCCCACTTCCATGTCTCCAACTAAGCTTCTAAAGCGACATGTCTATCTTTTACAAATAAAGTCAGAACCTTTCTCTAACTTTTCCATTTGCTCCACTATAGCCCCCAATAACTAATGAAAGGAAATGGATCTATTTCCAAATTGGTCATATATTAAGTAATAAAAAGACAACAAATATAATTAGCATATCTCTTATAACTTCTCATTTCATCAAGTTCCTTATGCATGAAACTACCCAATTTCTTCCCATAGACAACCACCATTATACTTCGCACATGCAAGTAGCACATGCCATGTCACCAGTCTCCCTCTACTTCAGGAATGTGCAGCACACCTGATGGCCACTGGGCATAATTTAAGATCCGATCATTGCAACGCAAATGGACATTCAAGGACTGGTACTGCTGGTCTCATCCATTCTCGCTTGGTGGGGTTTTATTTTCAATTCCTCAAGTTATGCATGAGAACCTGATGGACATTGGAGGAAGGTCATCAATATTTCTTTTTGTCTGGAAGATCTTTCAAATTCACCAGCACATTGTCACATTCCACATCAAAATGCAGAATATTGGCAGCATCCATTCCAATTATGAACCGCTTTCGGCATTCTAGATGCCTGCAGACTATGCAGGTTAGAGGCTGGAGATAAGCAGCACAGAAAAGAAGGAACGACCACTGAATGAAGTGACTGGCAAGATGGCATGCTTATTGTTCCAAGACATTTAAATTCTTTGTTGTTGTGGCTAACGAGATGTTTCTATCCTTCTATCTAGTACCCAATCATGCTGATTGTAACAACTATAAAACAAAATTATTGAATCAATGCAAATATCAAATTTGAAAGCATACGCTGGAAAAAATACTTATCTTTGTGGAGTAAAACGTGCCTCACAGAACCATCGGCCATAAATTCTGCAATAGTGGCTAAGGTTCCTCGAGGCCCATTTTGCGCAACACATAAAATGCCACAACATTCGAATGCTGAAGCTTTGATAGAATGTCAGCTTCCCACTGAAACTCAGTCGTCTAAAAAACAAGAATTAGCCTAGTTAGTAAATGGATCAAGCAGTAGAGATGCATAAAAATTGGACACGATGATAAGAAAGAGGGAAAGAGACGGAGAATGCTATTAGCAGTAAGTTCAACAGTACAGAGTGCCATTCGGGATGCACGCATATAATACCCATAATAAGACCACAATTGAGTCTACATAATATTTTAAAAAAGGGACTCACTAATTTTTCCTGCTTCTAAGATCAACCTGTGAAGCAACTTTTCTTTATCACTCGATAGAAACATCCGTCCCTCTCCATTTCCCATGATAAACAGATCCTGAAAGTACCAGAACACACTTCTCTAAGCTCTTCAAGTCCTTCGTTCTTTATTACTGACTAGAAGAATATGGAGCAGTCACCCAAAAGGACAAAAAGAAAAGCTGGCAAAACAAAATCTGGTGAAAGGAAGCCAAAACAAAAGTTTCATAGAAGAACATCCAGCAAAGAAATGATGAATGCCCGAACCGTGACAATCCACACAAGCTTAATGGCAGTGTCACCAAAGCAAATGATAGATGTAAACTGTATACTCCCATAAGTAATTGTGAAAAGACGAAGCATGCAGACACCAAAGTGTGTCGTGTCTATGCGACTATTATTATAACTTGTCCCAGATGCTATTGATGTCGGTACAGGCTGTACAACAGAGTCTTATCAAAGAGGCCTGCACCATAATTTTCACAATTACACTACGGTATGACAAAAGGGATCCACCACCATCAAGTATGGTATTGGCAATTAGGGCTTACCTCCTGTACCAATTCTGAAGAGAGCTAATGTCAAAAGCTTTCCCAAGCAGATTCTACACGCAGATCCATATTTCGTACTTTTTTAACTTCGTATAACCACCACACCATTTCCCCAAAGAACGCAACCTGGTTCATCTTCAGAACCACATGAGTCTGCAGGAACTTGGAAGGACAACAAAAATTTTCACTTCTCATCATAAAAAATCCTTTAGGGAAGAATGAGCTTGGCAACAAGGATCTGATTTAAAGGGGGAACAACGGTCTTGCCAAATATTAACAACCCGTATTAAGACCAGTAAGTCTTGGATTTTTGTCCCACCTACCCATTGTTCCTAATTCCCTGGTAAAAAGAAAAAGGATCGGATTGGAATCCATATCTCTGGAAAAATCCCCATCATATCATAGGGGTCACAGGACTAGCTCCAGGTCGATTGTCAGCTACCAGGCACGCAAAGCTCCAACGTCAGGGATAAGGATACAGGATTTTGCGGCGGACCAAAATCATCATGGGAGAATAAAAATGAATTGGACCATTTTCAACAGGATGATCCTGGTCCATAAGAGAAATATCCATTTTCCTACCAATGCTAATTCATGCTTTTCCCTGTTCAAGCTCACGCCAGCCCCTTCTTTATGCAGCTGAGCAGAATCAAATGAATTTTCGAACTCCCAAGGTAAATCATTTGGCGAGCCAAAGGAAAAAAAGGCAAAACAGCACAGCAGACAATCACTTAGAACAGGATCCAAGGAGCACATGTGCTAGCAAACAGCAACAAGCAGCAACTGAACTGGAGGCAATGACTTTCCAGACGTAAATGGAACCACAAATCTAGCGAGCACGTGTAACTACAGTTGGGAAATTCCTACCACTAATCTTCAGATAGATTAGGACAGAGTCGAGTGCAAATAGTAAGCACCAGTATAATGATTCAAAGAAAAAATTCTTGATAATCACAACAAAGTTATGATCTTGTCAATGGAAACAAAGCAAGGTACATGAATTGCCATAGAGAAATAAAAAGGGACCTGGGGAAGGGCGAGCAAGAGATGCAGTGTACAGTGAGCTTTCCACAATTCATTTTTAGAGCTCTGTTTTGAAATAATCAAACAGCGAGAATTTGGTATTTCTGTGCAAGTGACACTCTCTCAAGTCTCGAGTTCGCTGGCATCAAAATCGAAATCCTTCAGAAAGGGAATCCTCTGGTATAGTTCTTCTTCGAAGCTTCGGCCAATCGCTTGACACCTTTGACAGTGCTGTAGAACTCCATCAACTCATTGGCAACATCATCCGTATGACACCCAACAAATACTTTTAAGAATCTCCTCTCCGTCATCCTGAGAGCCCTGAAGACGGTCGGGCCTTGGATTTGAGGAGAGAGACCCATGTCCTGAATCTTGGCAGCAAGAAGAACACGCGGCCTCAGCACGTTCTCCAAATTACAGTGCAAGAGAAATGGGTGTTCGAAAATAACCTTTGCGGGGAGCTTCATGATTCCAAGAATGAAAGTCATGTTCCTTTGGATCTTATCAATGGAGAAGGTGAGCATAAAGGGGGAACGACCGAATAGACCCAACACCTCCTCCTCTGAGAACCCAAACTTCTCCAAATTAGCCACCTTTTCACGGATTGTGGTCAGCCTGGAGATGGCCATGATGGTCACCACATATTTATAAGACTTGGAGTTCTGGGGAACCCCGGTCCTGCGAATGTAATCCAGCTTTTCATCCTCCAAAGAAGTGCGGGGGATCAAAGTCGGGCGAGACATGAGCATGGGAACCAAGTCGTCCTTGCTAACGCCCGTCTTCTCATACAGCTCAACAATGGCCTTAATCCTGCCGGGGAAATCGTAGGTGAGGATGGAAGGGTTGCGAATGATGGCCCGGCGGAGGACTTCCTTGGAGCCGAAGAGGGAGATGAAGTACTGGAGGCGGTCATCGAGGTGGTGGTTGATGCGGCAGCTGAGGAAGCGAGGGCGGCAGTGGATGACCTTGACGAGGTCGGGACCGGTGATGCCCACGTCGGTCAGTATCTGGAGCTTGGAGCGAAGCCGGGCGAGGTTGGCCCTGCGGAGAGAAGGGCGGCGAGAGAACAGCCTGGAGATGTCATCGTCGCTGCAGCCCCACCGGCGGAGCAATTCGGCAGAGCCTTGAGGTGGGTCTTCGTTCGGACAAAGGGTCGAGCAGGTGGCGGGCGCGGGGAGGAGAGAGAACGTGAGAGAGGCGGCGAGGGAGAAGATTCTGGGGAAATCACAAACGGAAGGTGCGGGGAGACGGAACAGGGATCTCATGAGTAGGAGGGATGTGAAGACCGGCAGCGCCGTTGAGCTGCTGCTGCTGCTTCTGCTTCTTCTTCGTCGTCGTCTTCTTCTTGAAAGAGCAAGCGTGAATGAATGAAAGTGATGGATTTGGGCGACTCCGAGGTCGGAGTCCCTTCCCTTCGCCGGACGTTTCGGATGATCCGAACGACGGGAACAATCTGGGATCACAGCTCCAGGATAAAAGGGGCCACCGGATCGAATGGAGCAAAGCAAGACGAAGAAGCTTCTCCGACCAACGAAAGTCTCTTGGCGCCAACCTAACCTTCCCGTTCAAATTGCATTATGTATATGTACACAAAACAGTCTCCAATTCGTCTCGTTGCTGACTTTTGGGGAGGCGTGACTTCTCACTTTAGCAAAGCAGGGGACATCGCATATCAATGATATCATTTCCACACACATACATTTTCAAGTGAAATGTCAAAATTAAACCATCTGCTTTTACCGCCGTTCAATTTGGTTCCCGAATTCTGAAATTTGGTTCAGTTTCATCACATACCATACCAGTGTTCCTCGCCAAAAAGTTTGACTTTACACGACTAATTCACATGCAATTCATGTTTTCCTTCCGTTTTCCGTCCGTGGTCATTGCTTCGTCGACCATCGTCGAGAGGATTGGAGTACATACAAAATGTTCTTCGAAAGAATCCTTTCTACTCGAATTTTGGATTCTATAACGGTACAAGAGCCGAAGGAGAAGAAACACAGACAAGAAAGTGCCGCATTTGGGTCATTGTCCCTGTACAAATTGCAAGCCGCACCCGAATTGCTATGCAGAAAAGGGAAAAGGACCGTAGGTCCTGATAACGAAACCCCTTGGGTTCAGTTTTCTGTTAAACAATAAAAGCACAAGGTGATTCAGAGAGTCGAAGGGAACAAAATCTCGCGCAGAGGCTCGAGGTACGCCTGTCACTAATCACTTCAGTCTATGCCGACGCACGTAGTGAGAATTGCGGAAAGTTTAGACAGCACTTTATTTAGGCACAGCAGGTGCAGGAACTATTCCCCATCTCCTTCGAACGTCTTCCAAATCCTCGTGGAAGTGCCGTTCATAATATAGACACATGAGGTCCGTGCACCTCATACCCGCCTGAACAGCCCATGGGAAGTAATGCTGGAAGAATAAAGCCCTTTGCTTCTCATTGAATCTCGCTGTGCCTCCTAAAACAGATAGGAGGCACATAGGCAGGTACATCTGCTCGAACTCTATCACCTTAAGAGCTGACTCGCCTATTAAATTAGTTGGGAGACCAAACAAAGTGTGCCAAAAGTCGTGCACCTCTCGAGCCCGCATGGCCACATATGCCAATTCATCGGTCTCCATGAACCGCACAGGTGGCCGGTCATCTGGGGAAAAGTTCCTAGATCCCATAAACCTGGCATATGCAGCACCAAATGTATTCTCTGGTAGGTCCCACGCATGACTGACCTCGGTAGATATTACTCGTGGTCGGTCCAATAGAATCGCCTGCCAAAACAGGATTTTATCTAATTGCAGTTCAGAAACGAAAGGCAGACTCAATAAAATAAATGATTTCTCGAGTAAAAAAAAAACTCTTGACACCGGATGGCTTGTTACTAAGCTGTAGGAAGTAATGTTTAAGATGACGATACAAACATATCACTAACTTAAAGGATCCCATTTGATTTTCTTAGCAAGGTAGGTGCCCAATATATACGACAAGATCAATTGCTTGAACATGGGTTTAGTTACTGGCCAGCTCATGCAATAGAGAAAATGCAGAGCAGAGACACATCAGACATACTCGTCCTCAGAGTATAATGCAGGTTGTGTTCTGACAAAAATGCTACTGAGTTAAGTTTTAAGAGAACCTGTAGAGGTAAGTGCGAAGTTCCAGCGTCAATGAGAAAAAACCCGCAATGACATTTCATTTCTGGCTAGATGCCCTCTAAGACTAAAGAATGTTTTTAGTCGGACACTCTAATGCTGAAAAGACAAAAATCATTATTACATGACTGTTATAAGTACAATTTTGGAATGTTGGAAAGTTGCAACTCAACGCGGATCAGCACAAGTTCAACAAGTTCAGCATGTACAGAACATAACTAGGTATGCTAAGACATCTGAAGGAAACAGCCCAAAAATCATGTAAAGAATCTCGGACAGTGTTCTTCTGGCACTATACGCTTGCAGAATGCTAAGGTCATTCAACATAAGGGACAGCAAAAGCAAGCCAAAAGAATAGTCACCGAAGACATGCCATAAGACAAATAAAACTCAGAATATCTGGATCACTAACATGCGATTAGTTATCTATAATTTAACCAAGGAATAGTTTCTCACCAAAAATACTGCACATCCCATGTACAGTGTCAGGCTTACAAGTAATCATTCATGTTTAATAATTTCTTCTTTTGCATTTAATTGCATATAAAAACCAAAATACATATACTAAGAGTAAAAAAACAGTTGAGATGAATTAAGAAACTTACTCTGCCTTCCGGACTCCTCTTCATCCTCTCAAGGACTCTCTCAAAAGCAGGCTTGCCAGTCGTCTCACCAAGAGCCGCTATAAGATCTGCTCTTCGAGGGTCAAGCAATGCACCCATAGCCGAACCTACAGCAACTGCTGCTTGCTGCCACCTATTGAGGCGGACGCGAGCACCTCCTATCATGGCTCGCTCTAATTATCTATCAATCCAATGACAAACAAAAACTCATTTATATGATCCAAAACCTCAGAAAATGTTCTCAATGATGCTTGGAAAAATACAAGATAGACCGACAAGGACATACTTTCAACTAGTGCCGCCACTAAAAAAGCAATAGATTAATAGATTCAAAACCGAGGCAGCCACACTACATAAATAAACAATACAAGATGCCACAACGTCCAACTTGAAAGATCTACAAAGATAAATCAAAGTGCCAGTGAACCCTTTAATCTATACACAAGAATATCAAATATGTGACTGTAATTTTAGTCTACATTTATTGTCATTTTTCACTAAAAGATACCTTTAGTGAAGAAATTAATTACTTGCAATTGATATAGAACTTCACATCCAAGTTTGCTTGTGGAAAGGAAAAGTTACTCCAAGGAATAACACTGGGAAAAAGTAGTTACGCTAGGCTCCGAATTTGTGACAGTTCTGAAAAAAAAATTCTAGGAAGACATTTTCTGGAAAATGACCATATTTTCCGGTATTTGGCTGATACCTGAAAATGAAAAGGACAATATTTTCTGTCATTTGGAAAGGAAAATAATATTTTCTTCTAAATAGACATGCATTTCCAATGCTTGGTCTCAAACCTGGCCTCTGCGGACCCGGGTCCATCAAGGCCGAACGCCAGACTCCGTGCCTGTGCCTCCCGGCGCCCTGGCTCGGGTCCATCGAGCCAGAGCGCGGAACACAATCCGCCTCCCGACCCGGGCAACATTATGGAAATTTTCCGGGCAAAATCAGATCATTCAAACTAACAATCTTAGCTTAAAAACATATGTTCACTACGCTGGAGCACCAGCTCAAAGTAACCGAGGCACCAGCCTGGGGTGGTCAATGACCGCAATAGCCTAATCTCTGCACAATCCCAGGCACAAGAGATGCTCAAAAGCTAACCCTTTTTCCCCCTAAAAACGAACTCGTTCCCCCCATCAACCAATCCATTCAATCGACACAACCCACATCGCCGGCGCGCTAATCATCCCAGATCGTTCGATTCACCTCCCTAAATCAGACCAAGGGAACGAAATTCTAACAGAAGCGAAGCCGCAGGCCATCAATGTTGGACCGCGCATTTCCGCAGCCGCAAAGCGGAGAACCCCCTCTTTCCCAACACCGAGAAACTTTGCGTCCCCCCCCCCCGCCCCCCCGAAGCTTACCTGATCGGTGAACCCACCCGCACGGGATGGGGCCGGAAGGCAACTCGCCAGAAACCCTAGAGAATCGCCGGCAACCGAGGGCGGCCGAAACCGAGAACGATCGAGATCGAAGCCAGCCTGAGGGAGGAGGACTCGAACTGTTGTTATGAGGGGGAAGAGAGGAAGAAGCGCCAGCGTCAGAAAGATGGAAAAATGATTTTGCTTTTTTTTTGATAAACGGAAATTATTTTGTCATCTTTTTTTTTTTTGGTCGGGATTTTGTCATCCAATTGAAATCTACTGTTTTTTTTTTTGGTCAAAATTTGAAATCTACTTGGAGCTGCAATTTTTTAGGGAAATTTTCAATTTTGGACCCAAAGTGAGCCCATTTTCTCAAAATGGGGTCTCAAGTGCAATCAGTCTCAAAATGGGGTCCCAAGTGCCCAATCAGTCTCAATTTGGTACCTGGGTTCGCCGGCCGGCCAAATAGTCACCGGCGGCGAGTTTTTTACTGTTCAGGTGGCTGGAACAGTAATTTTTACTTTTTAATTTTTTTTTTTGCTTTTTTTTTTCTCTATGGCCGGCGGAGGCTGCCCTCGCCAGCGTTGGGGAGGGCCACCCCGGCGAGGGCCGCCCAGCCTTCCCCGACGGCCCTCGCCCGACGCCGCAGGCGAGGGTTGCCCTCGCCGGCGTCGGCGAGGGCGACCCTTGCCCTCGCCGACGTCGGGGAAGGCTGGGCGGCCCTCGCCCGACGCCGGCGAGGGCAACCCTCGCCTGGGCAGGCGAGGGCCGCCCTCGCCTCGGCTGGGCGGGCGAGGGCCGACCCTCGCCTGCCCAAGCGAGGGTTGCTCTCGCCGACGTCGGGAAAGGCTGGGCGGCCCTCGCCCGACGCTAGCGACGGCGACCCTCGCTAGACCTGGCGACTCTCGCTAGATCCGGCGAGGGCACCGTGTCGGCCACACGATCGACAGGAGCTAGAGCACACCTGAGAACCCCGTCCCCGAGCCCGGCTCGGGCAGCTTCGTGGAGAGGTACGGCGAGCTGAGGCGGAAGGTGAGGAAGGAGAGGGAACTGGAGAGGGAGAGGAGGAGGTGGGAAGAGAAGGGGGCTGCGGCGCCCATGCTAGCGGAGCTGAGGCTGTCGGAGGAGGAGCTGAGGAGGCTGAGTGGGATCTGGCGAGGGTCGCCCTCGTCGGCGCCGGGCGAGGGCCGCCTGCCTTCCCCGACGCCGGCGAGGGCAAGGGTCGCCCTCGCCCGCCCAGGCCGAGGCGAGGCGGCCTCGACCGCCTCAGCCCGAGGCGAGGCGGCCCTCGCCCCGATGCCGGCGAGGGTCGCCCCGCCCGCCCAGCGAGGGTTGCCCTCGTCGGCATCGGGCAAGGGCCGCCCAGCCTTCCCCGACGTCAGCGAGGGCAAGGGTCGCCCTCGCCTGCAGCGTCGGGCGAGGGCCGTCGGGGAAGGCTGGGCGGCCCTCGCCGGGGCGGCCCTCCCCGACGCTAGCGAGGGCAGCCTCCGCCGGCCATAGAGAAAAAAAAAAAAAAAGAAAAAAAAAAACAATTTAAAAAGTAAAAAATTACTGTTCCGGCCACCGGAACAGTAAAAAACTCGCCGCCGGTGACTATTTGGCCGGCCGGCGAACTCAGGTACCAAATTGAGACTGATTGGGCACTTGGGATTCCATTTTGAGACTGATTGCACTTGAAACCCTATTTTGAGAAAATGGGCTCACTTTGGACCCCAAATTGAAAATTTCCCAATTTTTTATTGAAACATCCAAATTTTTAACTTCGGGACCAAATTGGGTTGAGTCGGCTGGTAAAGTTTGATCTCTCCGCGTATCACACCCAAGTTCGAATCCCTCTGGAGCACGCGGAGAATGTTCTCCCAGCCCTTAGAGGGTCTACTGATGAACCACATGTTCCTTCCACCAAGAGACCTAGAGACCTCCCTGGGAGCGAGAAAGTCGAGGTACATACTATTGCGTAAAGACCTTATATCTACGACAAAAAATTTAATTTGAGTTTTAACTATTTAATACAAACTTGAGATTTCAAGTAAAGGAGTTGACTCTCTACACGATTTAGCAGAGAGCCCACGAACACAAGTTAATCCGCGATTCACTCGCTCCAAGTTTGAAGTTTGAGAAAGACAAGCAAGCACGAGAACACAGCCAATCAAAATTAGTGTTACTAAAATAGGGAAATTAGCAAAAAAGCCTACATAAAATTGTACCATGACTTGTGTGATTTGCAACAATCCGAATGACTCAAACTAGTCTTCTGTCATAAACCGAGCTTTTTTACCACGCCCGTGGCACATGTTCCGAGATATGTATTTTTTTCACATGTGAGATATATTGATTATGAAAGGAGACTTTTGTAATATTTTATTACTCGAGATATATTTAGAACGTAGCCAATCATTTTACTACAATATCAGACATATTTATCACAAAAATACTAAGATTCAATTATCATCAAATGCTTGTTTAATCTACTGAAAAGGCTACCCTTCTTATTTTATTTATTTCGTGAATGCAAAAGATGAGTAAAGAACAAATATACACATTTCATTCAGCTTCAGAGAAATTTTCCCCATAAAACAACACCCTGTTAGAAGAAGCATCCACCTTAGAAGTGAAAAATGTGAGTTCGAAATATTTCCTTCGTGCCACCTTTTGCATAAAAACGTCAAATAATTAAATGACAAATCATACGTAAATTTCTCGATATATCTTATTATAATTGAGAACAATTCTTTCACTTTCAAATTTCTCAATATTTCCATATTCGACCATCAAATCCTAGTAGATTGGTTTAAGCAGCAACGTCCCCATACTAATGTGCAGCAACAACAGGAGAAACGGGGCAAAGTCGCAAGATGCAAAAATCAATGGATTGAAGAAAACAAGTTCTGTTGATATCAAGATTCGCAGCAGACGTATATGCATCTGCTGCGGAAGCTGATATGGTGCTTCAAATTGGAGTCCAACAATGAACAGCCAGCACATCAAACATATTACACAAATTGATGCAGTAAAGTGTTTCAGTATTCAGATCACAAAACAATAAAAGCACTCGGTTGTCCGAAGTCACGGGCTCCACTTGGATCTTTTCAGCGGTAACCTTCGATTCAGGAGACATGCGCAAAGGCCTGTCCGGACTCACTTACCTCCACCACCGAAAAGGTAATCCAGAGATGATCCACCCCCAGGTGCAGCGTGGACCTTGGTCGAGGGTCGATCCTGCACGTATAACTCGGGTCATCAATGGACTGGATAAATCCATGCTGAACAAAAGTCAGATGAGCAGTCATTTAACGACAATTTAGCCCTAGAAGGCAAAGCAGAATTGTTATGTCCAAAACCTTTCTTCCCACCTCATCAAAATTACACAAAATATTCAGGAAAAAACCTCATGTGCCGGCTAATGTTTCAAACCCTACACAATATACTTCACAGAACAAGCTAACATGTCGATCCCATGACATTCCGGATTCTTCTGATACCTGATTGACAGAGTCCAGCAAGCCACAAGGTTTCTTGACAACAGTACAGTGGAAATGATCTATGATCTCATGAAACTATTAAAGAAGGCCATTGACAGCAGGTTTGATCAACAAGAGAAGGAAAAGTGTTATAAGTACAGGAGAATCTGACATTCTTGCACGCTGCTTGAAGCTTGAAGCATCAGCACGACATGCCCTATCAACAAACTTCTACATGGACCCTGGTTCATGGACCTAAGGCAATCACGGCATTTGATTATTGGGATTGAGACCCACACGAGAGGCACAAAGGATCACTTGCCATGATGAACATGGTCTTTGTGGATCCGGGTCCAGGCAAGAATTTGCCCATATCTTACAAGGTATCAGGACAATCCATAGGCAACCAGAAAAAATCCTCGGGAGACGACTACCCTGGGGGATTGTAAGAAATGGGCATTAATCTGCTTGGGGGTGGTCAAAGGACCACAACATTTAGCAGGTGTCTCTCACAAAGAATACACATGGCAACACAGCTCTATCTCATGAAACAACGTTCTAGAATAAATGACAATATGATATATTTTATTCTCTACCCATAAATGAGAAACCAAAGTCCGCACAATATCAAGGGCTTACCTTCCTCCATTGGATGCATGGATCCTAAAACATTCAATGGTGTGATTTTTATCTCTAGACTACCATCAATGATGTCCTACATTGCCTCTTCGGACACTTCGTGAATTAATAAGTTCCTCTAACAGCATCCTTTTAAAAAAGGGCCATGCATGTGAGGAAGGGTCTGGTTAATTGAAGGGAGAGAAAGCAGCATCCATATGAACACATTAGTGTGATTGAATATCTTTCGAAAATGATCATTTCAGTTACATATATCTAAGAAATTAGAGAACATCGAGGTCAAACTTTGGACTTCTCGACGTAATTTATGATCCCGTGATTGCTGCCCTACAAAATTGTTCACTTCCAAAAAATGAACATGCGGATCTACAACCAGACTTTGCCATCTACCGACAATGTCATCCAGTACCAGCTCAAACCTGTACTGATGAGAAAGAGTTTCAAACAAGAGGACCTCACTGAGTTAAAAAAATTATCCCAATACAATTTAATCATGGCAAAAGAAAGTTGAAGAAGGATTAAACTTTTGAGCTTGTAACATCTGTGCGAAAAGAGGAACGATTGGCCACTTCTCAGAGCACACAGCCTAAGAAACAGAACCAAGAAACTCCAAAAAGGATTTTGATTGGATAAAACCAAGTCTAAACCTTTGTCAGTTAAGACTCCTAATACAACTCAGAATTGATAAAAAAAAAAAGTAGGCACACAATCCCAATCACATCCTTGTATTCCTTATGGCAAAAATTTTCTCTCCTTGTACCTTAAGAATGCACCCTTAATTTTTGCATAAAACTAACTGAAGAATTTTGACTTGACCATGCTAAAGAATGAGCAAGCTGACATTAAGTATTAACATCATGTGGACGACAGCAAACAAACTTACAAGTTTTGCATTTTCGCACAACATAGGAGACATGTTTCACATGCAATCAAATAAATTCCACAGGCAGTAAAAGAATCAAAGGTAATGTTCTTGATTCTTGTTAGCAAAAACGGTTGCACCCTCCAACGATACTCTCCTACAGTTCACTAGCAAAAGGACTCCACTCTACAAATGAGAAGAATATCAAGCGATAGTGATATCACAATTAATTAAACGATATAACTTCCCTCAAAAAGCAAGCAGAACGTGAGTTATAATAATATGGCAGTTTAAATATCATAGTGACAAAAACTTCTGTGAGTTACCTGTATTACATGGGAATAATCCTCCCAATTATCTCTCCAGGTATAAGACTTTGGTTGGCAAACACTCACTAAAATTGCTAAAACAGTTATCCTGTTAAATGCTGAATGACAAAGCTGCCATGGCTACAAATTTACCGTGAGGAAGTTGCCAGTGTTCTGACCATCAGCTCTCAGGTAGTTGTTTGACGAAGTACTATGGATTCCAGCAGGAATCTGCTTGGTAGGATCTACTGGAGGAGAAACAGCCACAGGTTTTGAGGGAGGTGGATTGTCCACCTCAGTCGGAGCAGTCTGGTGACTGCTTGCAGCTGCTTTTGGAGCCTCTCCACTACCAAAAAGGTAGCCCAAAGAACTCTGTCCTCCACCACTGCTAACTCCACGACCCATTGTGCCTACTTGCCTGGATACAAGGACAAGTAAAAAGAGGAAAAGCAGCGGAAGATCAAGAGGAATTGTGGAAAAGATCAATCAACCATACCTACAGATATCTCTAGAGCTGAACATGGGATGGAATGGAATCGAAGAAACATGCCAACATAAAACAGTGAACCAACACGAACACTAGTGGTTTCAAAGCGCCATTAAACAAGTAATACAAATTTTCATCTGTTTTTCCGTTCACAAACTGTCAATTCATCCTTGTACATGCACAGAGTTAAATCCTTCCCTGACTCAAATGAAGTGGCAATTATCACTGCCATAAAGAGAACATCTGACAATTACCAACATAAGATCATGTGACAGCGCTCTCCTGTTATTAGACAAAATATGTTTCAACTGAGGGTGCTTTCCTCTGCTTACTGACTTCAGGAATCAAACTCAGTCAAATCATGATTAGAGTTACCATAAACAAGAAACTACCAAACTACTTTCACAAGAAAGAAAGAAACTCCTTTAGGATGTCTCCCCTGGCTTCTTGTCACAGATTCTACATGAGCTTAAATGCTATTTTATTTGTTCAAGATGTGATTTGTTCATGTCAAATAAAATACAAATCTTAAAAGCTAAAGCAAAAGGGCAGAAAGGCACAAACACCCGGAATACTCACTATATCTTACTAACATGCACAGAAAATCCTAGTCGTACATTAGTTTTCTGTCATGGTATATAATTGCTAAAGTATCCATGGAAAACAATGATGGGAGAAAATGGCCTAGGTACGTGACGACGGGTGACTGCAAGAGAAAAGATCAAGAACATTGTAATAATCCAAGGATCTCATGTGACAAAAAGTAAAAGTTTCTATTCCCTCATTTAAGCACCTTGCTCAAGCAACACATCTATGTGCAGAAAACAAGTTACGGAATCTGGAAGCAAAGCTCACGAATAATTCCTTCAATCGTGAAACTCAAGCTGCAAATTTTAGAGCAAAGATGAATTTTAAAGTCAAAACTAAATACGTTCCTCTTCTTAAAGAAATTTTCAACACTGCGAAGTGAATTTCAATGGCCAGAATAATCAAGAGATGAATGGAGAAGATGTTTAGTTTAGATCCAGAGAACTCGAACACTTTTGACTTCGAAAAAACTACAAATTAAAAACCATAAGGACAAACTCGGTCTGTTCCGTTTAAATCCATATGATAGAACTCCGTGCAAAAAGTTGACGTGCAGCTTGGAAAATAAGCATAAAGTATAAAGAGTAAACTGGAAAACACATCTTTAGCAGAAGTTTTCAATCAGTCGCAAGTTTTTCCATGATCGATAAAACAGAGCAAATGCTGTAGCACACTTAACCTACAGGCAGAGAGACAGAGAGTCTTACAATGAACAAAGAACGAGTAGCAAAAATAAGAGCAAATTTTCCACCAGATATTAGAAGGAAAAGCAAAGAAGTTCCTTTCAGGAATTCAAGTTTCCAAACACACGTACGAACAATGTCCCGGGATACATAGGGTTGATCAATGTATAGAAATGTACTGGGGAACTATACATTTCTACTTCACCATCTTCGCAACAAATTTACTCCCTCTTCTTCTTCCGCGAATTTCGTACTACAACAAATCAAAGATTTGGAGGACAACTCAGTTAACTCATATCCAGGCCAAAAGCGGGGACTATAACAATTCTAGATCCACAACCTTTCTAAACTATCAAAGGCCATTTGTTGTAGGTCTAAAGGAGACACATCCGTACGCCCAAGCGCCACCTAATGCGGATGATGGCTAATCACGTACGCTTCGAACATCACACAACACCAAATAAACGCGACGGCAACACAATCGCTGATCACAAGCCTCGTAGAACCTCAAAAAAGGGCGAAACGATCCCCCCCCCCCCCCCACCCCCACCAAACCTCTTCCGGAGCACGGCGACACACAACATTTCGAAAGCTACACGCCCTTCGAGCAGCAGAAAAGTCTCGATCGCAAAAAAAAAAAAAAAAACACTCTTGCCGAGCGAAAGAGAGAAGAAACACACACGAGAAAGCAACGGCGACACCGCCAGCAGATCCGCCAAGCGAGAGACGCGTCTCGCCGAAGCGGACGCTGACAATTCGGCGCGACGCCGCCGGCGGACGCGCACCGAGGACGCGAGATCGAATCGGTGAACGGCGGAGGGAGGGAGACTTTCAGGGCGGCGAATCTACCGTCCACGGCGGACCGAGATCTAGGGTTACGCGCATGCGCGAGCTCGGGGGACGGGTTTACCTTGGGGGGCCTCGACGGCGGGATCGGATCCGATCGGAGGGGAGAGATCTGAGAGCGGCGGAACTGGAGAGTGAGCGAGCGAGCGAGCGAACGAACGAGCGTGCGAGGGAGAGAGAGAGAGAGAGATAAATAAAAGAGACGATGATGACTGCGGTTCTACAGTAACAGTGACACCGACTCAACTGCGCATCGGCACGCTGTTTCTAAAAAATTACAATTGAGTACACGAACTTTCAAAAAATGAAATTCAATCTTAAAATTTGTCACCATAGCGTAAATTGAGTGATAACACTATCGAAATACGCAATCGAATCCCACAATTTGTCGGATTAGTCCGGTCAGATCCTTTTATTGATTGTACTTTTTAAAAATTATAGGATTCGATTATATTTTCGTGATAAAATTTAAGATTCGGTTGCATTTTGGTAAAAATCTTTAAAATTCGATTATATTTTTCGTGACAAGTTTTAGGATACGTGACACACTTATTCTTTATTTTCTTTTTCGGAAATTAAAGATTTGTTTCTTTCTGCTCCCCGTTTTGGCATTTTGCTTCCGTGCTCTTTTTTATTATTATTATTATTATTTAATTTTTTTAAAAAAAGGCAGAACACGACGAACAATGAAACATTCATTATGCCGGAACCTCGTTCCCCACCTTGGGAGAATGAACGTGGAAAAGGTGCGGCGGTGTACATAAGTCTCGGTAGAGTAGTACCTAGGAAAAATGAAATAAATAATGCCTAAATTTTAACCCAATATGTAATGTGATCCCTAAATTTTTCATTTATTCAATATCGTCCCTGAACTTTTGATATAAATTCAATTTAGTCCATGAACTATACGAAAAGTTTAGGGACCACATTGCACATTGGGTTAAAGTTTAGAGACCATATTGAACAAATTGAAAGCTTAGAGACCATATTGCACATTAGGCTAAAGTTTAGGGAATACATTCAACAAATTAAAAGTTCGGAGACTAATTGTACATTGGGCTAAAGTTCACAGACTGTTTATGGCATTATTATATCTCTAAACTAACGGCGCGATTCAGAATCACTTTTAGTTTTTCTATTTTTGATTTTTTATAAGGGCCTCGATTTTGATAATTGAAGCTCTCTCTCTCCATTGTATGCTATGTCTCTCTCCTCGTCTCATTTCTCTGTCTCCTTTGAGCTCGCCACCATGGCCACACTAATTTAAGCTCATGGCCACGGATGCTAAAGCTCGGAGCTCCCTGCCAAGGCCCAAATCTAGCGTCTCACGGCGAGAGGGGAGGGGGAGTCGGCTATGGCAAATATCGTGGTGGAGTGGGAGAGTTTGATGGTTTGAGATTTGCAAAAAGGCACAACTTATTCTTTTCGAAGCAGGAGTGATCGATTCCCAGTCCAGTCCAATCCCACTTAGGAATTTGGAACCGGATCAAGAGGATCGGTTCCCCGTTTCTGGAACCGAGAATTAGAACACCTAGGGACCGGACCGAACAGGGCGGCTCTCGGTTTGGATGGTTCCCACAGCACACCCCTATAGCATACTAGTATTTTAAGGATACAGACAATCCATGAACTTTAATTCAATGTGCAATATGATCAATGAACTTTTTAATTTTTTCAATGTAGTCCATGAATTTTAGTCTAATGTTCAATGTGGTCCCTAGACTTTTGGTACATATCCAATGTAGTCCCTGAATTAGATGAAAATGTTCAATATAGTTCCTGAACTTGAATAAATGGAAGGACTACATTGAACATTTTCATATAGTCTAGGGGAATTGGACATGTCCCAAAAGTTCATGGATGACATTGAACAAATTAAAAGTTCATGGATGACATTGAACAAATTAAAAGTTCATAGACCACATTACACATTGGGCCAAAGTTCATATACCGTTTGTGTCATTTTCCCTATTTTAAGAAACACAAACAGTTTTTGTTCATTGGATGAAAAATTAGCTATATATTTTGAATTTTCCCTTTTTTTAAAACAAAAAATGCCTGAACCTTTAAAAATTGCAATATTTGCCGGCCCGGAGTTTGGAAAAAGAAAAGAAAAGAAAAGATAAAATAAAAATAAAAATAAAAATTTAGAGAAAATTGCAAAAATTGTCCACATCTACACCGATCATGCTATGTAGGAGACAATTGGTTAGACTGTCACGTTAGCGATTTCGGTGACTAAATTTAAAATTGTCAAAAGATTAATGATTAAATTTGAAGGTTAGTAATTTTTCTCCTTTTACATATGTCTCTAATTATTGCGATTTAAATGCAGGTTTTGAGCGGATGACGAGGAATGTGCTCCCGGCATAAACAAACCTCTATCATTTTGGATGTTTTCTAGCAATAATCCAAACCTCGGACACGTCACGGTGCTACATTTTGTATGTTTCTAGCAATCATTCAAAGTGTCCGCGATGCTTGACAGTTGACAGGAGGACTTTGATCGTTTCCGACACTTGGGCCTTACAATCAGGCCAGGTCAGGACGGGCCTGGCCTGGCCTGACCTTAGACTCCAAACGGGACTGCCTCCGGTCAAACTTGTCCAACACATGAATTTGGGTGGCCAACTTCCTCAAATCAGAGCAGCTATTTCGAGCTTAAACTATGTCGTTTAAGCTATGGATTGATGGAAACCCAGAATTCTTTTACTTGAGGCGCCATCATTCTTTACTCGAGGGCCGCCCTCGCCGGCCCCTGGCGAGGGTTTAAACTTATGTCACTTAATAGTACGACAGACGACGTGTGTCTAGATGCATTTGGAGGGAACTAACAAGCTTAATTTGCGAATCTACCTGTCTATTGCGCCGATTACAAGTTAATACGGGGGTGATAATTGGGGTAGGCATTTGGTCTACTACTTTATCTTTTGCTTTTTAGCCTTCCGGGGCACGATTCAGAGAAGTTATAACACGAGCCCGTGTCGAAACCGGGAAATTCTCAGAGGCGTAACACGAGCCACATGGCTCGTGTCTACTTCCTAGACCGAACCATTTGTTTCGGCATAGAGACGGGGTTGCTAATTGATATGGCCGAATGCCTGAGAAAGTAGGCCCATGGTGTTGTGCAATGCTCGTACGGTTGACGAGCCCATCGCGAGGCCCATTAACCAAGTCCATGATATGATGATGCCCCTTTTTTATATACAGGTACGAGGCATCATTGAGTGAAGGCTTGATCCTGCCTATGAAGCACAAATTCTATCGTATACTCTCTCTCTTGTTCTTATCTCTCCCTTGTTCTTATCACCATGATATTCAGGGGTGATCAGTTTCAGGGTAAGTTGATTCCCATCCTGAAACTGGAAACCGGATCGGACAGGGTCGGTTTCCCGTCTGTAGAATCGGGAATCGACCTCGTTCACCCAGGAATCAGACCGGACCAGACCAACTGGGTCAAACGTCCGGTTCTCGGGTTGTCCGGGGAACCGATAGTGTTATTTATTTATTTATAAATACTTTATCTTGAATTTTTTTTATGGTTTGTACTATAAAAGAATAAAGAATATATATATGTTTATATATACTTTCACCTAGTTCGGTTTGGTCGGTACGGTTCCTCCCTAGAAACCGGGAACCGGACCGATTCTTGCCGAAACGAGCCAGAATCAACCGGTCCAATTTCTAGGCTTGACCATAACCGATGCATACCCTAATATATTTAATGACTTAAGCATCACCAGTCCCACTAACAAACCCCCTAGGAGACTTCTTTTGTCCGTGACGTGAAACTACTCGTGGTAGGCGGTATCTATGATGCATCAACATTTGTCTTCACTAGTGACTTTTCGTGATTTTCGAGTTCTGTTGTTCTACAATCTTGATGATTATGAAAGTCTAGCCTTCATTATACAAGAACGACTAGTTGGTTAACGGATCTCAATTCGAAACGACGAAACAAAAACGAAACGAAGGCTAAATTTGATCATTTGTTGGTTGCTTTCCCCCTTTCACCATTTGAACTGGGATTTACAGACAGATGTAGCATAAAAACCATATGTAGATAAAAAGAACATAATCCCCAATAGGAAACCAAGGAATCTCTTTGGGTCGTGCTCATGCCAGAAGAGTAGATTGATAGCAAACTTGCCAATCAACCCAAGCTCCAACTTACGTAACCTAAAGCTGAGCTAAAACATGCTCAATTTGAACCTTGCTAGGGATGGTTCGTGTCCTCTTTTTGGGTAGAGATAGTTGCAAGTCATGCTTTTTGCCTAGCCAACCTCCTCAATCGATTTGACACCTTCGATTTGCTTCCACCAGAGCTAGAGAAAAGGAGGGAAAATCAACAGGCACTGATCAAACAGCTCATCAAGAAAGGAGCAAGTGAGGATGGAACAAAGGAGCAATTTTGTCCATCATCTCAAATGGTTTCTCGCCAGCACAAGAGGAATAAAGAAAGGAGAAGAACAGTCGAAGGCCACCACTGATCAAAGTCATTTATCCCCCCCGCCTCAAAAAAACAAAAAGTAAACGAAAGGAACGAAGGTCAAGTCAAACCCACCGAAGAAGCTACACGTAAGTCGCGCGAGTTCTTACATAATCTATTATCTATGGGAGTTGGAAAACTGCGTTGCACTAGTTTGATAATGATGGTCGCGCCTGCCACAGGCCCACGGTTGTCATCAGCATATTGATCTGTTGTCGCTTTTCATATGCCTTTAAACGAACGATGTCCCAAAACGTGGCCATCCCAAATGGTCGAGAATCTTTCGTTTTCGCATTGACGTCGATGACGTGTCTTGTACACAATCCTCCCCTTTCGCTCTCTTTCTTTAATAATTACAAATTTTAGGAGAAGAGGAGGTTTCCCCGAATCACAATCAGGGCATGCCACAGGCCTGGTAGGTCGGGATTCGAGCCTGAGTTCGGGGTGCAAAGAGACCGAATCTTATCAGCTGAGCTGACCCACTATGCCCTCTAGAATTATTTGACTAGCTATGTTAATTAAAGCTAATCATATCTTTAAGAATTTACGATTCAACGAAATCTCCTTCAATCTCATGACAAGTAAATATTCATCAATTTCCCTAAATATGTGCAATTTTTCTGGTAGTAGCCTCGAATCTAGATAATCAATCGATTAATAACGCTTTCATGATCTATACTAGGGGTGAGCGGTTTCTGATCCGGTCTGGTTAACCCAAGAATCGGAAACTGGACCGGTTCCTAGTTTTTAGGACCGGGGACCAGACCGGCTAGTTTTGGGACAGTGGACAGGATCCAATGGGACCAATATTAAATATTATTTGTGAACCGGGAACCGATTGCTCCGTTCTTTCCTTTGTAGTTCTGATTTGATCTCATAAGGCCATGAAAAAAATTAGAATATATGAAAAAATTGAACAATAGGCTCTAATGGGACCAATATTAAATATTTTTCATATATATATGTTAAATATTATATATATGAAAAAAATTAGAAAAATTTATATTTATCGGTCTGGTCCAGTCTGGTCGGTTCGGTCGGGTCCAGTTCCCACTCTAAAATCGGGAACTGAACCGCCCGAAAACCGGTTCCACTTTTAGGAATCGGGAACCAGACCGATATTCCCTAGAACCGAACCAAACCGATCGGTCCGATCCCGGTTTGGGCGGTCCATCTTGCTCATCCCTAATCTATACTGTCACGGTAATGGTAACCAACTCCTACAGTTATTAAGAGCTGTTTCCTTGTCTCGTGTCATACCCGTTACCATAGTCACATACAAGAAAGCTCAGATAAAGGTCGCCGATATGGAAGTGTATATGTCAAAATTTTGGGTTAATATCATAAAAAAATTCAAACCGTTACAACTATAACAAATTTACCCCAAACTAATTCTTTTACCACAAAAAACCCTAAACTGGTACACTTGTAACAAATTTATCCTCCATTAATTTTCGTTAAATTTTACCATTAAATTGCTGAGTTTGATGACACATGACAGTTGACGGGTGTACTAGTTTGGGGTTTTACTCTCCGTTTGTCACATGTGTACCTGTTTATGATTTTTCGTTGTATTAATTCAATTTAACAGAAAATTAACGGATGGTAAATTTGTTATAAATGTACCAGTTTGAGATTTTTGGTGGTCTTAGTTTGGAGTAAATTTGTCACAAATGTATCAGTTTAGAGTTTTTCGTATTATTAACCCTAATTTTTTTCTATAAAGTACGTGAAAAACTATCGGTATTTATAAAAACATGATTGTCATGAGTTTACGTTAATCATATTAAAAATGAGTAAAATTTGCATACGAAAGTACACCTGTTCTAATTGCAATATTTTATAAAACACGAAGTTTGATAAACCAACTTTGTTATATTTTCGTGCTATATAATGATAAATCAATATTTGTTCATATAAGTATGACATAGTATATAATAAAAAAAAACCCTTATTCATCGTGACGCGCACACACAATCATTTTCTCAACAGTGATAATTGACTTGTTGGGACACATCAACAACATAGGCGTCACATGAAATATTTATCGAATAAATGTCTTTCGATTTCGACACGCGTGGCAAGCATCGAGGGTCATTCTACTAGTCATAAAGTAATAATTATCGCGGCATCTTATGATTGAAGGAGAAATCAAGGGGCAATCCTCCTGTGTCCCCACGCTTTCGATTGTTTCCTAGATACATCTCGTCATGGCCTTCCTTGCTTTTTACTAGTCTTACAGTCGAAGAACTTCACTAGCAAAACCTTTTGAAAAAATCTAAGTCCCCTCATGGCAAGGGTAATCAATCACGGGTTCATGTGATTAAGTCTTGAATAGCAAATCACGGGTAGAAGCAGAAGACAAATTACGACGTCGAAGTGTAGCGACATTCGAAATCATTATTAACAACTAATTCGAACGCTATTTTCATTTCCGGCGACAAGAAAAGACGGTGATTCAATCATCACATGAATTGGCACATAGAAAGGTTAAATCTGATTTTTTATTTGATTCCGATTGCCCGATAAATTTAAATTATCGGAAAGAGAAATGCAACGCACCACGTGCATTCCCAAAATTGGCGGATAGCTGAATTTAGAATTGCTTTTGAGTGCACTCCTTTCCAGGCCGTCTCCCACTGGAAGGACTTCACCACACACGTGGATGTAATTATGCTCGCTCAATCACCAAAAGAACAACAGTTATTCTTTAGTTTCCATGGCCCATCCCTTTGAAATTGACAAAATAACACAATTAGTCCCTGAATTTTAATTTAATGTGTAATTTAATTCATGAACTTGTAATTTGTTCAATATAATTCATGAACTTTAACCCAATGTGTAATATGGTCCATGAACTTTTAATTTGTTCAATGTCATCCCTGAACTTTTGGTACATGTTCAATTCAGTCCCTGAACTATATGAATATATGCAATGGAGTCATTTCCATTAATTCAAGTTGAGGAACTATATTGAAAATTTTTATATAGTTCAGGGACTAAATTGAATATATATCATAAGTTCAAGGATGATATTGAATAATATAAAAATTTAGGGACCCCGTTGAACATTAGCCTAAAGTTCAGGGACTACATTGAACAAATTAAAAGTTTAGAGATTAAATTGCACATTGAGTCAAAGTTCAGGGATTGCTTGTGCCATTATCCCTTTGAAATTCTTCTTTCGAAATTGGAATAGTAGTCATTCAATCATTGCCATCCACTAAAATTTCACAAAACATGGAGGTGACACATCCGCAAGTTCACGAGAGAGGCTGGTGTTTCATTTTCTTTTTCTATGTGTACATGCAGTTGTGCACGTCCACGTCAGCGCCAGCCGTTCGTGTCACGTAGGACGGTCAGCGTCCACATCAATGATTTTCTGTTTAAATTGGCCGGATGAATTGAATTTGTACCAATGTGAAAAAATTTAGAACTAAATTGGTTCAATTGAAAGATTTATGACTAAATTGGTACGGATGCACTAGATTTAGGACTAAATCGGTACTTTTCCCGAACTGAAGTTGTCTGTGTTATATTATGTTGTGCTAATTTAATTCGGCAAGAGGATTATGATGGCGTTTACCTGGAAAAAACGGACAAGAAATTATATTTACTTTGGAATCTCGAGATTGGATTTTCCCCTTCAAGAACTCTGTCAACCCGAATTGAAAAGTGGGCTGTAACAAATGATGTCGGAGCACCAATCATGCCTTGCGCACGTCAGAGATGACATGCTATGTATAATAGATTCCGAGTTAGGTGTGTGCTGACACCCAAAAATGACCAATTTTTTTTGTTATAATTGACAAGCGATGGATTTAGTCAATGCTAGTAGAGTTTGATGAACAGCATAAGTTGTCAACATCAATATCAACATGTAACTTATGAGTAGTATTATTTCGAGTTTTTTTAAATAAGTGTTGCTAGATATAAGTTATTTGGGATGAAGTCATTGACATCGATATCGATGTGCAGCCAATAAGAGTAAACATCAGTTATCTGAAAATGAAGTCATCGACGTGCAATTGATGAGAGCTAATATTAATTATTTGGGCACGAAGTCATTGACATTAATGACTGTAACTGATGAGTAAAGATATTTTCAAGCTCAAGTGTTTCTAGATAATAAGAGACCGGGAAGTAATTTATTTATTTGAATTGTGCAACCTCATTCTGTAACCGTCAATTGTAAGTTTTAAATAGCCGCATCGTACTCATTGTAAAGCCCGATCAATCAACAAAAAAACCTTTTTTTATTATCTCTTTCAATTATCTTTCAATTCTCATACTTTAGTAGTAGTTTTCAGATCTTTGGGTCTGTTTGTTTCGTGAAAAATATTTTCTGAAAAAACACTTTTCTCATTTTCTGGTATTTAGTTTGCTTAGAAAAAATGAGTCAACAGAAAATGTTTTCCTAGTCAACGAAAAAGTTTTTCTTACCAAAGCTTAAATTTAGGAAAATGATTTCCTCTTTGAAAGAACCGAAAAACGTGTTCCAAAATATGACAGCTATCGACGCTTGGATCCGAAACTCTACACTTGTGCACGAAAACCCCAACCTTGATTCCCAAGTACCGACATTCAGGCTCACGTCTCGGCGGCCAAGCTCGAGACCTCTCAGTCCAGGGCCCGGGCCCTTGGCACCTACGCCCAGGTCCATCGAGGTTGAGCTCGAACCCCTGGTGCCTGTACTCGATGCTCCGACACCCAAACTCGGGTTGATAAAAGGCCGTGCTTAGGTCGCCGATGATCGAGCTCTAATCCTGACCCTCCGGCCTGAGTCCACAATGGCCATGCGCATATCCTCGGCGCTCGAGCTCGGGTCCTTAATTAATGAAATGTTTGTTCTTATAAAAATATTTATTTAAAAATTTTGAATTTTTATTTTTTAAAAAATCATTTTATTATTTTTATAAAAATTGAATTATTTATTATTTATTCTTTTCTTTTCTTTTCTTTTTCTTCCTTTTTCTTCGTCCTCGGCCGGTCGCCGGCGAGCTCACCCTAGGTCGATGAGCTCGCAGTGGCCTCTGGCGATGAGCCTCAAGCTTGCCCTAGGCTGGTGAACTCGCGGCCTCTGGCAGCGAGCCTCGAGCTCGCCAGCCCGAGCTCTGTCGAGGCCGGAGAGCCCGACAAGCTCGAGCTCGCTTGTGGCCATTGTCGGGCGAGCCTCAAGCTTGTCGGTGGTCGTTGCCAACCGGTTGTGGCGGAGTAAGGAGAAAAAAGAAAAGGAAAGAAAGGAAAAAAGAAAAAAGAAAAAAGAAAAGAGAAAAAAGAATTTATAAAATTATAAAAAATTCCAATTTTTTCAAAAAAAGAAAAGAAAAAAAATAAAAAAAATCGATTCTTAAAATAAAAATATTAAGAAATTCGATTTTTTTTGCCAGAAATAAAGTTATGAGATTGAAATTATTTTCCAATGATATACAAACATCAGAAAATAATTCCCATAGTGTATTACCAAATAAAGAAAAACTAAGCGTTTTCCTGGAAAATAATTTTTCATAAAATATTTTCCTTTATCATTAAGTTTTCCGCGAAACAAACGAATCATTCGTCGTCAATTAAATTCTGGTGTACTATCTCTCATCATCTCACTTTATCGTCGATTAAATTTCGACGAAAGGTATTTGTTCCTTGTGATTCATTGATACTCCTGTCCGGAACAGAAACCTGTCTCTTCGTAGATGTTCGGTGGAAGGTATTTTGTCGATGACCATTTTCGACGAAACTAGGTGCCATATTTTCCTTAATCACCGGTCGGTGGAAAAGCTCTCCCATCTAATTTTATAATTCGAGGGTTATAAAAGGAGGACATTGCGCACTTTTGTTACCCACCCACCGATGAGAAAACTAGTCAGGACAACTCCAATCATGGGTGGAGGAAGACACGGCCCTGCATCACAGCCACGAACTCCGTCTGGAACTGCAAGAACTCAACCCTGGCCCTCAGTACGACATAGTCATTGCCGATGTACCTAGGGCTCTCAGGTAGCGCCACCGCCTGCTGCGGCAAAGCCGGATCTGGTATGGGCAGGAAGGAGATCGGGCAAGTCGACTCGGCTCGGCAGCAACGCGGGGGTCGGGACCTTGCATGAGTCGGCAACTCCCCCAGGAGTGACAGGCTCAGCGTTGTCGGGTAAATCTTCACAGGACTAGGCTGCCTCACAACCACTCAGCCGGGCCTCTGTTATTGTATAACTCTCGCATAAAGAATCTCGACCTCGACCTATTTCTCGGCTTAAAACTTTTCACCTAGCTTGTCGAGGGACAATGGAGTTCCGTCTACACAAGCAACGATCATGCACTTCTAGTGCTCATGGCCTTGTCATTCAAACGTGCGGTGGGCATGCTCCCGTCGTAACAATTCGACGGAATAGATGCTGAGGAATTCATGCGGGGCTTCCAATGGATGATGAACGCGAGACTTCGCATGGACGATGGAGCTTGTAGGCATATCACGAGGTCGAGAGAATCATATAAATGGGGGGCATCTGCAGAATATAAAGTAGATGGCAGTTAAACGAGCTTTCACTGAATTTTATTTAAAGAAAAGGGTTTGCGACCTATCAAAATATATACAAAACAATGGTTTAATATATTTACATAAAAAAATGACCGGTTTTTGTTATTATCGATATGTGATAGATTTAGTCAATGAGAGCATAGTTTGGCCATTTATGAACAGAATTATCGATAACTTGATAAATTGATAACGTGATGAATCAACAACTTGAAGGAGTCGGCAAAAAGTGGAGTCGACAATCTCGGATACAACCGTTAAAGAAATAACCAAAACGTAGTAGAATAAAGCAAAAGTCAAGATGGTGGAGTCGAAGAAATCGCCAAGATGGTGGAATCAATGTAAGTGTCGTTGCAACCGTTCGGTAACCGTTTGTAAAATCTGTTTATAACCTCCATTTTGTAACTTCCGTTGATAACTGTCGATCGTAGGCTTTAAATAACCACATCGCACTCTTTGAAAGATTCACTCACACAAATCAAACAAATATATTATCTTTCGGCTATTTTCTCTTTACTTTAATATTTCAGACTCATGTCATTGATTAAATTCCGGCGTGTTTCTTAACTATAATTTTCAAATCCGCATCGTTGATTAAATTCCGGCAAGATTCAATATCCAGGGTGTTGTGTCGTCGATTAAATTCCGGCGTAAAGGCTTTGTCGTCATTTAAATTCCTGCACGATTTGTTTACGTTAGGTTTTGTTGTAGTTATTGTACTTTACAAGCCTTTTGGTCGATTAAATTTCGGCACGATTTGCACTTGTATAGCTCCGTTTGAATTGAAGTGGTTGATTTCCTCATTCAAGCATGATATATCTTGACCGGAGTCAGTGCAAAACCTGTCTCCTTCAAATAAAAATCAAAAAACGACTTTTGGCGAAATGTATTTTGTCGTGAGAAAAATTACGGCAAAACAAATTCGTACATAATTTATCAAAATCTTTTTAAAACTAAGTAATCCTTTCATTTCTAAATTTTACGGAAAAACTCATAAATAAAAGTCATAAGTAACTATTTTAATTTTTGGCCAACCAATAAGTAACTAATAAATAGTCGGGAAAATGACACAAATAACTCCAGAACTTTGGCCCAATGTGCAATTTGATCCCTGAACTTTTAATTTGTTCAATGCGGTCCCTGAACTTTAATCCAATGTGCAATATGGTCCATGAATTTTTAATTTGTTCAATTTAATCCCTGAACTTTCGGTACATATTCAATTTGATCTCTAAAATATATGAAAATGTTCAATGTAATCTTTCAATTAATTCAAGTTCAGGAATTACATTGAATATTTTCATATAGTTCGGGGACTAAATTGAACACGTACCGAAAGTTCATAAACCATAATGAACAAATTAAAAGTTCAGGGACCAAATTACATATTGGACCAAAGTTCAGAAACTATTTTTTTTATTATCCCTAAATAGTCACACCAAATAAGCCCCAAAAATTAGTGGCCTATTCATGTTGTTTGTAACTTTTCATATCGGAAAACAAATTTCAACATTTTGATGGTTACATAATGACTTTTTCAATGCGATAAGTAGCTTTTAAGTTGGAAAGAAGTACTTTCCTACTATTACTATAGCTAGTAATTTCTATTAGTTTAGGCTCTATTTTTTTCACGAAAAAAATATTTCCCTGAAAATTCAATCGAATCACTTACAAAAACAAATGAGTAGAAAATAATTTTATCTTTCATGAAGGTATTTAACTATAAATTATTATTGATAATGAAAACGTTTCTCATCGACTGATTATCCTAAGCGATACAAACAACTATTTTTTGAAAAATTCTTTTCAAATTATTTATTTTTCTCGAAACCAACGAAGCCTTAGTTATAATTAATTTTCACTGACAATCTTCATTTCTTTGGGTTGGTTCTCCGCATGAAGTGTACGACTTTACTGCTTTTTACTGGTTAATCGTCGTTCACCAAGAGGACGTGATAAGAATATTTTAAGTACAATAATTTTCTTATGACGCTCACTTGAGAGCCATAACTTTTTTTCGAGTGCTTAAGTGCCACAACTTTTAAAAAGTGTTCCTTTTTTTTGGTCGAAACAAAAAAAAGAAAAAAAAACTTTTTAATGATTACTTAGTGCTATAAACTTTTTAAAAACGTTCATTCAGGTACTCGAAGTCAGATATGGCGTGAAATTTGTAGTGAACGTTTTTCTATAATTATGACACTTAAGTGATCGATTGAAAAGTCATATAGCACTTAAGTGATCCGAAAAAAAAAGTTATGGTACTTAAGTGAACGCGATACATAAGCGATGTTACTCAAGTGATAGAAAAAAAAGTCATGGCACTAAAGTGAGTGTCGCTCGACTTTGGTCTGGGGCGGGCAGGGGGGTCGGTTCGACTAAAATATTTATATGTAAAATTATGTTGTGGCAGCCTCGGACAATATGCTATGTCTTGATCTTTGATCTCAGCCCCGAAAAATGTTCACATGAAACATAATGCGGAAATAAAAGGGAAAATGACATAAACAATTCCCGAACTTTGGCTCAATGTGCAATGTGGTCCTTGAACTTTTAATCTGTTCAACGTGATCCATTAACTTTAACCCAACGTACAACGTGGTCCCTGAAAAAAAAAAAAAGACGAACTGCTTGGGGACCAAAAGTTTGGGAATCACATAGGACAAATTAAAAATTCAGGAACCACATTGCACGCCGAGTCAAAATTAACGAATCACATTGAACAAATTAAAAATTTATAAATAAACCACGTTACTTATCGAGCCAAAATTTAGAATAGTTTGTGTCATTATTCCAAATAAAAACCAGTTCGTCCCTTTTTTTTTTTCCTCTCTTTTGTGTCGATCAGTAGTTCGTCTTCTTTTAATATGAGTTGAAAAGGCGTTGTTTCTAAAAAGGCGAAAGAAAGGACGTTGTTTCCTCTTTTTTTTTTTTGTGCGGGTGGGGGTCGAAGTCAGAGACAGCTAAGGAAGGGGGGAGGGCAAAAGAGGGGAGAAATTCGCGGGGCACAAAATCCAACGCCGCATCTTCGGAAAGCCAAAGGAATTACGACACGTGGGGTTTCGCCCCCTCAATTATGTCGAGCGGGAACACGTGTTCCCAGTCAGCCTGCACCGCCCCCCGCCTCGCGACACGTGTCCCCCCGCTACCCCTCCCCCTCAACTTGTTCCCCTACTTGGACAGACCATTGGTAGGCTCTCCCCTTCCCGACCAGCAACGGAGGCACCCCTTTTTTATGCTATTCCTTTCTTCTCCTTTTTTTATCATAATTATTTCTTTTGGGAAAAAACGGAAAGAAAGTTGGTTTGGCCGTATTAAGTTAATTTGTCATGAGAATATTATATAAAATGGGAAAAATATTACAAACGATTTCAAGATTTTGACCCAACGTATAATGTGAATTTACGAATTTTTAATTTATTCAACGTGATATGGGACAACTTGCTTATTAGGCTAAAGGGATCACGGTACATATCGATGCGAAGTTCAGAAACTATTTATGTCGTTATTCCTATAAAATATAATTTAAAATTCATCCATAAATTGTTGCGATCAGACAATTATTTTTAATTTATTCATCTAAATAAAATAAACTTTTTTTCTTTGTTTGCACCACGGAGTTTTTGTTTGTTTTGTTTTGTTTTTTTCCCCCTTGGGAAAACGCATCGGTCTCGAAAGGAAAGAGAAATTTAATGAATAAATAAAGAGAGAGAGAGAGAGAGAAGGGGGAAGAAAGGCAATCGCCAGTGCGCGCACCGTGCTCGGTCAGACCACGTGTCGACCAGGCGCTACTTCAGGATCGACGCTTGTCCTTTCTAGGTACTTTCTTGTCCAAACACCAAGGGCATTTCCGTCACACCACACCCCCTCCTCCCTCCCCCTCTTCTCTCTCTCTAACACCGTAACACGTACTCCCCCCCCCCCCCCATCATTCCATTCCATTGCTCTTCCGCTTTCAGTTTCTCTGTTCCCCCACCCCCCACCCTTCCTTCATCATCCTGCTTCGCTTCCCCTGTTCTTCCATTCCTTCTTCTTCTTCGTTGCGTGTTTGACCCTTCCTCTTTTCGCGGTAATGGTCAGCGAAACGGGACGATAATCTCTGCCCATTATTGCTTTGCCCCCCCCCCCCCCGCGGAAACCAAAAGGGGGAAGAAAATCTCGGAGAAATTTTCCTATCTTTGGTCTGAATATTCATCTGGGTTCTTGATTTTCATGATTCGTCGCCCGGCTTCCACGACGGGCCTTCTTCGACGAGGAAGTCGAGGTGGTGCTGCTGCTTCTTCTGCAAATGGAACGGCTCTTCCCCTCGAAAGGCCAGCGTCGTCGCACGGTTCGTCGTCCAAGGAGTCATAGGCGGAGCGGGGGCGAGCGTCCGCTTGCGTAGCGAGAACGGGGGACATGGGCGACGGGAAAGAAGTTCGGAGGACCAGCAGTCCAATGGAGAACGTCTCCCTGCGCCTCGAGAGGTTCCCGAGAGATCTGCTTCAGAGATTTACGTCGTCGTCGTCGAGCACGTCCGGCAGCGGTGCCGCGTCGCAGTCGCAGTCGCAGTCGCAGTCGCGCCCGTCGTCGGAGTACAGGACGCCGAACCAAGAAACGGAGGAGCTCGAGCTGAGCCTGGGGCTCTCGCTGGGGGGCCGATTCGGGGTCGACAAGAGCTCCAAGAGGCTGACCAGATCGTCCTCCATTGCCGGGTCGTTCCCGCTGTTCAGGGAGGACGATTCGGCGGCGAGGACGACGCCGCCCACGCCGTCTTACACGGCCCTGGTGAGGAGCAGCTCCCTCCCGACGGAGACGGAGGAGGAATGGAGGAAGAGGAAGGAGCTGCAGACGCTGCGGCGGATGGAGGCGAAGCGGAGGCGGTCGGAGAAGCAGCGGAGCGTGAAGGATGATAAGCTCGAGATCGAGACCCAGGTGGGTGTTCCGGCTGCTAAACAAGGTAATGTCCTTGCTGTTGCCGTGCTCTTGTCGCCGTTTTACTAGACACTTAAGAATTTGGTTTTATCTACTTTGTGCGGAATTTGTGTAATTTGAGGTTGTCGGTGTCTGCAATTATTTTTTTTCTCTCTGGATTTGTCTCTGGATGTTTCTTGTTTTGGTAGGTAAGCTTGGCCAAAAAAAGTTCCACTTTTGTGTCCATTCTTTTTGCTGGGGGTTTTGTTTTGGTTGTTTTAGGTCTATTACTGAGAGTCGGATTGACTTTGGGTCGGATGATTCTGTTCCTAGAGTACCATATATCCATAGGCATCAGTGGAAGAACGTGCACAAGAAATGAAATTAACTATGTGCTTGGGTGGTTTTTGTGTTCGATATCATCCTTAGGTAGGGTTTTATGCGAACTGTGGCCTCGACATTTTTGTCCACCCGAATCAATTATTGAGTGTTACATTTCATCAATTTTGGAAGAAGGATGAAAACAAGGTTAGTGTGTGATTGAATGGTGTGGGTCGATCGGGTGCCGTGATTCGGGAGTCTGTATGAGTTTCCATTGATAAGACTATCGATAATTTATGTCAAATATAGGGCAACACAAAAAGCTGATTTGAAAGCCTTAACTTGAGGTATACAAGTCTTGACAAAGACCATGTGAATTCCTAGGACTGTTGCTATAATCTCTTGGCCACCAAACAGTTTGAATATGTGAGTTCATTGCTTGTTGAAGTAATCAGAAAGTTTTCTTTCTAGATATTTCTCACCTAACACTAGGAACTTTTCAGGTTCATATTTTTAAAATAGCAGCTAATTCTTTCTCTAGCACCTGTTGAGTTGCCTATGGAGTCAGCTCCAGTTGAGACTCATTTAGGATGGAAAGATGACAGTCGAACTGAAGAACCAAGAGTCCAAATAGGACAATGTAACACATTGGAACTGAGAGAAGAAAACTGGGGTGGGGCTCTGAGATGTGCTGGTCAAGATTTTTGTATGAGAGGGTATAGGCGATCACCGGAAGTTCTGATCTACAAATTCATTTCAGTCAAGTAGAATTTTGCTCGAAGCATGACATGGTTCTAACCTTGGAATCCGGACATTTTTAGGTATGGCTCCTCCCGAGATTAATATAGCACTGGTCTTACTCAGGGAATTCTTATTCTTGAAGTAAAAACTATTTGTAGACAAGAAGCAAACGTGGCCTACTACTAAATTAAAAAATGTTTAATCAGGATGCTTATTTTGGAAGACTGACGAGCAAATGCCTGTTATTATTTTCAGTACAGAGAGCAGGAGCATAGCTAGATAGGGCCGCTAAAATTTGTTGGTATGACATTGACATTGTTCTAAGAAATGGTTTCATAGAGGACTTCGAATCTAGTTTCCTAGAATCCCTCTTTGACATTCCTGGTTATCTAGTGCTGTGGAAGCAAAGATTATTTTAGTAGTTACATTGGTTCACTTTCTCGCGACTCTGTCAAACTGTTGGAGTGATGAAAGTGCATTTTCGGCTATGCAATGTATGTTATTTTTGCAGAATCTTACAGTAAAATGGAAAATTACCTTCTAGTTCATACCTCCACTTTGGTTCCAATCAAATATTTTGTTATTCATCCCCTTTAAAAGGATGCAATTCACCATTTGACGTGGTAACAGTTGATTAGTCTTCTTTCTGACATGCTTAGAGAATGTTGAAGGACATTTTTCTTCAGCTTATAAGAAAGAGTAAAACCACTGTAATAAATGTTATGTTTTAGGAAATGATTGCATCCTGGGATGTTCTTGTGCTTGTAGTTCAAAAAACACCATTATTTTTTCAACAAGGAAGGTTAGGATTATGAAGCACCCGGCTCACCTCGTGGACCTGGTATAGTGTAAACCAAAGGCCGAGTGATTGGCTCAAAATGGAATTGTTTACACTTTGGATGGTATGGGGAATTGATGAGCCTAATCAAACCCATGGGGTCTAGCAAAAGATCAAGTTAGTTTTGCAATGTCTGTGACTTGTAGCTTGAAAAGCGCTATTGGAGACTATGGAGGGCTCTTACAGTACATAAAATTTATGGAAAGTGATTCATCAAACTTCCAAGGAAGGATATCGGAGAAGTCCGAGAGATTATAGTTGAACAGCAAGAAAGATCCTCCTGATGGTAATTTGATGTTTCTAATTCCATACAAAGTGTTGTTTTCTAGCTTACAGTTAGACAGGATTACCAGCAGATTATACAGTTAAGGACAATAGAAAGAGAATAGTCACCGAGTGCAATTGGGGTGTATGAGCTAATGAGGTGGTGCTTATTGGAATCAGGGGCCTGTAGTAGGAATGGTCTATTGCTGCGTTTCTGTATCTGTGAAAATTCCTATCTTATTGGGGAAAAAATAGAGAGGAACCAGACATTCTGCAGGAGATGTTGCTACTCCAGTAACTGTGGAACTTCAATACTGAATCTTTTGGATAATACTAGTCACCCGAGTGCGCACAGTAATCCATTGGATTCGGATATTCTGAAGCTTTTCACTCTGGAAATGTCCTAGAGCACATTGCTGTTAGAGCTGCGAATTATGACTTGACTCAGTAGATTTCTCAGTTTTGTTCTCTCATGCCATTGATTGATGTAAGCTTCTCTCTCTCTCTCTCTCTCTGGGAAATGTGTGTATATTTTCTGCCCTGTCTGCTGATTACTCGGTTCGTTTTGCATACCGCGTGTTACATAATGTCAAGTTAAAACTACTCTGGAGCGACTTCTATGTTTGACTTTTGTCTTGCTGTAAATTTTCCAGAACTCATTTATGTTGTTTGTTTGATCTTTTGACAAATACGATCACATGAATCTCTTATATCCTTTAATGTATGAAGTCAAAAGTAGCTTGTAGATGCAGACACATAGAACCTGTACAACTAGACGAAGCTTTTTTCTTTATTTTGCCTTTGCTATGAAACTAACATATGTCGAGGGCAAAAAATATAAATAACAAGAATAATGGAGGATTAATTACTGGCTAAGGTCATCATATGGATCTTCTATATCAGGATCAAGCGGCTGCAGCGATGCAAGAAGCTCCCTTGGCAGTCAGACACTGCAACAGCGGGTTAGTCAGGACACCGTTGGTTCATCCGGGGGAGTCTCGGTAGAACAGATGACGAGCACCCAGGGACCCGATTCTTCCGAGAGCAGGGGCAAGGAAACCAGCACCAGCACGATGGAGGACATGCCTTGTGTCTTCACGAAGGGTGAGGGTCCGAATGGGCGGAGAGTCGATGGGATCCTCTACAAGTACGGGAAAGGGGAGGAAGTCCGGATAATGTGCGTGTGCCACGGGAGCTTCTACTCTCCGGCGGAGTTTGTGAAGCACGCCGGTGGAGGCGAGGTCGCTCATCCTCTCAGGCATATTGTCATAAACCCGAACCCAGGTCCTTTTCCGCGGTAAACTCTGTCGCTCATCTGTTGCTTCATAAGCACACCTTAAAATTGGTTCGGGAGCAAGGGGAGGATGCGGAGGAACTCGAATGAAAATAGGGCTTATTCGAAGATCGAGCATGTTTCATATTGTTTACAAATTTGAAATGATGCATGATCAAATCTGTACATTCACCATAGAAGAAATTGATCTCGGAATTCGGATCTTGCGGCCCGGAATCATTTTGGTTAATTGACCGTTAATCAGAATTTGGCAATTAAGATGGATAGAACAATTTTTCCCGTTTCGTCATTGCATGAACAGTTCTTTGGAATATGTTTTACGAAGGGATAAATGCACTGGAAGTCTTAAAATGTATTGCGAAAGTATTTTCAAAAAAGTGCAATCAAGTCTTAAAACTTATCATAAAAGTTCAATCGAATTTTAAAATTTTAAAAAGTGTAATCAATGGAAGAATTTGATTAGATTAATTTAACAAGTTTTAGGATTTGATTGCATTTTAGTGATAAGTTTGAGAACTTAATTGTACTTTTTGAAAGTTTTGAAATATAAATGTATTTTCGCGATAAGTTTTAGGACTTTTAATATATTTATTCTTTATACAAACGAACTATCAAAATAAATAGCTGCGCTAGCGGTGATGCGGGGAATTCATAATTATTCTGTCGATGAAACTGGACGGAATGATGAACCAAACATATGATAATTTTTATATCTTAAGAGAGAAATAGTATTTAGTACCATATTCTTTAAGCCAAATTGCGTTCCGTACATATCATTACTGATTTTTTTTTGGGATCTCGGGTTTTCGCACGACTTTGTGTCTTAAGTACTGATGCCGTCCGTCCGCTGTGGTGATTGGATGGTTTAATCGAATGCGAGACGATCACGGTTCGGTTCACCCTCCAAATCAAACCGAGCGTTAGGAGTTTGGGAAAAATTGAAACCAAACTAAACTAACAAGGGCTATTTGACTCTAATGTCCATGATTAATGGCAAAAGCTAGTTAAACGACTGATTGAACAAAATAGGAATAAAAAGGGACAAAAAGAGAAATCGAATAGAAAATTAGCTCTAAATCGAACCGAGCAAGATGCTTCATGTTACCATACTCAACTTTATAGTCAGGCAAAAAGCCCTTTCGCTCGCTGCTCAAGCAAATGTGCCTTTTAAGCAATCCTTCGTTCGCGCCGCCGGCCGCCTCCCCCCCGGCCCCTCCTTCCCGCCTCTGCAGCTGCTTAAACCAGGGCGGCTCTGCGGCTGAGGATGGTGGTTAAAGCATCAGCCGCTACCTGTTTAGCCACGTGATGGACAACGCGGCGGCAGAGTGCTACCACCGGTTCAGCCAGTGGAACCGGGACGTCATGCTCTCCAGGGAGCCCTGCTGGGTTGGCTTTGCCAACGGCTGGTTCTTCCTCGTTGACCCGAAAAACCTGGTTTTCCTACCTCTTCAACGCCTCATTCTCTCCCCCCACGGTTCCGTCGTCCCCCTCCCGGCTGTCACGACCCTCCCATACCGTCTGCTCCGGCCTCTCCCACAAGCTCAAGCCCGCCTCCTCCGCCACATGAAGACGGAGTTCGCTTGCCTCGACCTCGTCCCCTGGCAAATTGTCTCTTCTCCTCCACACTCCAAGTCCGACATGTCACAGGGACCTCGTCTTCCGCAAGGTTGGCGATGTGTCACAGATGCCCCTGCCTGGCCATTACGCTTCGCACCAGGAAGCCATATACTCCAGCTCCACTGAGAAGAGGCTGTTCTACGCCATGCCGGAATCCGGGTGGGTCGACCCTTGTTCGCCGAACCGAGAATCCGTCTTTGAAGGTGACCGCTTCTCCGACCCCGCTCCCAGCTAAAGCTAATTTTGCTCCAAATCTCCTGGAGACAACAAAAAAGGGGATGATCATTACTAGCCTGCAATCTTTTCGAACTACCTTTGCTTATTGATGAAACTTACGCTTGACGAACGAGGAGGGGGTGTAAAGAGTAAGAGTGAAGAACAAAACACTTGAAATCTTCAAAGTCCAAACAAACAACCAAGAAGGATACATCTCCTTTTGGTTTTTGAGTGAAACCGAGAGTCCAAATAGTACTGTTAAAATCTTATTACGAGTGGTTGGAGATTGCTACATATATTTTTACCAATTTTCTTATCTTTAGAAGGTTTCCGAGATTAGAGACCATGGTAGCACTTAAATCTTAAAACTCGGATGGTAATCTCGACCCTTTTCTTAAAAAAAAATTTACAAGACCGCTAGAGCGAACGAATAAACAAGAACGAGAAACATGAAACAGGGAAAATGACACAAATTAGGATCCTTCCACCCTTGTCGTTCGTGGCTAGGCGATGACGCCACCGTCCTGTAATCCCCTTCTCCACCCCAGCCTCAATAATATTTTTTTGGCTCTTTTTTTTCACCTAATTATTCTTTCAATAGAAAATAGTTATAGTTATATTTTAAACTTTCTAAGTTTGCAATTACCACGTAACGAACAGGAAAATGACACGAGCGATCCATAGATTTTGGCTCGGTATACAATGTCGACCTTAAATTTTAATATGCTCAATGTGGTCTCCGAATTTTTAACTTAATATGCAACGTCATTTCTGAATTTCTAATTTGTTTAATTTGATCCCCGAACTTTTTAGTTCTTGAATTATATAAAAACGTTTGATGACGCCCTTCCATTAATGGGACATTTTCATATTGTTCAGAAACTAGACTGAACATGTACCAAAAGTTTAATGATTATATTAAACAAATTAAAAATTCAAGAAGCATATCAGAATAAATTTTAATGATCGAATTAAATAAATTAAAAGTTAAAGGATGACGTCGTGCGTGGAGCTAAAATTTAATAACTATTCGTCTAATTATCCCGAAGGAATATGGTAATATTTTAAGGACGCAATCGTGCAAGCACAAAATTCTAAAAGACGAGGTGGTGCGGTGTCTCTTTCCCTGTCCAACATTCGCGAGCGCCTTTGACCGCACAGCACCTCCACGCTTGCTTTTCGGTGCGGTGATTCTCTCTGCTTTCTGTGACGTCTCTCTCTCGGACACGATTGGTTCCTGCGATCTTCGCGAAGCTACGAGGTACAGTAGTCGCTATTGCTCGCGGCTCATTTCGCTCTTGCTCTCTTGCTCTGCTTCGTCTCCATCTTGCTTTTCGGGTTGATGGCGTCGTCCCGTGGCTGGTCTCGGTCACTCCCCATTCCAATCTGATGATCTTCCTGTTTCGAGTCGGCAAGTTGGTCGGAATCGATCGTTGCCGGCGCTCGGCTGCTGTCCATTTGCGATTACAGAGACCCCTCCCGGCTGAAGTGTCGAATTCTTCTGTTAACGTAGTTCGTCGTCGGTTGATTTGCGGCATTGGAGAGCTTCTAGGGTTTCGTGGCGTTCGCAGCTAGGGGGATTGCTTGCTGTGAAGGTTTTAGTTGGTTGTTCTTGGCGTCATTTGACTCGGTTCCATGTTCTATGAGCTCAAGCTTTTGAAAGTTTCTAACTTTTGTTCGAAAGTGCTTTTTTTTTTTGTGTGTGATGAGTTTCTCCCTTCTCGAACCCAAGGAAACTCGCCTCGACCACGGGGAAGTAAATTGAGGGTCAATAGGATTGTGGAACAAGTAAATTTGTCCGTAACTTTTGTGAGTTTGGAGGTGTCTCTTTTCTTGTGGCCGCTTTTTTTGTAGTGAAAAACTCTAGCTTTACTTTGACTCATTGTGGGAATAGTCAGATCGAAAGAGTGAAGACTCCGGATTCGCGTGGCAGCTGATCATCGCTCTTAAGTTCTGACTGTTGGTTACTCTCTATTCAGGTGGGCATTAAGAGGATGTGGCATCTGGAGGAAGAAGTTTGATGGTTATGGGAGTTCCTTCCTTCGCTAGCTGGGAATGAGAGCTTGCTGTATTCACAGAATCGCCGAGGTAGCGGTACCCTCGTGGCATGCTGGTAGATTGCGTTGGCTTAATTTCATTGTTACCTCTGCAGAGAGAACGGTTATTATCCATGGAAGGCGGGCGAGGGCCAATCTTCGCGCCCATTATTGCTGAGCCCGGCTCTTCTCAATATAGTGCACGGTTTAGTGCGGAGGGGTATGGAAGCCGTGCTTCTAATATATCTAGTGCGAAGAAGAGAGGTCATGGAAGTCGCTCTTGGATAAAGATTGATCAGGAAGGAAACTCTAAAGTTTTGGAGCTAGACAAAGCTACCATAATGAGACATTGCTCTCTGCCAGCAAGAGATCTACGGCTTTTAGATCCTTTGTTCATTTATCCTTCTACAATTTTAGGGAGAGGGAAAGCCATTGTGGTCAGTCTTGAACAGATAAGGTGTATAATCACAGCCGATGAGGTTTTCCTGATGAATTCCTTGGATGGATGTGTTCTTCGGTACGAGTCAGAATTGCGCAGGAGTCTGCAGACAAACAAAGATCAAACTGGTAAGGAATCTCCTGGATCAAAATGCATCCCAGCTTGTACTTCATACTTCCCCATGAAAATTATTGTTTAGATTGATCAATATTTTCTCTTTAAAAGATAATGCCACTTGAAATTGCTTACATTTGCCTACTTAATTCAGATGACCTACCTTTCGAATTTAGGGCACTGGAGCTAGCTTTGGAACTCACATGCACGTCGCTTGATGCTCAGGTATGCAGTAACTTCTGCAGTGATTGATGATATGAGATGAATCAGAGAGTGTCTTCTTTTTCTTTAATGTGTTGAGCCTGTTAATTGTGTGGTTAGAAGTATGTATATGTGGACCTTTCCTGGGCAATTGTTTATAACGGAAGACTTACAACCCCAGAAAAAATTGGACCCAGAAAGAACAGTGATCGTGGAGATTTTTGTCAAATTCTCTGACCTGATATTGTTAATCTAACATGACCAAGGAACACTCAAACTAAAGTGACTTTGATAGATTAATGCAGTTGCCATTCTTTATTTTAAATCATCCTATCATTTTTAACATATGATATGAGAAGCTTCTATATTTGACAGGTGAAGGACTTGGAGATGGAAATTTATCCAGTTTTGGATGAGTTAATAACATCTGTAAGTACTCTTAACCTAGAACAGGTCCGTAGATTCAAGGGTCATCTACTTGCTTTGACTCAGCGAGTTCAGAAGGTAATTTGATAATTCTAATCACCTTCAGATAATTATGGCTGTGTTACTCTTCTTCACAAAGATTTTTGCAATTCCAGGTCCGAGATGAGATTGAACATCTCATGGATGATGATGGCGACATGGCCGAGATGTATCTCACTGAGAAGAAACAAAGTTCTGAGGCATATTCCATAAGCGATCAGTACATCCAAACTGATGATTCAGGTGTGGCTAGGTTGGGTTCTAAATCAGCACCTGTTTCACCTGTAGCGTCACTCAGTGGGGGACACAAACTGCAAAGGGCTTTTAGCAGCATCATAAGTTCAAGCAAGCATGGAAGCTTTCTGAGTTCATCTAGTGGTGGTGAAAACATTGATCAGCTGGAAATGTTGCTTGAAGCATACTTTGTCGTCATTGACAACACTCTCAGCAAACTGTTATCGGTATGTGTTCCAATGAATATGTCTTTGAACAACTTAGCCTCCTCTCCTAGTTACACATCCTTTACGATCATATTTCATCATTTCTATGATTTTCCAGGCATTGTAATTGTTAGAGTAATTAAATATAAAGCCATGCCTTCAACTAACGGCTTAAGCTTTTAGAATAGTTGGCAGTAGTCCCACAAAATCTCACAGTAATTAAATTTGCCAAAGAATGACTATTATGTTATTGATTTGCAGAAATTAAGTGGAAATTTGGCTGCTCTTAGGCCTAAAAAAGTCTTCAATTTTATTTGTAGATAGCTGTACTTTCTTGAGTCAACATGCTTCCTAGAGATGATCAACAACGAACATCTTACTTTCTTGACTGGTGTTGCTGAGACTGTTCGCTCTTTTATTTGGCAATGCAGCTTAAGGAGTATATCGATGACACTGAAGATATGATCAATATCAAACTGGTGAGCAGTATTGAATTTGTAATGATGTCTTCATTTATTATCTTGATCTCATTGTTTGACAACTAATGCTTCATGAGCTTTTTCTCTTTCATTTTACTTGGGACCAGGGCAACATTCAGAACCATTTAATACAATTTGAGTTGCTGCTAACAGCGGCCACATTTGTTGCTACGATTTTTGCGGTTGTGGCGGGAATCTTTGGGATGAACTTTGCAGCTACAATTTTTGACTATCCATCTGTTTTCAATTGGGTTCTCCTCGTAACTGGTATATTTTGTGCTGGCTTATACTTCTCTTTTTTGTTTTATTTTAGGTATAAGAAAGTTTTCCCCTTGTAAAGTTTCCAGCGAAGCTTGTTGCAATGCGAATGTATTCTGATTCTTATTTTGAGCTGTGTATCGAGGTAAGGCCTTATTATTGAATGATGACACAGGCTAGAAAGAAAAGATGACTGTCCTAATTCATGGATGATCAATTGTCAATAATAACGGGAAGAAGAAATATATCACAAGTTAACCGTTGTTGAGTGATATCAATTTCTCGATAGAATAGGTCCTCTGATCCACATATGCCATTGACATTCGACTTTCATTACAGATATTGTCACTACCCTAGTCTAGAGTTGAGCAATATGTGAGGACATTTATCTTCGTTTCACTTTGGGTATTTGCACTATCAAGAAAGTGCGATTCTGGTTATATCCTCAATACCCTACCTTGCAAGTACCGGAAGCTTGTTTAAGGAACTATGTCTTACATGTCTCTGCACTCATCTAACTTGATCCCCAGCTCCTTGGTGTCCATTCCATACTGGTTTTATCATTTTCATGAAGCAGAGTATCTGAATATCTTCCTTCGTCGGCCTTATTTGTGCTTAAATTATCCCTCCAGTTGATTTGGTCGTCTTCCTGAAGAGAATGCGATTCCATCTCTTTATGCTCAATTCTGTATCTACTTTCTGTTTGATCTGCTCCATCTAATTCACTTATCCCAATAATCTCTTCTCGGGCCTCCTTATATGCACCCAGAGATGCCCCCACCAAATCTGCAACCAAGGGTCTGTCTGTCTCGCAAGTTTCATCGGGTAAGGTCGGGTTCTATTGGTCAGATGATGTTGATGCAATAGCACCAATTGAATCTCTTTGACGGTTTTCATTCTCGAGTAGTAGGAATCGCAACTTCTTCTGGCTAGCTTCGAGGGCTGCCTCAAGTTCAGCAATGCGTTCCTCAAGCCTTGACTCGATTAATTCATGAAGACGAAAACTCAGCTCTTGAGGTGATACTGCATAATTTGGTGAACAAGCTCGACCGTCTGAACTCTCACGGACATCGTGGTCGGATTTTGATGTACCTTCTAGCTGGGAATCGACTTCTTCTGGTCTTAGATCTCCCTGAGCGAGTACAGAATCGTATGAACAAATTATCCCAAGTAAATGTAATTCATCTATATCACATGTCACAGGTTGAAATTACTGGATGAAAGTGAAGTTCCTGTGCTGAAACTACGATCCCGCTCAAGGTGGCAGCCACATGCAAGCCAGCCATTTTTTCATATGCTCATTTAAATGTAATCAGACCCCTGACTCTATTGATACTGGATCTCGCCCGAATAATAATGCGCAAGTATCGGTCTAAACGATCGAAATTTCCTCTAGTCTTGATCAAATTGTTATTGTGCCAATGCTAAAATATTTAGAGGCGATCAAGCGCAGCGATGTTTGTTTTCATGTGCATATGTGTCAATAGGAGTTCCAAATGTAACAGCCAATTACGATTTAACGTAGGTAACCAAGGTACTCTATAAAGGTTAGTCAAGACTTGGGCCAAATGTCATGCAGCTCAACTGTAGATTCAGACTTACCTCAACGAAATCTGACGTGTTCTTCACGCTAGTCAGCTTCATGTTCAGCTCCAACCTCTCTAGTTCAGCTTCAAGCTCTGCCTCGATTTCTCTCATGGCATCAGACTTCTCCGCTGCACCGTCATTCGGCTCTCTCGTAAGACTCTTTGAGGAATTATCCATTTCATAGACAGGGGAAGATGCGGTCGTTGTCCCATTGAGAAAAGGGTGAGCACCGTCTTCGGGGATTCTTGGACCATCAGTGTCGATCTCCTTCACAGTTAACAGGTCCTTCATTTCAAGCTCCTCATGCAGATCCTGAACTAGGCTTTGTGCTTGCCTCAACCTCTCATCTAACAGATCCACTTCCCTCTTGTTTGCCACTACACTGGTCGTCACGCCAATTGTTAAGCCGACAAAGAAAAGCAGCATTCGATTGTACAACCCTGAGGAGGACACAAACCGCAAAGATAAACATGATAGTCGTATAAGAATTAGTGGAGATACAAATAAAGGTCTCAGAAAAATGGGACACACACACAAGCCTGTTCATCATTATAGTATGTTTCAACTTTGACGTTGCTCCTCCCATTTACTTGGTCAATTGCTCTATTTCTGCACCCCAACAGTTGCATCCTGAGGCTGGGCACTTGAGACTTCTCACTTTTAGCCATTATGTAGCATTTGAACTCAATTCTTCTAGTTAGATCAACAAGTCGGCTAATATTGACTTTCTGTTTTGTGTGACCAACGTTGTTTAAGGTTATAATAGAATCGCTTCGATCATGTTGATTCATTTTCTTGATTTTCTGCAAAAATTTACAGAAAAGAGAGATTCAAGTCTGTACAAGTGAAATCAAGGTGGTTTTGATTAAAGACTCGGATTGACGGAACTTCTATCATTCTATCGCAGCAAATATCCCAGCTTAAGTCCAAAGATTCTTCATAATTTTTGTGTAGTTAATGAGAATATGGAGAAAAAGAACAGACCTTGTGATTGCAATGAACCGGCAAATGCGCTTGCGCTAGAAATGATTGACCTTGTAGAATTTCTCTTACCTGTACTTAGCTTCTGTCTTCTTGACGACTCTCGGGATTCAATCTCGGGAAGCTCCAAATGTCTTAAAAGTGTCTCTTCCTGATCCAATTCGCTTTCTTCTCGATGCATCTTTCTCCCATTTTTGCTCTCGACATGGAAACCGCTGCTGGTCCTGCTTATGATTATTCGGCTCCCATCAGTAACCAGCAGAGGCCTCACTGCAGATTTAGAGGGCGACATGAGTGTGTCATGCTCACTCCTCTTGGTTCTAACATATTCGCTATACAACTGAGTATCAATATCGATGAAATTCCCAAGTGAATCGACAGGCTTGAGTGCTATTTCATCAGACACAGAAATCCTAAATTGCCTGCTCCCACTGAATCTACTGCTTTTATTAGCTCTTGAACCCTGAAAAGACTCGTCACCAGACTCTCTATGTCCTTGGACAACCACTCCGAATTCATGGGGACTCTCACATTCAAGTAAGCTTGGCTGGTAACTAACCAGCGAAAGTACGTCATGATTAGGATGGCTACCCAAACTTGCAGGCCTCTTTCTCTCTTCATGATTGCCGTTAGAATGGTCAAATTCCCAAAAATTGTCCCCAAAAGCATCGTGGTCACCTACTTGTGCAAGAACCAATCTGTGCAAAGGAGACTCCCTGATTTGCTGTAGAAAGCTCTTCAATTTGGCTTGTCTGAACTTAAAGTCATTACCAAAGGGCTCAGACGAAGACTCTTCCCTGCACCGAGACGAAATGTGGCGCCAATGCTTCGCGGCATAACTGGCGCCAGCAGCTGCTGCCACAACCCATAAATCCATACTCTCTGTTCAGGAACAAAAAACTCAATCAAATCACAGGCAAAGAGAAGATTTAGAACATGATTAATATATGTCTTCAACTTTTCTTTTCCACGTTCACATGCCCAACTTCTCTACTAAAGAAAACGCGCTTGCTCGCTCGCGTACAGGGTAATTCAATCACACAAATAGGTGGGAAAAACTGAAGACGGCACAATTACCTCATTTAAAATCAAGAAAATGAAGGGTTCAAGTCGAAACCGATGGGTTGTCCAAAGACTGAAATTGAAGGTGATACAGCTGAGAAGACGCCACCGTTGGTAAGAGAGTGAAATCTTAGGAGTCAGAAACAGGAAGGAAACCCCATTAAAGCAAGAAAGGACTGAACCAAATTCGTTATGGGAACGTAGAGTTCTAATTTTCTTTGCAATCTGTGTGAAGGCATTTGGAAAGTGAATCCATGAGAATTCATGTGATGACATATTACATGGCAGGACATTCCAGGCCACCAGAACCGTTCGGTCCAGCAGCAACCAGACAAGAATGAAACTACATGGTTCAGAAAAGGTAAGCGACGATATTTCTCGTGGAGCGTAAGTTCCATTCTCTCCGTTGTCTTCTAGCATCCATGCAAGGGATTTCTTGTAAGTTTATTTTTGGCTACATGTTGAATCCGGAAGGTGTTGTGTTGGAAGAGTCAAAATTCTTACTTATCGTGGAAACCGCCAGTTTGACAGACGAATCATTGCAATAATAGCATGAACAAGGTTACCATTTCAATAGAGAACTTCAATGCTCTGAGTAAAATTCCCTTTTGATATGACAAATAATTAATATCGTGGTATAACTTAATGAGATATAGCGGTTATTTGAGATATTAGAAGTGTACTATCGAGGTAGCTATTAAATTTCCGATGCAGAAATTTTCCGTCAGTTACTGATCGTATGTATGGGCAAACATTGGTGCGTCTAGCATACCGATGATGCTAACGATATGCTTGCCACGCTCAATTGTACACAACGGCAATCACATCAAGAAGAAAATATACAATGTGTGGCAAGTCGAGCTCGTTTGATTCCCCATTTTTTGTTGATTTAGTTGGATGAATTTCCCGTGTCTTACGCGATGTATGATACCATTGCCCTCTTTACATATGCTGGAGTATGTCTTTCCTTTAACTAAAAGTTACACGACCCTTTTGTCTTGCCACTGAAATTTAATTGACACTTTCGCCTTTCACGGATATAATGGATTCCGTTAAGGCCCGCTGATCTCATTGATTGGTCTTGATAGCAGTTGACAGGGGCGCGTTACTTCCTTAACATGTCCATACGATCTGTCGGAAATAAGTTGTTCTCGATATGGAAAGATAAATACGTAAATCCCCCGAATAAGCATCATCTGCTTCTGCTGCTAGTTCATTTTCTTAAATTTAATCGCAAGCCCTCCAACACAAGAAAAATGTGATTCATGATGTCACATGACATGAAAACCGGCGAACCTTCACGTACTTTGCACACTCAAAACTCCAGAGGTTATGCGAATTGGGAATTCACATTAATTCCTGAACAGAGAATCTCACAGCACATTCCAAAACCATAGGATCTAGTAACCAGAAATATTCGCCGTGATCTGGTCGACTGTGAAACCTTGTCAGCTTCAAGAAAAGTTAAACAAGGCATTCAGCAAATCACCAAGTCTCCTCCATGCGCATTGAACATTCAGAATAGAGGCAGTGAAATGGAGAGCAGAATCCACCAGAGGATCAATCCTACCATAACAAATGAAATAAATTATGAGAAGACCTGGCAACGGGAATGCGTTACAGGAGATAACGCAGCAGCATACCAACAACGGCTACATATTTCCTTCATTAGGCGGGACTGGAGTAATCGGCAGCATTAGGATAAAAATATAATAATGATAATTAAATGGCTTGAAGTCTCTACTTCAGACATAGTATACACAACTTAGGAGTCCAGTATAGGCCCTGTCCGAATTGTTATATATGATTTCTTGTCTATTAGATATTAGCCAAGAATTTATCTGTCGCCACATTATGCAATTGCATTGTCGCCCAAGGGAACGTGACTCGGAGTGTTCATTTTCTTGTTGTATGAATTTGTGAAGCAATTTCAGAAGGAATTTTAATTTTACAATATGACGTGTCCTTCCTTGCGACCATCCCAATCTCATATAAACCTGACTCTAAATCTATTAAGTTAAAACAATTGGAGTACTATAGTGGAAAGCTTAATAATTCCCCTAAGTGAATTTTAAACACTTTTAGTCTTGCAAGCAAGCTGAACTTTGTAGCAGGAGGAAGGGGGAGAAAAAGGAGAGGGGGAAAAAGTCATCGGTGGGAAAGTAGAGAGCTGAGGGGGAAAAAGAAGAAAGGTTAGGCTACTTCAGTACCTGATATGATGATCCTGGCTTGACTCTTGGGTCCCCATGTCCCACTCCAAGCATATCCTGATCACATTAAACACGTATCAGTATCAAGCCAAACAGCCCAAAGATTGAAACATTCTAATACATCAGAGGAAAGGAGAAACAGTAATGACACAGCAAAAAGGTAGTTTCAAGGCAAATGGCACAAAGCTATCAATTGTGCCACCTTTTCATGATACGAATTCCTATATGTGCCACATCAGAGCAAGATTCACACACCACCATTACACTCTTCTCAGGTTTTCGTATGGGTACAAACCTCGGCCAAAACAGTTATTCGTGGTATTCACACCGTTATGGCAGAGGCAAGCAAACGACTCGGCCACGCCAGAGAAACCACAAAATCCCCCACTTGCTTCGCAGTCCGTGCACGCATCCATAGAGTAAGAATCATTATACTGCACAGAAATCCCGAACCTCCATTTTGAGGGATCTCCACGATCATCTCCAAACCCGTATATCGCGCTGTAAGACGAGCACTGGAGCTTTGGAAGATCCAAAGCATAACTTGAACCGAACCCGGTCGGTGATTGGTAAACACAGCAGGTGGACACTGGCGCATTCTGCTGTAGTCCAATGCCGGTCACTCCCTTGCAAGAATACAGACCCCTACAAACGCGAGAGTTCGAGCCGGTGTCGCACAGGTCCTCATATGGATCGAACACGGGAGAGTTCGTGGAGCACCCGAGCAGCACAAAGATGTTGTTATCCATAACGCTGAACGGGCTGGCTCGATCCAGGCTGAAGCTGCCGGAGTTCTGCATCGATTCGCAAGTCGACATAAGAGGGTCAGTGATGATCATTGTCCTGGTGGAGTAGTCGATCGAGGCTACATCGTAAATCCCACTTCCCGTAGAGAACTCGAGCTTGCCGGTGGAGCTGCATCTAACGTTTCTAGCAAAGTCCGGGTGGCCACAACCGAAACTGGTGCCAAATGGGTACTTCACGGGGATGGCGCCACATGTGTTGTGACAGGTGAAGTTCATTGGAACGGCAGGGATGGAGGCAAACGTAGTTGGAAGAAACGGAAACAAAACCAAGAGATACATGAAGAGCCATATCACTGGAGGAGCTGACATCAGAGAAAAATGTGGGGAGTTTGAATGTGAAATGGGTTTAAGCAGGGCAGCAGATGGCTTACGAGAGGGTTCTGGTTTAACAGGATGGAGGAGGTTTACGTTTGAAATGGAAGCAGAAGGTGGTTGATTCGTCCTTTTCGGTGGAGGAATCACATTTCAAAATCCTCCATGTTTCCTGCATAAAAAGCAGAGCCTGCTTTGATAAGTGGGCACTAGCTAAAAGCATCACACGCTTTCTGTCAAGAACTTTGTGCAGAATGGCGACGGAAGTCAGCAGAAAATGTTCTAGCTGTATAACATCCAGGCTGTCCTCAAATATAGAGCATGCAGCATATAATTATGGACGGTACTTAAATACAATAGAGACCATAAAAAAATGTTTATGCAGCAATGTTTTGTCAGGTTACAGTTTCACACACAAGTCTACCCATATACTTAAACGGATTTCACGTTATCCATGCCAAAATCTAGCCTTCTTCGCAGCTACTGAACTTCACCAGATCTCATCTAATAACAGGAACATAACAACAAATTGGAAGCGTATCAAAGGGAAGATTGGCACTTGCAAGTTTTCATGTTAAAAGCTGAGTTTTGTACAGAAGAGAATCATTAAGGGTCCGTTTGGCAACGTGTCAAATAGTGAAAATTTCTGTTCTTTTGTTCTCAAAATCAGTTTGAAAATAGAAATCCGTTTGTTAAAATTTTTGTGTCCGGGCACAATTTTGCAAAAAATTAATCCCAGAATTAGTTTTGAAATAGAATCAAAAAGCAAAAAAAAGTAACTTTTTGATTCTGGAACAATTTTTCCATTTTTTATTCTTCTTCATTTTTTTTTTTGGTTTGTTGTTGTTCTTCGGCCCGCCGCCTGCCACCCGTCGGCCACCGGCGACCGGCCTCAGGTCAGGGCCGGTGAGGGCGGCTCGCTGCTGTGACGGCGAGGCCGCGACGACGAGGTCAGCCTCGCCCAGCTAAGACGAGGTCGACCTCGCCGTCGTGACCGGCAAGGGCGGCTGTGAGGGCGGTGGCGAGGGCCACGACGCCCTCGCAGGCAACGGCCATGACGCCCTCGCCGGCGACCGGCCTTGGCCAAGAGAAAGGAAAAAAAGAAAAAAAGAAAAAATAAAAAAATTCAAAATATTATTAATAAAATGAAATTTTGTGTAGTTACCAAACGCATTTCTGTTCTTTTTCTATTATAAGAATATAAATTTTGAACAGTTACCAAATGCCTTCAAATGCTTAGAAATTATTTCCGGGCACAGAATAAAAAAGAATCATTTCAATCTATTCCCGGATATAAAATGATTACTATGCACAGCCTAAGTGAATCAGAAGGTAGTTGTCCACAATGCCGTGCTTCTACGCACAGTAAAGTTGTCGTGCACACGGTAGAAAGTTGGATAGGAGTGATTCAATCTCGGTCGTTGGATTAACAGTAGGCTCAAAAATTATTTTTATCTGCCGTAAAATCAGGCACGATCGAGTTGTACACTTGCCCACAGCATTGTAGGGAGTCACGAAAGAATCAACATGTTTTCTTAAACATCAGATAGTACGAAAAAATATATAAAGTTCCCCATCTGTAACGAGAACAATTTTGCTCTCCAAGAAATATCTGAATAAAAATTCCAACCACAAGATGGAACTGCAAAGGTCCACATCCGGGCCATATTATGTTGCTTATCCATCGTCCTTTTCATATTGGACATGATGGACGAGGAGACGAATTAATAAGCCTTGTCAGGTTTCATTACAGATCTCTTCCCAACTTGAAATCTCCTCCTCTGTTCAATTTAAACCCTTAAACAGGGCAAACACAGGATTTCCCTCCGGTGCCAGCAAGAAGCAAACGAGCTCTCATCTGTCACCAAAAGAGCTGACTGCTGACAAGGCCTTTGAGAATATTTGAATGAGCATTAATCATATGTTCTTGGATCTTTTCCATCTTATAGCATCACCTGATTTCATCAATTATCAGTTACAATGCAATGAGCACCGCTGAAATGCTCCTCCTTCTCACAATTTTTAAGACCTGCCATATCTTTTAGATGTGAAGGTGAGGCAAGGATCATCTGCAGGCAGGAATCGTCTGCAACTTCCATTACTTTTACCAATTCCACTTTCTTCGAGTTTCACATCATAATCATCAGCCGCATGAAACCATCAAAGTTTGTGAGTGAATAATGAGTCGACAAAAAAACAACAATCTCAAGCATTTAGACCTGCCCAGTTCTTGAAAGCAATCAGTGCCTCCATTTTTCTGTGGTTTCTCTTTCTTAATTTATTCACTTTGAGCTTCTTATGGTTCTCCATGAAAGCTTGCTTGTACCTCCACTTGTCCACAAAAATTTTCATCTCCTGAGATTTTTCCACAACTTGCATGACCGCATCAAAGAAACCCCCTTTAACCAGAGCATAAAGGAATGCATCAACCAAACTGTGATCAAATTTAATCCCTTTCTCTATGTCAGCTGAAACAAACTTTCTTCTAATCTCATTCCACAGAAGCAAGACACTAAAGTATTTCTCTGCCGTTACATACCCATTAATCAGGGATAAATATGTTTGAGCATTCGGTTCATACTGCAAAAACACCATTCTTCTGAAAGTTCTCCTAGCATCTTCCAATCTTCCAGCTTTACAAAAGGCGTGAATTATAGAATTCCAGTCGTGGGTACCCACTTCAATCCGAGGATCCTCAACAACCTCATCTAAGAAGGCCGCCATCAACTCTGGCCGGTGATTTTCCATTAAGCCCGTCATTATAGTCAAGTAACTCCCTTTCAACTCTCTTATTCTTGCATCTCTCATATCTCTGAACAGTGAAAAAGCCGACTGAAAATCTTGGCTGGACATAGATGCTTCTATCAGGGCATCATAGGTCCCCATATCCAATTGAAGCCCTGAACTGCTAATGTCCATGACCAACTGAGTAGCCTCAGCTGTTCTATGCTCTTTGCAGTAAGACCTGAGGATTGGCACATAGACCCCGAGCCCTACAGAACCACCTTGAATGTTCATTTCATCAAGAATACTGTGTGCCTTATCTGACAGCCCAAGATTAATGCAAGCATTAACTATGCCATACCCAACTGAACGGTCGGCCTCGGTTTCAGCAGCCTCCAACTTTTGAGCTTCGACGATCAAACGTGCTAATTCTTTACCACTACCATTCTTGAGAAAACCTTTAACTATTTCAGAGAAAGTTTCCTCACCAAATTTTGCATCTTCCCCACTGCTCTCTCCCAGACTCCGCATTACAGTTCCCACAACAGATTCAAAGTTACCCACTTGAACATACCCGCTAATCAGATTACTGTAAAACACCCTTTTATTCAAAAGACCAAACCCACCCATCAAATTCTCCAACTCTGATATCTTTCCTTCAAGCCCCTTGAGGGCATACAAGTAAGCCAGAAACCCAAAGCTCGACTCATCTGGCCTAACACCCAAAACCGACATAGTCTCCACCACCTTTTCCGCATCAGCCACAGACTCGAGGTGCCGGCAGCACCCCTCCAATGCCGCATTACAAGCGGCCAAGTTGGGCCTCATAAAATCCAGCTTCTCATCCAAAGCAACCCTATAACTCTCCTCGAAAACCCGCAAAAACCCAACAAACTGACCATTCTCCCTACAAATCTCAACAAGCAGGTTGCCCCACAGCTCAAAGGGCATGAAGTACCTGTTCTTGAACATGCTCTTGACCAGAGCAAAGGCCGGGGCCGCCGCCCCGGCCCGTCTCATGGACTCCAGCAGCGCCGAGACGGTCCCGAACTCGACCAAGCCAGGATCTTTCTCGATGAAGTAGACGGCGGAGGCGAAAGCCCTCTTGAGGTTGTGGGCGTCGCAGAAAGAGGACAAGTGGGCGACGAGGGAGTTGGCGAGGGGCTTGCTGGGGAAGGAAGAGTGGGAGGTGAGGGCCTTGAAGGACTTCCAGGCGTCGTCGGTGTCGTGGGCGAGGATGGACTTGTGGAGGGCGGACTCAAGGGCGGTTTTCAGCTCCTGGGTCAGGGTCTGCGGCGGCGGCGGCGGAGGAGGAGGAGGAGAGGGAGGGGCGTTCTTGCGGCGGGAGAACAAGGAAGGTTGGAGGAAGGAATAGAGGGATGATGGGGTCTCGGCTTCGGGTGAGGAGGAGAAGGAGAAGATGAGCCTGCGTCGTGGGAGCTGCAGATTCAGAGCTCTTCTCCACATCTTCTGTTCATGGAGAACAGAGCCTGCTCTGCTCTGCTTCTTATGGTTTTCTTGTGCCTTCTCTCTCTCTCTCTCTCTCTCTAGTTGCAGAAAAATGGCTAAGTACAGGATTGGGAATGAGGAATCGCTGAGGCGGAAATTGCTATGTGCAGGAAAGCTAGAGTGAAATATCGCAGTTGACAGTATTACCGTATTTAGTTATTATTTCATTTTTTTAAAATTCTATTTTCACGGTTCTTTCATTTTCTATTATATAATTACTGTCTAGGTCGTGCCTCAGAAGATATAAAATTCTAGTTCAATTTTTTTCTTTATTTTGCACAACATTCCGATATAAATTTCCAATGAATTCATTGTCATAAATACAGATTTCAGTTTTAATAGGATCCCATAATGATAATGATAAGCTTTTCCATAGATAATAGTTTATTCTAGCTATAATGACAAAAATAGTCTATGAACTTTGGCTCAACGTGCATTGTAGTTCTTGAACTTTAAATTTGTTTAACGTGATTCATGAACGTCAGCCCAACGGGCAATGTCGTTTTCTGAATTTTTAATTTGTTCAATACGGTATCTGAAATGTTCAATTCAGTCCTTGGACTACAATTATTATCTTTACATTAATTTAAATCTAGGGACAACATTGAACATTTTCATACAGTATATGAACTATATTGAACAGGTACTAAAAGTTTATGGATTATATTGAACGAATTAAAATTTTAAGGACAATATTAAACATTAAATTGAAGTTTAAAGATCGTATTGAATAAATTTAAAATTCAATAATCGTATTGTAGATTAAGTCAAAGTTCAGAAACCGTGCCATTTACCCTTTGTTCTAGGGCGCGGTTATTCACTAGTAGTGGTTAAAATTGAAAGTAGGTTACTGTAAATAAATATAAATGGTTAATAAGGAAAATGTAATTTCTCCATTAACCAGAGACAGAGAAGAAAAGATGAATCTTTCCGAAACAGACGAGGTTGCAGAAAGTGAAACCAAGCGAACACTTCGAGAGCGGACGCATGTTTCACCTCCCGCTGAACCGAAAACAAACGACAGTGAAGAGAAATCTGGTTGAATCGTCGTCTGTTCATGGAAGATTCAACTGCAAGGGAACTGATCCCCTCGTGGGATGGTAATTCTGGAGACAGGACTTTGATAATAGAAGAATGGAATGGCTCATCTTCTGCAGAGCTTTCAAGAACCGCCATCATCACTGCTGCTCCTTCCCTTTCCATACAAAGGTCGCTTTTTTTTTCCCACTATGCACACTCCATCGCTTACATGTTCATCGCTCGAGTTCGTGTTGAGCTGACCAAAGTTGAGTTTTCTTTTCCCCACAGATCGGGCAATCGGTTCGGCCATGTCTGGAGACGTGTTCTTGAAGCATTTGTCCCTGAGGTGACTAGCTATCGTGATTTAACTCTCTATAATATTTTTTATTCTCTATTTGTGTTTTTCGGATAATTGGCTGTCTTGGGTTTGTTGTTTGTGGATCTCTCGTGCTAGTTTCTGACGAAAAATTTGATCTTTTTGTGTGAAGTTATGGAGTTTCTGACGGAAAATTTGATCATTTTCTGTAAGGTTATGAAGTTTCTGACATTCCCTTGTGATTTTCATGGTGCTTTCTGTGAATGCAGGGTTTTCCTAGCAGTGTAACCCCTGATTATGTCCCTTTCCAAGTTTGGGATTCATTGCAGGTGCATTGAACTTTTTAATTAATTGTCATAATCCGATCAATCTGATTGGCTCTATCAATCTTTTACTACTAGAATTAATTGCTTTGGTTCCCTCTGTAGGGCCTTTCGACCTACATAAGGACCATGCTTTCCACTCAGGTGAGGCTCACTTCTCAGCAAAGTGGTCTGAAAATCTACGGGTAATGCTATGCATCTGATTGCTTTGCGTTTTAATCACTTTCAAGGCTCTTCTGAGTGCCATTGGAGTTGGTGAAAAATCAGCGACTGTTCTAGGTGCGACATTCCAGGTACTGCTAGCGCGAGCCACGTGCTTTCTTTTTCTTGGCTTAAGTTAACTAATGGCTAACTAGTTAACTTTGTAATTTTGTCACAGTGGTTTCTGAGGGATTTAACCGGCATGGTTGGAGGCATTTTATTCACATTCTACCAGGTGTGCATTGATATCTTCTGCATAATGTCAACTATTCAGTCTTAAGATAAATGGTCCTGCAAAGACAATATAGTTGTTTCGGGGCACATAGATTTTTTTTTCTGGCTCTAGATGTGTGACTTGATATGTGCTCCCTCAGAATATGAGCTTTATTATTTGAATAGAATTCTTGATTGATGTTAGAGCTGGTAAATTAAGCGGTTGAGATGCTGCATACTCAGGGTTCAAATTTGGATAGCAATGCCAAAATGTGGCGTTTGGTTGCCGACCTCATGAATGATCTCGGTATGCCTTGAACTGCCAACTCTCTCTCTCTCTCTCTCTCTCTCTCTCTCTCTCTCTCTCTCTCTCTCAAGTAAACTTCTTATTGACTTCTTCGCGTCATTTTTATCTCATTTCATCTCAACTTGAGCATACTTCATATCTTTCATGGTTCTGACTTACCTTTCATCTATTGCCTATCTTCAACTTCGCTGATTTTTCACTATCACGGCAATGTAGGGATTCGATGTAGAGAAATTTTTATTCGATGGGCTCTTTGCCTGTGACTCTTATGTGCTGTCAGTCTGTTACCTTACATATATATGTTCTTACATAGTTACATGTGTATCCTTTTTATTATACCTTTTAGCTCATTTATCATGCCAACATAAAAAGAACATACTTCAAAATTTTTGTTGGGCTTTTACTGCCTTTTAAAATGTAAATCTCTTGATTGCGATGAACTTGTCCAGCCAAGACTCCTGATTGCTAATTAGTGTGTAACTTATAGGAGAAAGATTGATTATTTAACACACTCAGTTTTAACCACCAAAGAACAAGATATCTTACTCATTTTAACTAATAATATAATACCTAGGTCAGTTCAGCAGGGTATTGCCTTCTTTCCTTTACTTCTATTATGTTCTTTTATTGCATATAAAACTGCAGTGATAGAATTACTTGTATTTTATGACATTAAGCTGCACTCCATTAAGGGAGGAGAGGTGCTTTTTTGGCAGATATTTGAAGAAGGAAAAATGGTCACTAGATGCTGTCATGTTGGTTGCAGGGATGTTGATGGATCTCGTCTCCCCCTTGTATCCTTCAGCATTTGTTTTTGTTGTTTGCTTAGGAAGCCTTTCGAGATCTTTCAGTAAGTGCTTTATCCCTTCAACGACATCAATTATTGACATCTCGATTAGATAAAACTTTCAAATCTGTTAGTCAGGATATATTCACTTGATTATTGTGAATCTCTGTGAGATGAGTTCTTTTTTGCCATGTGCCATAAGCTACTGAAATTGCCAGTTTTGATGCAACACTGACTATCCATGAGACTGTGAAATGAACTATTGCTCACCAAGTTATCAATTTTGCTTTCCCTTTTTTTCTTTGGGAGGGGGGGTGGGGGGCGGGTGGGTGGGTGGTATAATATGGCAGTTAGAATGTCTTGTTGCAGAACAATGGGATATTATCGTACTGATGAGCATATTCCGCATTTTTCCTGATTAGCTGGTGTTGCTAGTGGAGCAACTAGAGCTGCTTTGACTCAGCATTTTGCCCTTCAGAATAATGCAGCGGATATATCTGCGAAGGTACTGTATGGCTATTAGGTGTGCTGCTCCATTGTCATGTGGCATATCCATGTGCTGGTGTCATTTACTAACCAGTGTGTTGAGTGTGTGTATATACAGGAGGGAAGTCAGGAGACTGTTGCTACAATGATTGGCATGGCATTGGGAATGCTTCTTGCGCGTGTTACAATTGGACATCCTCTAGTTATTTGGTTTTCTTTTCTCTCACTTACCATTTTCCACATGTATGGTAAGTTAGCTTGCTTTTCTCCATCAATCTGGCGTTCACAGCTCTTGTTTCCCTCTGCAAAGTTGATTCCACATTTAAATAAGAGAACCAGAATCCGTTATGTTTTAGTACTACCTAGGAGCTTAATCTAAATCTCTGTGTCAACACAGTATCACATGATGTTGATGATAGCAACTCTCATTTATACAGCAGAAAATGGAGTTGGATAGATATGCACAATAATTGGGCTGATCAGAAGAAAGTGCTTTGTTGGCATTTATACAACTTTTGGTGCCAATTGCTGGCAGAACTAAAACAAGGGGCGGTGATTTTGTCCAGTTTCTAGAAAAAAATATTTCTAGTCATACGGATTCATTTGTGAAGCTCTACACTTGTTCTAGATCTATAGGAGATCACTTGTTTTCTATTAGAGAATTATAAGATATAAATTTCACAACTTCTGTTACTTATAAATTTATAATCATTTAATTTAAACAGCAAAAGTTAACCAGTGAGGTTCTTTTTTTTTCACTAATCTGGCGGTACAACTTTTATTTTCCTTTTGTGCAGCAAATTACAAGGCTGTTCAGTGCCTTGCACTGACTTCGTTAAATGTCGAAAGGAGTTCAATCGTTTTGCAGCATTTTATGGAAACTGGACAAGGTAATGCCATGCGAGGGCTATGATTGTGTTTAAATTATATGGAGACATTTGATTTTCCTGTTCCAAATAGGATTTTTAATTCCTTGCGTGAATGCGTGGCAGTCCTCTCCCCAGCACAGGTTTCCAAACTGGAGCATATTTTGCCTACCTGGATATCTTCATGGGGCTTGAAGAAAGTGAAGTTGTTGCATACACAAATAAAATTGGGTGTGAGAGTCTCCTCTCTTAGGCAGCAGGAGATGTGAGTATGGATTGATTAGTGAAATTTATTGAATTAAACTTAGGGTGTGTTTGTTTCTTGGAAAATGAATGATTTGGAAAATATTTTCTTAAAAATGATAGTTTGTATTGTCTACAAAATCGAATGACTGAAAATATTTTTTGTCCACGAAAATATTTAGACTTAAATTGTTATCAGTAATGGAAGTATTTTTTATTGACTTATTTCAAGCAATACAAGTGATTGGCTTTTGGAAAATGTTTTCAAAACCATTTATTTTCCGCGAAACAAACGGAACCAGTAAATAATCCCAACTTAAGGTAGAGATCTCTTCCAAGTTTTGGAGATGAACATTTCTTAGTGGGTGATGGTGGCTTTAACTGCTTAAGATTTAGAATGTTTTTGCAAAAGGTAAATAACTATCCTGATTGCTCTTGATCTTTATCTTAAAGTTTATCAAATCTTATAATATGGCTTAATTAACTGCCCAAAAAAATGCTGGGTTGAGATGTTCTTTCAGATGAGTTGCATCAGTGCCTATGAAACTGTCTCACGCTCTTTACATTCTTGACCAGGATGATCCTTCTGCGGACAGCAGAATCTCATTGTTACAAAGGTGTGATTCTTTCTAATTTTGTTGATGGATTCATATTTTATAGAGAAATCACTTTATCTGTTTACCCTTTGATTTTGTAGGGAAGTACTTGATAGTTAGGAACGAAGACATCAGCATTGTCATGCATAAAAGTGCAACAGCTGCTGATGTCTTGCAGTCATTTCTTCATGCACTTGTGGAGGCATACCAAATAAATGATGATTCTGCGCATTCAGAAAGCCAGACATGGATGGATAAAAATTACGAAGTATTTCTTCTGGAGGTACTGTCCAACTTAAAGCAATTTATATGTCAAATCTCCCTTTTGGGTGGAGTAAGAGAAATTATTGTTAGAAAAGTCAGATAATCTTTTTCGTGTGTCCATTTTCACGAATTATCGTCCTGGCCTCTTTGCCGTCTCATCTCCTTATAATTGTGGGCATAAGATTCAATGCCGAACCAAAGGGGAAATGGTCAGGTTATGTGATTGCCAACTGAATCTAACCCAGAGCCCTGCATGTCAAAGGTGTAAATGATTTTTCACCATACAGAGAGAAGTTGGCAAATGCAAATAGTTCATACTGAATGGATAGAACGAAGCACTCTTAACCTCTTACCGACAAAGAGCAATTGCTTACTCACAGACCATAGTGTTGTGTGGGATGATATATTTTATGAACAGTTTGTTTTTTTTTTTTGGTCGAAAGAGCAGCAGTTTGTTTTTGTTTTGGGAAAGAACACTCGTTTTTCTCACCTTCCCCTAATTCATTTTGCAGTTGAAGTCATTGGGATGGAAAACTGAACACCTTTTAACACCATCAATTATCTGGAGGGCTGACTGGATTTGCAGCTCTGTCGATAAAAAAACTAGCTAGGTTCTTTCATCCGTCAGCTATTGGAACAAACAATGAAAGGGAGAAATGGTTTAATGCTTGTTGGGCACCGGCATGCTCGTTAGGGAGCACAGAAACTATGGGGCTGAGGCATGGATTTAATTTACTTCCAGTGCTTTGATGTACTAATCAGGTGTCAACTATGTTTGGGTTCAATCATCCTGGTGCAATATAGCAGCATGGGCTGTGGACTCTGCTGTAACTTATGGTATAGACAGAAATATGCAATTCTAGACCATCAACTCATTAGGAGGTGGAATTTTGCATTCTTTTTTAGTTTTGAGTTGAAAGTTCATGACCATATATTACTTCCTGTTTCACCCTTTGATCTCGACGAACCAAAAGCAAAGTTTGGCTGGTTTTTATGTAGTTCTTCTTTTGACGTTTACATCTGCTTCTGGATTATTTTTTCATACCTGTCCCCTTTTTTGTGTGGAAGGGAACCTCCATACATTCTACTTTAGATGCATCTCCAATCATGTGAGGGATGTTCACACCAAAGTACCGCACTTTCGGAATAAATTGCTTGTTTACGGGAAGCAAATTGATAATGGTTTTATCTACAAGAGAAGGAGCTGCATGAATGGCCTTGCCCTCCAGTTCCTTGACAACTATTGGTTGTTTGACTATTTCTTGACGTCTCTCTGTGAATGCTTCTTCTTCATCCTTTATTACAAAAGCTAATTTTACATAAACCACTGGAACTTCCTATCATGAAACAGACCAAACCAAGTCGGTCTCCCGGAATTCCAGGATGATGATTTAGTTTTTGAGACTCAATTTTCATACAGCATATAATCCTTCAGAAAGAACTCCCTAGCTGAGGCTTATTCAGCTTGAAATGGATATGAACTTTCAGAAAAAGGTACGTCTCAAAATGATTTTGTAGCTGTCCCAAGTTTAGAGCACAAAAGTACACCGGGTCTAAGAATTCTCTAGGACTATGGTTAGCACGAAATATGGATGAATTGATTTTTAACTAGACAGACAAGGAGTACTAAATACTAAACAGTGGAGACAGAAATCTGAGCTCCCTGGATTCCCACTGGCAAATTTTCTTCTTTCCCCAAGTTGCAGTATCGACAATTATTGAAAGCAATCTAGATACATTTGATTCAACTGACATGACCAAAGGAAAGAAAATCAAACCACTACTAATCCAAAGTGTGTTACAAAGCAAGAGAACTGAACTGACGGTCCATGACTAATAAATCCATGTCACGCTTGTCAACAGGAGAAGTTTAGTTTTACATTTTAGACATTCACTTCCCCTTCCTAATCCATGGGGATCAAAAGCCCCTGTCCTGGTATCTACTTGTAGTTTCTTTCCAACCCGGATTGCTTTGAGCTGCCTATTACCAAGACCAATCAATAAGTATAACTGCTTTTGGCTTACTTTCAATTGCTAAATCCAGCTGTTTCATTATATATGGCCATCGAAACTCTGTTTACTAGGGCAATGTAGCAGTGGGGCTCATTTACGGTGCCCCGATGAGGCCATTAGGACTCCAACAGCCGCAATGAACATAAACAGCATACCAAAAAGTAAAACATAGGTTCTCCTTGATGATCTGCGGTATTCTCCAAAAATGAGCACCCCCCAGAAGGTGCTCACAAGTGGAAGCGCCTGCATAATGCAACAGATTAAAAGTTAGAAAAAGAAAGAAAAGTCATAGCATGAAAATGTTATGGACTGTGTTTTTGACCAGGTTGGCCGAATAGATCTGGGTTTTACTGTCAGTTCAGGCCTCAAAAACTAGCAAAAATTCGCTATTCAGTCCGATGATCTCATGCTTTATTGATAAAGACAGAAACAAAAAGAAGTTGGAAATGATTCTGAGACTCGGTTCTCAGTTCGGTTCAATTCTTTAACAGTTTGGCCATGGACTGAAAACTTTAACTCTCAACTCAAGTCAATTCTTTAATCGGACGGATCCATTGGTGCCCTCTAGCTTGGTCAACTAACCTGAACAGCATCTGCTGCTGCATAGCCTGCAGCTTGACCACCCATAAATTGCAGACCATTTCCAAATCCACACAAAAAACCTGCCAAGAGAGCCCATCCTCTGCCATTCCAGTCGTTCAAATAAGCCTTGAATGATGTTTTGGGTAGATTGAGCACCGGCCGGTAAAGGAAGCTGATATTTAGAATGATGGCCACGACGAAGCAAGATACAGAGAAATAGAAGAATGCTGTATATACAGACAAGTGAGGAACCCCTTTCTTCAGCGTGTGCCACTGGTCGTTAGTTGCCAAATTGAATGCCGGTGAGAAAAGAGAGAAGCAAAATCCAGCAAAGAAAGTTATGCTCAGTCCGAGTATGGCACTTCTTCCAAATACCTACCAAGAAGAATAACTATCCATTTCAATCATAGAAATGGAGAAACGCTAATACACTCCAATGTCATGATGCTAAAGGTTTTGGAAGATGAAAAAGATATTAAACAAATCTGTTCCAAAAGCATAGTTGAAGTGGTTTCACGAGCCTTAATAGATCTTCTGTTCTCTACTTCGACCAGAAAATCAGCAGTCCCTATTTTTGCCCTATCTGTGGATCCATTCCCATTTTCTACATCTTTTGGCCCTGTTATGCAAACATCATTAGTTAGGCTACAAATTTTCCAGCTTGTTGGATTAGAGAAGCAGTCATCACTTCAGAAAATCTCTCACCTTCATTCGCAGTTGTGCCATCATATGCATCAATAGCCCTGACGAAGATGTAAAACGATCGCATCATACATCATCTCTAAGTAAAAAGGCTATAACAGTGGTCCTAAATGTTAAAGTAATCGACACCAGTAGAAGTTCTGAAATTAACAACTTTCATCAAAGAATAATCTCCAAATGGAAACTCCATTCAACAGCCAAAGTTTGCTTTTTCTTTTCTTTTTTCCTCGACTAGTAAAAGTTGCATAAGTAGGCCAACCAAGGATTTCGTATAAATTCCACAAATATAGGCTTTTATTTCCTTCATTCATGTAAAAAAGTGATGGAGGAGAGCAAACATATAGGAGAGATGGAGTGGTTTGAAAGAGATACTTAAATAAATCTTCATATGGATACTGAGTCAACTTTAGAGTGAAGAGTTCCCACTACCAAATGGTGATTAATCTTTCAAACTCCCAACAGTTACGAAATAAAATTGATCATTTAACACATTTGAGTTTACTCGTGCTCTTAATCCATAAATGAGCAGAAGTACCTGGTGTCCATTTTGCCATTACCAGGGGGATTGTTCAGCTTTCTTCTATTATCAGCAGCATTTGATGCGTGAACAGCAGAGCCAAAACAAACTGCAATCAGGAAGCAACCAACTCCTGGGAAAAGAATCTCCGCTCTGTTTATTCTGTCATCCAGAAAGTAATTCATAGTTGTGCCTGAGCAAAAGAATAGGATAAAAGAAATCAGCATCATCTTAGTTGTGCCACTCCTATTCATGCAATTCCTGGAGATAAAGTTGAACCTGTTCATACAGAGAGACAAACACACTGACATATGCAATTGTACATTATGTATGCCTAAATTTTGCATTGATGCTTCAAGGACAAAATGTCTAAACTATATGAAAGACTCAATAAATCTAGTAGTTGAGTGTATGGAACCAAATTAATTCTTGCCATTTCAATCGATGAATAAATATTTGTACAACTTGTCCGTACATGAGCATTTCTCTATATAATTACACATTCATCACTGGCACAAATACAAGTAAAGGAAGATGGAACATGAAAAGACCTATAACGACTGTTATGCTGGAAGTGACGACTTCTGTTACTGACAAACCAACAAAAGCCCATGCATACTGGGTTGCAAGATTCCCGAGGCTAAGAACAATGCCACCCACCATTGCAAATAGAACCGATGACCAATTGTCCTGCATCAATCAACTTACAGTTATTAAAACTAGATGAATTAATGTCGTCCTGCAACGTCACATGTGTGACCGTGTATATTGCTTCTCCACTCTTGATATGTAGTATGTATCCATGGTATAGATGAACAATATATAACAAAAGTTAGGTTTCATGTGACATTTGGTGTGGGTAAAGTGAGGATGAAACATCGAAATTCATATGGATTAGTCTTAAAACCATTTCAAGGATGATATCAGGATGAATTATACCCAAAACTAATCAGCTAATAGACTGCTTTATCTAGGCATATACACTTAACCAGGCTTCTCTAGCTGTATGTGATTACAAGCGTTTGAAATAAAATCCAAAGCTTTACACCAACTCAGTACATTTGTTCATGACCAGAAAGTGAAGTCAAATGACATGTCCAAGCTGGACTCCTCTTATTCAAACTAAGATGCTACTTTCACAAATGAAAGCAAGCTTTCTCCGTCAATAAAGTGGAGAAATAGAACCAAAGTATAAGTAAATTTTCAAAAGTACAACCAATCTGAACCAGACTTACAATTATGCATGAACCACAACGAACTGCAAATATTGAGTATATCTATTAAACCAAAGAGCCTTACTTTAAATTTGATAATTTCACTGATAAGTAAGGCTAACTGGTTCAATATTCATCAAAGTACAAGACTCTTTCTTTTCCATTTCATCATTGTAATTGCGAAGTATATAATGAGACTTCCCATGTCTTTGACTTGGTCGGGTAGCAATCGCTGCCTATTCCCCTCGTATATGTGCTTCTACTTAAGCCTTTCTTCTTTTTCCTTCTAATATACATTCCATCGACCTCGAAAAACAGAGGAAGTCAAAAAACTCACCTGAGAAAGTTGCTGCAAGAAATTCGGCGCCTCTGGTGTTCCTGCGCGGATCTCGCCAAATGTGAAAGCAATAATCACAGCAGCCAAGAGATTGGTGATCGTGTAATCAAGGTAAGTGTGCTGCGGAAGGCGGCCTCGCCTTTCGAGAAGAGTTAATACAGCAGGCCATGTGCCCAAGAAGAAGAGGGAGAGCAACATGCACCCGATCGCGCCTCCTTTACTCTCCACCAGATACATTGTTAAAGAGCTCGCTTGCCCCTGGAAATAATTTCCCCTGTTGGAAAAAACTATGGTGACTGGTGTTCCTTGAAACTCCTGTTGGAAAAGCTAGCAAAACGGGAAGTCGATTGCTCTTCTTTTGGCCTTCTTCTTGTTTGTTCGCTGGAGGTCTAGTTTTATAGGCCAGAAAAGTCGATCCATTCGAGTTAGATTGTCCAAGACGTTGAGAAAGCTACTGAAAACTTTTACAATTGAAGACTCTCGTACACAAACAGGTTAATGTGAGTCAAGACAGACGGTTGCTAAATTACGCCGCTCATTTTATAAAGCATTAAGATTGGAAAAACTAGACCGGAACATAAAGTATCATCGGCCCACACGCATGCGACAGCAATTAGTCAAGGGTGTCGATTTCACTGGCCAAAAGAAATTAATCTTAATTGATTCTTTTAGAGATCGCATATGACCTACAAATAGCAGAAGCAGAGTATAGCAGATAAAGAGAAGCACGGAATTGACAGAGTCCAAATTGCTTAGTTCACTGTTTATTATTCATTTTACAAAGAAAAAAACAAAAAAAGAACTCGTCATTATCTCAATAGCCCTCTAAACTCTTCCTAACTAACACCGGCAGAGGCAGAACAAAGAAGAAGCGTTCAGGCATCTAACATTTACGGAGCAGAAAATAGTAACTGTTTGACTTTCAGAGAGGGGGGTAGGAACTAACCAAACGCAAGTGAGATTGAGCTGCGAAATCACTTTCCGGGGAGACCCAACAAGCCAAAATCAAGAAACGGAACAACCAAAGCCCGGAATCTTCCCGCCGAGCTCTCGGAATCCCGCTAGTGTTATCTACAGCATCATAAGAAAGGACCCGACACCCTCCATTTCGCGATGATGAGATAATTCGGTCCTAAAACGTAAGGACCTGAAGACTTGAGAGTGAGAGAGATTCTTGAATGGCTCTGCTTAACCGGAGACTATTACGCATTCCGTTGAAGGAATCTTCGTTTAGCTGTAGTCTGGTACAATACCCAGCTAAGGAATATTAAACAAGGATTGTCTCCCGATTCAAAACGTGATATCTTGTTTTGGTGGGGTCGTGCTCTGCTTCCCAACTTTCCACGCCGTTTACCGCCGCCCACGAAGGGAGGAGAGAGAGATACGTATGTCTAATCACTCGGGGGATTCGGTCAACGCGTGGTGATGGAGTCGCTTTCGGGTGGAGTTAAATACGAACACTAGAGTGGGGACGATCTAACGACTTCCATGCATCGCCCCTTTGGTTGGTTGCGGTGAAGCCGTTTTCCTCATCCCCGGAACAGACCGTGGGAGCGATGTCGGATGCAGAATGGCGTGGGATATCATGGGACACCAGTGAAAGATGGATTAAGATCCACACTGGTTCCTCCTCTGCTGCAGCCTGTCCTAGGACGTGGCGGTAGCTTTTCGTCTGTACTGTTTCCAATCTCGGGGAAATCAATGAGGTGACAATGTCTATTTTTAATTTGGAAAAATACCACCAAAAACCTCAAATTACATCCGCTGTGACACATTTCCCTTAAACTTTTTTTTTTAATATCAAAAACTCCAAACTATGCTCACTGTCATACATTTCCCCTCAGTTAGGGCTCTGTTAAAAATCACAGTTAAAATCTGACGTGGCTCCGACGTGTCGTCTGATGTGGCGCCACGTGAGCCCCCAGTCAGAAAAAAAATAAAAATAAAAATTAAACCTAAAAAAGAAAAAAAAATCGAAGTATTGTAATTGATGTTACTATTCATCATCTTCGATGCCCTGTACATCGTCTTCGAAGACGATGAACAGTAACAGCAATTATAGTACTTCGATTTTTTTCTTTTTTAGGTTTAATTTTTATTTTATTTTTTTCTGACTGGGCGCTCACGTGATGCCACATCAGACGACATGTTGGTGCCACGTCAGATTTTAACGGTGATTTTTAATAGAACCCTAACTGAGGGTAAATGTGTCACAGTGAGCATAGTTTGGAGTTTTTGGTGTCACAAAAAAAAGTTTAGGGTAAATGTGTCACAGCGGGCATAGTTTGGGATTTTTGGTGTTACAAAAAATTTTTTGGGTAAATGTATCACAGTGGGCATAGTTTGAGGTTTTTGGTGATGTTTTCCCTTTTAATTAATATCATGTTGAGTCAATAAAAAGAATATACAATAAAAAATTGGTAGCATAGGTTTCGAGTTAATAATTAGTTCATACCTCATGTTGGATTCATATCTTCAATCTGGCGTTCACGTTTCTTGTTTGCCTCAGCAAAGTTGATTCTGCATTTGGATAGGAGAACCAAAGATAAGTTTAGTTTTAGTACAACCTAGGAGCTTGATCTAAATCTCTGTCTCAACGCAGTATCACACGATGTTGATGATAGCAACTCTCATTTATACAGCAGATCATGGATTTGGAAAGATATTCACAATAATTGGGCTGTTCAAAAGAAAGTGCTCTGTCGGCATGTATACAACTTTTGGTGCCAGTTGCTGACAGAACTAATTTGTCCAGTTCCTAAAAAAAATATATTTCTAGCCATACAAGTGGTTGTTATTAATTTGTGAAGCTCTACCATTGTTCTATATCTATGGGCAATCACTTATTTTGATCAGCCCAATTATTGTGCAGCAAATTACAAGGCTGCTCAGTGCCTTGCACTGCCTTTTAAATGTTGAAAGGAGTTCAATCGTTTTGCAGCATTTTATGGAAACTGGACAGGGTAATGCCATTGCAAGTGCTATGATTGTGTTTAAATTATATGGAGATATTTGATTTGCCTGTTCCATGAAGCATATCATTTTGTTCACCTTGGATTCCTTGATTTTGAACGTAGTCTTTCTGCCTTTGAGCTTAACGTAATAGTATTGATACTGAGAGTTATTTCTCTTTATGGATTAGATTGTCTTTCTCCCTCCAAATTGGATTTTTAATTCCTTGCGTGAATGTATGGCAGTCCTCTCCCCGGCAAAGGTTTCCAAACTGGAGCATATTTTGCCTACCTGGGTATCTTCATGGGGCTCAAAGAAAGTGAACTTGTTGCATACACGAATAAAATTGGGTGTGAGAGTCTCTTCTCTTAGGCAGCAGGAGATGTGAGTATCGATTAATTAGTGGAACTTATTGACTTAAACTTAGTAATCAATCCCAACGTAAGGTAGAGACCTCTTCCAAGTTTTGGAGATGAACATTTCTAGAGTGAGTGATGGTGGCATTAACTGCTTTTAAAATTTAAAGTTCTTTTGCAAAAGGTAAATAACCATCCTGATTGCTCTTGATCTTTATCTTAACTTTATCAAATCTTATAATATGGCTTGATTAACTGCCCGTAAAAATGCTGTGTTGAAATGTTATTTCAGATGAGTTGCATCGGGGCCTATGAAACTGTTTATGCTCTTTACATTCTTGAACAGGGTGATCCTTCTGCGGACAGCAGAATCTCATCGTTACAAAGGTGTGATTCTTTCTAATTTTTGTTGGTGGATTCATATTTTGTATAGAAATTACTTTTTCTTTTTACCTTTTGATTTTTTAGAGAAGTACTTGATAGTTGAAACGAACAAAGACATCAGCATTGTCACGCATAAAAGTGCAACAGCTGCCGGTGTCTTGCAGTCATTTATTCATGCACTAGTGGAGGCATACGAAATAGATGGTGATTCTGCGCATTCAGAAACCCAGACATGGATGGATAAAAGTTACGAAGTATTTCTTCTGAATCCAACTCAAAGCAGTTTATGTCAAATCTCCCTTTTGGATGGAGTAAGAGAAATAATTGTTAGAAAAGTCAGATAATTTTCACGAATCATCACGTACTTGCCTCTTTGCTGTCTCGTCTCCTTATAATTGTTGGCATAAGATTCAACGCCAAACCTAAGGAGAAACGGCCGGGTCATGTGACTGTCAACCGAATCTAACCCAGAGCTCGCATGTTGAAGGTGTAAATGATTTTTCACCTTACAGAAAGGAGTTGGCAAATGCAAATAGTTCAAGCTGAATGGATAGAACGAAGCATTCTTAGCCTCTTACTGACGAAGAACAATTGCTTATGCACACAGACCATAGTGTTGTGTGGGATGACATATTGTATGAGCAGTTCGTTTTTGTTTTGGGAAAGAGCACTCGTTTTTCTCACCTTCCCCTAATTCATTTTGCAGTTGAAGTCATTGGGATGGAAAACAGAAGGCCTTTTAACACCATCATTTATCTGGAGGGCTGACTGGATTTACAGTTCTGTCGATAAAAAAACTAGCTAGGTTCTTTCATCCGTCAGCTATTGGAACAAACAACGAAAGGGCGAAATGGTTAATTGCTTAATGGGCACCGGCATGCTTGTTAGGGAGCACAGAACTATGGGGCTAATGCATGGATTTAAATTACTTCCCGTGCTTTAATGTGTCTACCACTGATTAGGTATCAAGTCAACTATGTTTGGGTTTAATCATCCTGGTGCAAATATAGCAGTATGTGTCGAGGACCCCGCTGTAACTTGTGGTAGAGACAGAGATATGCAATTCTAGACCATCAAATCTTTTTTTTTTTTTTTTATCTATCCTACTCTAACTGTCCGCCTCTTTTTTTCGACTTTTGCTTTGTTTTTTTAAAGAGCGTGCGAGTCAAACACCACACTTAAAACTAAACATCTCCACCTCACCCAATTCCCTTGCCACTGGGCCGCGTGCCCAATGGGTCAGATCATCAACTCATTAGGAGTTGGAACTTTGCATTCTTTTTTAGTGCTGAGTTAAAAGTTCATGACCATGTATTACTTCTTGTTTCACCCTTTGATCTCGACCAACCAAAAGCAAAGTTTGGTCGGTTTTTATGTAGTTCTTCTTCCTTTGAGACCTACATCTGCTTGTGGATAATTTTTCATTCCTGTCCCCTTTTTTGTGGATGGGACCCTCCATGCATCCTACATAAGATGCATCTCCAATCATGCGAGGGATGTTCAGAACAAAGTATCGAACTTTCAGAATAAGCTGCTTGTTTACAGGAAACGAATCAATAATGGTTCATATGCAAGAGAAGGAGCCGCATGGAATGGCCTTGCCCTCTAGTAAGACAGCTATTGGTTGTTTGATTATAGCTTGACATCTCTCTGTGAATGTTTCTTCTTCATCCTTTATTACAAAAGCTCATTTGACATTAACTACTGGAACTTCCTCTCATGAAACAGACCAAACGCCTTTGATCTCCTGGAAATCCAGAACTTTGACAAAGTCGATGATGATTTAGTTTTTTAGACTAATTTTCATACAGCATATGATCCTTCAGAATGAACTCCCTAGTTGAGGCTTATTTAGCTTAAAATGGATATGAACTTTCAGAAAAAGGTATGTCAAAGTCAGTCGAAATGATTTTGTAGCTGTCCGAAGTTTAGAGCACATAAGTACACCAGGTCTTAGAATTCTCTAGGACTATGGTTAGCACGAAATATGGATGAAATGATTTTTTAACTAGACAGACAAGGAGTACTTCATACTAAACAGTGGAGACAGGAATCTCAGCTCCCTGGCTTCCCACTGGCAATTTTTTCTTCTTTCCCCAAGTTGCAGTATCGACAATTATTGAAAGCAATCTAAATACATTTATTCAACTGACATGACCAAGGGAAAGAAATTTAATGCACTACCAATCCGAACTGTGTTACAAAGCAAAAGAACTGAACTGACGGTCCATGACTAATAGATCCACGTCATGCTTGTCAACAGAAGAAATTTAGTTATATATTTTGGACATTCACTTCCCCTTCCTAATCAATGGGGATCAAGCCCCTGTCCTGGTATCTACTTGTAGTTTCTTTCCAACCCGGATTGCTTTGAGCCACCTCTTACCAAGACCAATCAATAAGTGATTGATTACGTACTGCTTTTGGCTTTCTTCCAATTGCTACATCCAGCCTTTTCATTATATATGGCCATCGAAACTCTGTTTACTAGGGCAATGTAGCAGTGGGGCTTATTTACGGTGCCCCGATGAGGCCATTAGGACTCCAACAGCCACAATGAACATAAACAGCATACCAAAAAGTAAAACATAGGTTTTCCTCGATGATCTGCGGTATTCTCCAAATATGATTACGCCCCAGAAGGTGCTCACAAGTGGAAGTGCCTGCATAATGCATCAGATTAAAAGTTAGAAAAAGAAAGAAAAGTCATAGCATGAAAATGTTATGGATTGTGTTTTTGACCAGGTTGGCTGAATAGATTCGGGATTTACTGTTAGTTCAGGCCACAAAAACTAGCAAAAGTTCGCTCTTTGTCCGGTGATCTCATGCTTTATCGATACAGACAAAGAAAAGAAGTCGGAAATGATTCTGAAATTAAAAACTGCATGGAGACTCGGTTCTCAGTTCAGACTAATTCTTTAACAGTTTGACCATGGACTGAAAAGTTAAACTCCTGCTCAAGTCAATTCTTTAATCGGATGGATCCTTTGGTGCCCTCTAACCTGGTCAACTAACCTGAACAGCATCTGCTGCTGCATAGCCTGCAGCTTGACCACCCATAAACTGCAGACCATTTCCAAATCCACACAAAAGCCCCGCCAAGAGAGCCCATCCTCTGCCATTCCAATCGTTCAAATAAGCCTTGAATGATGTTTTGGGTAGATTGAGCACCGGCCGGTAAAGGAAGCTGATATTTAGAATGATGGCCACAATGAAGCACGATACAGAGAAATAGAAGAATGCTGTATATACAGACAAGTGAGGAACCCCTTCCTTCAGCGTGTGCCACTGGTCGTTTGTTGCCAAATTAAATGCTGGTGAGAAAAGAGAGAAGCAAAATCCAGCAAAGAAAGTTATGCTCAGTCCAAGTATGGCGCTTCTTCCAAACACCTACAAGAAGAATAAATATGCATTTCAATTATAGAAATGGAGAAACGCTAACACACTCCAATGTCATGATGCCAATGGTTTCGGAAGATGAAAAAGATATTAAACAAATTTGTTCCACAAGCATAGTTGAAGTGGTTTCACGAGCCTTGATAGATCTTCTGTTCTCTACTTCGACCAGAAAATCAGCAGTCCCAACTTCTGCCTTTTCTGTGGATTCATTCCCATTTTCTACATCTTTTGGCCCTGTTATGCAAACGTCATAAGTTAGGCTACAAATTTTCTAGCTCGTTGGATTAGAGAAGCAGTCATCACTCCAGAAAGTCTCTCACCTTCATTCGCTGTTGTGCCATTATATACATAAATAGCCCTGAGGAAGATGTAAAACAATTGCATCATACATCATCTCTACGTGAAAAGGCTATAACAGTTGTCCTAAAAATTAAAGTAATCGACACCAATAGAAGTTTCGAAACTAACAACATACATCAAAGAATAATCTCCAAATAAAAAATCCATTCACCTGCAAAAGTTCACTTTTTCTTTGCATAAGTAGGCCAACCAGGGATTTCATATTAATTCCACATATATAGCCTTTTATTTCCTTCATTTATGTGAAAAAGTGACGAAGGAGAGCAAACATGTAGGAGAGATGGAGTAGTTTGAAAGAAATGCTTAAATAAATCTTCATTTGGATGCTGAGTCTACTTTGGACTGAAAAAATCCCCTATCAAATACTGATTAATCTTTCAAAGTCCCGACAGTTACGAAATAAAATTGATCAGTTCACACATTTGAGTTTACTCATGCTTTTAATCTATAAACAAGCAGATGTACCTGGCGTCCACTTTGCCATTGCCTAGAAGATTGTTCAGCTTTCTTCTATTATCAGCAGCATTTGATGCGTGAACAGCAGAGCCAAGACAAACTGCAATCAGGAAGCAACCAACTCCCGGGAAAAGAATCTCCGCTCTGTTTATTTTGCCATCCAGAAAGTAATTCAGGGTCGTGCCTGAGCAAAAGAATAGAATAAAAGAAATCAGAGGGATGTTAGTTGTGTCACTCCTATTCATGCAATTCCTGGAGATAAAGTCGAATCTGTTTATATGGAGAGACATTCATTCTGACATGTGCAGTTGTACATTATGTATGCATAAATTTTGGATCGATGCTTCAAGGACAAATTGTCTAAACTATATGAAAGACTCAATAAATCTAGTTGTTGAGTTTAGTTCATACAACCAAATTAATTCTTGCCATATCAGTTGATGAATAAATCTTTGTAAATTTTTTCCGTACATCGCGCATTTCTCTATATAACTACACATATTCATCACTGGCACAAATACAAGTAAAGGGAGAGTGAACATGAAGAGACCTATGACGACTGTTATGCTGCAAGTGACGACTTCTGTTACTGACAAACCAACAAAAGCCCATGCATATTGGGTTGCAAGATTCCCGAGGCTAAGAACAATGCCACCCGCCATTGCAAATAGAACCGATGACCAATTATCCTGCATCAATCAACTTACAGATATTAAAACTAGATGAAGTAACGTCGTCCTGCAACGTCACATGCGTGACCGTGTATATTGCTTCTGCACTCTTGATAGGTCAGGAGATAGAATTGTAGTATGGATATCATGGTATGGATGAACGACATATAACAAAAGTTAGTTTTCATGGGACATTGGGTGTGGTAAAGTGAGGATGAACCATCGAAATACAAATGGATTAGTCTTGAAACCATTTCAAGGATGACATCAGAATGAATTACACCCGAAACTGATCAGCAAATAGACTGCTTTATCCAGGCATCTACACTTAACCGGGCTTCTCTAGCTGTACGTGATACCAAGCGTTTGAAATAAAATCCAAAGCTTTACACCAACTCAGTACTTCTGTTCATGACCAGAAAGTGAAGTGAGATGACATGTCCGAGCCGGACTCCTCTTATTCAAACTAAGATGCTACATTAGAAATGAATGAAAGCTTTCTCTGTCAATAAATGGAGATATACAACCAAAGTATAAGTAAATTTTCAAAAGCACCACCAATCTCAACCAGACTTGCAATTATGCATGAACCACAACGAACTGCAAATAATGATTATAACTATTAATCCAAAAGGCCTCACTTTTTTTTTATACTTTCACTGATCAGTAACGCTAGCTGGTTCAGTATTCATCAAAGTACAAGACTCTTTCTTTCTTTTCCATTTCATCATTGTAATTGCGAAGTATATAACGGGACTTGCCATGTCTTTCACTTGATCGGGTAGAAATCGCTGCCTATTCCCCTCGTATATGTGCTTCTACTTAAGCCTTTCTTCTTTTTCCTTCTAATATACATTCCATCAACCTCGAATAACAGAGGAAGTCAAAAAACTCACCTGAGAAAGTTGCTGCAAGAAATTCGGCGCCTCTGGTGTTCCTGCGCGGATCTCGCCAAATGTGAAAGCAATAATCACAGCAGCCAAGAGATTGGTGATCGTGTAATCAAGGTAAGTGTGCTGCGGAAGGCGGCCTCGCCTTTCGAGAAGAGTCAATATAGCAGGCCAAGTGCCCAAGAAGAAGAGGGAGAGCAACATGCACCCGATCGCACCTCCTTTACTCTCCACCAGATACATTGTTAAAGAGCTCGGTTGCCCCTGGAAATGGAAAACACTATGATGACTGGAGTTCCTTGAAACTTCCGGCCGAGCTCTTGGAATCACTTTCCGGGGACACCCAAGAAGCCAAAAAATCAAGAATCGGAACACCCGACCGAACAATCACGAGCCCGGAATCTCCCTGCCGAGCTCTCGGGATCCGCTAGTGTTTATCTACAGCACAATGAAGAAGGACCCAACACCCTCCGTGGCGTGATGATCAGAGATTCAGGTCCCGAAATGCAATGCAAGCCCCCTGAAGATTCGAAAGAGGGGGAGAGATTCTTATATGGCTCTGCAGCTGCTTAGCTGGATACTGTTGTGTTGAGCATTCCGTCCAAGGAATCTCCCTTCACCTGGGGTCTGATTCAGTACCCAGCTAAGGAATCCTAAACAAGGATTCTTTCCTGATTCGAAATCTTCCTTAGAGAGGGGGGGTTCGTGCTGTGGTTCCCGACTTTTGCGCGCTGTTCATCGCCCGCCAATGAAGGGAGGAGAGAGAGATTGGTCTTCCTAATAATTCGGGAGATTCGGTCAACGCGCGGGATGGATTTGCTTTCCGAGTGGGGGGAACGACGTCGGATGCAACTGATCTAAAGACCACATGCAACATATGATACGACGTGGCGGTAATCATAAAACTAATACTATGTGTGATGTGCGTGCTGTGTATTTTTTAGATTTTCTTTTGGGTAAAAATAGAAGACTGCCTAATTTATATGATGACCTAAACTAAACTGGGTAATAATTTATATTAAATCCTAGTCTAAATTAGGTAACTCATGAATCCTAAAATATTGAGTTCTAAATTAAGGCCCTGTTCATTTCAAGGAAAATAATTTTCAAAAAACGTTTTTTGGATTTTCTAGCATTCGGTTCGCGAAAAATAAATTAGTTAAGGAAAACATTTTCCACCAATGAAAGAAAAAACACCTCCAAAAGCGCAAAACATTTTTCATCATCTTTCTTTCAACTTATCACTTTTTTTCACCAAACACTTTTTTCCCTTTATTTTTACTTTTTATTTCCTTTTAAAAAAATCGAGTTTTCTATTGTTTTTATTTTTTTTCTCTTGTTTTGCTTCTTCCTTGGCAGTTGCGCGACCACTGCAGCGGCCGGCGACCGACCACAAGCCGGTGAGACTTGAGCTTGCTAGATTCTGACGAGCTCGAGCCCCGTCAGAATCTGGCAAGCTCAAGCCTTATTGCCCTGTGGTGAGGCTCGAACTCACTTGTGGCCAGTCGCCGACAACCGGCAGAGGAAGAAGCAAAAAGGAAAAAAAAAAAGTAAAGAAAATTAAAAATAAAAATAAATTAAAGATAAAAAAAAATCAAAATTTTTTTGTAATTTTCTCCAAAAAATCAAATCAAATATCAAACGGCGAAAAATATTTTTTAGTTTATTTTCAAATTTCAGCCGAACATCGAAAAATATTATCATTTTCCTATAAAATGACTTCTCAGAAAATATTTTTCAGAAAATGTCATATTTTTCGCAAAACGAACGGAGTCTAAAAAATTTAGATGAATGCAATCTATCCCAAATGCAATGTAAATTTTTGTGCATTTTTGTAAAATAAGAATGTTTCGTAGACAACATGTGATGATCATATGTGTAATTTTCTCTAACCTCAATTGGGAACCCACCTTTTAATTGTCAACCCCCTCTGTGAAGGAGCCTTAATGAGTTTATATAGAATTACAAGAATAAGGAATATCCTAGCTTCCTATTTTGGATTATGTCGTTTTTCTTATTAGGAAATTAGGATACTCTCTTTCTTACTAGGAAATGAGGATAGACTCTCTTTATTATTTCAAAATTGGTAAAGATAATAACATTATTATTCCAAAATATGATTAAAGATCCAAATCAAGCACTCCCCATCTGCCAATCTTACAATTTTTTACCATCATGAGAGAATAATGGGCTTGGCCGAACTTGTTCCTCTCGCGGGCTTGGTTAGAATATATAATTAAGCTCAGAGCCTCTTTGTCTAAATCCATTTAGCTCCAATCCAATTAAAAAACAATTCATGTGGGCTCATTACTATTAGGATGCTCCTAATATACAAATACAAATTAATAACATTTTTATTTTTGGGTCGGGGTGTACTCCTAATTTTCCAATGCAATGATTGACTAGATGAGTTTTCAAAATTTAGGTGTCAATAGATAATTTTGCTATTTTCAGTTACCTTAAGGGTTATCCTAATCGCACTTGAGAACAAGATTCTCTTCATTCAATTTTAGCCATTGGAGCTTCAATAACTTCTATGGGAAAATTCCAAATGCACAATTTATCGATGGCCATTTACATACATTGATTTTTTTTTAAAGTACCAAACACATGTGAGTTTTATGTTTGGCTACCACTTTGCACCTTCGTATCAAATTATCATTGCGTTCCTATTTACGAGAATGCCATCGAAAAATACACATCCTCCCATCCTAGATTTTCAAACCCACAAAAAGCACTCAAAACCAATCAAAAGCCAAATCACTCGAACCATAAGCAAGATGCCAAGACGAATTTGCAAGGAGGGTAATTTGATTTCTTCAATGTGGGAATTTATTTAGAAAAAATGGTTAACGGTACCTATAATAATAGGTATATGTAAGTGGTCATTAAGTGAAAAGTCACGAGCTTTCTTTTTAGTGATATCCTCGCAGTTTCGATATGGGCTCAGCCTGTTTAGTTATTGGGGGTTCAAGCCCTTAAAAAGGAGAAAATATTCAATGATCAGATATTGCCAAGTCAGCAACTGATATGGCATGTATGTTTTTTATTTCCAGCCACTCACAACTTGACACATGTTCATGTTGCCACTTTAGTGGCTGACGTGGAAATAAATAAAAATTTAATCCTTTTTTCTCTCTCTTTCATTCTCCTCCATCCAGCTACCTCTTGATAGACAAACAACACCGATGACGGTGTCTCTTGAGGTCGCGCGACCCGAGGCGACCGTGTTATAGAACCTCCCATTGCAATTGCCACTAGTGAAGTCGTCGGCGTCACGTCCAAGCCTGGAAAAACAAATGGGAGATAGATTTGCTAGTTACATCTCAATCCAAATTAAGCAAAAGCATGTCGAAGTTTTTCATCTTTTTTATTTTTTTGTGGTTACATTTTCCTTTTCTGGGCAGAAGGAAATGAACTTCAAGGAGGATTGAGCTCTAGTTCTACACTGATAAGACTCACCATTCAAAGCCCAGCCCATACCATGCTGGGCCGATGGAAGCCACTCGCATCTACCTGGGCCCGGCCCATGAAACCGGACCTGCATCCCCCAATCCTCACTATAAAAGCGAAGATGTGGAGAGCTAGGGTTTCTGGTCTGCTCGGCATCTCCGCAACTCCATCTCTCAGCTCGGGTACACCCCCGCGTCCGCTCGCCCGCCGTCAGCGAAGATGGTAACAGTCGTTCTCCCTTGCTCTCTCTCGCTCTTTGCGTACATGGGATGGCTGAAAGTTTTGGTTTTGTGTTCTGGGTTGTCTGTGGAAACGGTGATGAGCGGATGTCTCTGTCGGCTTAACTTGTGCTCTGTTTTTTTCGGTCTGTAGCCGTCGCACAAGACGTTCAGGATCAAGAAGAAGTTGGCGAAGAAGATGAGGCAGAACAGGCCCATCCCACACTGGATCCGCATGAGGACCGACAACACCATCAGGTTCGATCTTCTCGCCGTCGCTTTTCATTTGTCTGTTGTCGTCAATCGGTGATATGAGAGAGTCGAGTAGTGATTAGAGCGGTTTCGGCTTCGATTCCAGGTACAACGCGAAGCGCAGGCACTGGCGCCGCACCAAGTTAGGATTTTGAGGAGGGTTAGACGTAATTTGAGCTTATTTTTATTGAAAAAGATGGAGATTTTTACTTCATTTGCAAGACTGTGGACGAGGTTTATGTTTGATTTGGAGTTCAGTGGATGGAAGTTACGTTTTTGAGCAAGTTGAATTGTAATGACATTTTCCTATATCATTGTCGACTGGGTTTTTCTCTTTCGTTTATTTTGATGTTGTTAATGTTAATCCTGAGTCGTGTAGTTATCTTCTCTTGCCCTGTCGTGAGTGGTGTTATAGTTCAGATGGAGGAGGGGAGGCGCTTTCGGCTTTTGTTACCCCCTCATGGCTCCCTGCTTCTGTGCCCGTTAGTTTTTCCATGTCGAAACTATGCGACAGCAGATCGAACCTTTCTTATCATGTCCCTTGGCCTAAGTTAACGAAATTAACGGGAAATTAGATCCGTATTGCTGAGATGTAGTTTGCCTTCGATTGTCCCGGCATACCGCCAAAGTAGCGTTTGAATTCTGGTGGGTGCGCAGTTGCACGGGTGGTTCCTGTGGATGTCGTGTGTTTGTTAAATTGGATAGCGTTTGCTCTGATGGCATTAGGTGTGGTGTGAATTCTTTCGCGTGCACCGGCACGGGTGCTAGGTGATTGTTCTCCTTGGTAAGGTAAATTTGTTCAGTGGTATGAGGGATTCGGTTGTTCCCCCGAATTTGAGTTTGAGCGTACTGTATCGGGGTAATACGATACAGGATTTTGGGGCTTTCTTGGTGACAAGATACCGTTTACTTTACGTGTTGCAATGTTTCATGTATGTGTCATCAAGTATCCCCCGTGTTTGGATGAATAATCAGAGGTTGGGCTGATCAGCTCAACTCTACTGCAACCCATTCTTGCATGGTGGTGAGAATTGGCAAAGTGAGCGATTTTGGTTCTTACGCTTCTTCCTTCGACTGAGGTTACTCTATTTTTTTTTTGGAAAAAGCTACAAAAAAAACCTCAAGCTATGACACAGTTACCTTTTTTGTGACATAAAAAAACTCAAAATATACCTAATATGACAAATTTACTCTAAACTTGTATTTATGTGACACATTAAACTTTTGTCGAGATATTTCTTAATTAAAACGTCGTTTTTATTTTATTTAGATAACGTGGGCACTGTTTGAGGCAAATTTTTAAAGTTCTCATTAACAAAACTTTAATGGATTGTAAATGTGTTATAGGTACAAGTTTGGAATTTTTGGTGTCATGCAAAAAAAGTAGTTTAGGTTAAATATGTTATAGCAGACGTAGTATAGAGTTTATGATGACTTTTGCCTCTTTTTTTATTACCATAACCTACCGTTTGACATTGAATCTTGTGGCCTCCTCTTCGCGAAGGAGAAAGGCATGCTCGAGCCGGAGAGTGTTTGATGCTGAATGTGCACATTGCGCGATTGGAAATGGCGTCTAAAACATCTTCCTGGAATACTTAAAACAACCTTATTGGTCAAATTGCAAAAATATTGCTTTATCACTGTTAAGTTCATGACCACTACCAAAGAATGTAAGACACTATTGTCTCACGGGCAGACTTTCCAGAAGAAATTGCAAGTAAAACTGAGGAGCTTTTGTGCGCCAAACAAGGATGTAACTTAAAGGTTGATATTAGGGAAAATTTCAAATAAGGGCATGAAGTGAACCTTGTGAATCTCATTTTCTCAAATAACGGCTTGAAGTGGCTATAATAATTTCAAATAAAGGCCTGACCCCGCCGGCCGGCCAAATTTTTCGGCCAGTCAAGGGCATTTTCATCCAAAAATAATTTTAATATAATTTTGAGTTAAATTAAATTTTAAAAAAAAGTTTTTTTTTTGAAAAAAAAAAAAACAAGGGGAAGGGGCTAGCCCTTCCTTGCTTGTGGTCGCCGCCCCATAGTTGGTGGGGTGGCAGCCAGGGCTGATAGGGTTACTGACGACTCAGTGAGGGCTGGCAACCCTCACCAACCAGAGGTGAGAGCCTGGTGGCCCTGGCTAGAACCGGGAGGCCCTGGCTAGAATCGGGAGGGTCGGGTGACCCTCGCTCCAGTTTGGGTGAGTGTCACCGGCCCTTGCCCAAGTCTGCGGGAGGGCCGCTGGCCCTCGCACAGGTCTAGCGGCCCTCTCCCAGACCTGGGCGAGGGCCGGCGACGCTTGCCCAGACCGGGGCAAGGGTTGGCGCCCCTCGCCCAAGTCTAGGAGAGAGACGCCTGACCCTCCCGTGGTGGCCCTCGCCTCCAGTCGGCAACCCCGCCATCCATGGCCGCCGCCCCACCGACGATGGGGCGACTGCCATTGGCGAGGTAGTGCTCCCTTTTGTTTTTTTCAACTTTAGCTTCTTTTTTTAAGTTTGTTTTTTATGGAAAAGAAAAAAAAATTAAAAGACGAAAATGCCTTGACTCCGGTGAGGTTATACCTTTTTTTGGACTGAGATGACCACTTCAAACCCTTATTTGAGACAAAATTTACTTTAGGCCTTTATTTGAAAAAATGAAGAGCATTTCAAGCACTTCTTTGACAAGGCTCACTTCAAGCTCTTATTTAAAATTTCGCTCAACACCTTTCACGTGCTCTCTCGAATGTGCTAACCTCACGGATAACATTTATAGAGGAAGTCATGTATGAAATTCATTACTTGTGCAGTCATGGCATTGACACTAAAAGGAAATTACAAACGTACATTTATCAACCGTTCTAGCCAGTGCCAGTTTTGAAGTTGGTGCCACACTTCTCACACTTGTAATCCCACTTCCCCACAACTCAAAAGACATGACTGAGGCAACACAACCAAACTAAAAGAACACCCGAAAGTTGGGACTTGTTTTCGCAGGGCCTTATGTGTCTGAGATGCCATCTCTGGAGGCTACCCTAGACACCTCCTTAGACACATTCTGCAAAAAGTTCCCCAGCAACCTCTGGTCCAAAACCATATTCGGTACCTGCAGGCAGAGCCATTGGCGAAGCTTAGAGAGAGAGAGAGAGAGAGAGAGAGAGAGAGAGAGAGAGAGAGAGAGAGAGCTTCATACCTTGTCCCCAAAGAAAATCTTGGTGTTACCAGCAATTGCCTCTATGAATTTCAGCTCAAGAAACTGAGGTGTGAGCTTCAACTTGTTTGCTTCGGCTTCCTTCAATAGACTGTGCATCAAAAGCACATAACAGCAGTCAATTACGATCTTTTTTGGTCAACAATCAACAGTGCTAAAGAGAAGAGGATAATCTCACCGATAGAAATCGGCATCTGCCAGACTCTTCTCACGAGCCAGATACATTTGGTTCTCTATTTCCTGCTGCCTTCTGGCACTGTCTTTCTCCATTAACTTTTGTTCCATGACTATCTTGCTAACATTGGCATTCTTTTCAGCTTCACTTATAGCCATCTTCTTCATTGTGTCTGCTTCTTTCTCAGCAACCTTTTGTTTCTCAATAGCAATTAAGACCTGTACAGAGCACCTTGGTCATGGACTTCTACTCATTCAACCAATGTAGAATTCCTAGGTACTATAATTATTATTTTGTTTTAAACAACAACTTAGCAATCAAGAACTCTTTTTTTTTTAGAATCAGTGTACCTTTGTACGCTCCTCTTCCATCTGCTCAAAATTGCGCCTTATACTTTCTGGAATAGCAGGCTTAGTTACACGGACACTAATTATTTCAATGCCTGGGGCATATCTAGTGCAATCACCTTGAAGAGCATCTTTCATCTTTTCATCGATCTATAAATGTTTAACTCGACAGTTTGGTCAATGAATCCATATTAATTTAAGCCAGCACGTAGATGGCATTTAGTAAACAATGGAAATTGTATAACAAAGATAAGAAACATCCCCTTCAGATAGTATGGCTGCAGGAAAAACAAAGATATATAGGACACCCGGTCATAAGGCCCAGGTGAAACCACCATAAGGAAAGACCTAGTGTGCGGATGACATGTTGCCTGGTAATTGTAAGTGCTCTGTCCACTCTCGGTCTAGATGCAGGATGCATTGATAGTATCAAGGATACCCGGTAAAAAGGCCCAGGTGAAACACTATAAGGAAAGAGCCAGTGAGCAGGCGACATGTCCCTTGGTAAATGTAAGTGCTCTCTCCACTCTCCGTCTATATGCAGGATGCCTGGATAGTATCCTCGCTTACCTGATCAAACACATCAATGTAAACTTGCTGCAGGGAATGAGAACTGCAGAACTGATTGATTTCATGATGGATCTTGTCATAAATCCAAGTGTTGTCATATTGCACTCCGTAATTGAGCAGTGTCTCATACACATAATCCTTGCGGAGGCGATTAACAACCTGTAATAGCCAATGCACAAGTTAGAAAAGACATCACGGTACACACATAAAGTTAAACAACTCAAAAGACTTGCCTCTATTTTCTCAAAATTTATCATAACACCTCCTTTAGTGCCACATGGAATATCCCTCACCTGCATATAGGGACCCAGAAAAGGAAATGCAAGCCGAAATAAACATTAAGTCGCAAGAAATTACATAGCTATATACAAGCAAACAGCCGTATGCATGGAAACTGGAAGCACAACCTGATCTGTCTGGAGGGTCACTTGAACAGGCTCATAGTGAGTTACGAAGGGCATCTTTAGATGAAAGCCTGAAAGATAAAGATGAGCACCGCAAGAATCCAATGAATCCTATGCCAGCAAGCATGGATCAAAAACCTTTAGCCAAAAGAGGTGCACAGCCGTACCTGGATCTGTAATCGTTTTAAGTAGCGCACCACCTCTCCAATATACACCAACATGGCCTTCTGGCACTTGATGAAGAATACTAAAGCTGTTTTTGAAGCTTGACGAGGATGGAATAAGGATCTGTAATTAAGCCATGATACACTGTTAGTCTCTCATGAACACCACCAATTGAAGCACATATTCTAGCTTGACAAAGCTTTATCATTTTTCAACAAATACTGTGACATGCTGCAAGAGTGTCTGAAAACCGAAACCAAAAGAGATTAAAAGTACTGCTTCCACTTCAACATAGAATGACAAAGTATTCACTTTTCAACTTTTTTTTCCTTTCGTTTTCTTCCGTATTGCTGAGATGTAGTTTGCCTTCGATTGTCCCGGCATACCGCCAAAGTAGCGTTTGAATTCTGGTGGGTGCGCAGTTGCACGGGTGGTTCCTGTGGATGTCGTGTGTTTGTTAAATTGGATAGCGTTTGCTCTAATGGCATTAGGTGGGGTGTGAATTCTTTCGCGTGTACCGGCACGGGTGCTAGGTGATTGTTCGACTGTATCGGGGTAATACGATACAGGATTTCGGGGCTTTCTTGGTGACAAGATACCATTTACTTTACGTGTTGCAATGTTTCATGTATGTGTCATCAAGTATCCCCCGTGTTTGGATGATCTGATTACAGAGGTTGGGCTGATCATCTCAACTCTACTGCAACCCATACTTGCATGGTGATGAGAATTGGCAAAGTGAGCGATTTTGGTCCTTTCGCTCCTTCCTTCGACTAATGACTATTTTTTTTTTTGGAAAAAAAAACCTCAAGCTATGACACAGTTACCTTTTTTGCGACATGAAAAAACTCAAAATATACATAATATGACACATTTACCCCAAATTTGTATTTACGTGACACATTAAACCTTTGTCGAGATATTTTTTTATCAAAACGTCATTTTTATTTCATTTAGATCATGTGGGCATTGTTTGCTTAATGTCGTTTATGTAGGCAAATTTTTGAAGTTCTCATTAATAAAACTTAAATGGATTGTAAATGTGTCACAGGTATAAGTTTGGAATTTTTGGTGTCATGGAAAAAAAGTTTAGGTTAAATATGTTATAGCAGACGCAGTATAGATTTTATGGTGGCTTTTGCCCCTTTTTATATTACCATAACCTACCGTTTGACATTGAACCTTGTGGCCTCCTCTTCACTAAGGAGAAAGGCATGCTCGAGCCGGAGAGTGTTTGATGCTGAATGTGCACATTGCGCGATTGGAAATGGCATCTAAAACATCTTCCTGGAATACTTAAAACAACCTTATTGTTCAAATTGCAAAAATATTGCTTTATCACTGTTAAGTTAGTGACCACTACCAAAGAACGTAAAGAACGTAAGACGCTGATTGTCTCACGGGCAGACTTTCCAGAAGAAATTGCAAGTAAAATTGAGGAGCTTCTGTGCGCCAAACAAGGATGTAACTTAAAGGTTGATATTAGGGAAAATTCCAAATAAAGGCATGAAGTGGATCTTGTGAACCTTATTTTCTCAAATAATGGCCTGAAGTGGCTATAATAATTTCAAATAAAGGCTTGACCCCCCTGGCCGGCCAAATTTTTTGACCAATCAAGGGTATTTTCGTCCAAAAATAATTTTAATATAATTTTGAGTTAAATTAAATTTAAAAAGTTAAAAAAAAAAAAAAAAACAAGACCCTCCCTAACCTGTGAACGCCGCCCCATAGCTAGTGGGGCGACAGCCATGGCTAACAGGGTTGCTGACGCCTCAATGAGGGCTGGCAACCCTCGCCAACTAGAAGCAAGAGCCTGGTGGCCCTAGCCAGAACAAGGAAGGTCGGGCGACCCTCTCCCAGGCCCTCGCCCCAGTCTGGGCGAGTGTCGCCGGCCCTCGCCCAAGTCTGCGGGAGGTTTGCCAGCCTTCGCCCAGGTTTGCGGGAGGGCCGCCAGCCCTCACACAGGTCCGGCGGCCCTCTCCCAGACTTGGGCGAGGGCCGGCGATGCTTGCCCAGACTGGGGCAAGGGCCAGTGCCCTCACCCAGATCTGGGAGAGGGTCGCTCGACCCTCTCGTGGTGGCCCTCACCTCTGGTTGGCGACCCCGCTAGCCATGGTTGTCGCCCCACCGACGATGGGGCGGCGGCCATTGGCGGGGAGAGCTCCCTTTTGTTTTGTTTTATTTTTTTTTTAACTTTAGCTTGCTTTTATGGGAAAAAAACCCAAAAAGAAAAAAAATCAAAAAAATTAAAAGTCGAAAATGCCTTGACTTTGGTGAGATTAGACCTTTTTTTAAACAAAGATGACCATTTCAAAGCCTTATTTGAGACAAGATTCACTTTAAGCCTTTATTTGAAAAAATGAGAACATTTCAAGCCTTTATTTAACAAAGTTCACTTTAGGCCCTTATTTGAAATTTCACTTAACACCTTTCACATGCTCTCTCCAATGTGCTAACCTCACAGATAACATTTATGGAGGAAGTCATTTATGAAATTCATTACTTGTGCAGTCATTGCAGTGACACTAAGGTAGCGAATGATAACCATTCTGTTCCGGAATGAGTTCCTGAACCAGAAATAGATTTTTCTATTTCTGGTTCTTGGATGAGTTTCTGAGAAAAAAAACCCGTTTGATAATGACAAAAAATTTCTATTTCTAGAACAGAAACCCGTTTGATAACAGCACAAAATTTCTATTTCCTGAAATAAAAACCCGTTTGATAAACAACAGAAAATTCTATTTCCAGGAACAAAAATCCATTTTTTTAGAAATGGAATAAAAATAATAAAAAATCCGAAAAATTCATAAAAATCTTTAAAAAATTACAGAAAAATCCCAAAAAATTGAAAAATTCCAGAAAAAATCATCAAAATGTCGAGAAAATAAAAAAATTTTAGATTTCGGGAAAATAGGAAATTTGTTGAATTTTTTCAAAAAAAATCAAGAAATCAAAAATTTCAAAACTTCACAGAATTACTTAGAATACCTGTGGCCACCCACTTTTAGTGAAATTTAAATTTTTTTAGGTGCCCAAAAAAAATCAAAAAATCAAAAATTTCAAAACTTCACAGAATAGTTTAGAATACGTGTGGCCACCCACTTTGAGTGAAATTTAAATTTTTTAAGGTGCCCAAAAAAATTCAAAAACTCAAAAATTTCAAAACTTTACAGAATGGCTTAGAATACCTGTGGCCACCCACTTTGAGTGAAATTTTAATTTTTGGAAGTGAAAAAAAATCAAAAAATAAAAAATTTCAAAACTTCACATAATGACTTAGAATACATGTGGCCATCCACTTTGAGTGAAATTTAAATATTTTTAGGTGAAAAAAACATAAAAAGTCAAAAATTTCAAAACTTCACAGAATGACTTAGAATACATGTGGCCATCCATTTTGAGTGAAATTTAAATATTTTTAGGTGAAAAAAAACATAAAAAATCAAAAATTTCAAAACTTCACAGAATGACTTACAATACCTCTAGCCACCCACTTTGAGTAAAATTTAATTTTTTTTAGATGCCCAAATGGTATTTTTGATTTTTTTTTGATTTTTTTTGGTTCCTAAAGAAAATTAAATTTCACTCAAAGTGGATGGCCACATGTATTATAAGCCACTCTGTGAAGTTTTGAAAATTTTTCTTTTTTGCTTATTTTAATTTTTTTTTCGACACCTAAAAAAAATTAAATTTCACTCAAAGTGGGTGGCCACAGGTATTCTAAGCAATTATGTGAAGTTTTTTATTTTTTTCGGCACCTAAAAAAATTTAAATTTCGCTTAAAGTGGATGGCCACAGATATTCTAAGCCATTTTGTGAAGTTTTAAATTTTTATTTTTTTATTTTTTTCGGCACCTAAAAAAATAAAATTTCGCTCAAAGTTGGTGGCCACAGGTATTTTAAGCCATTCTGTAAAGTTTTGAAATTTTTACTTTTTTGCTTATTTTTATTTTTTTTGGCATATAAAAAAATTTAAATTTCACTCAAAGTGGGTGGCCACAGGTATTTTAAGCTATTCTGTGAAGTTTTGAAATTTTTTATTTTTTTCGGCACCTAAAAAAATTTAAATTTCACTCAAAGTGGATGGTCACAAGTATTCTAAGCCATTCTGTGAAGTTTTGAAATTTTTGATTTTTTGCTTTTTTTTTTTTTATTTTTTTGGGCACCTAAAAAAATAAAATTTCGCTCAAATTGGGTGGCCACAGATATTCTAAGATATTCTGTGAAATTTTTAAATTTTAGAATTTTTTATTTTTTTTTGGCAACTAAAAAAATTAAATTTTGCTCAAAGTGGGTGACCATAGGTTTTCTAAGCCATTTTATGAAATTTTTTATTTTTTATTTTTATTTATTTTTTTCGGTACCTAAAAAAATTTAAATTTCACTGAAAATGGGTAGCCACAGATTCTAAACCATTCCGTTAAGTTTTGAAATTTTTGATTTTTTACTTTTTTTTCTCACCTCAAAGATCGTGACTTCCATATGAATATGTGTGTTGAAGAAAATGAATTCCTCAGAAATGGTTCTCACTTTTGTTCCAGAAATGAAAAATCAACTTTTTTTTTGTTCTCATTTCTGGTTTCAGAATCAGTTTTGGAAGCAAACTTGTCCCAGAAATAGAAAAATGAAATTACGTTACCAAACGGGTTTCTGGTCCAAAACTGATTCTGAGAACAAAAAATCAGTTCTGGACAAAATCAGAATGGTTTTCATGCCACACCTAAAAGGAAATTACAAACGTACAAATATCAACCATTCTATCCGGTGCCAGTTTTGAAGTTGGTGCCACACGTCTCACACTTGTAATCCCACTTTCCCACAACTCAAAAGACATTACTGAGGCAACACAAAAACAAACTAAAAGAACACCGGAAAGTTGGGACTTGTTTTCGCAGGGCCTTATGTGTCTGAGATGCCATCTCTGGAGGCTACCCTAGATACCTCCTTAGACACATTCTGCAAAAAGTTCCCCAGCAACCTCTGGTCCAAAACCATATTCGGTACCTGCAGGCAAAGCCGTTGGCGAAGCTTAGAGAGAGAGAGAGAGAGAGAGAGAGAGAGAGAGAGAGAGAGAGAGAGAGAGAGAGCTTCATACCTTGTCCCCAAAGAAAATCTTGGTGTTACCAGCAATTGCCTCTATGAATTTCAGCTCAAGAAACTGAGGTGTGAGCTTCAACTTGTTTGCTTCGGCTTCCCTCAATAGACTGTGCATCAAAATCACATAACAGCAGTCAATTATGATCTTTTTGGTCAACAATCAACAGTGCTAAAGAGAAGAGGATAATCTCACCGATAGAAATCGGCATCTGCCAGACTCTTCTCACGAGCCAGGTACATTTGGTTCTCTATTTCCTGCTGCCTTCTGGCACTGTCTTTCTCCATTAACTTTTGTTCCATGACTATCTTGCTAACATTGGCATTCTTTTCAGCTTCACTTATAGCCATCTTCTTCATTGTGTCTGCTTCTTTCTCAGCAACCTTTTGTTTCTCAATAGCAATTAAGACCTGTACAGAGCACCTTGGTCATGGACTTCTACTCATTCAACCAATGTAGAATTCCTAGGTACTATAATTATTATTTTGTCTTAAACAACAACTTAGCAATCAAGAACTCTTTTTTTTTTTAGAATCAGTGTACCTTTGTACGCTCCTCTTCCATCTGCTCAAAATTGCGCCTTATACTTTCTGGAATAGCAGGCTTAGTTACACGGACACTAATTATTTCAATGCCTGGGGCATATCTAGTGCAATCACCTTGAAGAGCATCTTTCATCTTTTCATCGATCTATAAATGTTTAACTCGACAGTTTGGTCAATGAATCCATATTAATTTAAGCCAGCACGTAGATGGCATTTAGTAAACAATGGAAATTATATAACAAAGATAAGAAACATCCCCTTCAGATAGTATGGCTGCAAGAAAAACAAAGATATATAGGACACCCGGTCATAAGGCCCAGGTGAAACCACCATAAGGAAAGAGCTAGTGTGCGGATGACATGTTCCCTGGTAATTGTAAGTGCTCTGTCAACTCTCAGTCTAGATGCAGGATGCATCGATAGTATCAAGGATACCCGGTAAAAAGGCCCAGGTGAAACACTATAAGGAAAGAGCCAGTGAGCAGGCGACATGTCCCTTGGTAAATGTAAGTGCTCTCTCCACTCTCCGTCTATATGCAGGATGCCTGGATAGTATCCTCGCTTACCTGATCAAACACATCAATGTAAACTTGCTGCAGGGAATGAGAACTGCAGAACTGATTGATTTCATGATGGATTTTGTCATAAATCCAAGTGTTGTCATATTGCACTCCGTAATTGAGCAGTGTCTCATACACATAATCCTTGCGGAGGCGATTAACAACCTGTAATAGCCAATGCACAAATTAGAAAAGACATCACGGTAAACACATAAAGTTGAACAACGCAAAAGACTTGCCTCTATTTTCTCGAAATTTATCATAACACCTCCTTTAGTGCCACATGGAATATCCCTCACCTGCATATAGGGACCCAGAAAAGGAAATGCAAGCCGAAATAAACATTAAGTCGACAAGAAATTACATAGCTAAATACAAGCAAACAGCCGTATGCATGGAAACTGGAAGCACAACCTGATCTGTCTGGAGGGTCACTTGAACAGGCTCATAGTGAGTTACGAAGGGCATCTTTAGATGAAAGCCTGAAAAATAAAAATGAGCACCGCAAGAATCCAATGAATCCTATGCCAGCAAGCATGGATCAAAAACCTTTAGCCAAAAGAGGTGCACAGCCGTACCTGGATCTGTAATCGTTTTAAGTAGCGCACCACCTCTCCAATATACACCAACATGGCCTTCTGGCACTTGATGAAGAATACTAAAGCTGTTTTTGAAGCTTGACGAGGATGGAATAAGGATCTGTAATTAAGCCATGATACACTGTTAGTCTCTCATGAACACCACCAATTGAAGCGCATATTCTAGCTTGACAAAGCTTTATCATTTTTCAACAAATGCTGTGACATGCGGCAAGAGTGTCTGAAAACCGAAACCAAAAGAGATTAAAAGTACTGCTTCCACTTCAACATGGAATGACAAAGTATTCACTTTTCAACTTTTTTTTTCCTTTCGTTTTCTTTTGGAAGAAAAATAAAGGCTTCTTTCGAACATGTTATGATACGAGCAGACACCGTGCACCAAACGACAACTTCTCCACAGCATGAGTCAGCAAGAGGCTGCTGCACAACACTAATTTGGAAAGCTTAGCTCAATTACAAACTTAGTTTCTCTAAGATTTCTTCTCATTTATTATTCTAGCATATTCCTCATCTCATCCATTGAATAGATGCAGAAAAAAACTGAACCAGTCACCAAAAGCTTCAACACAGACGCGTAAACTTTGCATGTGAATGCCTCAAACATGAGAAATTCCAGTTGCCCTTGGCTGATCAGAGTGTGTACTGTCAACATCGCGTATGATAATACATCAGAATGCCTCAAGAAATCTCCAAAACCTTCGCATACTTAATGGTATATCTTAAGAGTAATAATATTCTTCACCACATATTACTGCTGTGCAATAAGGAAACACCTGTAAGAACTTTCTATTGTTTCCCTTTCCTTAGTTTTAGCCTTATCATCATCTCTAATTCAGGAACTTAGATGGAAATGAGCCAGGTGCATTAGGTTAAGACTACATGGTCTAAATAGATTGAGACTAAACCCAAATCATGATGTCACTCAACAAGAGATTTGCCGACGAAGATGTAAACAAGTTTAAGAACCTTGAGACTCTAGAATATAACATCATGGGTGACTACAGTAAACCCTAAGCCACCTAGAACTCAACGAAAAACTTAGACATTCAAATCCAAGAAATATGGCGAAGTGGGTCTCAAATTTATCAGATGATCAGCATCTTAAGCGTCATTTCAGTGGAATGTTCGGTCATTAGTGCAACATTCTGTCACCATCTCTAGCAATTAACCCACAAAAGAGGCACGCCACTGTCAGTGACGGCAGTGAGAAACTCAAAAGGGTTTCCACTATACAGTACACACGAGTTACACAACCCTCGCCTAGCTATTTTAGCAACAAACAGAGAATCGTCGACATGATCGATGAAGCAACTGGGACCAAATTCAAACAGTAGATCTAGAGAAACCAGCAAGTGAAATGACAAGAGCTAGAAACAAGCACATGGAATCGCGGAAAGCATCAGAGAGGAACTACGGCAGTGCACATTTTGTGATCGCGAAAGTGTTTGTGAAAAGGCCTGAAAGAGCGAGCGAGCGACCGAGGGAGTGAGGGAGGGAGAGTTTAGGTACAAAGAGCGCGATGGCGACGAAGGACAAGAGGACGGTGAGAAAGCCTGAGCCTTGATCGGGAGGAGGGCGCTGCGGCTGCCGCTGCGGCTGCTGGTGTGGCTGCTGCTGCGGCTGCTGCTGCGGCGGCGGCGGCGGCGCCTGCGGCGGAGGATGCGCGACCGGCGGGGAAGGCGGGGTTTGATTCGATGGGTCCATAGCGTTTGCGACAGCTTCAACCTGGAAAACTTTACCCTTTGCTTCAAGCAGTGGTTCCCCTCCTTTAGAGGGAAGGGATATATTTGTAGGGATGAGTATGTGTCCAGTCCAAGAAGTGGCCATATGAGCCGATCCGATTCCAGGTTCTCGAGATTATTGGTCCGATTCTCGATTGCCGGTTTTTGGGTAAGAATTGAACTGGAAAATCATGAACCGCCATTACATGTTTTGAACTTTCTATTGTTTATTTTAGGAAAAATTCCAAATAAGGACTTGAAGTACCTTCATTTTATCAAATGAGGGCATGAAGTGGATATTGTGTCAAATAAAGACTTGAAATGTCATTATTTTTTTAAATAAGGGCCCGATGTGAACCTTTAGTCTCAAATGAGGGTCTGAAGTGGCTATATCAATCTCAAAGCAGAACCTGACCTCGCCTGCCGAAGGTTATTTATCGTATTTTACTTTTTTGAATTCTTTTTCCTTTTTTTCTTTCTTTTTTCCTTTTTCAGTTTTTTTCTTTTCCTTTTCCTTTTTCCTTTTTTTTCCCTTTTCCCTTCACCGGCCATCGCTGGGGTCGGCGACAGCAAGAGCCGCCCTCGCCGACGTCGGGAGAGAGTCGCCATTGCCGGTGTTGGGTGAGGACCGCCCTTGCTTGGGCCGGCGAGGGCGGCCCTTGCCTGGGCTGGCGAGGGTCACCCTCGCCAGCTTGCCCTCGCTAGCCCGGGCGAGGGCGACTCTCGCCCGACGCCGGCAAGGGAAACCCTCGCCTGAGGTCGGCGAAGGTTGCCAGCCAGGCGCAGTGAAGACTGAGGAGGGAAGAAGAAAAAAGGAAAAAGAAAAAAGGAAAAGGAAAACGAAAAGGAAAAGGAAAAGAAAAGGAAAAGAAAAATAAAGTAAAAAAAATCAAAAAAATATACTTATAATTTTTTTGACAAAAATGCCCCTTTTTCGACGATAGAATAGTTACCGGCCGGCCAAAGATCCTTATTTGAGATGATTTTACCACTTCATGCATTTATTTGAGACGATTTGGCCACTTCAGGTCCTTATTTGGAATTTTCCCTTTATTTTTTTTACGTGTATCTTTTATGGATTGTTGCTATTGACAAATGAGGATTTTTGTTGTGTTCACTTTCTTCTTACTTAACTAAAAATGAAACCAAAAAAAAGAAAGAAAAAATGAAACAAAAATAAAGAAAGTTGTCGATTCCCGAGCTGTGGAACCGATTGACAGAGTAAATTCCAAGTTTCAGAATATGTAGGGAACTTGGACCAACCTTGGAAGGCTGGAATCGCTTACCCCGAAATATTTGTAAACGAAAATAAACTCGACCCGAATCTCTAGGGTCGCTCGAGAAGGAGATTTGTAATATATGTATTGTTTATTGAAAACTTCATAATGAGAGAAAAATTTTTCTATGAAAATAAAAATGATTAGTTTTTTTTATTTAGTGGTTTAGGAAAATCGATTTCCTTCTTGTTAAGAAGGGAAGACGTTTTACCAAAATTTAAACTTGTTATTTTTCAGTCAATGAAACATATTTTTCGTAAATCAATTAATTTTTCAACATCCAAGTATTTGACCAAAAAAACCTACTCGAAAGTCGGAAAAATAATTTCCTGAAAAAACCTTTCCCTCAAACTTAATCTTCTAACCTCAGTGTAGTCAAGTCGGATACACCAATCGAGAGAGAGATGGAGAGATGCCAACCTGACATGGACAACAGTTTGTTGTCTCCAGACACATGCATTTTAGATCTCCTGGAAATTGTTCCGAGATTGCCTCTGCCTTAGCAAAGAGAAGCTTCCTTGTGCAAAGCCCGAAAGACCCTCCTGTGAGAGAAGTCCATAGACTCGAAATTCCAGGTCGTCGGAGTGAATTTCGCCGTAAAGCCCGTAAAGGGATTGGTGAAACGATGTTAATGCATCGAAAGTCTTGATGGACCAAACACCAAGTCGGTCATTGGCTCTGCTGATGCATCGAAGTCAGTCTTCAGGAATCGAAGTCTCCATCGAAAAGACCATCAGCTCTTCGTATCAATTTCTTAGGGCCCGATCGACACGCAAACGTGAGGAAAAAGTAGAGGAAGGAACCAATATCGTTGCTTGTTCTCCACCGAACAATTTCATTCTTCATTTCTTCGTAATGCGTGAGACATGGAGTGAGTAGTCTAAAGAGATAATGATCAAAACGGTTCTTCAACTTTGACTCAATGTGAAATATAATCTCCGAACTTTAAATTTGTTCAACGTAATCCCTGAACATCATCCCTGAACTTTTAATTTATTCAATGTGATCCCTAAATTTTTGGTACATATTCAATTTAGTCCCTAGACTGTATGAAAAATGTTCAGTGTTGCCCTTCCATCAATTCAAGTTCAAAAGAATTAAATATTTTCATACAGTTCAGTAATTAAATTAAACATGTACTAAAAGTTCACGGACTATATTGAACAAATTAAAAGTTTGTGGGCGACATTACACGTTGAGCTAAAGTTCATGGATCGCATTGAACAAATTTATAGTTCATCGAACACATTGCATATTGGATCAAATTTCATGGACCTTTTATGTCATTTACCCCAGTCTAAAAGAGAGAGAAAGCATCCTGGTTTTAGGGTCACATGAATATGCATCTTGCCCAAGGTGGTTATGAAATGATAACCGATGTTACATGTTGAAGCCTGATTCATCAGGTTAGAATAAAGATTCAGCAATGAGCAAGTTTTTTTTTTGGAAATGATAAGGGGATAAAATAGTATCGACAACCTAATTTCCTTAAATTGTGTCTTCTTTGCGTTTTTGTCTCTCTTGGGGACGACCTCGAATCATCATCCCCACGGTGTGGTGACCCTGATCTAAGAACATCTATGGTTGCTAGCGACCTTAATTAGATCGAGATCACAAGCTGCATCAAGGCTTGGACAACCTCGATAGTGGAGAGTAATGGAGAGAGGCCAACTTGACGGTGGAGACAACAGTTGGAGGGACCACTGCCGACTGTTCTAATTGCTTAAGCCGTTAGATGAAAGCGTGTTTTATTATTTAAAATCCTAGTACTCCACCTTACGTGTAGGCTAGACTTTGACCTAAGCCTAAAGCATGAAAATATATAATTATGAAGGCAAATAGGGGTCCGGAAAGATTTGAACTCAAAAACTGCTGCTCTACTATCATGTGAGATTTTGTGGGACTATTGCCGACTGTTCTAAATACTCCACCTTACGCGTAGGCTAGACTTTGGCCTAAGCCTAAAGCGTGGAAATATATAATTAGGAAGACAAATAGGGGCTTGGAAAGATTTGAACTCAGAAACTGCTGCTCTGATACCATGTGAGATTTTGTAAGACTACTGCCAACTGTTCTAAAAACTTAAGCTGTTAAATAAAGGCGTAGTTTATTATTTAAATATTCTAACAGAGGCAATGGAGGGCGGTGATCGCGAGTGTGGAGAGAGGTTAGGACTTTATGTGGACAAATATTAGATTTACTAAATTGGTTTGCAAAATTGATTTACAAAATGATGTGTCAAATTGTTTTTGACCGTTGAATATGATGAGTTTGTTTAAAGGCACACTTGCAAATCTAACAAATCACTACAGTAAATCAATTTTGTTAACTAGTCTTAATAATCTAGCATTGCTCTTTTGTAAGTTGTAGGATTTTGAGAAATTAGGATTTGGAATTTGGGTAAGAATGTGAATCACGGACATATCTATAATTTTTTTTGTAAGATTTTATCCTAAGAAGATGCAGAGTGATAGTTTTAGTTTTGGATATAGAGGATGTAAAGTGATGTGATGGTTATATGATAAAAGGTGATAATCAATATTCGTTGGAGAAATTTGATTGCATATAAAGATAGAGCAGTAGTTATATATATTTGATACTTTGATGCGTAATGATAATCACTGTCTTAAGATATTATTTGCCTCCACTATTATTGTTGCTCGGTTTATAATAAATATACCTCTAGTATATACACCAAAGTCATCGAGAAATGAGTTCATCAATCGCTCAATTTATTTCTTGAAATTTCACCTTGAATGTGTTATCAAACTTGTGTGTGAAAAGAGAAAAATAATAGAGAATATTGTGAAGAAAAGATAGTTATGCAGAAGAGATGTTACTATTCTAGAACATGTGTATTGTACAATGTATGAATTGGTCATATTAAAAGACAATCAATCAACACATTTCTTGGAAATATATACCTTATCCCTACTATCACCACTTTTCATAATTAGCCATCACATCTCTTCATGTCGATAATAATTTCTTTTCATATCCAACAATCACCCCTTTTCATGTCCAACAATCACCTCTTTTCATGTCCAACAAACTATTTCAACAATCCTTCACTTAGGCTCCGTTCGTTTGGCGGAAAATATTCTCCTTTTGGAAAATATTTTCCCGGAAGTTATTTTCCTGGAAAATGTTTTCCCGGAACATAATTTTCCGGTGTTCGGCGACCAATATGAAAAAGTTTCGGAAAATATTTTTCGCCGGCGACCGGCGACCGGCGGCGGCGTCCGGCGGCCGGCAACCGGCGGCGGCGACCGACGGCGGCGGCACCGGCGACCGATCGCTAAGCTCCGGCGTTCGGCGGAGGCGGCGGCGTCCGGCGGCGACGGCATGTGGCGGCGGCCGGCGACCGACGGCTAACGTCCGGCGTACGGCGGCGGCGCGGTTGCCGGCGGCCGGGCGACCGGCGGCGGCGACCGGCGGCGGCGACGGCGGCGGCTGGCGACCTTAGTGAAGAAGAAGAAGAAGAAGCTCGGAAAATGATTTCCGCTTTTGAAGAAGCGGAAGTCATTTTCCGTAGACTTAGGCTATTTTGTGAGGGGGGGAAGGAAAATATTTTCTCACAGAAAACGTTTTCTGCCCACCGAACACCGGAAAACCCGGAAAATATTTTTCGGAAGAATATTTTCCGCCAAACGAACAGAGCGTTAGTTTGTTGTAATAGTTTGTTATAATATTTGTTAAGATTTGAACTTTCAATTTGTAAACAATTCCATTAACGAAATCAGTGGTTGATAAAATTTTGAACCATGATTCCAATTGTTAATCGAATTATCACACAAATAAATTTACACACATTCTGTTAGAAATTTCCTATGCCTTGGCACTTTTTATGGCCTTATGCTTCCTTCTGCATTCATGAACATTTATAAAAGTTCATCCGACTTTTTTTAGAAGCGGCACTACTTCTTATGTTCATATAGGTGAAGTTTCTAACTCATTACCATATCATTGCCTTGTTAAAACCTTAAACTTCATTAAAAATGTTTTCTTACACTCATCCTCCTAACTTTCCATGAGTACTAATCTTGTGCCCCAATTCTCGATCACTGTTAAGATACAATAACTTGTTACCGATTGAACTTCAACAATTTTGCTAGAAATGATAAAGTTTGGTTTCCATTATACTTGATTATTATCGATTGGCAGGACTACTAACTAAACTTCTCAAGAGTCCATTAGTGAATGGATTGACCAAGTTACTATTTGTCCAAACATAAGTTGCCGAAATAATTCCATTAGTAATCAACTGTCAAACATACTCATGTTGCAAACTAATATATCTAAATTATCCATTGTATATTTTACCTGTGTGCCCTAAACATAATTGCCCCATTATCACAACGTAAAGACATGATTGCCATTGGTTGTGGCCACAACTCTATACCCAATAGTAAATTCCACAACCATTCAGCCTCTCAGCCTCTTTACTAGCCATCGATAGTTATATAAATTTAGATTCCATCATTGAGTGAGCTATACAAGTTTGCTTCTTTGATGCCCCAGAGACTGTACCATTTGCAACTTGAAAACCCATCCAAATGTCAACTTATTATCAATTGTGCTAGTTATCCAACTATCATCTGAATATCCTTCTAGTATTTTTTATTGTCTTCCATGATGTATCGTTTTCTTTAAGTAATCAATAATTCTACTAATGACCTTCCAATGCACAGTACTAGGATAACTAGTAAATCTTGATAATTTACGCACAATAAAGGCTATATCCGGTCTAGTGCAATGTATAGCATATATCGTAATTCTAATTTCACTATATATTCTAATTATGCTAAAGGTCATCCAGGATTTTCTATCAATTTAATTGACATATCATATGGTATATTGATTCTTTATTTCCTAAATGCTGATATTTTTGAATAATTTTCTCCACATAATGGCCTTGACTTAAATCATAACCCCGCCAATATTTTATCCACTTTGATACTAAATTGAAAAGATATATACTTATTAGTTTCATATATGCTAATGCATAATTGTACCAACAATCAACATATCATCTACGTATAAGCAGATTACAACTCTACACTCTTTGGTAAATTTTGAATAAATGCACTTATCAACATTGTTATGCTTAAATCCATATGAAAATAGCACCGAATCAAATATATATTTCCATTATTTCAGTACTTTCTTTGTCTCTGCTCATATTACCGTCCTCAACAAAATGCATCTTATTTCCAACTTCTTTCACATGATTAGCCTCAGGATCCTAAGAACCTTCCTCAATTCGAATGTTTTTCATCAAATTATCCACAATCATGTTCTTAATCACGTGTTGAAGTTTCTTTCGATAATCATTCCAAGTTGGAAGTAATTTTGAAATAATTGCAATAACTTGAAGAGGTTCAGAAACTTCAATAATAAGGTCTTTGAGTTTGTCAACATATATTTGAAGTCGCTGCACTTGCTTAGGGATAGATTTTCCATTAATCATGGTAAATTCAAAATATTTCAGAACAGTAAATTTATCCATACCTTGTTTGTCAGTATTGTATTTGGTCTCCAAGAAATTCCAAATGTCTCTGGAATTTGTGTAAGATCAAAAAATTCATATAGACGATCTGACAAAACATTGAGAATTCTTCCTCGGCATCTCCTTTCATCATCCTTTTCTTGTCAAGATTATCATATGATATCATACCACTTTTATTCATATATTTTAAAATACTACAGCAACATGAGATAATCTATTATGACATAAGAAAGATGACTCAACTATATAAACAGAAATAAAAGTTTCATTAACACTTATTTGTCAAGATTGCAAGCACTTGATGTAGCCACTATCTCCATCTTCATGAAAATAATACCTTAAGATTATTAGGGAAATTTGATTGCCGATGACAATAGAGCAATAGCTATACATCTTTGATGCGTGATGACGATAATTATTTTTAAGGTATTATTTGCCTTCATTATTGTTGCTATCAGGTTTATAACAAATATACCTCCATGACATACACGAAAGTCACAGAGAAATAAGTTTAGCAATTATTTAATTTCTTTCTTGGAATTTCACTTGAATGTGTTATCAAACTTGTGTGTGAAAAAGAGAAAAATAATATAGAATATTGTGAAGAAGAGAGAGTTATGAAGCAAAGAAGATTGTTGTTCTTCAACGGTGGCATTGTACAATGCTACTACAATGTATGAATTTAGTCGGATTTACAGACCAATCAGCACATTTCTTGGTAATGGATACCTTATCCATACTATCAATGGTTTCATGACATCAGTTCTCTTTATGTCAACAATCTATTCTTTTCATAACTAACAATCACCTCTTTTCATGTTGTCCAACAAGTACTGCTTTTTATGATAACAAACTATTTCAATAATATTTATCCATCAAATTTACATGAATGGAAAGTGATACTTTTGCATAGACATCGATTGAAATGCCATTATCCCAGCGACTAAAGTTTGTAGTCCAATCAATGTTCTTCACTCGGCGAAAGAGAAAGAATTTGCGCGAAACACCAAACACTCAAGCTGTTTCTTTCATTTTATACATAGGAAAATTCATAACTCTTTAAAGGAATCGTTCTCGTTTACCCTACAAATCTTTAATTAATAATCACGTAACTTCGCGTAACGATGGATCTTGAATTTTCCCACCCCAAAAAGCAAATTCTACGAGTGATTTGTTCAAATAAATACATTTTCAACTTTAGAAAATTTATTCCGGGATAATGTCCATTAGCCTGCAAATAATTGATAAATTTTCAATCGGTAATTCTATCTTCACCTGCCCAAGCAAGACGGCGGGAAGCAGTTTTAACTTCCGGGCAACGGCGTAAGAGGCACGCGCCACCGCACCGCGCGTGCGATTCGTCTGTGAAGATGGACGAGCGAGAGCCATACGCCCCGATTGACTCCTAACCGAATCGAAGCACGCGGAACGCCCAGCTTCCGCAACGCGAATGCTCTGACGAGAGCATCCGCCACTGGATGACGGCGGCGGCGGCGACGACGACGGCGATGCTGACATCCTCCGCCGTTCCTCCGCCCATCGCCGCCAGTGCCGGGGCCGGCGCGTTCCCTCCTTTCCTTCCCAAACAGGTGGAGAGTATCAAGGACCCTTACGCGCGCAAGCTCGCCTCTCGCATCGAGAGGCTTCCCGTGCGTACTCTCCCTCTGGCTTTTCAACTCGTGCTTTCGTGTATTATGGCTCGATTTCCGTCACGGCGAAAGTTTTTGAGGTCGTCTCGGTTCATGTGTGATTTCGTATGCGATTGTTGCTGGTTTTAGACGGTAGGAAGATAGCGACGACAGCTTTATCTCACGACATTAGGCGCGTAATGTGTTTGTGTTGTTCTGGGAAGTGGAAAAAGATTGATTTTCTCGAGTTTCTCGGAGTTGAGTCCTTGAGCATTACCGCTTTCCACTGAACTGGCTAAAGACTGTTTAGGGATAAGGAAATGTATGTCAGATCAACACAGGATGACAATTTCTGAACCTCGCAGAGGAAATTCGGTTCTTATCGCTGCATCGGAGATTGACCATTGTTTCAATTCAATTTCTATATGAACTACATAATTTAACAGATGGTGTGACCAGAAATGGAACTTCTCGTCGTTGTCGGTCCAACATAGCTATAAATTGGAAGCTAAAGGCTAAATCATCTTTTTTTCAACTTTTAAAAATTAGATTGTCAATGAGTAGGTTTCATGATCCGTTGCTCGGCTCAATGCAGGTAAGCTTCTCGGAAAATTGCATCATGAGCAGCTGTGTGAAGCCGCTAGTAAAAGGAGAGCCTAATCCGGTGGTCCTGCTACATGGTTTTGACAGGTTCCTAGTCCATCCGGAGTACTATAAGAGTGAGCTTAAAGTCACTCTTCTTCTGATGCATATTTGTCCTGCAGCTCTTGTTTAGAATGGAGATACACATATCCGTTGCTTGAGGACGCTGGTCTAGAGACTTGGGCTATCGACATTCTTGGTTGGGGTTTCTCTGATCTAGGTGAGCTTTTATGCCTCTTCTCTTGGCTGAATCTTCTGAGCATCCAAGTCTCTCTATGTTCCACAAGTTGTTTCAAGGTTCTTTCTTATTCTTTTGCATGTGAAAGAACAACTTCCAGCATGCAATGTGGCAAATAAGCGCAACCATTTATATCAGGTATTTTCATTACAGGGCATCTTTTTGTCCTGAAAGAAAAGTTTTTATTGAGAAAGCTGTGAGCCCCTTGTTTGACTGACGGAAGAATTGCAAATGTTCAACTGAGATTTCAACAGTTTGTTTCCTTATTGATCCTTGTAGGTTTCAGGATATCACTTCTGAATATAATGCTAACCTCATTTTTTTCTCCTGTATTTGGGTTTTGCACCTGTGATAAAGCACCCCAACCCCATTCACACGGTAGAGGGTGCTCACTGGCACCATGCTTGTTTAATTTACTGCCCTGCCTATTTGTGTTTTCTAGTTGTTACTGGTTGCTAAGAATTCAACGAACTGTCAATTGCAGTACTAATTAAGAAGAAAAACTACATATAAACAGTAAGTGGCCATCTTATTTTCGAAAATCGTTCTATGTTTTATTCAGTTTGGTGTAGTCGAACTTTTTCGGTTTTATGTATGAAGTGTAGCTCTGGAAATCCTACATCAAGAAGCCAATGATATTGGTTGGACCAAGCCTTGGTGCGGCTATTGCAATTGATTTTGCAGTCATCCATCCAGAGGCAGTAAGTACTTCTCGATATCCACGATTTAGCATTGCTAATGTAAACGACTATACTTAAATTGGATCAGAAAGAGTTACTTGTGCAACGTGTCAACTTGTCCAGGTTGAAAAGCTAGTTTTGATTGATGCCAGTGTATATGCTGAAGGCACAGGGGATATGGCGAACTTACCTAGAGCTATTGCCTATGCTGGTGTAAGTTCTACTCCTGAAGAATTCAATCCTTAATTAATACGTATGTAATCGGTCCACCTTCTATTGAAGGTGCCGTGGTTATTATCTAATTCGGTTCAAAATTTTCATCCATTTTCACGCAATCATCTTGGACCTTTGAATATCCGGTGATCAGATTCTTAGTTGATGAACTTTTGCGAGTTTTAGCTTGTTTTAGAACTTACTCAAGGTTTTGTTTAAGGAAAGGGAGATAGTGGTTGCTGCACAACTAACAAACCAATGGAGTGTCTGTTTGGGTTAGCTGTGGTTTTGGCGTTTGACTTTGGCCCATTGTTGTCGAGACCCCTTACCCCTTGCAACTGCGATTGAGTATAGTGTTTCAAATGTGGTTGCTCCTTGATAGAATGTCCAACCAAAAAGCTTAAGACATTAGGTGGAGAGAGACCGCATGTATATTAGGTGCATATAAATCATACAGACAAGTGATATGCGATACTTTAGCACCCCCTCTCATGTGCAAACTAGAGTGAGAATGACAAGTGATTGAGGAATAGGGAGCCTCACACGCGAGAAATATATCTAGGGCAAAACCTAGCTCTAATTGGTGTTAAAAAGCCCAATCCAAAAGCTTAACTCACTAGGTGAAGGAAGGACACATGTACATAAAAAGCATATAATAGATAAGCGATATGAGATACTTCCATTTTCTTGATGTTCAGAATCTTCAGATTACCAAAGTTGGCTATCCCGAGAGATTACACCACATTTTTGCTCTACTGAAAGATACCAAAATAAATCTAATTGGTCCGGCTTTGCTGAAAACTTGAGATTTTACTGTCTTGACCTAAATTAGACTTTTGGATTTGTAGAAATCAGTTGTACAAGTACCAGTTTACTTGATTAATCATAGTCAAAGTTGCGCGTCACTTTCAAATTCAAAGCAAATATAACTAAAGATGCTATTACCTTTGAATAATGAATAGGCAATGATTCCAACCGATGGTCCAGATCGTTCTGCTATCCAAATTAACAACTTGACTAAGCCTACCTCTATAAAACTCTAACTTGAAGCTGTGTGGCATGGCTTTATACTTTTGTGTCAAAAGCTTTAAGTTGGGGGCCAAAGTCTCCCTAAACACACACTCCTTATGCCGTGGTTTGGAGAACCGCGGAGGCCATCTGGATATTTCTAGAAGTATGGCTTCATTCTGGAACTGAGAACAACAATGCGCAAAGTCCTTTTAACTGATGAGGTTGAATTAGATACTTCTTATCTAGATCGCTAAATCCGGCAAAGATCATATATTCAATCACTAGAGGAGGGAAATTGCTGAAGTTCAAATAGCTTTTGAGCTGATAGCTGTGCTTGCACTGTTCAGATTTAATTTTTTCCTCCCTTATTCACTTTTGGAATGATTTATGACTGGTAAGACAACCTGTAGTATTGCTTACTGTTACAGTAAAATTATGCAGGGTGTGAACTTAATGTGGAATATGTTACAGGATGTTGCTACAGTAAGATGAGATACAGTTTATGGCAACTTGAAAAAAATATTGTGGCGTAATATACCTCAGTGCATCATAAAGAATGGATTTCATATATCTGCAAATAAAATTTTACTGATTTTTTTGGGCCAATCAAATTCTGTTGAGTTTGCTAGTTTTGCTCATTACCAAATAAACTCTAGAGAGCTTTTGGAGCACTTTATTTAATTAAGATGTCATCACAGTAATCGCATCACTTTCCACGCAAAACTATGGCACATAAAAAAAAAAGTCCACATGTAAATAATGTTACAAAGAGGGGGCAAACTTAACAGTTTCTAGTTCCTTCATGCTGCAACAATAACAACAACAAAAGCCTGATCTTTTGAAGCGGAGTTTGCCTATGATCCTGTATGCTAAATGAGATGATTTACTACATATATACTTCCTCCCGAATTTGATGTTTTGAGATTCAGTAGATCAGATGAGAGAGTTGTTCTTGATACAGGTATCTATATTGAAGAGCTTTCCTCTCCGCTTCTATGTAAATGTTTTTGCATTCAGTGGTCTTCCACTCAGCACTAACTTGGATTGGACTAATGTGAGTCTTCCTCACATATTCGTGAGATGAGGCGTTTTCACTCATCATACTTGGGTCTTCTTTCCAGTCATGCACCTTCAGGATACTGAAGAGATAAATTTGTATTTTATCCTAATCAAATCTAGGTGGGGAGACTGCATTGTCAATATCCATGGTGGGAGGATGCTTCAGTTGATTTCATGCTTAGTGGTGGATACAATGTGACTGACAAGATTAATCAGGTATGCAGAGTGATGTATTCCCATTTATTGGCAACTTTCTTTGTGGTGCATATAGAATTCCTTGAATTCATTATGACCAAGATAAAGCAAATTATGAAGGGTCAGTCCTGATAGTCTGATCCCCAGACTCAAAGCATGGGAGATCATCGTATCTAAAAGCTACAATGGCAGATTATTTTGCATCTAGCATGACAATCTGTGCTAATTCCAAGTTCAATTAATTTCTTATCAGAAAAGACATACATTATGTCATGGCTTCCAAAGTGTTCCTGCTTCATTTGTGCCCAGCTTGAGGCTGCAGTATGTGCCCAGCTGCAGATCTTCACTTCTAATTATGCACTTTATCCTACAAAATCTTTATATTGAATCTTTGCTTTCTTTCCCTTGGTAAGAGCATCAATTGCTGTAACACAAGCAAATTCTTTTACTAGATAATTCACTTGAAACGCCGGTTTCATGAGGCTTCTCTGCCTCCCTTCAGCACCTTTCTTCTCAATTTCTGGGAGAGCTTTGAAGAATGTGTTACAGCTGCTTTCAGGTCATAGCTCGCATTTCTTGTATGCTGGAACTCTTTCATAAAAATTGAGCGACTGATTTAGGGGATCTTTCCTCACATGCAAGCAGCAAAGTTGCTCTTGTCCTTCAATCATTGAGCTTGTCTGTTTGTTTTATTTGCAAGTTCAAGAGAGGTATTCTCGAAGTTTATCAATCTTGGATATGCTTTTGTAGTTCTTTTCCGGGTGCTGACTGTAACATGCTATTACAGGTGGAGCAGAGAGCACTCATCATATGGGGAGAGGATGACGAAATTATCAGTAATAAATTGGCCGTGGTCAGTTCTTGTTCCCTTTCTTAAATTATAGTTAGCTAGCTACTACTGAGGAGATGATTATCCATTTCAAGCTTTTGAGTAGTAGTATATGGAAAGCTTATCAAAGTTCTTTTACCAATTGACCGGATGACTTCAATTTTCTCATGGATCCATGCAACTCCAAAGGTTCCCCGTTCAGTTGTAGGAAAATGATTTCTGGTCTACTTCGATGCAGAGACTGCATGCTGAGCTGCCAAACTCAATTCTTCACCAGATACCAGACTGCGGCCATCTTCCTCATGTGGAGAAGCCAAACACCGTCGCCAATTTGATAACCGACTTTGTGCTGGAAGATAGCACTAAAGAAGCTGAATTTGTCTCTCTAAACTGAAATTTATTCGCCGACATTAGCTCTTAGAGAATTGGTTGTCTTCGTCACAAGGATCATCGGCAACAAGCGGTATCCCACTGCCTCTAAATCTATCATTTCTGCGACTTTACTTAATCATCATTCGAATTTGCATTTTCATTTCGTACACTAATCCGAAACTGCCAAAGTCTGACTATGATGCATCTTCATCATAATAGATTGACATTTGACTTTTGACATTTACCGCTTGATGGTCATGCGCTCGCTCTTCCTTGGAAGAAAAATGAAATCCCTAATGAATGATCCACGCGAATTGGTCATATCAACTATCAAGTGTCTGTTGGCGTTAACCCTATGTTCAAATCATTGGACACAGAACGGAAATGAATACTTCTTAGTAGCTTAATCTAAACTCTGCCTGATTTTGGTGTTCCGAATTGTGTAAGTTTTTCGATTTCTCTGATAATTTACTTAATCAGAGCAACGATGAATTTTCTTATCTTGTCATAGCTATTCTTTATTACTATTTTCCACCTCACATTCCCCATTTCTTCTAATGGTATCCAAAAGTTCTCTTCCCCCATCCTATCATCGTATAAGTTAGGTCGGCCGTCACTTCGTTAGGGGACTCAAAGGCGTAAACGGCAAGGAACTTATCAAGACACATGGAAAAAAGAGCACAGTAGTAGCACCACCAGTTACACATTATTACATACAAAAAAATACTACTACTCCTCCCTCCCTCCTAAATATACAGCAATAATAAATCTCTACTAAGAAGAAAAAGATCAGCTCTTCTGCCCCCACCGGTGGTCACGTCACCACCACTCACAAGAAAAACAGGAATCAAATTCCCAAACTTCCTTCTTTTTTTTATCATCACACAGGGAGGTAAACGACAAGAAAACCCTAGTGGGGTCTGGCCCTCGATGATATGATTCCCCAAATACCAAAAGATATTGCCATTCTCATGGCAGCAGTAGTCCTGGCGAATCTCCTCCGCAGATCAAACCCCAAAGGTTGTCCTCCCTCCTCTCTTTTTATGTTTTTACATCTTCGGTGGACCTTCAGGCCCACAACACCAACGAGAGTGAAAACCAGAAGGTGGTGGCAAGGGCAACAAGGACCGTGCCTGCTCTTTGGATGGACATGGCAGCGTCATTGGCGTCGGTGATGCTGCTAGGACCCAGTCCCGCGCCGCTGTTGAACACCGGGGTGGTGCTCGGGGTGGTGGTGGTGGTGGTGGTGGGCGTGGTGGAGGTGGTTGGGGTGGTGGAGGTTGTCGGTGAAGTGCTTGTGGTAGGAGTGGTGGTCGGTGTGGTACTCGCAGAACTGTATCAAAAGAACAAACGAAGTAAATAAAACACACAAGGTATCACCAATTGAGGTCCTCAAGTAAATGAAAGACACAGCTGAAGTTACAAAGTTTTTTCAACAAGCGTCTTTCCTTCTTCTCCAGATTGAGCTCATCATGTGAAGATGACAAAGAAAGGGACAAAGGGTGCGTACAAAAATCACTATCTGGGACAGCTCACATCGCAACCAACGTGGGACGCTAAATAATTGGGCACGGGATACACTTTTTCCTAACTAATTGACACCAAATTCTCAACTCGTGATGAAAGAGGTCTTTGATGGCATCTTTGTTCATGGGATGCAAAATCCCCCAAAGAAAAATCTATCTTGTTAGTACAGATCAAGCTGTTCAAGAGAAGGAGCAGGAAAAACAGAGCAAGCAGATCCAAGGATAGGAACTGGATTCAGATTCTTGGGTGTTCTTTTCATGTTTCTCACGACTACCAACAAGAATATCTTGAAAAAGATTTGATCTATGAGCCCTCCCAAGTCTAAAAGCCATCAGGTTCACTCCAGAAAGTAGGAACTTGATCTGGGTACGAGATTCTCTCTCCTCAGAAAGTTGAGCACAAGCGTCTCTTCTTGAAAAAAAATGATTTCTTTTCTTATATGATGATGATCTGTGCTGCCGAAGAGTAATGAAAATGGTAATTTGAGAATCATCTCTTTACTGGAGAATCAAGAAACTAGAAGTAGCATACCTGGCACTTGAGGGATACACACACCCAGAAGATTGGTCTGCACATGCACATCAGATTCAAACATATGAGAACAGAAAATTACATTGATAACCCATTAGAGATTCTACACTATCAAACCGAAGAAAACACTGAAATTAAACGGCCCCAAATGATTGAACAGAAAACAGGATCTCGATAGGTCTTACTGGGAACAGAGGTTGCGGTGGTGGCAGTCCCAGAGAAGTCACAGCTACCGGTGACTTCGCCTTTCTTCTGGAAGTAGCTGTTCACAGCATAGTTGCAATGATCCTTGAGAGTGTTTGGGTTGTAACAAGCCCCGGTTTGGAGGATTGGACTGCAATCAGCACCAGCTCCACAAGCGTAGTCCAGGGTCTTTTGCAAAGCTGAATCGCTCACCCCGTCTTTGCAGATACAGTATGTTGCACCTAAACAAAGGCAGAGACAAAAAAAAAATTGAGGAAGAAAGAGGAAAAGAAAGACCATCATTGAGCAGTCACTTCAAACAAGGACCGAATCACTTCTTAAAGAAATGCTTTCTGCTAATCCAGGAGATAAGAGAAATCTGGACATGATCTGTTTCGGCCACCCACCACCAACTGGGTGAAATAAAACCCTCTTCTGCCAGGAACTAATATTTTCTTATTTGTTTCTTGGCCGTAAACAGGGACCAGTTTCTCAACAGAGATAAAGAAAAAATGAGATGAGAGCAAGAGATCTCTTCAGAACCCAAAACAAGATGTGACCATCCATCACAAGAAGAGTGAAATTGCTCTCCTCTCCATAGCTTGTGAAGCTCAGGGAATTAAAAAAGACAAAAAAGAAGGGAGTAAAAGAGGCAGAACAATAGAAGAGCTTACTTGAACAGCCGGCCATGGCCAAGAGAAGTATCAGAAACGCTAAGAAAGCCATTTCCTGGTTGCTGGACCGGCAACAATCAGATTGAGAGAGCCCTGGATGAGCCTGATTATGTGAAGATGGCGGTGTCTGAGTCTCTGTAGGATGCTTGAGAGAGAGAGAGAGAGAGAGAGAGAGAGAGTTCTAGACAAGAATATGAGAGTGATGGTGAGTGGCTGCTATGGTGGGTAGCGTCTGCATCTCCTTTCAGACCTTTTATGTGTCCCCAGAATGTATTTAACTATAGCCTTCGTCATCAGTACCATACATACGCCACCATTATAATTCTGGTGAGGCGGGTGGCACTGACACAGTCGGGGCTGGTGAACCGACATTGGAGCAAGCCCAAACCTTTTCATTTATACATTTTCTCCGTCGACCAAAAGAATTCTCTGTTTTCTGATCTTGCTAATAAATCCCTTAGTCCGTTTTTGGAGCAAAGAGTGAAGCCTAACCTTAGCCAGGTACGAGCTGTTTGTCCACACTCCTCTCGAACGGTCACAACCCCATGTGCACTGTGCAAAAAAGCAGGGTCCATCCAGCATCTACCTCGAGGTAGTGTACCTTTAACCATATTTTGTTCATTTCTTTCGTAAAAAGTTTTGCTTTTTATCATAATTTTCCAAGTATTTTACTGCATGATGACGAATGTATCGCATTTGTGTGTCGGCCTGAGGAACAATGAACATGCCCTTCAAAAACTCTGTCTAGATTAAGCTTTCCTATCAGGAAATGGGTCTCATGTGACTCTCTCACTCTCTCTCCCTCTCTGCCGAGGTTTAATATTGCGACCGTAGACGAGGGAGGTCATCGGCCCGACAATGATGGAAAGGACGGCGAGGGCATCGACAGAGCTCCTCCGATTACTACCCCGTGCATGCGGAATACATATTGTTACTGTTAGAGGTACGCATCTTGCAATCTCCCGATCATTGAATCGTAATCGATTCAAAATCTGAAAATTACTAGCCAATTTTCATCTCGAGAGAACTTTAATTCCCTATCTTGCTCATCCTAACTCTAAATTAGATGCTCGCGACTGTCCTCGACCGATGTCTACTAGGCTTTCATCTCTCATTAACGACTACATCAGCTTTCGAACCTCGCTAATCCGTACTTATTAGTTAGAATCCGAGGACAACAGTATCATATAATTTTGTCTCCCAAACATGACTTAGAATGATTACCAGTGGAAAGGTATTTTGACAGCAATCATAATAAACATGATTACTTGTGTAATGTCATGGACGTGTTTAATAGACAACGATTTGGCGGTGGCGCAGAGGTGATCAAAAGTTGGCTAGAAAATGCATGGTTTCCTTCTTCTTTGTCAAGAAAGCAGATGCGTAGCTTTCTACTTTATGATGAATGACAACGAAAGTAACCCTCTCATATATACAAACCCGAAAAGGGTAGATAAATAAAAGATTGGAAAAATGGAAACTTTAATCGTATAACTGTTATTCACTTTTTGCTTCTCATACTATTGACGCATGTTTCGGTCGGGAATAGAGTCTTTTATTCTTCTTTTTTATTTGAAGTAGCAGCACAGTGGCCGTAGTTGCGATCGCTTTTGAGTTTCTACTTTCTGTGTGATGATGGAATGATCAAATGTGAAAGCAAACACTCCTTAGCGGCGGCCGACCTCTACTAACTTAAAGATTGAATGGTAGTTTTCTAATCAATCTCGTGGCCATCCTTAATTTAGTACGTCTGAGTGTGAAAACAGATGAAAGATATGTGGACGGTGTGCAGAGACCTGAAGTAATATGTTTTGATTGTTCCTTATGCTGCCAGTTTCAAGCATACTTTTGCTTGCTTTCGATTGTTTCGATCGACCCAGAAAGATATTCTTCCGCATTACACAATCACTTGGTTGAAAAGGGATCGGCATGTTTCTACGCGTCAGCAATATAGCAAACTTATAAAGCACTTTCTTAACCACTTAGGCGGTATAACATTTAGGGTGAGTTGTATTATTGGAGCAAGTGTTCCACTAACACCCTCGTTCGGGTTGAACGAGTAAGTGATTCCGCAAGTTCGAGAGTCAAGATGCGACTCCCGTCATATAGTAGTTAGTGCCCACATTTTCTGATCAGCAAGTTTCTCTAATACTACTCGTAACGACTCATTCGATCCGTATGAGTCATGCCACCCAAAAGAGTACTTGGGTGATGATTATTTAGGGGCAAGTTGTAGTTATAAATCAAGTCACAAGTCTTCTCTTGTCCAATCTTGGATCGATTTCGGTGTTACAAGCCCTACAACATCTGTGGGGGTTTCCACAATAGGACCTTACCTCGCTGGGGGCTTGTTAAGCAAAGAATCAAGCCAGCCAAACAAAAGAGATGTCTGTCCATAGTCTAATGACTAGTAACAATAATGAGAGAATAACTTCGCAATCGATACGTGGGGAAAATTACCAAAAAAGTCCTAAACCATTTGTAATTGTACCAATTCAGTCCATCCGGCCACTTTTGGCTGGCCGGCGCTAACGTGGACGCCGGCCGGCTGACGTGGCAATTTTTAATAATTTTTTATTACTTTTCGAAATTTTTTTTTCCCCTATCTTCTTCCCCGGTCACCGGTCCGGCGACCAGAGAGAGGCTGAGGCCGATGAGGGCCAGCCTCGTCGTCGCCGGGTGAGGTCGACCTCGCCATGGCCAGGGCGAGGCCTCGCCCGGCGACAGTGAGGTCGACCTCGCCATGGTCAGGGGGAGGCCTCGCCCGGCAACGGCGAGGCCGCCCAGATCTGGCGAGACCTCGACCTCGCCGTCGCCTGGGCGAGCTCGACCTCGCCCGGCCATGGCGAGGCTCGACCTCGCCCGGCGACGGCGAGGTCGAGCCATATTTGGGCGGCCTCGCCGTCGGCCGAGCGAGCTCGACCTCGCCCGGCGACGGCGAGGCCTTCCGCCGCCGGGCGAGGTCGAGCTCGTCGGGCGACGGCGAGGTCTCGCCAGATTTGGGCGGCCTCCCCGTCGCTGGACGAGGTGGACCTCGCCCGGCGACGGCGAGGTGGACCTTGTCGGCCTCAGCCTCAGCCTCTCACCGGTCGCCGGACCGGCGACCGGGGAAGAAGATAGGAAAAAAAAAAGAGAAAGAGAAAAAAATAAAAAAAATTCGAAAAAAATAAAAATAAAAATTATTTAAAATTACCACGTCAGCCGGCCGGCGTCCACGTCAGCGCCAGCCAGCCAAAAGTGGCCGGATGGACTGAATTGGCATAATTGCAAAAGATTTAGGACTGAATTAGCTAAAAAAAAAGGTTTAGGACTGAATTGGCACAGTTACAAAAGATTTAGGATTTTTTTTGGTAATTTTCTCTCTATACGTGAGAAGAGAATCAAAGAAAGAAAAGGGGGAGAGGGTAAGAAATGTAGCTTTCACACTTCATTTGTTTTTTCAGGGTTAGGTGTTGCCCACCAAAAAAGGAAGAGACACTTCAAGTATTCTTTGAAAATCTGTGGTTGCTTTTGCTCGACTTTATCTCCATGGGTCCTCCCCTCCCCAAAAAAAAACTAAAGTCTTTGATTGAGGGTTTGAAATTCTCCGCACGTCGAATGACGAATATCTGGACCACGAGCATAGGCGAGATGCTCTATCATGGCAAATACTGGTCTCCATTGATCCAAAGCAGTCGAGATCAATCACAATTCATGCTGCATGACATAACGAGACCAATCACTATCGATTCGTGTCATTGTATCATCTCTTGAACCCTCGATTTGAAACTGATGAACTGGCCAAAACGTTGGACTTATCACTAGGCTGGACTGTTAGGCAGAGAAGGCTGAAAAAACAGCAATGGTGAGTGTAAAAGGACAGAATTATGTTGCGGCTTCTTGGCCGTATATGGAGGCTGTCAACGCTCAACGTGCACTTCATAAGAGTCGTGCCTTTTGATTTTTTCTGATGTTTTTTATTAGCCCTGATTGAATCAGTCCCTTCAATAGGATCGACCCAGCAGCCTGAAATCTGAGAAATGAACGAATCCCCCTCGATTCCGCTCGCATGGTCCGTGATCAGTTGGTGATCAAGTGTTGAGCGGCGTGCTGTCAAATGAATGATTGGCAATTAAGAACATGAAGTGGAGGAGATGGAGCTTGACTACGTTTTACAGTGCAAGTTTTGTAGGAAGCATGCGCTTGGGTTCATGCCTGGGATATAAATAAGTATTACCGAGGATATCGTTGATTCTTTGAATCCTGGCATTATGATTTGGCATCATGAGTTTTCTTCTCCTTCTTCTTTATTTGTTTTAATAATTCCGAATACGGATATAAATATCAGGCTACCTAGAGATCCATGAAACACCCTGCAAGTCTCATGAACTGGTTTAGTCTAGACCTTCAACCCGTGCATGTGACCTCGACCGACACGCAATTCTTTGGATTCAAATAGATTTATCTCAATATTCTGAGCTAGAAGTCTCTCAATGCCCCAACCTATAATCCAATCCCGAGGGGGTCTTATAATGAATTCAAGACTGCATTATGCCTACAATTCTTTAGATGTCACGAGCAATTGAATCATGCCACGGCATCCCACGTGTTGGTGGGCGGAAATGCAAGGTTCCACCACTACTATTTAAACTAAAAAAATTTCCAATCCTACGGTGATTTAATCTTCTTTCCCCGACATATATTCAATATTTCCACCTTTTCCTAAGCAGCACACACGTCTTTTTACTATTGGAATTAGCCTTTTGAATGTCTGATTTGAACCTCCACCCCGAATCCCACGTCGGATGTCAAAAAGATCGCTGCGCACACAAATTGCCCTTAACCGAGACTCATCTCGCACTTGGTCCACGTGAAACGGGCCGGATCATTACGTCTAAATTATCTACCTAAAGTAAGAAGAAGAAGAAGAAGAAGATAACGGAGGACCTGCAAGCGAAGCAAACAACAAGGAGTTCTGAGAACTGGCCTTTTTTTCTTTCCGAAAGGGCATCTATCTGAGCTTTAGAAAGATATATGCTTCTTCTTGCATCTTCTTCTTTTATCTCTTTTTTCCCTTTCCTTTTTCACTTTCTTTCTTCGTGACTTTCGTTTCGATTCGTTTTTTAAGGGTGTCCAGAGCCCAAAAGGTCGTTTCTCCACACGTGTTGAGATTAGGTTGGAACGTTTCTCGGACCAAGGCATTGACGATTGCAAAAGAAAAGATTTCGCTCTAATTCGAGGTAATTTCGTACTTCGTAAGGATCTTTGAATTTTCTGGAACTTCTTATATCAAATTGAGTCCCTAAACTTTTCAAAGTCGGCTCATGGTAACCCTTTTGTTAAATGGATCGCCTATTCTTAGTCAACATAGAATGTCGAGGATAAATACCAAAAAAGTTATAAAAATATGCAATTGTGCTAATCTAATCTTAAATATTTCAATTGACTAATTTAGTCTTAAACCTTTTGAAAATTTGCCAATTCAGCCATTCCAGTCAATTTTTGGTTGGAAATTTGCTGAAGTGGATGTCGGTCATCCTATATGGCACTGTCAGTGTTGATGTGGACAGTGTTTGTAATTTTTATTATTTTTTTCTGAATTTTTTCTGTTTTGTTTTCTTTTTTTTTTCCCTCTTCTTACGCCGTCACCGGCCTCCTCGATGGTCGGCGACTGGCCACAAGCAAGGGCCGACCTCGCTGGTTGAGCGAGGCTCGCCCTTGTAGGCTCAAGGTCGTTGAGGCTAGTAAGGGTAGCTTCCGGCGAGGCTCGACAAAGGTAGCCTTCAGGCGAGGCCAACCCTTGTCGGCCTTTGGCAAGGCTTGACCTCGCTGGCCTCAACGACATCGCTCAGCTGGTGAGGTCGAACCTCACCTGCGGCTAGTTGCCGGCCATCAAGGAGGTCGGCGACTGCAGAGGAAGAAAGAAAAAAAAAAGAAAAAAAAATTATAAAAAAAATTCAGAAAATATAATAAAAATTTACATTAGTTTTTTCCATCAGCATTGACGGTGTCACATTGGACGCCCAGCATTAACATCCGCGATTTCTGGCCAAAATTGTTCGGATGGACTGAATAGGCAAATTTTCATAAGGTTTATGACTAAATTGGCCAAATTGAAAAGTTTATAATTGCATTGACATAACTACAATAGGTTTAGGATTATTTTGGTAATTATCCCCGGAATGCCACCTTAGTAATGTTGGTGCAATAACCCTGAGCATTGAGCGGAGTTTATTATATCTTTCCTTCTTCTTTTTTTTTAATTTTCTGAATCTATTTTTCTTTTCTTCTTTTTCCATTTCTTCCTCTTTGGTCGATGAACCGCCACAGTCATCGTCCCTAAGAACTCCATTGTTGCCGCGGAACACGCTATAGTCATAGCCGCTATCGGAGACCCGTTGCATTGCTCTTTCTTTGTGGCCACCACCATCTTAGCCCCTCTCTCTGTCTTTTCCTCTCGACATCTCTTCGATCGAATGGCGACAGAGGTCGCGGCGTCGCGCAACCTTCGTTGTGATAGGTTTGTCATTTCCATGTCGAATAGTCCATGACGGGGTCTTAGTTTGTCTACACTAGTCTGGTGGCTTTGTTTGTAGTTGAGGTGGTCCGGCACTGGCTTGGTCGTGCTAGGTCGGCATTGATCTGGCAGTGGTGAACTCGATTCGAGGTCGCGTGACCCTAATTCAAGGTCACACGAGCTTCGTTTTGATAAATCCGCCTCCACGTTACTTCCTTCCTCGTGAGGTGGTGGTCGGCCTGCACCCGTCTAACGTTTGAGTTGATGGTGGTTTGCTGTTGGGGATGACAAGAGGTGGTAGTGGTGGTCGGCGAGTCGCCATGATGGGGACGACGGTGATGGAGGTCGGTAGTTCCTGGCAAGGCCGATGGCATGGTGGAAGACGGCTGCACTATGGAGATGGTGGGTTGCTGGAAGAGGAAGAAGAAGAAGAAATTACGATGTGCACGGTATTGTGAGCCCTTTCAATGGAGAACATGAAAGCATTTAGACTTTTCTATTGGACATCTCAAATGACTACTGGAAAACCGAATGTCGCTCAACATTAGTCGATTCACATCAACAAATTCCATTAGTAATACGTAATAGAAAGTTGGCATTGAACTAAGTCAAAAAGTTCATGAACTAAATTACAATAAAAAGAAGTTTAGAGATTCATCGAACATCAAAAGAAAGTTTAAAACAATCCATGAACAGAGATGAAATGCTACTGCATCTGAAACGCCTACGAACTTGCTTCACTCCCTCACATGCACATGCTAATTCTTCCCACCACCGACGATGCCGAAAGTGGTATAAACATGGTACGACATGCCCTTTTTTAAAAACATCCCCATCTCGATCTAACACTCCCAAGTTCAACGCAGCACACGTGCCATGACCAAAGTAATCGACGACAAGAAAAACTCAATGCTGAAACACAGATAGATGACTACCGGATCGAGGCCTTGCAACGAAAGGGGCGGCTCGTCTTCCACGACGCAGCGAGCTTGATTCACGTCGTGATCGAATCACCGAACTGCTCGTACCGTATTGTCTAGCCGCGGCAGACCTCGTGTGGTGAGAGTGAAGACTTCCTGACCGTTAATATCTTGGATGAGACTGCAGTGACGGGCTCTCCAACCTTGAACACTTTGGGTCACGGGTGATTCGGAACGGTTATGGCTCGGACTGAACATTTCATAGCGATGTGGAGCGCTGATGATATGCCCAAGAGGATTGCTAATGCCAATCGTCCCTTCCAGTACATTTGCTTATCAAAAACAAAAAAAAAAAAGGCGTATTGCCGTTTTTATAGCCGTGAATGCCGCTTTCCATCGCTTAGGCCACGTCTTCTTCACATCATTAGATCTTTTCAAGAGATCTCTCCATCGGATGCCTCTCAAAGTCCAAGTTAAGACATATAGGAGCTTGGATGTGTCATTTTCTTGCTTTTGTAGAACGCTTTATCTAATTAAACACCAATAGGCCTGCCAATCGAAAAATATAAAAGGAATAAAAAATAGAAGACCTACATGATTAAGGTGGGGAGGCCTATAAGAAAATCTTGAGAGTGCCCAATCCAATCCTTGATCATTCCAACATAAAAAGCCGGACGACAAGATCTAAATTTGCTTAGTTTTAGTGATTATTTCGAGGGAAAATTTCAAATAAGGGCCTGAAGTGACAAATCTAGCTTCTAGCAACATCTCTTGTTGCTGAAATCGGGGAGTGCCTTCGTTGAGGTCCACGAAGGAGTAGATCAGTGTGCTTTTGGACAGAGTTCTAATCCCATCCTACTTCAGAATATGAAATTTGAAAATCCGCTAGTATCCCAATTAATCTATAATTCTCTTTTTTTTTTTTATTTTCAATGAATGCATATCGACTAAAATGCATATAATAATTACCTGTATAATCTAGTTTATGTTAGACAACAATGAGTCTTGATAATATCATTAGCTTTTAACTGAATTGGGGTTTCACGGTGAGAGTAGCCAGCTAATAAATCTCAAAGCCCGTGTCCAAACTCTACATATGGTTTTGCCAATGCGACGTCCAAAGCCCATCTGGCAAATTCCAAACCCAACAACGCTCGACTGTAATCTCCACCTTTTGATAATCACCAAATCGTCACTGGCGCCGGCTATCCGACCCTGTCACTGATCGGGAAATGCCGCCATCGGGCTTCGTTGCTAGCAGCCGAACTTCGCCGCCGATTGCCGGCCGGCGAAATTTGGAAACCGTTTATGTTTAAGGATTCGACGCCGGTTTCTATTGGATGTCGCTAGTGACCGGCGTCGGTTGCCGAATTCTGCCGTCATCTATGAGAAGTATTCTCTTTTTGAAGACCAAATTGATTTTTCGCAATCCAAACGGTTGAAAAGGAAGCTCATCCCAAAAATCTTCTCTTTAAAGGCCCCTTCATTATTCTGTTGCACATATTTTGGGGACTTTAGACAACTCCGACGAGCAATGTCGTACTCGTACCAATGACTATGCCGTGAAATCTGTTTAGATCACTCGAGTTTTCTACCTTATCTTCAAATCTTTCACATTTGCCCTGAAGATAAAAAAAAATCACACACATTTTCATAAGCATTCGAACTATCGAATATTTTTCTTTAATTTTCAAACGAAAATGTCACAAACACTCGAATGATTTCGTCTGTTTCACGAAAAAAAATCAAAAAATTCGAAATTTTTTTTTCCCAACTTTGATCGTTGTTATTGCCTACCAAAAAATGAGTCAACGGAAAATATTTTCGCCATTAACAATATAATTTACGCCTTAATTTTTTTTGTTATTTTTTTTAAGAGTTTAAAATTAGGAAATTATCTTCTCTTCACTTGTTCATGGAAAAATGATACAAACGGCCGCTGAACTTTGGCTCAATGTACAATTTGATCCCTGAATTTTTAATTTGTCTAATGTAGTCTTTGAACATTAATCCAATGTGCAATGTGGTCCTTGAACTTTTAATTTGTTCAATGCCATCCCTGAACTTTTGGTATATGTTCAATTCAGTCCCTGAATTATATGAAAATATTCAATGTAGTCCTTTCCATTAATTCAAGTTCAGGGACTACATTGAACATTTTTCATATAGTTCACGGGCTGAATTGAACATGTACCAAAAGTTCAGGGATGACATTGAACAAATTAAAAGTTCAGGGACCACATTGAACATTAGCATAAAGTTCAGAGACTACATTGAACAAATTAAAAGTTTAGAGATCAAATTATACATTTGATCAAAGTTCAGGGACTGTTTGTGTCATTATCCCCTTATTCACCGTCACTATCGACCGTTGTCGAAATTACCAGATCGGCCCATCATCTGCCGTCGTCCGCCACGATTCAGATTAGCCCCCGCACCCCCAAAAACCTCTCACACTCTCTCAGCTCCACACTCTCAAGAACCCTAAAAAAAACCTCCCCGGCCACCATTTCCCAGGACGCCGTGCCGTCGCCGTCGCCGTCTTCCTCCTCCTCCTCCTCCTCGCTCCCCCCCATCAATGGCGTCTCAGGCGTCGATCTTCGCCCGCACCCTCGCCCTCCTCCGCCCCCTCCGCCATCCCCCTCCCCGCTCCGCCCAATCCATCACCACCTCCGCCTTCCTCTCCCAGCAGCCCCAGCTCGCCGAATCCCCCGACCCCCCCTCCCCGAACCCGAACCCTAGCCCTAGCCCCGATCCCGCGCCGCCTTCCTCGACGCCGCTCCCTCCGAATCCGGCCTCCGGGAGCCCCCTCTACTCCTCCAACTGGCGCAACCCGATCCCCCACACCGCCTCCGCCGCCGCTTCCGTCCAGTCCCTCCTCGTCCCCCAGGGGTTCCTGCACCAGGGGGCCGCCGCCTCCTCCCGCATGCAGTCCCTCTCGCAGACCCTCGACGTGCAGTCCCTGATGAACGTGTTCGCCGATTGGATGACGTCGCAGCGGTGGTTCGACATGAAGCAGCTCTTCGAGTTCTGGATTCGGAGCCTGGACAAGAGCGGGAAGCCGAACCGGCCCGACGCCAACATCTATAACCACTACCTGAGGGCGAACCTGATGACCGGAGCGTCCGCGGGGGACTTGCTGGACCTGGTCGCGCAGATGGAGGAGTACTCGATCGAGCCCAACACGGCTTCGTTTAACCTCGTCTTGAAGGCAATGTACGAGGCTCGGGAGGCCGAGGCTGCCGAGAAGTTGCTGGAACGGTTAGAACTGTTGATCCATCCTCTTAATATGGGTTAAATGACCGCGAAATGATACGATCCTGGATGTCCATATACTGATGAATGCGGTTTTTATCAGGGTATTATTGCCTTTATGTATGTATATAGGATATATAGAACAAAGAAGAAGGTGATCTTATCTGCATCATGTTCATGCTCTATGTTCTTTTGAAGCCAAGAGTAACTTCTTGAAGCTTCTATGGTACCCGACAGCATTGCGACATATGGTCACAATTGAGTACATCAACGTTGTGATCGGTTGGATATGTAACCCTTTTTGTTGAATTGATCTTTAAAAAAGAGGCTGTACGGTACATTCTTGTGCCTTACACGTTCCCACAACAGACGCGAGCAGACATCTGAAGTTTGCTTTAGAAGGGAGCACCTTTCTGTTCGATCCGTTGCCTCCTTCTCAGCATTTTCGTAGACTTAGTCAATCAACGTTCTTTATCGAAGTGGAGCTGCTTTAGCATGACATTGCTATAAACTGGGCAGGATTTGATTCTGAAGACTGGTTTTTTCTGTTTCCATGGAAAATTGTTTCTGAATGTGAAGTGAGGTAGAGATCTTTATCATGCGAGGGTCAGTTTTTCAGCCTAAGTGCAATGATTGCGATAGTCTACGTGAGAATATTTAGAAATTTTTTACTGTGCCCTTCTGTTAGTTGCCTTTCAGACCTGGATTACTTGATTTGGAGACTCAATGTTTAAGTGCGTTGTTGAGAGTTCATAGGATCGAATCACTGCCCGGGTCCCAAAATTTGAGGCTTAGCGGACTTCTGTCTGTTGATCTGTCAGGCAAAATGGATGCCCTAGCTTTGGAAAATCATGACAAGTTGTGAGCAAAATTGTGAGCATAATAGTTAACGATGTTCTTATGTTTCCTCGGTAGTAAACGGGAGTGGTGGGCATATATGATAAGAACTGCTGTCAATTGTGGTTCAATATGACTTGCATTATTTCTCAACGAAGGCATTCCCTACGAGAATACAGTTTACTTTGGGTTTTTTGGGACTAGTTGTGCATGCTGCTGTGGACTTTGTCGTCCATGGAAGATGAATTGGCTGTTTCCTCATAGTATTCATACTCTTAGTAGTGTGAGATGCATGCACTCTCTTATGGCAAATGGTTAACTTTTAATTGGACAGTCTAATTCTTACCTTCACCAGGATGCTGCAGACAGGAAAAGAATCTCAGCCTGATGAACAGTCGTATGGATTGGTAACTCGATTGCTCCTTTTGGCGGATCAAATAGATGCTGCCTTGAAATATGTAGATCTAACTCTGAAGTCTGGCTATATGTTGTCGATGGAAGTATTCTCTGAATGTGTACAAAGCTGTGTTAAGAAAGGCAGGTTGGACACATTGGTGTTGATAATTGAGAGGTGCAAGGTATGCCATTAATATGTTCAGTCCTGATCCTTGAAGTTTTGCACTTGTATATGTGCATTTCTTGGTTCGTCTTTTCCATTTATGACTTTGTTCGTGCCAATGTTCTTAGGCAATGGATCAGAATAAAGCTCTTTGTCCACCGTGGAGTGTATGCAATTACATTGCTGAAGTTGCGATGCAAGATGACAATAGCAAATTAGCATTTTATGCATTGGAATTTATGGCGAAATGGATTGCTAGAGGCGAGATGGCAAGGCCTCCTGTTCATCTTTCCGTGGATGAAGGGCTGGTTTTATCGGCGCTTGGAACTGCTGGTAGAACATTTAGTTCTACTCTCCTAGATGCTTCTTGGGCAATCTTGCGACGGTCTTTACGGCAAAAGAATACCCCTAGTCCGGCATCATACCTTGGAAAGATATATGCCTTTGCCTCGCTGGGTAATTTACAGAGGGCCTTTAGTACGTTGCATGAGTTTGAGACTGCCTGTGGAAATCTTCAGGAGCAAGCTGAAGATCTTTTCTCACCATTTACCTCTCTAAATCCATTGGTGGTTGCATGCTCCAAAAATGGTTTTGAAACTTTGGACTCCGTGAGTATCACCTGAACATTTTTTTTCATGGTTATCAACAATCTCTTGTATTATTGCAGCTTGGTATATTGCTTTGGTCACTGTTGATGTAGATCCTCTACTTTTATTTCTTGTTTTTAAATATATTCCCCACAGGACCTATTTGAAGTTCTATAAGCAATCACGGCAGCTTGGCTGCTCGAAAATGTCATTGTAATGTCCATGTTAATGCTGTCATTTTGATCGTCATGTTATTTGTTTCTAGATGAGCTTTAGGTTTCTGGCTTGCTTGCAAGCTTCTGAAAACTAGGCTGGTCTAACAACTTTTCAAATGGGCGCTGAGAAGTTGGCAGTTCAATAGGTAGAACTTTTAGTTCATTAAATGTTGACGTCATCAATTAGTTCATATACTAATCTGCGTACCACGGAAGATGTGACCCACAAAAAATGAGAGAAGAATAAGTGTGACACGCTTATAGCGAAAGGCAATGTGTAGGTTAGTGGCTAGGAACTCTCTTTCAACTGGGGTCTGAGTTTTGACATTTATCCTCGTTATGGGCTTGGATTAAGTTTTTCGAATCTCAGATTTGAATTTGCAAAGAACTCATCCGTGTAATTAGATCAAACTCAATTCAGTTTGATTCTTGGCTGAACTGAGTCATATGATAAATCCAGACTGTTCTGCAAACCTATTCTTGGTCCTACGAGTCGAATAGTTTGGCCCAGTTTGGTTTTTAAAGCATTGCTGGCATAATTGTCATGGTATTTGAGAAGTTTTTGCCTACACAATTCACCCTTTTTACTGATTCACTTAGAAAAATTACGCAGGTGTACTTTCAACTGGAGAATTTGAGCCGGGGAGATCCTCCTTACAAATCTGTTGCTGCTCTCAATTGTGTAATCTTAGGTTGTGCCAATACATGGGATCTTGATCGTGCATACCAGACATTTGAGGCAATTGGTGGAACGTTTGGCTTGACCCCCGATATCCATTCATATAATGCACTTTTATATGCATTTGGGAAGCTAAAGAAGGTGCATAGTACTTGCTTTTCTCACTTGCCTATTCGAAGTTGAATGCAGATTCCCCTTTCAGTTGAACTAGGCCATTTCCCATTATCTTGCATGTTTCACATGGTAGGCGGTAGTGTGATTGTCAAATTAGTCCTTTTTGTGGTGTCATTTTAGTGGATACTTCACTATCAGCATTCATCTGTCACATAAACTAACTTGTGACATGGACTTTTATTGGGATTAAGAGCAGATGCATGTTAAGCCTGTATGTTATGCTTTGTCACTATACCGAATGTGAGTAAATGGAAGTTTCTCTGTGGCAGACATTTGAAGCGTCAAGGGTTTTTGAGCATTTAGTAAGTGTGGGGGTTAAACCAAATGCTATGTCATATGCTTTGCTCGTGGATGCACATCTGATAAACCGAGATCCAAAAGCTGCTCTCTCTGTGATTGATGAGATGGTAAAGATATCTATTGACCGAGCTTTGAGCTGGCCTGCTCCTGAGAAATATCTATTGCTTTGATGCCGATATTGATGTTTTCAGTTGTAAATGCTATGCCAGGTAGTTGCTGGATTCGTTCCCACAAAGGAGATGCTTAAAAAGGTCAGAAGACGATGTACGAGAGAGATGGACTATGAGAGCGATGACCAGGTGGATTCACTGGCAAGGAAGTTTAAAATACGGATGGGCAATGAAAATCGCAGAGACATGCTATTTAATCTTAATTACAGCACAGAGTATGCTTGAAAGGTAATGGTAGGGCTTTTGCCACTTCATGCTTCGTGGATCCTTTTACAGTCGCATAGTTGTGTTGATCCCCTGCATAGATTGGCTTAGGATTTGCTGGGCTGCGCCTTCTTGTCATTTCTCACCACAATTCATTTATGGCTATTCCCCGTTTCCTTTTATGCCTCACATGCCTAGTGCCTCAGTCATATGTCTTGTTCGTGATGTTGCTGGCTTAATTTCGAGTGCTCTCTTCATGTAGGTAGGCTGATTTTGGCTTCGAATCAAAGGCTCTGATCTTCCCCGGCTTCCCGTTGTTAGGCATAAACTGTACCGTAACCATTGATCTTTCGTTTTCTTTTGTATATTATTCAATTCCACCCTTTTTGAGTTTTGACAGAATTAATCTAGGATGTCTCTTTAGAGCCAGTAATTTTGTTTCGCTTTTTACATCCTCTTCTTTCTGTATGAGAACCTCGGAGGGACAGTGATGCAAATCTTGCGAGGTAATTGGTTGATGATGAATAAATATTGCACAAATTACTTCCCGTTTCACATCTGCTTTCCATAAATCGATCTGCCGATCTTCCATCTTGAGCTTGTTAGCTTGGTGGTAAAAAAAGAGAAGACTAGTTTGATTAAATACTATCGTACAGCATTGAATTGCATATTGGTCCATGGGCTACTTCTTGAGGTGGAGGAAGAGAATGCTCCATGAGGGAAGTGATTATTTGATTTCGATGCTTGACAGGAGGAGAAGATGTTTTTGCTACACTTGGTTCAGTGTAGTCCGCGGGATCTGAGGATACGCATCGACTGGATGGGTGTGCGAGAAAACTTCTCTGCGGGAGATTAGGATGGCCCTTTGCTTATATATCAAGAAGTAAAAGAGAGCTATATTCTTTGCAAATTTCCTTCCGGTAGGTGGAGAAAAGTGATCAGCGCTAATAATCCTCTATGAACCTCACTATAAGGGTTCTCCCATCTGTTGTGGAATGTTTCATAATTACTCGGAACTGAGGAGCTAAGTTTTGCAAGTCCGTTGGACTTGGATTGCTAGTAGTTTGGAGTTCTCTGCACACGAGGTGTGTCGGAACTAGGCAAACGCAGTATGAGTTGCTTACAATATGAAGTGAGCTCGCGATTTTTGTGGAATATGGATGAATCGTCAATCACCAAAGTAATCACCTTAGCGGCTTTTATTGTGATCTACATATTTACATATATCGTGATGAAACGCAGGAAAAGAAGATCAAAGTTTAATCCGAACCTCAAGTACGTGTCCCACCACGTTCACACACTCCCCCTCTCTTTCTCCGCGACGTGATTGTTTAACGTGGTGTCTTAAGTTTAATGGGCGGAGGCGTTTGGCGTTGCTGGGCATTGGAGCGACCGGGGCAGCAGCTCCAGCAGGACGGCAATGGCGGCCGGGACACGGGGGTTCATGTGCTCTATGCAGGGGTCTCTGTAGAAAGAAATTGAAGAAGGATACGGCCACTTTAAACAAGAAGACAAAGCATCGAACGAAATAGAGCGCGCGCTCTCTCTCTCTCTAAAAGTCTTAACAATGAACTGGAAGAATCTCATCTTCTCCTTCTCACCAAATATGCAAGCCACCCTCGCCAAACCCCCCAAACCTCCGTCCTCCTCCGTCCTCCTCCGCCTCCGCCCATTAACCTCCGCCTCCGCCTCCACCTCCTCCGTCGACCCCTCCCACCTCCTCCGCGTCTCCACCATCCTCTACCAGCAGCAGCACTCTCCCGATTCCCGCCTCCACGCCTCCCTCCGCTCCTCCCACTTCCGCCCCACCCCCGAGTTCTTCCTCCGCGTCTGCAGCAACTTCCCCCTCTCCTGGCGTCCCGTCCACCGCTTCTACCAGTTCACCCTCACCCTCCCCGACTTCCCCCACTCCTCCCTCACCCTCAACAAGCTCGCCGACGTCCTCGGCCGGTCCCGGAACGTCCCCCTCTTCTGGGAAGTCCTCCAGGACATGGCTCGGCGGCGTTTGGCCAACGAGAAGACGTTCAGGATCGCTCTGAAGACGCTGGCTCGGGTCAGGGAGCTGAAGAAGTGCGTGGGGTTCTTCCACTTGATGAATGAGAACGGTTGGGGTTACGGCGTGGGGACTCTGAATATGGCGGTGGAGTGTTTGTGCAGGGACACGCTAGTGGAGGAGGCTAAATTCGTGGTCTTTCAGTTGAAGGACGTGATTAGACCTGATGGGGTTACTTATGGGTGGTTGATCAGAGGGTTTTGCGACGTGGGTGACTTGGTCGAGGCCTCCAAAGTTTGGAACTTGATGGTGGATGAAGGGCTCGAGCCGGAGGTTTGGGCGTTCGAGGCGATGATGGAGAGATTCTTCAAGAGTAATCGGTATGACGAGGCGATGAAGCTCTTCGGGATAATGAGGATGAGGATGCTGGATCGGTTGGGTGTTTCCACCTACAGGCTTGTGGTCAGTTGGATGTGCAAGAGGGGCAGGGTGAGTGAAGCTTATATGGTGTTTGAAGAAATGCAAAAGAGAGGGATCGAGACAGATGCATCGACGGCGGGGTCACTCGTCTACGGGCTGTTGGTACGAGGCAGGGTGGGAGAGGCTTATAAGATTGTAGAAGGGATTGAGAGGCCGGACATTAACGTGTACCATGGATTGATCAAGGGGCTATTGAAACTGAAAAGGGCAAGCGAGGCGACCCATGTTTTCAGAGAGATGATAAGCAGAGGGTGCGAGCCCATAATGCACACGTACATCATGTTATTGCAAGGGCATTTGGGGAAGCGGGGGAGGAAAGGACCTGACACGCTTGTAAATTTCGACTCCATTTTCGTGGGGGGACTAGCGAAAGCGGGGAAGTCATTGGAAGCAACCAAGTACGTCGAGCGGACATTGAATAGAGGACTCGAGGTGCCTCGATTTGATTACAATAAGTTCTTGCATTACTATTCGAGTGAGGACGGCACACTCATGTTTGAAGAAGCGAGCAAGAGACTAAGAGAGGTGGGCATGATCGATTTGGCCGATATACTTGAGAGGTATGGCGAGAAAATGGCGACTCGAGAGAGGAGGAGAAACAGAGCAGCCGAATCATGAGAAGAGCTTTACGAGGCTTAGTATGTGGGAAGGTTCTTCTTTCACAGGATCTTCTCAATGAGCAGCTATAACTTGTAAAGAGGATATTCATTTTCAGAGCGTGTTGCGGGACGAGAGGGTTTCTGAATGTACCTATCAGATAGAGAAGAAGTCTGGACTAGACTTTCTGGCTGGACTAGTTTGCTTGCAATTGTAAAATTTTTTGCACGCATATGCCTGTACATGCACACCAGGGGATTGACAAACGGAAGAAGCACCTGAAGCCCTTTCTGTGCTTGATGGGGAATATCATGCAATCCATTAAAGGTAGAGATGTTTTCCCTATCAGTGACACGGGTTTTAGGATCTGTTAATGATCAAGAAATGAACCAGCACGAAACGCGACACGTCGCGTTAAAGGTAGAGATGTTTTCCCGACCTAGATGGAGGAGATGACAAGCATAAACATCATTGACGTAAACCCTTAAGCAAAAAACAAGCTGGACAGAACTCAAATGTTGGAGTGTCGGCATTGTCACCGTTTCCTTGGTTGGCTATTGATTGAGCGATTAAATTACTTGATCGCTAAATTACTGCGATCAAGTCGGAGATATTATCAGCCGGTTAAGAACTTGTATTGAGGGTTGCATGGTATTGCTTCCCAAACACACTTATAAGGGAGAATTTTCTCTCCAACCAAGTGTTGAAACTTCTTTGTATAGAGATCTTTTATGGAACCTCTCGATGATGAACGACGAACTTGCGCATAATAGCTTGAGAGGAAGAGGCAGGCAAAGCTGCAAAAAGTATTCAAGAAGATATAATGTGTATAAAAAGTAATCGATATAGACGAATCTAGTACCGCACATACTCAGAAGCTCTTTCACAAGTTTATACGTACCTCAACTAAATGGAGTTAGACCAGCCAAGATATTGGAAACAACCAATGCCATTCAAAGCTAATTCCATGCTAATTGTTCTGACATCTGGGCGTTGTAAAATATATTATCACTCTATTATCTAATTGTCTTCCGTTCTACTAAAACAAACCCCTTGCACCTGCATGTACTCAGTTGGAAGGTGCAGTCCAAGTAGGAGGAGGGCTGCTCGAGGTCACTGGAGGCATAGCACGGATGTTGATGTCGAGGGGTAGTAGTCGGTATTGGATGTCAAGCTCCTTGAAAATCTTGACCATCTCCTCCACCAGGAGGGCTCTCCTTGCCCATTTCTCGCCCATGTCCTGGTGGTTCATCCTGTGCGTCAACCAAACTGCTATTCTCAGCCTGTTCAAATCTTCGACATCCTTGAATATTATCATTGGTGCGGGGTACCAGTGGTCCTTCTTGTTCTCAATGTAACTGCATTTAAGATAGCGATATAAACCAACTCAGACATGATTCCATTACAAAAAAAAAAAGACTTACCAACAATTTTTTCCACATATGAGATCCGCCTTAACAGCAGTTTTCTGTTTTATGGGGTCACCAGTTGTAAGAATCGGTACATTGGCAGAGAAAAATCTTATAGTCTCGTGTTAGGACCATCTAGCCTGTGCATCTTTCGTACAATGCACATGCATCTCGCGAAAGATGCTCATTATTGACGAGCCCATGCATTAAACTTGCATCTTTCGTGTACTAAACCAATACTGCATTTAAGATATGAATTGTTTTACTACAATACGAACATATATGAGATTTGCCATAACAACAGTTTTCTGTTTTATGGGGTCACCAGTTGTGAGAATCAGTATATTGGCAGAGAAGAACTGTGTTCTTAAAGGCAATAATAAGTTTCGCGTTAGGACGAATTGCATTCTAAATAGCTGCATAGACCAAATAATTTTCACTTATGCATCATTTCTACATGGCCAGAAGGTTCAAACCAAGACAACATCCTCAATTGTTTTCAATGGACACTTTTCCTGTAAATTCCTCAAATCCTAACGCTCAATCATCTAGTCATTACGAAAGCCTGAAGTAGATAACTAAAGGGGCAAGTGGATTAGCTAATAATATAACTACTGACCTTGTTATTCTTTGTTTCATTGTGGCAATCTTCTCAGTTGGTGTAGATATGTGCACACAGAATTCAACTACATCTCCCATATCAGGACTTCGATAGAAGTTACTGATGGCCTTAGTAGCGAGAACACTGTTCGGAATTATTATCTTCTGGTTGTCATACCTCAGGAAAACAGTCGTTAAGATGTTCATCTCTTCCACCACCATCTGAAACACAACGCATCATGGTTTAGAAACATATATTGTGCAAAAATGTTGAATGCACATTGCTCTATTCGCTTGGGTACCTGGACCCCATCAACTTCACAACGATCGCCGACGTCAAATGGATGCATCACAAACAAGAAAATAATCGCTTCAAATGTCATCTTGCACGAGTTTCCAAATATGAATACCACAAGTAGCAATTGGGAGCTTATGAGAAGCAGAAACTTTTTCGTTGCAATTCCTAGTATAAGGAGCCAAACAATGGCTATTAGGATGCCAACTAGAATGTTCACCATCCGATGGAGTTTGTTCACAGCTGTCTTAGTATCATCCAGGGTCAAAGCTAGTGCTCTTCGTTCTCTGAAAGCATTAACCTGCATTTCATCCAAATGCAACCTCAGAGCTCAATTAGTGGACATTGCAACTATAGAAGTTCAACACATGTAGAAAGACCTTGTAATTACTTTATCGGGTAATTCCAATTAAAAAGGATTGCATTCATAAGCCTAGCGCAATCAATTGATTTCATTATGTCCACATTTTTTAAGAAGCACCAACTAGTTTTTGCTATTTGAGCTATAGAAAACGATCTCATTTTGCATCTAAATTAAAAGTAGGGAGTACCCTAATCTAAAAATATTAATTCAGTAAAAAGTTTTGTCCATGAGCACTCACAACTAGCAATAACAATTTCCCCTTTCAATCAAGTGCTAAAAGAGTCAAGACAACAACATTAGATGCTTTCTACATCTCTTACCACCCAGTTTTTTAAACAAGATTTGCTAATTTTGTGGCTCTCAGATGCTCCTTCAAATAGACTCATCGTCTTTACAACCTCATCTTCTGGCATAAACCGCATCAAGTCCTCTATATATATGTGCCTGACATAGAAGTAGCAAGTCAAAAGACCGATAAAAAATAAGACCAGTGATTGGAAGGTCATACAACTGATAGAGTTACAAAGAGAATATAGAAAATCGCATCAATGAATGCAGAATGGGAAGTTCAGAATGGTAGCAAAGCAGACTATTCAGCTCCTAGAATAATTTTGTAAGATGATGCTAAAATTGATAGATAAGATAAAATTTGGGACTTTTTCTTGAATAGTTTGGCCTACGTGCCATATAAAGGCTTAATATGGCCAGGACAATGATAGGTCCGTGCACAAGATCATCAGGATAGTGATAGAATATAACAACAAATTTAAAAGATCACAATGATGAGGCATACCTAGATCCTTGCTGAGCCACATTCTGGAAAATTTTCTTCGCCGCTGCTCTTGCCTCACTTTCGCTGTTTATTTGCTTCGAAGATTCATCATCGTGACCCGATATCTGCTCATCCAGTGTTGTGAGGTTCCCATACCGCACCAAATTCATCAGCCTCTTCATATTCCAGGCAGATACATTCTTTGGATTAAGTTTATGCAAATGATCGATTGTGATCCCCTCTTCCCCCTTATCCTTTCCTCTAGGACTCTTCTGCACTCTCCCGCTACCTATCACTCTCCCGCTACCTTTTGTTGGCAATACAGCTGCATTAAGGTCGGGAGGTATAATAGCACCCGCCTTCTGCAGGTTCTCAACTTCAACCGCAATCTTCTCCTCCTCTTCCTCTGCTTTCCTCATCTCGACTAAGGGCGGGCCTGAAAGCGTCTCGATCACATATTGATTAAACAGAGACTCCTGAATCCTATCAAAATAGGTGCTCACGTGAAAGGAAGATGCCAAGACCTTAACTATAAGAGTCTTCACAAGCCAAATCATTGTGCCAACCAAGAGACAAACCAAGACTTTCGTGACCAACTGGAGGTTCTTGCTATTGGTTTCTCTCTCAACCTTTTTATCAAACAGAAAGTGCCATGCTATTAAGACTAGCCCCAACCACAGACAATTCTGCACTGCTTTCCTCAACCCATAAACAAAATAAAGAACCCTTTTCCTCAGAACAAAATTCCTCTCAATAAAAAACACAATGATCCGAATCCCCCAACTAGAGACCAATCTCCCACATATCAACACCAAAATCATTACCTCCCACTTCCACAGCATGAGCTTCCACAGAGTCTTCTTCCTAAGATAAGGAATGGTGAGGCTACAGACAAGTGCACTTATGATCAAGATCAAACTTACCCACTCAAGAAGGACCACAAGGCCGAGCGTGCACTTCTTGTACTGCTCCGGCAAGTCCTCCCCCGCAAAAGGGTCGTCCTCGTCCTCGTCCCCACCGAGTTTGGGCGACAATCCTAATTTCGAAACCCGACCCGATTTCTTGTCCGTGTGATCAGGCGGATCCAAGAGCCTCGACTTGTTCTTTGCCGCCCCCGTCAGAAGCCGTGACTTTCTCTTGAACGAGCTGTTGCTATGAAACGAGGCGTTCGATGTGCACCTCAAGACTTGCCCATCTTCGCTCCCCTCCTCCTCCTGCCGCTGCTGATTCTCCACTGAAAACCTGGTGGGCTTGGCCTCGCTCGAGCCGGGCTCGCCGAAGGACACCTTGTTCCGGCTCCTCAATGGCGACTCTTCCAAAGGTGGCAGCGGCGTGAAGTCGTCGTCGTCGTCCTCTTGCTTGAGCTCTTGCATCTCCAGATCGATGTCGAGCGAGAAATCGCCGGAAGCCCGCTGCTTGTGCAGGAACTGACCGATCAGCCTCGACGGCGGATCTTCTTCCAACCCCTTCTTGCCGCTTCCCCGGCGGAAATCGAACTCGTCGCTGCTACCGACTCTGGACTCGGTACCGTTCGCGTTACCGCCGGCAACTTCCTCGTCCTCCCGGAAGTCGTAGCTCGAACCCCTCCAAATCTTTTCGTTCCCTCCTCCGTTCATCGTGCACGCGAACTTGTTCTCCTTAGTGGGGTTCGGCAATGCAAGTTCGCTACAGTGAGCAGATCACTGTGAGTTCTTCCTGTGCAGTGACGATGGCGATGGGAACGAAAGCGACAGGAAGGTGGTGGTCGGAACGCGAAAAGCAGTAACATGGGCGTGGTGTGAATGGGAGTCAAAAGAGGCAAGAGCGAGGTGGGGTGTACGAACGAGCGAATCCCAGAGATGAGATTTTTGCTTTTGCTTGATTGATGGGGGTCGGTACGATTTCGAGGATCGCGAGGAACGAGAGGAGGGACGCGTGTTCTTGGGTTGGTGTTAAAAATTGGATCTTCAGTTGAATTTGCGACAGAGAACATGTGGCGACGGAAACGGAATGAAAAGGACGCGACAGTCTTTGCTGGTTCACGAACCCTTTCGAAAATTAATGTTATTATAATTTGGTGCTTTTGTCAAAAAGGATTATACTTTTCATAGACTGTATTGATTTATACCCTTGTATGAACACTCCATTAAAAAGATTAAAAGTTAAAAATTAACTAAAATTGAATTAGGAATGAAGAAATTTTAACCTTGATGCCAAAAAAAAACTTGCACATTCTCGATATGACTGACATTTTTGCCTTGAGTTTTATTATCGCTTAGCTTCTTAGTTCTATTGATCAAAGTGCGAATATATTAGGAAAAAAGAGGAACCTGCACTATGCACGGAAAAATAGAACTTCATGAAAGCACGACGTAAATTATCATTCTCGTCTTTTCTTTTATAGGTTTTGGAATTTGTTAACATGTCGTGATTTATTGAGCTCGTTAATTATGCATTTTAGTTGGCATTTTTCGGTGAAGAAATAAATTTTCGTGCTCTTTGATTTCACAAAACGGGTTTTGAGTTGTCATGCAGTGCCAACATTAAATTTCAATATATTATCATCTCACATAACAAAAATATGTTTTGAGCATAAAAAGAAAAATTTCTTAATTCGAGTAAGTTTCCTAAAAAAAGTTTTCTTATTTTGGATTCAATTTTTGTCTATATATAAGAAGTGGATTTTTTTTTTGTGAAGTGCAACAAAGAGGAGTTTCTATTTGTGAATTACATCCCAAGAATTTGAAACTAATTAAATTTTGTGCTAAGATTTGTTAGATTGAGAGATTGTTTCGTAAGAAATTGTGGGGCTAAACACCGTGTGAGTTATTAGTTGTAACTGAGGGCTGGGTAACACTAAGGCTGCGTTTGGTCGTCCGGATTTCTAAACAGGATAGGACTGGATAGGATAGGATAAGAAATCCTGGGATTTCTTCATATCCTGTCCACTGTTTGGTGGACTACGGATTTAAAGTTGGATAGGATATTTTTTTATTTTTTATTTTTGCTATTCACGGGTCCGGAGGAGTCAGTGAAGGAAAAAAAAGCCGAGAAATTTTTTTGGTGAAAGCGCACAAGGTGTGGGGATGAAGATGACGGCAAGTGTAGCGTAGGGTTTCTGGAAAAATAGGCATTAGAAATCCTATCCGGGTCTATCCCACCCCCTCCCCCGGATTTTTTTATCCGGGTTATATCCGGTCTATATCCAACCTTATCCTATCTTGGACCACCACCAAACACAGGATAGGATAAAACATATCATATCCTGGCTTTTATCCGGTCGATCAAACGTAGCCTAAGAGTATTTGAATTACTCGAGTGTAATTGTGATCTCCGTTATATCGCTTGATTTATAGTGAAATTCGTTTTTGCTTTCACCGTGGACAAAGTTTACCTGATCGAACCACATAAATTTAGTGTCCGATTTATTTTCTTATTATTATACTGTAGTTTGGGTAAGACCGAGGTAAGCTTGGAAATGATGATGCAAGAAAACCTATTATTTAATGTTAGGTTCAAAATACAATCAAGAATGGCCATGCTTCACTTTTCCAAGTACCAATACGATACGAAATAAAAAGAATTAAATTTATAAAATTGTGAAAAACTCGAGTATAATTAACCTTGTCAAAAGCTTGTGAAGAGACCACATCATCCTTTTACATTGTGGAGTATTTTTTTTATATATAAATAAATTAGATCAAAATGCATGCGTAAATTAAAATTCCTGGAGAGGGCACACATACTTTATGGCCACTTCACGGTTAATCTCTTCACTATTCGAACTCATTTTTATTCTTCTTAATGATAAAGTATGCTTGGGTTAGGTGAAAAGCAATCAAGCATTGGAAACCAATACATGAATTTGTCTCTTGTTCTCCCTTTTGGCATGTGAAAAATAAAAAAGAATGAACATGATTATTCTTCTAAAAAAGTGAAGAAATAAAGGGTTTCTTGTAATTCAAGTGACGTGCATGGTACTGTAATTTTCCATGAAGAAGAAGATTGCATCGTCCCCAATTCGCCATCACAAGATTTAGAGGTATGGACCTAAAAGCACGTTCTAAAACTACTTCGCCTGAACTCTAGAACGTTAAATTCGAGGATATTTCTTAAGGAGAGGAAAGAAATTTTTTTTTCCTCAATTGGGAGCTATGCATACGGCAACGACACGTTAAACAAGAAATGTAATCCTATCAGCCCATCAAATATATACATTCGGATAGACGGGGCAATCCTAATCGGAAGCTCGCTTTTCTAATTTTGATGAGGAATTCTCGATAATCATCATGAAAGATCCAAGGTTAATCCCTGATTTTTACGACCACAGAATTTAGAGGTGAGTGGTCCTTAAATGTATTTAAATAGGTCGGAGATGATGCATATGATGTGACGGGGATAAGAGTGGGTTGGACACATGCTGTCTTTTGGTAGCAATAGGTCGTCGGTGATTGACTCGTGGCTTTGATCGCGCTGCTCTTCACAGGCAAAGCCTCCATCTGTTCTCCACATCGAAACCACAACCTTTTTTTTCCACCGCCCGGGTCATGATGACGATGCCTGTGGTTACTAATTTATTGAGAAAATTTCTAAATTCATTCCATAATCATCAATAAATTTCAAATATTTTAATTATATCAATTTAGTAATAAATCATTTGATAATTTACTCATTTAATTTTAAACCTATCGACGATTTGTCAATTTAGTTTTTCTGCCTAATTTTGGTCAGAATTCACTAACGTGGCGATCTAGTTAATATTGGACACCTTACGTGGCACAACTGGTACTGTTGTAGAGAATTTTTTTTTTCATTTCTTTTCCTTTTTATTTTATTTTATTTTTTTTGGGGTCTCGACCATGGCCGGCGATTGGCCACAAGCAAGCGTTGCGATGCCCTCACCTAGACCTGGTAAGGGCGTTGTGGCCCTTGTTCGATCTAGTGACGGCAACCCTTGTCTAAGAGAGGCCTTGTTGGTCATCGTTGCCTGTGGTCCGCAAGGCCTCACCTGTGGTTGGACACCGGCCATTGTCAAGATCGGCCATAGGCCAGAGAAGAAGAAAAGAGAAAATAAAATAAAAAGGAAAAAAAAGAAAATTTTTAGAAAATTAAAAAATTGGAAAAATTGTCCACGTAAGACGCTTAACGTCAATTAGACCACTACTCGGCAATTTCCTGTCAAAATTAGCCGGAATGACTAAATTGGCAATTCGTCAAAAGATTTAGAATTAAATCAGCAAATTATCAAAATGTTTAAGACTAAATTGACACAATTGAAAAAATTTTCATTAAATTGATAAATCGTCAAAAAATTTAGCATTAAATTGACACAACTAAAAGTTTTAGGATTGAATTGGCCGCCGTACAAAGGTTTAAGATTTTTTTGTATAATTTTTCCCAAATTTGTAAGCAATCTTATATGCCACAAAATCAACTGACCTTATCGTGGAGTTTTTTGCTCTGTTTCCCCATCACAAGAAGTGGAAACGTTTCTGATTCGATTCCTATCCGTGCTTCTCTCCGTTTGGCAATCAACTCTGGATTCTATACATTTCCTTGCTGCGAGAAGTTCAAACACTATAATTGGCGAAACTTCTCTCCAATTATTGCACGTTTGCAGTCGACATTTTGAGGGAAAACAAAAGGTGACATGACTAAACAATACCACACCCTACTTTAAAACCAAGCAACGAGAGAGGTTTGAAGGAAATCCATCACTGTCCATGGACCTGACTACACAAACTACTGCGTCTTACATACCGGGAGAACAACACAGATTCACAAGTAAACTCTGCAGTTTATTATGTTTCGGATTGCGCCATGGTGCGGCGCTCGCCGATTTCCCTAATCTAATGGCAGGTCGGGCCTGTAACTCGGGCTGCCGTCCGGCGGGAAGTCCTCGTCGAAGCAGTGGTATCTCTTCAGCAATTGGGTTCTAAAGCTCGAGGGAGGGCACGGCCGGCACACCAGCAAAGTGCATACTTCTCTCAGGAATATATGCCCGCTCCCCGGCGGCGCGACCGACGCGTCGGAGCTGGACAAATGAGCACGCGAGAAGGACAAGGCGCAGAGAGCCCCCACGAAGATCAGCTTCAAACACGTACATGTCCACAGCTTAGCCATTGACCTTTCTCTGGAGAAACCTTCTGGTACTTGCAATGGTGCCTCAGCAACTTTTCTTTGCTTAAGCAACCTTTTTAAATACCGAGGAAAGGGACTGTTTCTGTTTCCTGCAGAATTAAATGAGGGCATCAGGTTCATGCCTCGATGCTACGTCAGTTATCCTAACGTGCATTGAAGACGACTAATTAAAGATGTGATGCCGCGTTTGTAATCCTGGTGCATTGATGAGATACTTATGAAATACGAAATCTTCAGATTCAGAAATCGATTATAGTGAGAGGACCAACGGAAATGGTGAAAAAGTTGATGATTTGTCTGAATAACTCAAGCTCTAATAAGATGATCCAAATTTATTTATCTTCATTGATCGAGCTACCTATAACCTAAATATGTTGAAATGGCTCTAATATGGGCAACCTCAAATTTGAAGAGCCTAGCCATAATGGGTTCTAAGAGAAAAGACCCAAAATAAATGGGTCATTTCCAACCCATTTAATAAACAAATGGGTTCGTCTGTGTTAGCAGCTTCTCACGCTCTCTAGCTCTTCGTTCCTCTTTGCCAGATCAGAGTCTCTTCAATTACACGGACCGGTTTCGCCACCACCTATCTCCGGCTTTGCCCCCGCCGCCGATCTCCAGTGGCCCTCCGAGGAGTGGAACTTCTCCAAGGACAAGCACTACTTCGGCCTCGAGAACTTCGGCAACATTAGCGTCACTGAACTTCGGCAAGCTTAGCTCATTTTCCGGCTAAGGACAAAGAACACGCGTGCTCATCACCAATCTTTGGGGAAAAGTGCCAAAAAAGTCCTAAACCTTTTGCATTAGTGCCAATTTAGTCCTAAACCTTTTTTTGGTGCTAATTCAGTCCTAAACCTTTTGCATTGGTGCCAATTTGGTCTTAAACCTTTTTTTTGTGCCAATTAAGTCCTAAACCTTTTAAATTGGTGCCAATTCAGTCCTAAACCTTTTTGTTTTTGTGTCAATTTAGTCCTTCCGGTCAATTTTGACCGGAATTTGCTGACGTGGACGGCTGCCGGCCGGCGATCGGTCACCGGCGCCGACGTGGCGCTGACGTGGACAAATTAAATAATATTTTAATATTTTTTTGAATTTTTATTTTTTTTCCTTTTTTTTCTTTTTTTTTCCACTTTTTTTTTTTGGTTCTCTCCCTCCTTCCTCTGGCCGGTCGCCGGTCCGGCGACCGGCCAGAGGCCAGAGGCCGGCGAGCTCGACCTCGCCGGCCACTGGCGAGGGCGGCCTCGCCCGGCGAGGGCGAGCCTCGCCATGGTCGGGCGAGGCCCGACCTCGCCGGATCTGGCGAGGTCGAGCCTCGCCCAGCCGCCGGCGAGGCCCGACCTCGCCAGATCCGGCGAGGTCGGGCCTCGCCCGACCATGGCGAGGCTTGAGCCCTCGCCAGAGGCCGCGGCGAGGGCGAGCCTCGCCATGGTCGGGCGAGGCCCGACCTCGCCGGATCTGGCGAGGTCGGGCCTCGCCGGCGGCTGGGCGAGGCTCGACCTCGCCAGATCCGGCGAGGTCGGGCCTCGCCACTTCGCCCGACCTCGCCCAGCCGCCGGCGAGGCCCGGCCTCGCCAGATCCGGCGAGGTCGGGCCTCCCGACCATGGCGAGGCTCGCCCTCGCCGCGGCCTCCGGCGAGGGCTCGAGCCTCGCCATGGTCGGGGAGGCCCGACCTCGCCGGATCTGGCGAGGTCGAGCCTCGCCCGACCAAGGCAAGGCTCGGCCTCGCCGGGCGAGGCCGCCCTCCCCAGTGGCCGGCGAGGTCGAGCTCGCCGGCCTCTGGCCTCTGGCCGGTCGCCGGACCGGCGACCGGCCAGAGGAAGGAGGGGAAAAAAAAAAAAAAAGTGGAAAAAAAGGAAAAAAAAAAAATTCAAAAAATATTAAAATATTATTTAATTTGTCCACGTCAGCGCCACGTCGGCGCCGGTGACCGGTCGCCGGCCGGCAGCCGTCCACGTCAGCAAATTCCGGTCAAAATTGACCGGAAGGACTAAATTGGCACAAAAACAAAAGGTTTAGGACTGAATTGGCACCAATTTAAAAGGTTTAGGACTTAATTGGCACCAAAAAAAGGTTTAGGACTAAATTGGCACCAATGCAAAAGGTTTAGGACTGAATTGGCACCAAAAAAAGGTTTAGGACTGAATTGGCACTAATGCAAAAGGTTTAGGACTTTTTTGGCACTTTTCCCCCAATCTTTGCGTGCGATAAACCAATGCCCATTAAAAATTGCATCAGGAAAAATCGAAGAGCAATGTTAGAAAGATTGGACATATCGAAATGTACCAAGATTTATATCCGAAAAAAGGTCTTAGACCATCAATGATACGGTGAATTAAACATAAGAACAATTCAAATTTCGTGTTCGCCGTCCATGTTGGGTTAATTTGTGCACGAATAATTGTGCGGGTTGATTCGAAGGTGACTTATATACGGCTTCTTATTCAAGGCAGGCTTAACAGATTATCACAAACAGGCTTGAATGTGGTCAAGTGTTAACACCACAAGAGCACGGTTTTTCGAAGGCGATGCTGATACATACGCATCTTCGATGCAGTAAATTGCTTCGTTTCGGTCAGGTTCCTAGAGTTCAAGAAGAAACTTATTGCAATGTACACATTTTCTTTGGGAATGAGTCTTCTGTGTTTATTGTGCAACTCAACTAAAAAATAGAAAAATAGAAACAAAAAAAGTGCGGTCGTTTTCTAAAAAACGCCGCATTTCAAGCCATTATTTAAAATTTTCCCTCAAAATTTGGGTTAAGCGGCTAGATGACCGAGACATATACATCAAATTAGTATTTCATTCTACGCATAATGAAATTGCTCAAAAACGAACCCGTGATCATTGAACCGGCTAGTTGTATAACTAACTGAACTTATGATCTACATTTCTCATCAAATCAAGGAATGAGGAGCCAATAGCATGAATAAATCGCCAGATCACGATGCCAGTGCACAAACTCCGAGGGAATTGATGAGAACGTCCTCGTTGAGATTATGACCTGTCGGAAGAAACATATAAATGGAATTTCAATTTAAGACGGAAAAAGCACCCTGAGCTACAATCAAGAGATGAGCTTTGCAGAACATCACCAATAAAAACTATCTTGTTCATCGGATTCTCTTGCTCTTTCCATTTGCGAGATGGAACAATCTCGTATATCTCCTTGACAGCCTGCCAAACAGTTGAAAGAAAAGAATTTGAGAAATATGACGCATGAAATCAACGAAAGATCTTCTGTATGTTCACGGATAGCTGCATCACTGATTTCAGCAAAAGCATGCAGAAAGATGTGAGGTATAGATGCAAGGAGCCTACTTTAATCCCATGTGGAATGAAGCAGGCTTAGGAAATCCAGTCTGAACGCATGGATACAAAGTCCTTAATGACAACAATTTTGTGCATGGATGAACTTGGCATTGAGATGGGGAGAACAAATTCACCATGCTATCGATGTCAGACCCCAGTGGAAAAGCCAAATCACTTATATACAATGCTATCAATGCTACCTAATATAATGGTTTACCTGCAAAGTATGCAGTGTGTTTGAGTTCAAGACACTCAGGACCCCTTTACAGCGGTATACATCCATGCCATATTTCTTATCCCAAAGAATCTCCTCAAGCCATGAACGAACCTGCATGAAAAGCCACTGAAAAATTACTAGGGTTCAAATGGGAGGAAAGAAAAGGCAAGGTGAAGGCTCTGTAATTTGGATTTCTTGTCTACCCTCAAATTTATTCTTTCTGAATTATCCCTCCCACACAAATGGGGATAAATTAAAACCTACTACTCAGTGTAAGATCTAGCTAGTACAACCAATGCAACATACTGAAATAGCAAAGAGAAGAAGAACAAGCCCTGTATGTTGATCGACATAGTATTGGTTTCAATGTACTAAAACCATTCACAACGGAGGAGATAAATTATTTAACCTAAGATGGTCCTTTCCCTAAGTTCTTGATCTCGATATTACACATATTATAGAATTCCTATCCAATTTTCCAACCCTATGAAACAGTTGATCTTTACTGTCTATTGGACGGGAACCCAAGCATAAAGGAACCATGTGGCTAACCCCACCAAGTGGAAACAAATTACGGAAATTGTCATAAATGAAACTTGTACGCAGTATAAGATGAAGGCCAGAAGCCATGAGGAGATTCTATCAATCTGTGCCTGCATAATATCTTCACTGTGTGAAAAAAAGAAACTAACACCACAAAAATTACAAAAACCAAAAATGTAGACCATTTAACAGAGAAATATAGAGTAATCGGAGGAGCACTCCACACTTCTAAAAGCAGTAGTCAGCTGCAGACTTCCTTTAAGGGTCAAATCTCCATATGCCTAGATAAGAGAAATCTCAAAGACACAACACCAGGTAAAAAGACACCAAATAATGTCTTACACTATGAACCAAATTCTCTGAGAGAAATATCTATGACATTATTTAAGCTAAGTCATGCCTTGTCTATTTTCTAGGATCTTGCAGATACCCCTAGGGATACAAAATCCTTCATACAGATATTTTATCAGCATAATGATATTTCCAAACCTTACTAAAGCCACATATTACACGCATTCTATGTCTCATTATGTTCCACCATCATAAATTAAAAATGTTTCGATGACACAGATATAAATCATCAGACTAACATCATACTTTCCACTATCCTAAAATGATATTGCAGTTAAATAAAATATTAAACAGATAATTCCCAATTAATTTGCTCACTAAAAGTTCCAAATATCATACTGCTGACAAAGGATGACATATATCAGTAAATATGACCCTTGCGTCTGTACCTCATGCATTACCTTATCGAGATCAACTTTCCGAGGCTCACAAATGCATAATGTGCGCACTCTACTGTCATGAAGTTCTCTACCAGAAAGAGATTGATTTTCTTGCAACAGGGCTTCTAAGTGAGCAACACGCTGAAAGAGCATATTGAGCAATATGATTAACTTAAAAATGAGAGTCAACAATAAGTATAATTAGTGAAGATACATATAACTCACTGTAGCATCATAGGCCTGCCGATCCAAAATTGTTGGCAAGTCAACTTGACATCTAACAGTGCGAATGATGTCGGCAATAGAGTTAATGCCATGTATTTCCTTCTCCAATTCTTCCAAGGCACCAGTGGCCTCCAAGGAAACCAAATCAACCTTGTTAAGAATCACCACATCCTACAACAGTAAAAAGTTTCTGTAAGAACCTCCTACATTCCAAACTCTCCTATCCAACAGAAAAATAAAGACAAACATGATGAAAAAATCATGGAGATGGAATATGTGCCCTAGAGTGAATGAACTAAGATGCACGAATAACAATAATTCAAAATCTTACCGCAAATGCAATTTGAAGATACGCTTCTGGAAATGAAGAAGAATCACGCTGCTCATTGAGCTGCAATCGGAGGTTTTTAGCATCTACAACCTAGTGAAGGAGCAGCATATCAAACAAGGGCTGAAGAAAAAATAGACTTCATCAATGATGATTTTGTCTTATAGGCATGTAAACAACATGTAAATGTATATTAACCTTGCCATCCCCGAAAAGCAAAAAATGTAAGAACGGCAAAAACCCAAGAAAGAAAAGGAAAGAACAAGAGGGTCCTCATAAATGGGGCATTCTGCTTATCAAGTGTACAGACATAGCAAATATAAAGTAATTGAGTTCCGAGTTCCATCTTTGCATTAATGTCCACCGAAGCAAAATGGCAAAGGCAGAAGCACAGCTACTACACCTCACCACCTCAAGGTCAAACATAACAATGACTTGCTTAAGCTGTTCGACAGATATATAAGTAGGGGATGCGAAAGTTTCAGACTTTAATTAGGGAAAGTAACGTGGGATTTCCAGCCAGAATAAAAGTACTTGAGAAAATAATACCCAAGTGGTTATGTAGTTTCACTTTCAAAAGCATAGTTTAAGAAGAGATGAACAAAATGTCAGCAAGTGTAATATGATCCTTGCAAAACAAACTAAGATATCATCAATAACTTCTTACTGTGACAATGGAGTCGAGCTTCACAGCAGATTCAAGCTGCTCATCCAACCAAAGAACAGACGCAAGAGGAGCAGGGTTCGCCAAGCCGGTCGTTTCCAGCAATATATGGTCGAGCCTATCCTACCAGAACAACAACAAAGGCAGTTGTCAGCTTCTGCCACAACATTCTAATTGCACAAGACAACACCTGGAATCCCGAGCAAATTCCAATCATGAAGAAATTTAAGCAGAACTTAATGCCGAAAATGATAAACAGATCGAGACAAATCCAGAAAAGAGTGTCAACAAAACCTCACAAGCTCATGCGCGTCAGATAATTCCTAATTAGGCTAGTGGTCCTCATAAGAGGAGGACGACGACACCAACACCAACACCAACACCAACACCAACAAGAACATAATCCCTGTTGCCCAGGCCGAAATATAACCTTCGCTCAAGCTCGAAACCTCTGTCTACTTTTCATTTCACTTCCTCCACAAAGCCACACGCTCATTCCAACACTAAGACAGCACATAAAAGAGAGAATTTATAAATCTCCAAAACAAAAATTTGATTACAGACCTTTCTTTCCTCTGAACAAGTTGCTCGAGGGCTTGAACCAGGCTGTGCTTGACGGTGCAGCAGACGCAGCCGTTCGCGAGCTCCACCCACTCTTCGACGAGATCCCCGCCCTCCCCTTCGTTGATCATCGCCCTCTCCACCCCGAGCTCTTCCCCGAACTCGTTCAGTATCACGGCTATCCTCTTCCCGTGCTGAGAGTTCAGGACGTGGTTCACGAGCTGCCAAATCAAACGCATCGCGTTCCGAAGAGGGGAGTCACGGCGGTAAAAGGAAAAAAAAAGGAAACTTCGAAATTCCCGAGGAACCGGGGCGACGAATTCGAGGAGGAAGAAAGCGGAACGACGCTCACCGTGGATTTGCCGGCGCCGAGGTAGCCGGTGATGACGGTGACGCCGACCGAGGCGCCGCCGACGCCGACCGAGGCGCCGCCGCCGCCGCCGTCTTCGGCCCGCTGCGCCGGGTCGGACGTTCCGGGGATTTCGATCGCAAGCGGCGGAGCTTCGTCAAGTTCGGCGTGGTCTTCCATGGCCGATCGGAGGGAGTTTTAGCTCGAGGGTCTACGGGGAGTTTTTCATTTGGGACTCCTCCCCAGTGTTCACGCTAATAAGCAGCGAGTCAAAATCCAATTCCACCGAAGCATAAATATATAAATAATATCACAATTGTAATAAATTTACTCTAACTTAATTTTTTGATAATTAAAAATAATATATTGATATATCTATAATAATTTTATTTCAAATTAAAGTTTTGATCATTAAAAATCCCAACTAATACATTTGTGATAAATTTACCTTTGATGAACACCACACGTGTGACAAACGGAGAGTAAGTTTGAGATTTTTCGTGATCAAAATAAAGTTTGAGGTAAATTTATTACGAATGTACCAGTTTGAAGTTTTTCATGATATTAACCTATTGAATAAGGTTTTTTATCTTAAAAATTTATTGGGCCAATTCCCAATGCCATCAACATTATTCTCCTCTTTGTCAATGTCATATTTGATGTTTCCCAACTTCGATTTTATTCGGTCTAATCGATATATTCTTTCGAAATCGAATATAATTACCTTATCAGTTTGATCCGATTGACTTATGATGTGGCAATCCGACTTACTGCGCAGCTATTCGCGTCATAAATATCAAATGAGTTTGAGGAGAAAGTTGAATAAGGCTTGTGCTAAGATTTATAGCTTTAGCATATTGTGTTTGAGACCAGGCTTCTTATCCCTCCGGGACTCATCCGCATAGGGTTGGATATGAAATTTTATCACAATTGAAATTTCATAGAAATGTACTTCGCTCAAAGCAGATAATTAAAAAGGCATTATTCATTAGTTGAGGAGTGAAACCCACAAAGGTATTACACACCTTTGTTTAACTAAAAAAAAAAGGAAAATTTCCGAACTTTATTGTTTAACTATAAAAAAGGAAAATTTCCAAACTTTAGTGCAATGAATAGATCTTTTGGCAACCCTGAGTGCATGAATCTGCACAAGCTCTCACTTTTGTCACGTCCGCTCCAACTTTCTTGGTATCTACATGAGTTCAAAGTCACTCACAACAAAATTGACATCGAATCTCTTTTAACAAAGCATATATATAAAAGTCCAAGGAAATGAAATGGTATAGTATGCAACCATGCTCTCATAATTAAATTACATCAATAAATCACTCATAAGTAAACACGATTATACAATAGAGAAGCTAGTTTATATCTTCGATCTCAATGCAAAGATTATTACCTGGATGGTAGTGAAAGCAAGTTGACAAGAAACAACCGACTTCGCAGTGCTCTGATGCTGCGGATGTCAAGGACTCGCTATGGTGATGCTTGAAGCAATCTTTAATGCATCGAACCGGGTCATCTGACTTCACGACACAACGAAATATACAACTAAACTTGCTTGCATCGGCACCGATGGACGACCACAGTATCAGAGTTGCCACAAGAATCATGGACCCCATTCTTTTGGATGTTGTTACCTCCATGGCTACACCCACCTAAACTCTTCTTACTCTCTCTTTCTCTCTCTCAACGAGTCTTGACAACTTTGTGACCTAGTGCAGTGATGTGTCGAGATGAATCGTAGCACCTTTATATACTTAGAGCTAGATCCATTCAAGTTGCTAAATGAGCTGATGACCAGAAAGTACGTAGAGGAAAAAGATTTCCTTTCCATTTAATGAGGATATGCTTGAGATATCATCTAGTCCAATAATATGGGATTTTAGCTATTGATGGGAATTTCCTTTTCTTACCAAATTGCAGCGTCGAGTAAAAACGCTAAAATAAGTTGCTATTTATTGTGAGAATTTTTTGATCCAATACGTAAGAATCCATAGAAAAGGCAAGAATAATGCTTAGCTAACAGTGCCGTTAGCTTGGAAAAGATACGGTCAAATCTAAGCCAAGCATTTTCCATCTTAAAAAATGGGAGACTGGTGAAATATTAACAAGTTTTTTATATACAAAAATGCATTTTCTATATATAAAAAACCATGAGAAGATAACGATTTTCTTATCTTACTTAAAGAAACAAATCAAAGTGATAATATTCAAACAATAAGGAATATATGAAGAACTCAGTTGCAATTTTTAAAATAGTGAATATTATTATCCGGCCAAAAAAAAAGATTAGGTGGATACTGTTTCCGAAAAAAAAAAAACTTAACAACTAAAAAAAATGTGAATGTAATTATCTTGTATACTTTGAACTTCTAATTACAGTAGGATTTTGTAATCGAATAAGTCATAACCGTGAAGAAATGTTCATTAATGTCTGCTTCTTTCATTGCAAGAAAGAAAGAGGTTTTCATTGTCATCGAAAGAATGAGAAGCCATTTCATTACGCAATGATTTCGCTATTTGCAGCAAAGCCAGCGATTCCAGTGTTCTTTCATCTTTTAAATATAATAGATTTATATAATGACATTAACAGTTTCTTTTTCGTAAGTGATAACATTTTTTTACTTATAGTTATTTATATTTCGGCATCTAATTTATTTTTTCTTTCTTCATATTCAAGAAAATTGATTTCCTGGGGTCCTCTCACGATTTTGTCAGTCAATATGAGCTCGCAATAAGGAAACGTAGAATTAATTAAAAAAAAAACATTAACTGAAGAATTGAAACCGTCAACTGGTTTCCTAAAAACTTTTCGTGGCTGGTCTTTGACCGTAACACTATCGTTCACGGTCAGGCTAGCGGCACCCAAAAGGCAAATTCCTTATGTTACAACCAGATCGGGCTCGCTTATTAATAAAGTGAATAGATCTGCCATTTGAAGGGTTAAGGCCTCGGGAATGGACGTGGAATGGCTGCCCTATGGTGGACTAAAGACGATAATCTGCCCACGATCCCTCACGAGGGTGTTCGAGGGGAGGAAAGGGAGAAGGATGTAGTACAACACGATGGTGGGGGTGCAGGAGAAGGAGATCAGCTCAGCCACGATGGCTGACGGGACCGAGATCCCAGACCACGCAGTGAAGCGATGCAGCGAGATCATCGAGCACGAGAGCATCCAATTCGAGTGGGAGAAGGAGAAGGGCGACGTCCTCTTCTTCGACAACATGGCCTTGCTTCATGGACGGAGGAGGCCATCGCTCCCACCAAGGAAAGTGTTGGTGGCTACGTGCAAGTGATCTGGCCCGGAGCGTGTCTTGGGTGGAGTCGTGCTTTCGAAAGCTTTGAAACAGATTATTGCGTGAAAGAGAGAGCGAGGGGTCTGAGTGGCTGGGCTGAGCTGGAGAGAGAGGAAAGAAAAGGCCTAGTTGGGCCGGGGCTATCGGGTCAGAACAAAGGACCAAAAAAAGAGGCCCAAAAGCGGGTCGGGTCGGGTCGAACTGGCCGGATTTTCCGTTTCTCGTTTTCATTTATATATATATATATATTTTTCTAATAATTCTATCTCGTTATCTCTCTTTTGCATTAGTTTGGTCCATTTGAATTTCAAAATGCCAATTTACCAGGCCAGCAAAAGCCAGGTGTCAACAGAAGTCTCTGCGTATACAACTTGTAACTTCTCTTATTAAAGTTCCAGTAAAGATGAATCTGGTGAGAGAGAGAGAGAGAAGAAAAACAAATGCCGTCACAGATCGCCTTTTGGAATATTTGAAGTGAAAAAATCAGCACACCAGATATCAACCTGAGCTCTTCAAGTACAGAGCCTGGAATGTGTATAGAGGGTGATGCGTCTTCTCTCTTCAGTCTGTCTTGTAAACTTTGATCTCTTTCCTAGATCTTAGAATTATCGTATTGCTCTCTTAATGATTGAACGCTTGTGTAATTACTCCACTGGTCAGCGTTGGCAGAGCCGTAATCCGAATCTTGTTTGCAATCTCACTTCATTGTGACAAGTAGAACTGTGTTTGCTTTGTCTGATGCATACGTCACGTACCGCAATTTCTAAGGGCCATTAAGATAAGGAGTGTGAAGAGGTAATCATGGAATTGTATTTGCTTAGTTTAGGTATGAGTTTTCCTAAATTGGGTTAATTATAGAATGCAGCATTTTATGGAGATATGAGGTATGCACTATGCAGTGATCTGCTGATTTACATTAATGGTTGTTTGCTGAAGTTGTAGTTCTGCTCTGTTCTATTTCTTTGGTCATCCAAAGGGAAATGAATCAGAAGATAGACTTTGTGTGCAAGTATTGCAACAAGAGGTACCCGTGTGGGAAATCTCTAGGCGGTCATTTGAGCTCTCATAAGATAGGGGATGGTTTCGCTGGAGAAGATGGTCGACATTGTAATGAACATAGAGTCAAGGAGCTTCGAGTTGAGGGGAATTCCGGCCTCTGCCTCCATAAGAACTGGAAAGATACGAGATTGTTCGAAGATTCGGGCAGTATATTGAGAGTAGGGAATGTGTGTAAAGAGTGTGGGAAAGGGTTTCAGTCATAGAAAGCTCTTTGCGGTCATATGGCTTGTCATTCTGTGAAAGAAAAGGCGACCAATTGCCAAAAGGATGCATTGGAGTACAGCAAGAAGCAGATCCTAGAAATGGATGTAGTCCCCAATTCAGAAGCGTCAGCTCAAATTCAGTGTAGGAGATCGAAAAGAATCAAGTGTAGAGTTCCTGCAAAGATCTTAGTCAGCGGTTCGTAGTCTGTTTCTGAGATCGAGCAAGAACAAGAAGAGGTGGCAAAATGTTTGATGATGTTATCCAGGGATACTAGTAATTTTAAGGGTGCTTGGACTTGGATCCAAGATGGTGCAGATCATGATTCGGATTATTTAGAAGCTAAATCATCGTCGAGCGATGTAAGAAGTGGGAAATCGGGTGAGATTGACGTTTCTAACAATTAAGGTTCTGGATATGTGAAGAAGACGGAATCAGATTGTCATGTTGATGACAATATCGGCATTCGTGAGCTTAAGAATCGTAAATTAGTCTACGGATCTACAGCTAGGGAAGATGGTGTCGAATGGAGGAAATGGTTGAACAGAATCAAACACAAAGCTGAAGGAGTAGAAGGCACCATAAGGGAAGCATTAAATAACAAAGGAAAAATGTGACTTTAAATAAATACCGCCAAAAATAAGATGAATCGGCTCAATAAAAAAGAATGCGCTACGACGAAAATATCCCTTTATGTATTTGGATTTAGAGAGTAAAAAAATTAGGTCATAAAGTAGGAACATGAAAATATTTATTTATTAAAATGCAAATTGCTCCAAATTCCTTGATATTTGCCAGGTGCACCTTTGATTTTCCCTTTTTGGGAGGCAAAATTGAAGGGGTGAGGCATATCAAGCAATAGGACTAAGGTGTACCTTTGATTAACCTATTCCTTGATATTTGTCAAGTCACTAATGCTGAACCTTTGCATTGCCCCCCCACTCATGCAGGCTACTCAATAGGCCTCGAAGATACATATCAAAGCCATTTTTAATGAAAATATCTCTACTCAGAATTAGAGAGGAATCCTTCTATCTCGAATTTACACATCTATCAATTCTCAGATTTTTTTAATACAAAAATCTCAACTACCGAGCAATTAATCTCGTTGGATTTGTAACAAGTAATTCTACGATAACATCTATCGAATATACTCAATTAGAAAAAAACCGATTTTCAAAGCATCGACCATGCACGCCGTGAAATATCAGAACATGCTGGGTTTTTTGGGGATTCATCGGAGAAGTCACATAACTTATGAGAAGATCTTCTCCTGAGCAAGAGACAAAACAAGGCATGGAGTTTTTAGCCTTCTTCGGCAGTCCTCGTACCTCGGAATGCCCCCCAATAACCCACCAATCTCGACCGTCCAACAAGGCAAACGAACGATCTGTGCTCTCTCTAGCACACGTGCACTCCAGCTTTTGCTTCCCCAAAACCTGTTTTTTTTTTACTGAACACACCTTTTCAGCTTCCATGATGCATGGAATTCTCCTCCAACAACAACAAGGAGGAGGACACAACCACAGGAGAGAGAAAGAGTCGTAGTGTCTTTGCTTTGATTGTTCCTCGCGTAGGCCCGTGCCTGTTTGTCGCCGTCATTAGCGACCCACCACTCCCCTTCAAAGTTTTGAATTCTTCTCTCCTTCGGTTTTTTGAACATTCAAGAGAGGGACATGATGTGAGAACCGAGGGTGAAAAGGTATTGGATTTGGACGGCCTATCGTTTGGTGGGTCTGGATCTTGTACTTTGGGAGAAAAAGAACCGGTCACACTTCGTTCTTTTGTGGAAAAAAAAGAGTTGCAAGCTTTCTTGTCTTGCTGAAATCCGGCACATCAGATATGATCTTCTCGATCTGGAACTGAATTTCCTCAGCTTTTCTGCTTCATCTTTCTCACCACAACTTGAGGGTTGTTTTGGTGGAAGGAGATGGGCAAAGAACGCGGAATGCAGCATTTTCTGGAGATCTGAGGTATGTCCTATGCAGTGATCTGCTGATTTACATTAGTGGTCTGCTGAAGTTTTTGTTCTGCTCTGCTCTGTATCTTTGGTCATCTAAAGGGAAATGAATCAGAAGATGGACTTTGTGTGCAAGTATTGCAACAAGAGGTACCCGTGTGGGAAATCTCTTGGCGGTCATTTGAGCTCTCATAAGACAGGGGATGGTTTCGCTGGAGAAGATGGTCGACATTGTAATGATCGTGGAGTCAAGGAGCTTCGAGTTGAGGGGAATTCTGGCCTCTGCCTCCATATGAACTGGAAAGATATGAGATTGTTCGAGGATTCGGGCAGTATAATGCGAGTAGGGAATGTGTGTAAAGAGTGTGGGAAAGGGTTTCAGTCATTGAAAGCTCTTTGCGGTCATATGGCTTGTCATTCCGAGAAAGAAAAGGCGACCAATCACCGAAAGGATGTGTTGGAGTACAGCGAGAAGCAGATCCTAGAAATGGATGTAGTCCCGGATTCAGAAGCGTCAGCTCAAATTCAGCGTAGGAGATCAAAAAGAATCAAGTGTAGAGTTCCTGCAAAGATCTTGGTCAGCGGTTCATCGTCTGTTTCCGAGATCGAACAAGAACAGGAAGAGGTGGCAAAATGTTTGATGTTGTTATCTAGGGATACTAGTAATTTTAAGGGTGCTTGGACTTGGATCCGAGATGGTGCAGATCATGATTCGGATTATTTAGAAGCTAAATCATCGTCGAGCGATGTAAGAAGTGGGAAATCGGGTGAGATTGATGTTTCTAACAGTTACGGTTCTGGATATGTGAAGAAGAGGGAATCTGATTGTTATGTTGATGACAATATCAGCATTCGTGAGCTTAAGAATCGTAAATTAGTCTACGGATCTAAAGCTAGGGAAGATGGTGTCGAATGGAGGAAATGGTTGAACAGAATCAAACACGAAGCCGAAGGAGTAGAAGGCACCATAAGGGAAGCAGTAGATGTTTCAAGAAAGAGAGTCGAAAATGATATGCAAAGATCATTCAGTGATTGGAAAAATGGATCTGTGATTGGTGAGAAGATCTCTGAGTCTCCCAAGAAACTTGCTAAGCACAAAGACTGCCAGAAGAAGTTAAAGATGAGCACCTGGTCCAAATATGAGAGGAGCAAAACTGGCAGTGAGATTGATACATCTCACAATCCTTCGCAAGTGATTAGTGATCCGGAGCTTTTCACTGGTGGAAACGCGACTCGAAAGGAGAAAAAACCAGGTACAAAGAAGAAGAACAGGCATGAATGCCCGATCTGCTTCAGGGTCTTTCGGTCAGGTCAAGCTTTAGGAGGTCACAAGAGATCGCACTTTTTAGGGCGGTCCAAAGACAAAGCCATGGTGACAGGGCGACAAGTTCATGAGGTTCCTGCTTTAATTGATCTCAACCTTCCTGCTTGGGAAGAGGAAAATGGTGAGGCCGGTTTATTGTCTTGGTAAAGGTAGGTCTCTTGCAGCAACCTTTGGGCATGAAGCTGGGGGGCATTCCAATGCACCAACCAAATCGGGAGAATCTTTCACTTCTTCCTTTTGCCCGAGATTCAACTATCTCCAAGATGCTCTATATTCTGCTTATGATTGTGTTCGCCAGAGAAGATCTCAATCGGAACTTCTCAAATTCTTTTCTCAATTCTTGCAATGTCCTGAAATGTCTCTGTAGAGATGAAAAAGAGAATGAAAAAAAGAACACTTTGATTCATTTTGGAATAGGTAACTGGATTCAGTGATATTTTTCTTGAATTCTACACTGAATTTCCTGCCCTGATCACTGAGGATCTCTTTATGCCTGGTAAATCATAACTCTTGCTCTCATAGCAATGATATGCATATTTTTTGTTGCAAGCATTTCTGATGAAACCACCTGCTTCAGAGGGAAGAAGTTTGAAGTGTTTGGTAATTGAAAAAAGCGGCAAGCGAAGTTTCCTTGGGCCAAGGCAGAGCACTGTGCATTCACATGTAAACAACGGCAGTCGATATGCCAGAAAACCTCAAGATTGATTGGCATGTGCCCTCTCTTTTTGTACTAGTTAACCAGAAAGATTAGCAAATTCTTTCTTCTGATCTCTTCCTCTGTTTCTTGAGAACGCTCCAAGTATTAAACTCACACAATGATCCTGACTTTGGCATTTGAGAAGTTGCAAGCTTGAAACTTGAAACCCAAGGAAGCAAATGAGGTTTCGACATGGAAGTTAATCCGCCTTTTACTACCAGACCAGGATGTGGATCAATTTTGAAAAAGGTTGCAAGCTTCAGTATGCCATTTCAAAAATTATCAGGGAACAGGGAGAGTGGTTGGACTAACACTCTTTGGATTGAAGGCTGGAAAGAATGATTAGTTCGATTGGAATCGTGAGGAATGAAAACTGTTTGATGCACCTTTATTCTTCAAGAAGAAATGTGGTTATGGAGGGTGTGGAGTCACCTACCAACGACACATTGCAGTGTCTCTGTCTGCTTCATCTACCTTATATATTAACTTAGTCCAAAAATCCTAGTATCATCTCCGTCAGTGTCTAAAAGTCACACTCACAGAGTAACTTTCAAAAGCAATGAGCTGTTAAAAGTAGCTCAACTTTAACCAGGAAACAGAACCGCATGCAGGATTCTTTGTCCTACTGGGTCTAATGCCCTAAACATCTGTTTCACAGCGTACATCTCAGCTAACTTTACACCTCGAATTTGATACAATTGGCCAACTCGCCATACGGAGAACAAATGAATCATCGCACATGACGCAAACTCTTCTTATTGGGTCCACACCTCAAGCCGTCCTCTCTGTGGCCAGACTCTGTCTTTGCTCGGCATATCATCACCATCCACGCCTGGCGCCTTTCACTTCTTTTCGCATGATTTACACACATGTTAAGCATAGTACGAGCTAAGCGCATGCCTGTAGTTTGACAATCGTATACAAGAGGATCATGTACAAAGATTGTGGGTGGCTCCTTGAAGTTGGTGGTGTCGGATGAGTGTATTGGAGAGTTTTGGATACTTGAATTGAGCTCAACTTAACAAGATATTGAACTTGAAATCAAGCAACCCGATATCAAAACTTCTTACTTAATTTATAGTTTTAGAGTCAGGTCAAAGTACTCGCTAGTTTTAATTAAATGCAAAATGAGAACCTCAAATAGCAGAAAACTAATTGGTGCTTCTTAATAAATGTTGACATAATGAACCCAATTGATTGCACTAGGCTTGTAAATGCAATCTTCTCGAATTAAAGTTACCCGATAAAGTAGTTGAAATGTCTTTCTACATGTGTTGGACTTCTATAGTTGCGGTGCCTACTAATTGAGCTTTAAAGTTGCATTTGGATGTAACACAGGTTAATGCTTTCAGAGAACCAAGAGCACTATATGGCTCATTATATTAGGAATTGCCACAAAAAAGTTTTTGCTTTTCAAAAGCTCCCAATTGCTACTTGTAGTATTCATATCTAGAAACTCCTGCAAGATGGCATTTCAAGCGATTATTTTCTTGTTTGTGATGCATCCATTTGATGTCGAAAATCCTTGTGAAATCGAGGGAGTCCAGGTACCCAAGCGAATAGTGCTCTATGTGTTCAACAGTTGTTGACAATATATGTTCTAAACCATGATGCATTGTGTTTCAGATGGTGGTGGACTGTTTTTAAGATACGACAACCAAAAGATAATAATTTCAAACAATGTTTCTTGCTATTAAGGCCATTGGAAACTACTATCGAAGTCCTAATATGGGAGATGCAGTTGAATTCTGTGTACACATTTCTACACCAACTGAGAAGATTGCCACAATGAAACAAAAAATAACAAGGTCACTAGCTATATTATTAGCTAATCCACTTTTCCCCTTTGGTTATCTACTTCTCGCTTTCCTAATGACTAGAAGATTGAGCATCAAGATTTGAGGAATTTACTGGAAAAGTATCCATTTAAAACAATTGAGGATGTTGTCTTGGTTTTGGACCTTCTTGCCATGTAGAAATGATGCAAATGTGAAAATTATTTGGTCTATGTAGCTATTTAGAATGTAGACTTATTATTGCCTATAAGAGCAAAGTTCTCTGTGATTCTCGCAACTAGTATGGCGGATCTCATGTGTCTGTAGTGTAGTAAAACAATTCTTGGTAAGTCTTTCTTTAATTTGTTACAGAATCGTGTCTGAGTTGGTTTATATTACTATCTTAAATGCTGTTGGTTTTGTAAGATGCATACGCATTGCACGAAAGATGCACGTTTAATGCACAAAAGATGCACGTTTAATGGACGGGCTTGCCGGTCTCAACAATTTGGCCGACCAGTGAATCTGTGCATTAAACATGCATCTCACAAAAGATGCGTGTTTAATGCACTGGCTAGATGGTCCTAACACAAAAATTATTATTGCCTATAAGATCACAAATTTTCTTTGCCAATATTTTGATTTTCACAACTAGTGACCCATAAAATAGAAAACTGTTGTTATGATTGATCTCATATGGGTTTGTACCGTAGTAAAAAAATTCTTGGTAAGTCTTTCTTGGTGGGACTCCGTGGAAGCTCATGTTGGCCCCGTTTGGTTCAGCATTGGGAATGCTCATTTGGCCTTAAATGAGCATTCCCAAAATGCTGAACCAAACGGTTCAGCATTGGAGTTCCAAATGCTCATTTGGTAGCATTTGGAATGCTGACTGTTCCCAAAAAAAAAAAAAATTTCTTCTTCAGCAAAGCGTGGCTGGCTAGGGCGGCCAGCGAGGGGCCGGCGAGGTCGCGCGACCTCGGCGACGGCCGCCGGGGTCGGGCGACCGCCCGTGCCGTCGCCGCTGGGGTAGCGCGACCGTCCAGGGCTGTCTCCCGGGTCGCACGACCCCGGGCGGCGAGGGTCGCGCGACCGCCCAGCGCCATTGCCCGGGTCGCGCGACCCCAGGCGACGGCTGCCTGGGGCCGCGCGACCCTCGCCGCCTGGGTCACGCGACCCAGGCCGTCGCTAGATCTAGCTCGCCGGCGGCCGTAGCTCTTCGCCGGAGCCGGCGAAGGATACTTTTAAAAATAATTAAAAAAAAACCTCCCAAAGCCCATTTATAAAAAGAAATAACCAAACACAATTGCATTTCCCCAAGTGGCTTTCAAATAATATTTTACCAAACGTCATTTGCATTTTTTCAAGTGGCTTTCACCTAAAGGTATTTGCATTCCCCAAATGAATATTATAAAAGCTGAACCAAACGGGCCGTTGTGGAAGTGGGAGGTAATCGTGTTGATGTTGAGAGGTTGGTCTCTAGTTGGGGCATTAGGATCATTTTGTTCTTTATTGAGAAGAACTTTGTTCAAAGGAAGAGGGTTCTTTATTTTGTTTATGAGTTGAGGAAAGCAGTGCAGAATTGTCTGCGTTGTGCTGGTCTTGGTGGCAAGGCACTTCCTATTTGATAAAAAAGTTGAGAGAAAGACCAATAGCGAGAACCTTCAGTTGGTGACCAAGGTCTTGGTGTGTCTCTTGGTTGGCACAGTGATTTGGCTAGTCTTGGCATCTTCCTTCCACGTGAGCACCTACTTTGATAGGATTCGAAGTCTCTATTCAATCAGTATGTGATCAAGATGCTTTCAGGTTCGCCGTTAATTGAGATGAGGAAAGTGGAGAGAGAGGAGGAGAAGATTGCTGTTGAAGTTGAGAACTTGTAGAAGGCCGGGCTATGATACCTCCTAACCTTAATGCGGCTGTATTGCTAGCGAAAGATAGCGGAAGAGTGAAATAGAATCCCATGGGAAAGGACAAGGGGAAGAGGAGATCACAATCGATCACTTGCATAAATTGAGCCCAAAGAACGTATCTGTCTAGAATATGAAGATGCTAATGAATTTAGTGCGATATGGGAACCTCACAACACTAGATGAGCTGATATTGGGTCATGATGACGAATCTTCAAAGCAAATAAACAGCGAAAATAAGGCGAGAGCAGTGGCGAAGAAAATTTTCCAGAATGTGCCTCAGCAGGTATCCAGGTATGCCTCATCATTGTGATCTTTTAAATTTTGTTGTTCTACCCTTTCACTGTCGTGATATCTTGTGCACAGACCTAGCAGTGTCATTGTCCTGGCCATATTAAACCTTTATATTACACGTAAGCCAAACTATTTCGAGGTAAGTCATGGAATGCTAGTGTATAATTAAGTAATAACTAATTGTGACCTTATCCACGAACATTGATAACCGATTAGCCTAAAAGTACACAATGCGTCACAATTAGAACCTCTCAGCCCTTGTGTCTAGGATCGCATTTAGATGGTCATTTAAGGTTCAATGAAAATCCAACAATTTTTTCATTTATGGTTTGATGAAAATCTAGTTGGCATCCTCATAGCCATCATATGGCTCCTCATTCTCGGAATTGCTACAAAAAAGTTTCTCCTTCTCATACGCTCCCAATTGCTACTTGTGATATTCATATTTGGAAACTCCTACAATATGACATTTGAAGCAATTATTTTCTTATTTGTAATGCATCCATTTGACGTCGGCGATCGTTGTGAAGTCAATGGGGTCCAAGTACCCAAGCAAATAGAGCTATGTGTGTTCAACAGTTGTTCACAATATATGTTTCTAAACCATAATGCATTGTGTTTCGAATGGTTGTGGAAGAGATGAATTTCTTAAGCAATGTTTTCCTGAGGTACGACAACCATAAAATAATAATTCCAAATAGTGTTTTTGCTTCCAAGGCCATCAGTAACTACTATCAAAGTCCTGATTTGAAAGATGCAATTGAATTATGTGTGAACATATCTACACCAACTGAGAAGATTGCTATGATGAAATCTTAGTGAGTCTTTCTTTATGGAATCGTGTCTAAGTTGGTTTATATTACAATATTAAATGCAGTTGGTTTAGTAAGATCCACATGCATGGCTCGAAAGATGCACATTTAATGCACCGACTTGTCGATATGGAAAATTTGGCAACAAGTGAGTCCGTGCATTAAACGCACATCTTTCGTGAGATGCACGTGCATTGCACGAAAGATGCACATATGATGCACGGACCAGATGGTGCTAGCACGAGACTTATCGTTGCTTATAAGATCGTAGTTTTTCTCCGTCAATATATTGATTCTCACAACTTGTGACCCCATAAAACATAAAACTGTTATTATGGCGGATCTCATATGTGTATGTACTGTAGTAGAACAATTCTTGGTAAGTCTTTCTTTTGTTATGGAATCGTGTTTCAGTTTATTTATATTACTATCTTGCAGTTTCATTGAGATCAAGGACACTGGTACCCTGCACCTATATAATATCCAAGGATGTGGAAGATTTGGTTGACGCACAGGTGAACCACCAAGACATGGGCGAGAAATGGACAAGAAGAGCCCTTGTAATGGAGGAGATAGTCAAGATTTTCAAGGAGCTCGACATCCAAAACCGATTATTACCCTCAACATCAACATCCCTACTATGCCTCCAGTGACCTCTAGCGGCCCTGCTCCTACTTGGACTACACCTTCTAGCTGAGTACATGCAGGTGCAAGGGGCTTGTTTTAGTAGAACGGAAGATTCATGTAACTTATCAACTTCCGATTAAGTTGTACAATTATTTTTTTTGTTATTAACTCTCGATTGAGTTAGCGGTGTTTAGTTTTTTCCCTTTAAAAATTTATTAACCTCTCTATTGAATTACTTTTGTTTATCTAGCTAACAAACCTTTTAAACTTACCAAATTTCTTTAAAAATCATCTACCTCAATAAGAGTGATTACCAATTTTTATATTTGATTAAGTTACCAAATTGTTTTGGCCTAATTTCCTAAAAAATCCCCAACTTTTGGTCAAGTCCCAAATTTGCCCCGAATTTTTTTTGTCTGAAAAAAAACCCTAAACTTTAAGTTCAGTCCCAAATCTGTTTCGAATTTTGTTTTGTGTAAACAAAATCACCAAAATTCAATTTATTTTCAAAAATATACTCCGATGATCCAATTCTAACTTGACATGACACTTTAACGTCAATAACAAATCCACATCAATAAAGTAATGGGTTTTTTTTTTTAGACAAAGAAAAGTTCGAAGCAAATTTGGACTAAACCTAAAAATTAGTTTTTTTTTAAATAAATTTTTTTTTGGTGGATTTGTTATCGTCCCTAACTTTTATATCCTAGAATGGTTATTTTGAAGAATTTCAATAATTTTTATTTGGTTTGATTTGTTATCGAAGTAAAAATGCAACATCGATACGTACTTATCGCTCCATTACTTTGCTGATGTGGATTTGTTATGACGTGGAAGAGTCACGTCAAGTTGGGATTGGATCACGGAGGTATATTTTTGAAAATAAATTGAAATTTGTTGATTTTTTTTTTACATAAAACAAAGTTCGGGGCAGATTTGGAACTAGACCTAAAGTTTAGGGTTTTTTCTAAGAATTAAAAAAAGTTTGGGATAGATTTGAAACTTCACCTAAAGTTTGGGGTTTTTTAGGGAACTCACCCACTTGTTTTACGTTACCAACTCTTATTAGAGTTAGATAACATTGTTTACTAGGTTTATTTTAAAAAGTTATCGATTTCTCTTATATCCCTAGCAAAGAAAGGTTCTTTATTGTTTACCAACACCTCTTATCTTTATTAACGATTGTATAAATGACCAACATCTCTTACCTTTAACAAAAAAAATCTCATATTTTTTACTACTTTTTATCTACCTCTCTTACCAATGCTTTAATTTTTTTCTGTCATTATATGACATTATAAACCTTTTTTACGTGACTTACCAACTTTTCTCTACTTAAATCAACCACTAGTTTTGAGTTACCAATTCACATTTGAGTTACTCATTAATGCTTGTTTGGTTTTTTTCTATGTTTACCAACTTTTTTTATTGAGTTACAACTTTTATTGGCTTTACTTATAAATCTTTACTACAGTTAAGTTACCAACTACTAATTTTGAGTAACTAACTCTTATTTGAGTTAGCTACCAATGTTTATTTGATTTTTCTAAATTCAACTTCTCTAAATTCTAGCTGACAAATGACTTCTTATATCTTTAATTTACTTTTATTTACATTTCCTACTAATGCATTAAATTCACCAACCATTATATGAAATTAGTAACCTTATTTGAGCGACTTACCAATACTTTCTCCGACAACTTATTGAAATAAGAATTGGTAACCAAAAAAGTTGTTGATAACTATAAAAAAAAAAGATAAAAAGTTATTAATTTTTTAAAAAGAGTTGAATAATTTAAGACCTTATTAATAAAGGTGAATAAAAGTTGGTAATTGAAAGAAAAATAAACTTGATAAGTAACTCAAATAAGAGTTAACAACCCAAAAGTAGTTCGCCAACTTAATAGAAGAAAATTCAGTAATTCCCTCTTCTGAAAGTTGGTAATTTAACAAAAGAGTGGGTAAATTTAAGATACTGCCAAGAAATGCAAATAAAAGTTTGTAAGCGTAAGATTTGTTGGAAAGTTAAATAAACCAAAGAAACAAAGGTAAATAACTAGCAAATAAAGTTTGTAATTTCACGAAAGTGTTGGTAAGTTACTAACAAGTAACTTGAAAAAAAAATCACTGGTCATTTTTTTTTTACCACAAGTATTTGGGAGTTTCCTAACGCTCATTGAAATCTACCGATATGGGAAAAAAAATCTATACTTTGACACGTAACAATAGAATTCTTTTATGCACGTATTAAACATTTACGCATCTCTGGTGATCACTAGCCCGGGTTGCATATCATTTGGAGTCTGTGCTTGGGTAGCCTGCAGAAGTGGATCTAATACACACGGGCTTCTCTTGTAAGCAATAGAATTATTGGCAAAAGTGTCAAAAAAGTCCTAAACCTTTTGCATATGTGCCAATTTAGTCATAAACCTTTTTTTGGTGCCAATTCAGTCCTAAACCTTTTGCATATGTGCCAATTTAGTCATAAACCTTTTTTTGGTGTCAATTCAGTCCTAAACATTTTGCATTGATGCCAATTCAATCCTAAACCTTTTGCATTTATGCCAATTGAGTCCTAAACCTTTTTTTGGTGCCACTTGAGTCCTAAACCTTTTGCATTTGTGCCAATTCAGTCATAAACCTTTTTAAGCTAAATTAACCGGAAGGACTGAATTGGCACCAATACAAAAGGTTTAGGACTGAATTGACACCAATGCAAAAGGTTTAGGACTGAATTGGCACCAATACAAAAGGTTTAGGACTGAATTGGCACCAAAAAAAGGTTTAGAACTCAATTAGCACAAATGCAAAAGGTTTAGGACTGAATTGGCACCAAAAAAAGATTTAGGACTAAATTGACACCAATGGAAAAGGTTTAGGACTTTTTTGACATTTTTCCCTAGAATTATTGCTCTGCTTGCTAATCAGCATATAGCCAAAAATAAAAGTACTCCATCCATAGGGCGCAAGTTCACTAAATCAATGACATGAATAAATAGGAGCCATATTTACAGCGTATATCAGTATTGAAATAGCCATTAATTTGTCTTCGAGTTAGCATTTACCATCATTCAATCATCATCTCATTCCAGGAGGCACAACATCGGCAAGCAGTCCTTCGGTAGGAAGAACTTGATTAACACCGGACACTGCTCCGCGTTCTCTGGAAGAAGTCGGCAACCGTTGCAAGTCTCCAGAAGAGGTTGGTACACGGTAAGCGTTTAAGTTAGGAGGAGAAGTTTCTATGGGTATATGAGCTCGTGTGGGATGGTGAATTTGTGAGGCCGGATGAGCCAAATGCCTGCCGAAGGTAGCCTCGTGGCTAAGGACGCTGCTGCGGAGGTACCCAGCTGAATGGTGGCAATGTTGGCCTTCGTAGGTGGTTATTACAATTGCAGGGTCTTCCGAGGACCGCTCCACTCTCTTCTTGACTGTGCATTTGCTATTCGTGCAACGATAGTAGCTCCTGCATTTGTTTTAACAAAAGAAAAGTGAAAGGAGGTCAATGCAATCCTCAAAGCGATCTGTTTAAAACTCGTTTGTAATTTGCAGGTTTTCAGCACATTTGACGAGCCAGTGGCACATTGTGGCAAGTCAGTAGAAAATTTTCCAGCTGCCTACGTCGGCATAAGAAATAGTTTATGAATACACTTGAGTTCATGGCCGGTCTGCCTATTTTGAAGGAGGCAAGAACATGAATAAACAAAACACGAGCACAAAAAAAGCACTAGTACAGTGACAGCTTAGCAACAACTTGAATTTCATATGATTTGACTGCCGTTTCATGGAATTCTTAGATAAACAAGGTTTCATGAATTGGTGGAATTTGGAATGTGTTACTATTGACAAAAACTTCGGTGCTTGTACACAATGACAATGTGAACTGCCTTTCCTTTAGATACTTTTGCATTGCTAAGTTAGAACCTAAACTCAAACACTCCCTCTAATATTGGATAATTACAACGTGGAAAGATGATTTATCTAAAAGAAGATAAGGCAAAACATTGATATTGCTCAGGAGTATGAACTCGAGATCATGTTGTCTTGATACCCCGCGGCTGCACACATAGTATTACTTGGACTACTGTAGATAGAAAACTTTCCAAGAAAACTGCAATATCAGTTGTACTGCATCTTCGATTAAGCTAATAGAGGAACTCAAATTTAATTTGCTTCTCTAACTATGTGGGTATTCATCAAATGACAGCAGATCCTAAGAGAGAGCTAAAGTCGGATACTCTAGACAATATCAAATGCTTCACTAGTGTTTCAAGAAGTAAATGCACAAATCAGATGAGCTCCCATTTCTAACCTCATAGCAATAAAACTAGGAAGGGTTTTGTAAGGTTTTTGCGCACAATGGATTGCAAAAGAAAAGTGCAACGGGGAACTTCTCGAACTGAAACTAACTAAAATTTAAATGATTTGAGTACGGCATTAACTTGGGCATAATGCACTTTCTTAGTGCACCTTCTTGGAAGGATCTTAGACAGATACCAAAATATCCAGCAAAAGAATTGACCAAAAGAGATTCTTTTTTTCACTCAAATCCACATCAAAAGACGGACCAAAAGGAGAGTATCAAGATTAAATACATATAAATTTGGGCCCCTTTAGAGAGCACTATGAAATCAACATACCTCGGATATGGACTATTTTTAACAGCCTTTTGACCATATTTTCGCCAGCGGTACCCATCTTCAAGATGATCAACTTCGCTCTTAGTCAAGAACGCAAATCGTGGCTGCTTTATTCTCTTTTGTCCTTTCTTTCGAACTTTATTCCTGCAGAAGCACATCAACCGTGAGTAGGAAACAACAAATGATGATAACTAAATAAGCCACACACACACACACACACACACGAAATAACTAGCATGTACTATCTTGTAAATCCAGCCAAAGTAGATCAAACTAGCTATATGAAAAACAAGATCGAGGGACACTAGATTCTTCAACATCAAAAGGGTAAGAGTCAATGTTCTGTGTCTTGGCATGGAGGTTGCTCTACCATACAGATATGGATGTGGCGGTTGTTTCTTGAAGAAGGAAAGAGGTTAACCACAACGCCTTATTTACTTGGGGTAAAATATAGTAAATCCTGATGCTGTTGATACTCTATGTAAATCTCCGATGCTGCCTATGTCAATGCCAGTAGTCAAACTGTAAAGCGCATTCTCAAAGCTAATTATATACGAAGATCAAGAAGTCTGGCGAATTTTCTCGGTTAGTTTCCCTCCGAGGGTTTCAATGAGCTGAGAAAAACCACTGCAAATGGAATAACCCCATGAACGACCCGCCATTGCTGTCTCTCGTTGATATACACATGTCGGAGTCGAATCTGTCATCAAAAGAAAACCTAGCTCTCCCCCAGATCACACATGCATATAACGAAACATGCACTTATTAATTCTTTTCTTTTCTTTTCTTTTCTTTTTCTTTTTCGTGCATGACTGAAACATATGATAACATCGTATAATCCAATCGGATCGCACGAGGCGCCCACTGAACAGACAACCAAATCTGCCTCGGAGATCGAGCGCAAAAGTGCTCTGTCTGTACGCTTCTCGATCCCTCTCTCTCTCCTCTGCTCAGTCAACTCTCTCTCTCTCTCTCTCTATCATAAAGCAACCCATTGTCTTTTTTGCTCGCGAAAAGGGTCTCATGTGGGAGGAGAAGAAGATCTAGATGTCGATCATCACTGTCATCCCACCACCGCTGTTCCAAATCCAAAACCCAAGAATATATATATATATATATGGAAGGAACAATTCAAAGTGCCCAAGAGAGGTAATTAGGTAAAAGAAAGAAAGAAAGAAAAACCATCGTACGTTGTTCCTATATAAAGCAAGAACAAAAGGGAAAAAGGAGGAAAATCGGAGCACGCTATTCCCGCCGAAATAGTGGCGGTGTCGAAGGACACACACACACACACCCCTAATCAATTAATAATACAACCCCCCCACGCAATATCGCCCTTCGTTCTCGCTCGAAATTACGAAATTGTCTCTCTCTCGCATGCGCTTCTACAGCGTACCGACAAATGGTGGAGTTGCACTGGGGTTCGGAAGACTCGAGATCAGAGGAGAGAAGGTTCAGCTCCGATTTCGATGTGAATTCCTCGGTTCCCCCGAACCCCAAAAAGGACTCGTGGGTTTTCACCAGATTAACTTGCGATTTTTCAGTTCCGATTCTTTCCACAAACAGCAAAAACCCTACGATACTCACGGTTTCTCTGGCACCAGCAAGCTCTCGCCGGAGGCCGCGGACCTCTCCTGCGGATCCTCGCTCGACTCCGAGGACGCCGTCCTGTTCGACGTCGACGCGGCCCCCCCGCAGGCGGCGGCCGAGGCGGCGGCGCCCGAGCCGCGGGGCCCCGATCCCGTCCCCTCGCCCGCGGCCATGATGATCTGGTGGCCGACGTCGTCGTCCCCGCCGAAGCAGTCGCGGGCTCCGACGGATCCGGCTCCCGGGAGGCTCCACCCGAACTCCCTCAGGACCGCGCCGTCTCGGTCGCCCCCGCCGACGCCGAAGAAGTAGCGGCCGTCCGGGTCGGAGCCGAGCTGGGGCCAGCAGGGGACGGGGGCGAACTCCGCGAAGGGATCGGATCGGCGCTGCTCTTCATTGTCGTCCATGAAAGAAAGGGTCGGGGCCTTCTTCAGAGCCGAGAGAAGAAGTCGCAGTGCAGACTGCAGAGAGAGAGAGCTAGGGTTTGCGTTGCTAGCGGGGGGAGAGGCTAATAGCTATGCTAGCGTTGGAAAGGACGCGTAGCTTTTTCGAAGCTCTCTTTTTTTTTTTGACAGGGGGGTGGGGGAAAGGGTGGTGGGGGGTTTGGACAGCTATGTCCTGTCAAGACTTAGACATCTAAAGTAGTATCAGTACTAGTAGTTACTTTTGCTCGCTTGCGCACAGTGGGTTTCATTTCATTCCGTCGGATATAGATAGAGAGAGAGTCTTGGCGGGGGGGGGGGGGGGGGGGCCACGCGCATGAATGGCGGGACAGCTTTTGAGGAGGTGGTGGTGATACGATCTTTCCGACAAGGAGGGTGGGCCACCACCCCCGCTCCACCTCCTCCTCCGCCTCCTCCTGTTTGATCTTCTCGTGAAGGACCAGCTCTGATCCTAATTTTGGTTACTCGCTCCCCCCTTCGTCGCATCGAGATAGAAACGATGTCATACGTACGTCTGGCTCTTGCGAAAAAGCGCGGCCGTAAAAAAAAAAAAAGAAAGACCTATCCTTTCGGGGTACCTTAGGACTTTCATGTGCATATATCATTTTTGTCCTTTCAATTTACGAATTTGGCTGGCCGTGAAAGATTACGGGCTTTCCTTATATTCTTAGTGTTCGGTTAAATGGTAACATCGCCCAAAAAAAATAAGGAGTCTAAGCTCTTGCAGTATCAGGTCTCTCCGACCTGTCTCGAGCCTGTCCAGCAGGATCAAGACAGGCTCTACAGAAAGTGCTTGTGGCCGAACCCCTAATTCCCTTAAAATCTTAAGAGTTTTATATCTTGATGATCCAGAGGTCCGAACAAGAGTCAAAATTGAGCATTTTAAGGATTTGCTCAGATCCAAACCTTAGGACTTTCATGTGCATATATCATATTTTGCCCTTCAAATTCGTGAATTTGGCTGGCCGTGAAAGGTTACCGCTAATAAAGACAAAACTAGGGCCCGTTTATTTGAAGGAAAAATCATTTCCCGAAAAGTTATTTTTCTACTTTTTCTAGCGTTTAGATGACGGAAAATTGATGGATTTATGTGGATTGATAATGACAAGTTTTGATCGGGAGAAAACGACTTTCGCCTTCTGATAAGAAAGAAATTGATTTTCCTGAATCACCGAACAAATGAAAAATAAGCACTTCCCTATAAAATTATATTTTTATCGTGAAGTTTTTATTGGAATAAACGCGCCCCTAATCCTAATTTATATTGTTACTCATGAAGGGTTTTACGAAGAGCCAAGGCTTCCTTTTTTTTTTCTCTCAAATTTTCGAACAAATCGTGCTCTTACTCGATAGAAAAGTTGGACATGTAGTACACGGTCATTAATTGTATAAAAGGACGGTGGTGGAAAAATAAACCTCTGAAAAATTCTTTAACAGATAAATTAGTTCGAAGGATTTATTTGATTTGGGGATGTCAAATTCTCCTAGATCCCTTAAGAGGATTCGAGGATCCAACTTATATTTTTCTTTTCACTCCTCTGATTATATCATATATAACCAAGCTCAAAGCTCTCCTCGAGATAATTAATTATTTTTTTATGATAGAAAATAAGATGAGATGATGAATTCTTATAATAATACATGGAAAATAATAATACATAGAAAGCAACAAAAGAAAATGTCTCACAGAAGGAAACAAATAAGAAATCTCACTCGTAAGGGATATCGCGTATTAGCATATCGCCATCTAACGAAATCCAATTTTACACGACAATAATTAGTCCACGTCCCGATCCAGAAGATAATATTCAACCATATATCACTACCTAACAACACGTGTCCCTCTTATAAAGAAGGAAAGATAAACCCTAATTACGAGCGCAAATTAAAACAAACATCTCCCGTCAATCTCAAAATTGAAGTTGAAGATACATCTCTTGTCCAAAAAAGAGAAAAGGGTAGAACGGAATTTTACGGTTTGAGGTCGAAGGGCCGGGCAAACCTTTCACCCAAGACGCCGTTCCAATCTATTAAACCCTAACCTTAATCCTATGTTATGATATAGGGTCCGGCTATTAAAAGAAAGGTTCTTAACTTATATGTTACGAATTTGGTTATTGAAAAAAATACCCTTTCAAATTGAAGACGAAAAGTAATCGCGAAAGCACGTGGCTTTTCGAAAGCTTTTTAAGTAGATAGGGCAAAGAGATCTGTTCCCGGAAGCAACGCATGCAAGCCTATTTCGGTCACGACGTGGAAGGTTTGCGTCCTTCCAGTTCGCCTGGCAATCTTATTCTTCTTCCGGGCCATGTTCGATCGGAACATCATCGTAAAAAGCAGCACCATGGGACTCATGATACACTAGATGAACACGTCGACATATGTTCCTTGGCACTTTATCATTGGAGCCACCCAAAGATGTTTGGTGACAAACAACCGAGCGCATATTTAGATATTTATATTAGCTAATTTGTCTAATGAAAAACTCTAGACTTTATTCCGGATCAAACCGCTTATTATTCTCTCCATGATTCGTATGCTTGCCTTGGAACTAGGGGCGAGCATGGTTCTAGGGTGGAATCAGAGAACCGGATCAATGGAAACCTGTACAGTTCCAGGTTCTAAGGTATGCAGGGTAGGTTCTAAGTTCAAAAAATTGGAGGACTTGTTTTGATGGGAAGGTTCTAGATTCTATGTAGGTGAAACCCAGAATAAGTTTTTGTGTTTTTCTCGATTTATGTCTTCGCGTAATTCTACGGTATTCCATGTTATCCGATGATGAGTGTATAATCTGAGATCACTAATCTTAGCTTTTATTTTATGATTGAGAATTTTACTTTGTTAATATTTCATATTCTTTGTGTGTCTAAATATAAGTTATGGTCAGTGGATTATAACAGCAAGTAGTAGTCGTTAAATGTGATGATTCACTACAATCGTTCAATTAATAATACGGGTGGAATCTGAGTAGACCCTAGAATCGACCCTGAAACCTGAGTAGACCCTAAAATCGACTTTGGAACCTGTGACAATGTAGGTGTGAGGTTTCAAGATATATAAGACAGATTTCAGGTTCCAAACAATGAGAAACTTGTTACAACGGGTAGGTTTCAGGTTTCATATAGAATATGTACGAAATCTAGAACCGTTCATTCCTATTAAGAACGACCATCGTTATTATTTCGAATGATCCAACTTGTCCGGCGCGAAATGCCGCCGCAAGTTTAGCAAATCTTGTACTGATTTTACAATCGCTGTTCATGAACGCGGTCGCTCATAGTGACTAAACCCAAAACTGTTTGGCACTTTTCTTTGTTTGCCCCTAATTATGGGGGCGCCAATCTTTGCAATTACAGATTTTCCAAAGATTAGATTTGATTGGACAATGATGCCCGATGCTGCTTAGCAGCTGGACACGTGGGACTGTCGACAAGACTCCTAGTATTGTCGAGGCACGAGATATGTCCCCTCGTGAATCGCATGTGGGTGGTGCATGTTGTGGAAAGAACTTGAGTTTTCTATACATAATGGTGAGGAATCTAACTTGGATTTGTTGAATTTATTTTTCATTGTATTGGTTTAGGATTCGAAAAGAACAATTACCCACCTCTCCTTTTCTTTTGTATATGTATTTATTTTCCTATTTATCCATCAAGTGATATTCTTTTTATATTATAATGTATAGTGGTGATATGCTTTTTTACATGTATTGAATTTGCCTCGTGTCCTTTAGGTAAAGGATAGATAGATGTGGTCCTTTGAAGTGGGGAATGCACTTTATTTGTTGTGCCAATACATCATGTGCAATAATCACGCATACGTGGTCCATTTCCCTTCAGCATTGCTTCGCTAAAACATGATTATCATTTATGATCTCGTTTCCACTTAAAACAGTGAAGAGCGTGATTGATTTTAATCCATTCATTCGAGTTATTTTTATTAACTAACAATGACTTTTTTATGACTGCAAACCTTCAAATCTTTTTAAATCAACTATATAATAATTCAAAACTATTTTACGGCGTTTAGCTGATGAAATTTTGTCTATGACATTCCGTGAAACGCTCTCATTAAAAAAAAAACTCATTTATTTAAAATAAATCCTTTATTTAAATATATTTAAAGGTCATTATCGTGATGTGAAATTTACTCATTATCTCCACTAATTCGCTTCATATCGTGGGTCGCGGCTAACCTCATTGCCCTCTCTCTCTCTCTCTCTCTCTCTCTCTCTCTCTCTCTCTCTCTCTCTCTCTCTCTCTCTCTCTCTCTCAGCCCCACAAACAGGCGTCATAAGTACTTTGGATGGTTACTTATGGAAGATGAACTTTTTCATGTTTCCCCAAATAAGATAATTATTCAATAAATCATATGAAAGTTTAATATTTCATTTGATTTTGATAGTAATTAAAAGCAAAGCAATATCCAGGCGCGTATGCAAGGAAAAGTTCAAAAAAAGAGCATGAAAGAGCGATAATTTCACAAAGAATAATATTGTTTAATGAAGCTAATTTAACATACTGTAATTGAATTTTAAAATAAGAAGATGCCCGAATAAAGTAATGCCAGCTAGAAATATTAAAAGACGTAATCATATTCGATTTTGTGAAATGGCGGGTCATATGTCTCGATAAAAATAATAAATATAAAATGATGCGACATATTTCATTGACTATTTAGATGAGGGCCAACTTATTTCGCGGCCTATATAACTTGTCCTATCTAGATTTACAACAACTTATTCGATTATTTAGCTACGGGTGTCACATCAAGTGTCAATCAATTCTAAAAAATAAAGTCTATTGTTTGCAGCATCCTTGACGTTATTAGATCCGAATTTAATGCGGGTACGCGGCTGACAACTAGACAGTCGGCAAATTAGGGCACGTGCGTTATTTGACTTGTCTCTTTTGGGCTTTTTTTCATCGGACGGTCATTATCGTTTTGCGAGCCGCGCACTTAAGAGATCTGTCGGCCGTCAACTGGTGGAGCGCGGGCGTCGGTGGGGACCACCATCGTCTGCATGGATTCTTCGCCGTCGGCAAGTAAAAGTGTTCTCATTTCGTAAGTGAAATTGATGCTTTTGAAACCTAAGAAAAAAATAGAAAATAACACAAATAATTTCTAAATTTTACTTCAATACGTAATATAATCTTTAAAATTTTAATTTATTCAATATGGATTTTAAATTTTAATTAAATGTGCAATTTGATCCCTAAATTTTTAATTCGTTCAATAACTAGTTTCAGACTATTGAATTTAATTCTCAGGCAAGGCCGAGCTTGCTAGATCCCGGCGAGCTAGAGTCTCGCCAGTCTCGTCGGGATCTGGCGAGCTCGAGCTTTTGCTGGTATCGCGCAAGGCTCAACCTCGCCGCCTCCACCTCACCTAGACCTCGCCACCTCCACCTTGCCACGACCTCGCATGAGGTTGGCAAGCTCGAGGCTCGGCAGATCTAGGCGAGCTAGGGCTTAGCCGAGGTCGGCGAGCTAGGGCTTAGCCGAGGTCAGCGAATTCCCGGCTCGCCAAATTCCAGGCGAGCTCGGGCTCGCGGCTTGCCTGATGATTGTGGGCTCGCAGCTCGCCTAGGGTTGTCACTAGGGTGTCGCTAATCAGTCGCGGCGGAGGAAGAAGGAGAAAGAAAAGGAAAAAGAACAAAAAAGAAAAAGAAATTAAAATTTCGATTTTTTTAAAATGAAAATAAAAATTAAAAATAAATTAAAAATTCAATTTTTAAAATAAAATAATTAAAAAAATTCGATTTTTTTTTTGCCTGAGATAAAGTCATGAGATTAAAATTATTTTCCAATAAAATCCAAACGTCATAAAACGATTTCGATTACATATTACAAAACCAAGGAAAACTAACTGTTTTACTGAAAAATGCTTTCTGGAAAATCATTTTCCTTGATCATTGAGTTTTCTGTGAAACAAACATACCCTCATATTAGAAAGGAAAAAAAAGGAGAAAAGATTATATCAAATTGAGTTTCTAGCAAAGTTCTTATTCGGTAAAACGAAAATTACGTTCGCTTACGTCTGGAAAATGCACTTGGTGAAGTTCTGAATAACACGGGGAAATAAACATGTTATTTGGGAAAATCCCAGAAACCTGCCTAAGTTTTTTATTCGGTGACAAAGAAAGGGATAATGACACAAACAGTCCCCGAACTTTGACTCAATATGCAATTTGATCCCTGAACTTTTAATTTGTTTAATGTAGTCCCTGAACTTTAACCCAATATTCAATGTGGTCCCTGAACTTTCAATTTATTCAACTTGATCCCTGAACTTTTGGTAAATATTCAATTTAGTCCACGAACTATATGAAAATGTATAATATAGTCCTTGAACTTGAATTAATTGAGCGACTTATAAAGTTCAGGAACTATATTAAACACGTACCAAAAGTTCATGGACCACATTGAACAAATTAAAAGTTCAGGAATCATATTGAATATTGGGTTAAAGTTCAGGGACTACATTGAACAAATTAAAAGTTTATGGATCAAATTGCATATTGAGTCAAAGTTCAGGGGCTGTTTATGTCATTTTCCCACAAAGAAACATAGTTCTATCTTCAAAACTACAAGCTACACATCTTAACTCAACAATAATTGTGAAACTTATTTTACAAGATTCTCATTCTGAAGGTCTTATTTGGTAGAACCGCCGGTCGAGGTTGCGGCAATCATCCTCGGCCCGGGCAATCTCACGAGCAAGCACGACGAGGAGAGAAAGCAGAGAGGAGAGGGAAACATAGAATAATGATCCAGTGGAGGATAGAGGGAGGGGGGACGGATAGAGGGCGACGGTGGCCCACGACGACGGGTGCTGCGACAAACGACGAGAGGGGCGGAGATCAGCGCGGCGGTAGAGACTTCAACGAGCTGATTTTGAGGGTCATTTAGGGTTTGCATAATCTTCCTTCACCGCATAATAAGGCAGCATCTTTTTAATATTCATGGCATTGTTTCGAGGACAAACGCTGAAGATACTCTTGTTTGAGTGGCTCTTCGAAACGTGGCGCTCGAAAGAGAATCGAGCATCTTCACATCACCATTTGAAAATAGACAGATTGCAAGTAAATAGTTGCCTAACCTAACACTTCTAGATCTAGAATCTCATTAGAGAGTTTAGGCTTCGTTAGGTAAAAGAACCAGTGAAAATGACCCGCCTCTCAAAAAGTTCCATAGCCTTTCCTGATGAGTAACGATGGATATAATTCCAAGCTTATTTACAAAAATCACTTTGCATAGTGATTCACATTTTAAATAATCGAGCTTCATATTCTTTTTGTTTTCTAGTGAGTCAGTAAGTGACTTACAACTTACGTATTCGATATCTAATAAGAGTTTGATTTCTCTTTATATATAATCAGTCTTAATATACCTGGCATTACTTTTTCGTTTTCACTAATTCGACGGTATCTATTTGCAAATTTCCACTTATTCGAAAGGGATTTGCAAGAGCCAACTCGTTAACATCAGGCCAATAAGGAAGCTGGCAAAAACGTGCAAGCAACCAAAAGAAATTTGTTCGGGAGATAGACTTTTGACTGGTTGAAGAAAGGAAGTGACACTTTGGTAAGACGGCAAGACCTAGCCAAGAGTTTTAAAAGAACCAAAGATGTGACCTTCGATGCCAAGAGCTGCGAACGTCTTGACTCGCCGAATTATATGTACCACATAAAAATATGCTGATATAGTTAATTGCACGGAGTTTTTTCCCCGGGGTTTTAAACATAAAAATCAACATTAAATTGCGTTTGTTCGAGCATTGTAAATACCGCTGGGATATCGGACGTGATCTCTGAGGATCACATCATTCCTCCACCTAATCAATCACGGAATACAAGACACTAACATATTAAATGTAATAACTTTTCTTTATTTGGAAGACATCAGAAACAAGGGAATTCTTGATGCAAAGCCTCTTCAAGGTTTCGCACTTTGCAGCGATGCACGCAATTTGCAATCCCAGAAAGACCACTGTAGCCGCCGGCATCCTCGTCCTCGTCGAACGAGGAGATGAGCTCCAGCGACGAGAGGGAGTCGAGGCGCTGGCTCGACAAGATCCCGCGATGGATCAGCTCGGGGGAGCTGGAGGCCGAAGACGGAACCTGCCTCATTGCACGACGGCGCGAAATCGGCTGAATTACAGCGAGAGAGCAAATGGGTGTGTCGTGGATAGGATGAAAGTGAGAAACTTTGTGAGATCTCAGTGAGAGAGCCGTCATCACTGGATATCAATTTCCACTTTGTTTGCCCAATTTCTTTTCAGTCCCGTTGGTTAACCGAACCGAACCAAACCGAATAAATCCAAACCAGAAAAAAAAACAGTTATTTTTTATTATCCGAACTGAAAACCGAACCGAAACGAAGATGCACAAAATTTCGGTTCGGTTCGGTTTCCCGGTTCAGTTCTGACACCCCTAGGTGGACGGATGATATGATCTCTCTTGAAATATCTAAAATGATGTCTCTAAGGGTGGTATAGAAAATGGAGAAATTACCCAAAAAAAAATTCCAAATTTATTGTATTTATCTCAATTTAGTTATAAACCTTTCAATTTGGTCAAATTAATTCTAAACTTTTTGACAATTTGCCTTGACGTGGACGCCGATCCTCCTATATGGTACCATCGACGTTGACATAGAATATTTTTGTAAGTTTTAATTTTTTTTTCCTTTTTTTTCTTTGCCTACGAGGGGTCACCGACGACCCTCGTTGGCCGCAAAAGCCCTAGGCGAGGCCATCACGATCTCGCCAGCCGTGGGCAAGGACACGAAGGCCCTCGCCAGATTTGGGTGAGGCCGGCCTTGCCCACGGCTGGCAGGGCTATGAAGGCCTTGCCTAGGGCCATCACACATAAAAAGAAAACAAAGGAAAAAAAGGAAAATAAAATTACAAAATTACAAAAATTGCTCACATCAGTGCTAGTGGTATCAAGTAAGATAACCAACGTCCACGTTAGCGATTTCCAGCTAAAATTGGCCGGAAGGAATCAATTGACAAATTGTCAAAAGGTTTATGATTAAATTGGCCAAATTGAAAGGTTTATGACTGAATTGACACAAATACAATAAGTTTATGACTAAATTGGCCTAATTTTGCCTTAAAAAAATTAGGCCAACTTTAAACAATGTTTTGACATTCGTGTTAAAAAAAACAAAAGAATACAGGTATTTGAAATACCATGACTCTTTGTTCTAAAATTATCTATTTATTTGTGCGTGGTTGATAGTTTTTTATTATTTACTTTGAAATTTCGTAAAAGTGATCGTAAATTACGGATCCGTTTAATCAAATCTCCTAAAAGAATAGAAACAATCGAGGAGCACATAGATAATCATAGGGAAAAAGACACAAATGGTTCATAAACTTTGATTCGATGTATAATGTACTCCATGAACTTTTAATTTATTTAATGTGGTTCCTGAACTTTTAATTTGCTTAATATAGTCCTTGGACTTTTGGTGCACTTATAATTTAGTTCTTAGACTATATGATAATGTTCAAATTGTCCCTAAACTTGAATTAATGAAAGGACAACACTAAATATCTTTCATATAGTCCAGGGACTAAATTAAACATGTACCAAAAATACATATTGAACAAATTAAAAATTTATGAACGATATTGCACATTAAGCTAAAGTTCATGAGTCACATTGAATAAATTACACATTGAACTAAAATTCATAAATCATTTGTGTCGTTATCCCATAATCATATGGTTCAGGCAAACCGTCCAGTCACTAGGAAAAAAATTTGCAAAGAACCGCAAAGAGATGGCCTGAACAGCTCTTTCCCTCTCAACCGAAGCCCCCTCTCACCCAATGTCAGGTTATGCAACACACTTTGACTACGATCAGTGCTTTTGTATCAATGAAGATAAATTCCTGTATTACTTGGACTTTGATGAGAAAAACATCGATCTCCCAGTATATCTAATTCTTAAAGTTAGTAGATTTATGCTACTTTGATCTTGCTTTCATGATGTTTCACACTAACGGAAAACGCCCCGAAAAAAGCTCATTCTACATAGAGGTAAGACCGTTGTGGAATACAAGTGATATCGGGTTATGGAGGTATAAACTGGTCCTTGGGGTAGATAGGCTACCGTCGTAAGGTTGGGACTTAAATGTGAAATTAGGAGGACAATGGGGTTGACTTTGCAACAGATTCTATAGTTAAGGAGCGTATTTGCAATCAGCTCCCTCTCTTTTTTGTTCTTTTACAATTGGGATCCTCCTATTTCGTCATATCGGAGAAATGATCAATTCAACCAACTTTCGTTAGACTTCTAATGGATTCAGTAACGTAACGGTACGCTCATAAGTAGTATAAATCAGTTCGAAAGCTCGACAAATGTAGTTTTCAGGAAAGGAGTTCCTGAGGATTGTGAGGATATCGTGTAATTTTCAGGCTTCAGCAATATGGGAGTGATTCGTACAGACTCCTCATTGTACTTGTAATTCTACAATTTACAGTAACATGAGGACATAGCTTTGCAAATTAACCATACTCTCTTTGTTCCACCAACCCCTTCATTCTCCTATTAGAGTGGGATTATGCAATAATGCAATTACTTTCTGCACTTTACCAGTGGAGTACATACTGTAAATTTATGGCAGTACAACTGGCTGGATCCTCCATATGTCTCTGGCATACTCGTGGATAGTTCGGTCACTGCTGAACTTGTACGATCCAGCCGTGTTCAAGATCGACATTTTTGTCCATCGCTGCTCAAGCACATATCATAGAATTAGATCAGTCACAAGGAGCAAGAGAACTCTTAATGAAGCATCACCTCATATAAGAAAGTTTAGATGCAAAAATTATATGATGATTGGAATATTATGCTTAAAAGTCTATTAATATAGATCGACAAGCAAGAGATTAAGGTATAACTCAGAGCAATGAAGGATACGTCATCGCACAAGGAAACTACTAATTGATGTAAGACGGGCTTCAAATTTCTATGCATAGATAGACAAATCTTGGCATATGATTTCTGATCAAGCACTTGCAGACAAAGCTTCAGCAAGCGAGCAGAAACAATAAGATATTATCAGCAATTGTTATTTGGTACTCACTTTCTGGTCTCTCTATGCCTCGTCGACCTTTTCTTGGCATTCTACGTAACTGGGGAAGTCCTTGCCCACAAGGAAATAGTCTGAGCGTCCATAGCCTTCGTTTCCTTCCAATGATCCCATTAACTCTTCGTAGTTGTAGGGACCAAATACACCACTTCGCACATATGCCTTTACTTCTTCAAAACGAGCATCCGGGACAAACTGAAAATGTCACAATTGATCATATGTATTAAGAAAGGGAATGAAAAGCTGATCATTAACGATGCTTCTTATCGAAGTGTGAGATCGTGTCTCTCTGACCATCATTAGATTCATGTAGACAATGTCTATGTGACAGTAATCCAGTCAGAAAATAATCTTTTGTTATGGTGGGATCATCTCACGGTGACGGTTCTTTATCCCTTTATTAAGCAGAAAATTTTCCTCCTGTCACTACATTACCTTTCCTTCAGCTCTTTCCTTCCTCAGCCCAGCTATTTCATGCGCCCTTGCCCCAAAGAGGAAGAAGTTGTCTTCTCCAACCTCCTGTCTTATTTCAACATTCGCCCCATCTAAGGTTCCGATGAGGACACACCCGTTCATTGCAAACTTCATGTTGCTGGTTCCACTGGCCTCCATTCCAGCTGTACTATAGAGAAGAGAGAGTCGCCGTCAACTATACTATTTACATGGATATTCTAACACATATTTTCATCTCTTAAAACATACCTGAAGTGATATAGAACTTATATACCAAATAAGTATAGAAAAGGTAATAAGTGATATACAGCCATTAGGATCTAGAAGAACTAATGACTGGATTTCCAACTGGTCCAAGTTAAAGACGCATGGACTGGCACTTTTGAGATTTGATATGACTTTCTTCCTCAGGCTGTGAAACTATACCAAAAGAAGATACTTGATATGTTGTGACAACTCGCTTCCGGGAATAAGCACTTCCGCGACACTGATGTTGTAGTCTGGGATAAAGACGACCTAGATTGAAGCAATGAATATGTCATACATGCATTTAGATGTGCATAACATATCTAGCTATTCCAATGTGTAGATGGAATGTTGCTGAAGAACAATGATACAATCAATTTCAGAAAATAAGATTATACTTGATATCCAATGGAAAGAAACCAACCAATCTGTAAGTAGTTGGAGCAATATCAAATGATACACTAAATGTCGCCAATAGACAAAATCACCTTCAAAAGATCGCCAATTTGGGGATCATGGTTAATGGTTGCCCCCACATCTGTGATGAACTTCACAATTCTCTTAGCTTGGACATAGGTAGCAAATGCTTTACCTCCAAATAAGCAGACCCGAGGAACAAATTTTGTCTTTCTTTCTTCAGGTGTCATTTCCTTCATTATCTTGTAGCGATAGACGATGCCCAAGATGTTCAGTAACTGCCTCTTGTATTCATGTATGCGCTTCACCTGAACATAAATAATCAAGATCTCTCAATTAAACTTCGAAGACTGTCGAAATTTGGATGCAGTCATACAAGCCTTGAAAGTAACATATTTTGATAAGTTGCACGGAATATGCATGTTTAGAGCAATATAGTATATCTCTAGTGTTTTCTGAGATATGAGTCTACACTACCCATTAAAACAGTTAGAAACCACCTATGAAATGTTCACCGTTGCAAGACCAGATTAATTGCAGGCATAGAGATCACCATGATCCTTTGCCATTTCGCATATCTATTGTTAGTCCTTTTCACTTAAGATCCCTGAGATTATTTGTGTTTACTTTTCTTTTTCTAGTTTTGAACGTCTCATTAAGGTCAAATGGCATTCAGTTACTGCCCTAATCGACTGTTAGACCTCTGGATTTTGATCCATCCGACATGAATGAAAGGGTAGAACCACTCTAATAATTATACGAATCCTACTCTCATCAAGGGCAGGCCTTTTGTTTTCGACAGATGTTAAACATTTTCACCCCAAAAACCAGCTTATTGTCAGGAATCGCAAAAACAAAACCTTAAGAAAGGGCATTAGTCAGTCATTGGGTTGATTCTGCTGCCTCGATTGCAGCTCCATAATTTAGCGCACTACTACAACTTAATCGAAGGGCCCCTGGTTCTATCACAAAAACAGAGTTACACATGCAAAGTAGCCAAGGCAACGTGATGAGTCTGAAGGAGTTATAGTGGTTCTAGAGGTGTTTTTGTGGAGGACCACCTAAGGAAGGTACAGGCCAACATGAGGTAAAGCAGCAGCAAAGCAACACCCAGGAGCAGATTCCCCACCGGCAGGGGGACAGGAGACAGCCATAAGTTGGCCGTTCTGTGCAAGTGTCCACCAATAACAGAAGAGAGGGCAAAAGCTGCACCTCCCCCCGAGCTTGTCTACAGATGCAGAAAGAAATTAGAGCAAGAATTAACCTGGACATCAAACATGGCATCAGGACTGACTATATATCCAGTTTTTTCTTTGAGAAATGCTATGACCTTTATCTTGTTTCTTCTTTTGGCTTCCCTCCATTCCAATTGGAGATCTTCATTATCAGCAAACTGTGGACAATACACACCAGCCTTTCAGATTAAGTGCATGACTAGCCTGTTATTTCATAGTAATTCATAAGTTCACTATTCTCATAAACTTCTCAAAAGAATTCAATTCAAATGGTCTATCACCATATGAAATTTTCTTCTATATACAAATGGCAGACAGTACATGATGACCTCAATCATTGCCGTAGTACTAAAAAGAGGCAATCTCATACTTGAAAAATCAGATAATCAGGAAACGTGCTTAAGGAAGACAATATAGACCTTTGCCTGAGCAGTATTAAGTATGTACCATAGGAAAAGTTGCTATTATCTCACATTTGACTGAAAAATTAAAGGGATGCGAGATAGTCCGAACAAATATACTGAACATTAGTAAAGGATTGCACAACTACTTTCATTAAACCTAATGTCGCTATTTTTCACCGTTGACCTTGATAAGAAAATCAAATTTCTTACAGGATATAGTGTACTGCCGGAATAGAAGCACATGGTGAACTGTTTCAGATATCAATATAATAACAAGGTCTGTATGATTCCTTTACCTTTTTAAGGATTGCTAATTTCTCGGTGTTAATAGTCCAGTCATCCATTCCAGTCCACTTGGTTAAGATTTCACTCAGATTTGGATTGCAAAAACGTATCCATCTTCTCGGTGTCACACCATTCGTTTTGTTCTGGAACTTCTCTGGCCATAACTGTTACCATGTCATGCAAGAAAACAGTAATGGAAAGATCACTTGACCGTGGAGCAGAAGTAGCTAATGAAGCAATATAGTCACTGAGAAACCATATAACAGGATAATAAAAATTTCTTCGTAGTATCACCTTAAAGAATTCATTAAAAACTTCATCCTTTACGATCTCACTGTGGATCTCAGCGACACCATTTACTGCAAATCCACCAGCAACACAGAGATTGGCCATCCTAACCATCTTTGGCAATGCTAGATCTGGTTCAGGAGTCACCTTCTCCTCCGAAGCATCCTCTTCTTCAGGTTGATCTACTTCATCAACTAGTTTACTTTCTTCAATGGCAGTATCAACTTCCTCAACAGGATCTTCTTCAGGTTGAACTGGCAATTCTAGAACTGTACTGGGCAATTCAACATTATCTAATATCCTCATTGCTTTCAACTTTTGCTGCAGCTGGTCAAGATCCTCCTTGCCATACTCATCTAGTATAATTTGAACCAACTGGGTTGGTGTCAACAGCACGAAACCATTCAACAAAGAGAAGTCTGTTAGGATTTAGAATGGGGGGTTGATGTAGTCACATAGTCAAGTATTATGGACTCTCTTCTATTACCTCCTCATCAATCTTTTTAATGATCTCAACATGTCAAGGAAGTAAATCCTGCATAAGCTCCAAACTCCATTTCTCTAGGGCCTCAGGTAGAACAGTATGGTTTGTATAGGCCACAGTCCTGACAGAACCGTCAAAAACAAGAAATCAGAGACACAAAACATGAGATGGCTGGGAAAACTGGAAGTCTGAAGTGATCAGAAAATGATGATCGCATTTACAATGCGTGCGCATGCAGATCAATAGCTATCAAGAGATCACAACGCTGCCATGATATGTAATACCTTTTAGTGATGTTCCAAGCTTCTTCCCAGCTCAACTTCTTGACATCCATTAATATTCTAATCAGTTCAGGAATGCAGAGTGTAGGATGAGTGTCATTCATCTGGACAGCAACCTTCTCGGGCAACTTCCCCCAATCCACAACATCCCCTGATCTTCTTTCAAAACGAGAGATGATATCTTGAAGAGAAGCAGAACAGAGGGTGTACTGCTGCTTCAATCGAAGAGTCTTTCCTTCAATTGACTCATCCCCAGGGTACAATATGTAGCAAATCTGATCACAACGGGAATTCAGTTATTATTTTGTCGTTGTACATTAAACATGTCATGTGTAACTACCCCGTAAATATTTGTGTCGCATGGACCATCTAAACAATAAATTGACTGGTAAAAAGCAGAAAAACAGTTCCTATATTTTACTCACTTATGCAGTGTGGTGACAGCAGAATCCACAAGAAAGACACACCTCTCAACATTGTCAATTTTATGAATACAATTTCTTTTTAGACACCTTGTTCTTGTGCAAGTTCTACATACAAAGTTCTAAAGGAGGTGTAACTTCTCCAAAATAATCCTTTGTACCTTCTCAGCGTTCTTTAGGGCCGCATATGCTTTGGCATGATCTCCAGCATTAAAAGCAGCCAGGTCAAACTCTTCCGAAGCAACCTTTGTAGACCAAAGTCGGAGATTGATGGTGGTCTTAGTTTTGAATCCTGGAATGGGAACATCATAGGCAAGAGCCACTATATTTTCTCCCCCAACCCATTCTTTACTCCCATCGGGTCCAGAAATGACTTCGCCATAGAACTTCACGGGATAAGAAACATCATTTCTCACAATTTCCCATGGATTTCCCATCTGCTTGGAACAGTTCGTAGTCAACAAAAAGCAAAAATGATTCAAGCCACTGTCAGAGTGATACTCTGAGCAATGTCTTCATTCAAAGAAAATATGCTTTGCCTTGTGGAAAGATAAATAGTTTTCATACCTCTAGCCAATTTTCTGCAACCTCCTCTTGGCCATCTTTTGTAATGTTCTGCTTGAACAAGCCATACTTGTATCTAAGCCCATATCCCCAAGCAGGATAGTTGAGGGTGGCTAGAGAGTCAAGAAAGCAGGAAGCGAGCCTCCCTAGTCCCCCATTTCCAAGTGCAGCATCTCGTTCCTAGGTATCATCAATTCGAGAATTTTAGCTAGAGACAATACTCACCAGGCAAAATGAGAGTTCTTTTGGAATAGCAATCACAGTACATGAGTAATCAGATTGTCTCCATCATCCAGACTCCAGAAGTACAGTACACAAAATGGAAACAATGCCAGGAGTACAAATAGACTGACTAAATGTAAAGCTTATTAACAAGAGATTAAAGGTGAGGCAAATTAAATTAATTCGACAACCATGAGAGGCTATGTGAAACTGGCAAGAGAATCTCAAAGTTTAGGCATCCGATCTATAGTGTCTCCACATTTTGATGAGGGACCAAAGATGGGAACCTTATTAATGTCGTATACTTTGGGTATAGACATAAACAAGTGTAATTAAGGGATGTTGGTTTTAGCTATACTGTTCAGCAACGATGCAACATATGATAGAGGATGCCCCATGGCATTTAACAGCGGAAATTAGATGCGATGAACCAACTAAGACTGTTTGGCCAAAAAGAAAACCTAACTGAAACTTGACACTGGAAGTTGCCGACGGTACTTGAAAGACCAAACCCAAACATGGGCTATTTAAGGTCATTCAATGGCCTTACCTGGCTAGCCACATCCTCCAAATTGTGCCCCAAGTTCTTCAAAGCCTCTGCATAAGCCCCAGAAATCTCTAAGTTACCAATTGCGTTTAGCAGTGCTCTGCCCTGGAGGATTTATGTTTTCCTTCAAATCTATGAACAAATAACACGTGAAACCTGAAGCTTGTCATGAATGACAAAATAGCACATATTGCACCACAAACCTGTAGATACTCCATAGACAGATAATATGCCTGCTTTACATTCAGCTTCTCGTAATAATCATAAGTAGCATTCCAGTTTATTATAAGGTTATCCTGAACACTTTCTGCAGTGGCAATATGTGCCTTTGGCAACTCGAACTTCTCTGGAGAGAAAGATGGGGTGTACTGAGCATGGTACTTGATACTCGAGGCAATGGATGCTGAATCTGTGACAAAAGTATCCAGTGTGCCTGGAACTACAAAGTGAAAGACAACTTTTGGAACTACATTGGACAAAATTGCAGGTACACATATCAAAAGGTCTTCTCTCGGCAAACAAAAGCCAAAGGACACCTAAAACGCAATCGGTCAAGTAAGATTAAGTCTCGTCCTAAAAGAAGTGACACCAAAGGCAACAAAATTGATAAGTCTTTAGTTCCCTCTAGAGGAAAAGGAAGATGGTCGACCCATCTGTCCAACAAGAGAGGACCTTTCTTCTCGGTCATAAAAAAAGACAGCCCTTCATGCAGTGATAGATCGTCAAGGCGATCAGTTGTCATTTTTCGCGCCACTGATGTCTATCCATATTTCATGATCAACTGTTTAGTGAATCCAAATGCCTATACGCGGCAACCTGACAAGTCAATTTATAGATCTTAAATGGGCAAATTCAGTTCAGAAGAACATGTCAGCACATTTAAGCAACTCTTGAGAGCTAATTGGAATACAAACCATCAAAATTCTACGCAATTCAATAAAGACCCAAACGTACACAAAGAAATCAGCAGAGAATAACTAAACTCAAACAAAATCCTACGCAGTTGCGTGCACACGCAATCACTAACTAAAGGCTACATGTTGATAGTTTTCACTGCAACAAATGCAACATCAACTAAACAAGAACAAGAAGAAGAAGAAGAGTTACTTAACCTCCACCAGCGAGGGGTTCTTTAAGCCCCTGCTTTTGGTCACTAGCCACATTTCGGACATGGAAGTTTCTTCTAGAACAAACCAAAAGTGGGTGTTGGAAAAAGAGCAGCCTCGTCACTCTGGCTCTGAAGTCACATCCTCTGGAGCTGTGCACAGACTTGGGCAGAGTGCAGTTTGCTGAGAATGGAGGAGCAGCCATTGCCCTCGTTGCGCACTGGATTCCTCTACCGTGCGAGAGTACACAAATGGGTACTTACTAATTGAATGATGAGCAATCACTGAGTCACACAGTTAGAAGGAGAGAGGGAGAGAGAGAGAGGTGCTAATGCTCTGTCCAGTGTTATCTTGTTGTCTTGCGGGCAGCTTGCCAGTCTCTGTCTTCGCTGCTTCATCAAACTCCTCCACATTTACAACGAGTCAAAATAGGGGGAACAGAAAAAAGAAAAGGTGGGATAAAAAGATCGAATCGTCGTTTCTCAACGTGAGGCTTCAATCTTCATCATCGAGTGATGTGTTAAGAATGAACCTTGAGGAACCTTCAGATATTTTATCAGCTAAGATTGGCGTTTGCACGTGCAGAGAGAAGATAACCCTATTGAGATATTTGGGTTGTCAAACTTGTATATTTCCATGTCTTTTTCTCTTACTAACACACACAAATAATTAGAATTTCAATTCTTGAAGGTACTTATTTTTCTTGGTTTTGACTAATAAAATTCGAATTTTGTTAATGAGTATTTTAGGGACACCTGTTAAGGAATTAATTGAGAAAATTTTGCAATTTTCAGTACACTGTTTGTCAAGTAATATATGTAGTCACTGCTTTGATAAGTGTATTATTCCTTATTCTAACGAATCCCCAAAAATTTCATCAACTTTAGAACTCCACGAGCTCTATTATTTGGTCCGATTGAGCTGTAAATTTTCTTACCGATAAAAAATGGGAAAAGGCATACTACTTGACAAACAAGAAAAAGAAAACCCCTCAAATTGTGCTTGCAACTTGGGAGACTTGTTGGGTGGGGACCAAATCATGGTTATATCTTCTGAAAAAGGTTTTTCTATTTGTGGTTTTATTTGTGGAAAAGCCATATCCCATTTTTGCAAAAACCATAGAAAAATACAAGATGAGGAATTGATTGCCTTTTCGCCGCCTTTTTTTGTGGTTTCTTTTTGCTTTTTTTTTTTATATATTGATGACGGGTTTATCATGTCGCGCAAAAACTATGTAATCAGGCTAACATTAATCGACACTCACGATCCAATTACAAGAGAATATCGATCTAGCTATTGGCTACTAAAATTTCAACCACCAAAGTGAAAATGTCAGCCCCATCGATATTTAAGGCTCAATAACGAAAAGGTTAGAATTTTCTCCTAGCATTAAGCTTAGCCAAAAAGAAAAAAGACAAAAAAAAAAAAAACAAAAGGGATAAGTGCATTAGAAATCCTAAGACTTGTCATAAAAGTGCAATTGAGTTCTAAAACTTTCAAAAAGTGCAATTAAATCCTAAAACTTGTCAAAAAGTGCAATTGAGTCTTAAAACTTTCAAAAAGTGTAATCAAGTCCTAAAACTTGTCAAATTGATCCAATCAAGTCCTTCCGTTGATTGCACTTTTTGAAAGTTTAACGACTCAATTGCACTTTCGTGATAAATTTTAGGACTCGCTTGCACTTTTTGAAAGTTTAACGACTCGATGGCACTTTCTGACAAATTTTAGGACTCAATTACATTTTCATGACAAGTTTTAGGACTTTCAGTATATTTATCAAAAGAAAAACAAAAACAAAAACAAAAGAAAGGATTGCTCTGCATTGCAAATGCAGAATATTAACCCAAAAACATTTAAAACGAAATAAAAAAAAAGAAAAGACACAAACTTTAAAAGGAGCCCAAAACCCAACGGTCAAAAAACTGGGGAGGACAGCACGAAAATAGAGCCTCCTGCGCAACTCCTTCTGCCTTTCCTCGGCGCCTTCCATCTGTTCGATCCGTTTAAAGCGATCGCATGAGAGAGAGAAGAGAAGAGAAGAGAGAGAGAGAGAGAGAGAGAGAGAGCGGGGCAACTGTCATTCGCTACCTCCGTGCGGTCCTCGTCATCTTTCACGAGCATTCTCTCTTTCTGAGTCTCATTTGGCAGAGAGACCTCCCAAAAACAGGAGCGGTTTTTGGCTTTTCTTTCTTTTTGTTTGTGGGGTTTGTGAGTGGGACTTGTTTTGACCATTTTCCGAGTTTCTTCCGCCCAAGCCTCTCCCCGAATTCCAGGTACCCAGTTGCTGATTTCTTGCTTTCTTGATCGATGATGATTCTTGTTCTTGCCGGGTGTGCTTGTATCTTCAATTCTTTCCTTTAGGGAAACTGTTTTGATGTTCTTTTTTTTCTCTCTGCATTGGTGGATTTGTGTCATTGTGTGAGCGCAAACATTGCATTTCCAGATCGATTTTGCTCCGCGAAGCCGTTCTTCTTGTTGCTGGGTCACAGAGAGAGGGGAAAGTGAATGGACTATCTCGCATTGTGTAGTTTTGAGGGAACGGAGAGTGTGAAGTTGAGCTTCTGCAATTCCTTGGTCTATAAGATGATTCATGTCTTCCATCTTAAAGTAATGATGCTTTAGTTGCTATCCTTCGAAAAGAGCATTAGCGATTAAATTACTGGCCACGATGATTTGTGATTGATCTTGGCTTACATAATTCATCATCCTTGGTTCGTTCCCTAGTTTTTGTCTGCACTAGTGCACCATTTCTGGAGGGGATTCAATTGGTGCATCCTTGAGCTTTTTCTTTTCTTGGTTTTTCTGTCCAGTTGATGAAAATGTTTTGTAGAAGCAAAACAGTTTTATTGAGTTCAAGGGCTTGGACGTTTTCACTTTTGCAAACAGAGGAGACATGAACCATCATTTTTCCACTCCATTCGTGTATCCCCCATCATGAAGATGCACTTGAATTCTTGGAATTAGCTTCGCGAGTAACTGTTCTTGTTTTGCTTCGTCAGGTTCTTGGAATTTTCATTGTTGACTACATCACCGTATTGAGAAAGGCACCTTCTTCTGATCTACGAAAATGTTTGGATTTTTTAAATCACCGGTCAATAAGGTTTCCAAGCAAAACTCTGTGGACCCTCTGTCTTCAGGAACAAACCCTTTTGATTCCGATACCGAATCTGACACCAAATCGACCATTAAACCTTCGAGGCGAGCAAATTCAGAACCTGTGCTAATTGTGCCGAATCTTGGTAGCAATCCTTTTGATGATGATAATAATGGACGAAGAGGACGAAGAGGAGTTCCCTCCTCCGCATCCTCTTACTCTGCTTCATCAACACCACCGAATAAGTATAAGAATGACTTTCGCGAATCGGGAGGGCTAGAGAATCAGAGCGTGCAAGAATTAGAGAACTATGCCGTGTACAAGGCAGAGGAGACTACGAGTACTGTCAACAACTGCCTTAAGATTGCTGAGGATATTAGAGAGGATGCCACGAGAACCCTTGACATGTTGCATCAACAGGGCGAGCAGATCAGGAGGACCCACGATATGGTTGCCGATACAGATAAGGACTTGAGCAAGGTAATATTCACATTTTGTGAACTCGGCACGCTAAGAATATGATCTAGAAAAAATTGTGCATAGTTTTCCGCTGCCTGGTACTGTCAGTTTCTTTATGTAACAATCTGTTTTACATCCAGATGACACCTTGATATTGTTTCTTGAGCGACTTCAATTGTGATAATTAATGGTTACCCATACACTGTTTTGGTGAATACCAGGGGGAAAAGATCTTGGGAAACCTTGGAGGAATGTTCTCCAAGACTTGGAAGCCGAAGAAGACCCGAGAAATTTCAGGGCCTGTAGTCACAACAGGTTTCTTACACAATTGCCTTCTTGTGGTTTCTTTATTTGAGTGTGGCCAAAACGAAGTGAATATTACGCACAGCTTCTGTTGAAAATTGAGTAGTTGTGCTTATCGTGACGATTACATCGACTCATTGGCTTTTGCCTCCCGGCATGACAGACAATTCATCAAAAAAAAGTGACAAAAAACAGAGAGAGAAGTTGGGCTTGGCTCCTGTGCCGAAAGGGAAAGGGACTAGCCATACGCCTCCGCCTGAACCAACAAATGCATTGCAGAAAGTCGAGGTTTGTGGTTTAACAAGTTTGTTTCACTCAGATAGCAGTCTTTTGAGCATCTGTTCACAAGGATTTTTCGGACGGCAGGTTGAGAAGGCAAAGCAAGATGATGCTTTATCGGATCTTAGCAATGTCTTAGGTGAACTAAAGAATATGGCTGTTGACATGGGAGGCGAACTTGACAGGTCTGAATATGTCCTAATTTATATCCATGTCCTTTCCTACTTGACCTATTAAATGTCCCTGAACTGATACACTTGCTAGCTTTGAGGTTGAAGTTTGACCAAGATTATTTTATCGTTTGGTGAAGTTTGATTGTTTGCCGCGGTTTTCCTGACCCTTGCAACATTCTCTTAGAGGCATAGAACTCTACTTTACACTTAGAGCTAATGTGGTGCATACAGGCAAAACAAAGCTCTCGACCATCTTAGCGACGATGTGGATGAGCTGAACTCTCGAGTGAAAGGTGCCAACCAACGAACTCGTCGTCTGCTTGGCAAATGAAGGGAGAGCAAGAGCAGGCTTCCCGGGCATACCCTCTGATTTGCCTTCCTATGGCTGTTATAGTGTGTTCTCTCTCTTTGTTTTACTAAGCCGAAAACGAAGAATATTTTTTGATAGCTTGTACTACATCAGCAAATGAAATGAACTAATCTTTCTGCAAATTGAATTATTCTTGTTTGGTGATCTTCCAGATTCCCGAATTTCTTGTTACTGGAATACATTTGGCCCTTATGTTGGCACTCAATATGGGTGACGAATGGTTGACAGCACAATTTGCATAATCAGTGCCCCATATAACCAAACTGCACAGCTATTTTCATATGCTAAATGTAGTTCCAAACAATGCATCAAATACACAACGGACAGAACCAATAGAAAACGACTGGAGTGTAAATATATCAGTTTGAATGGCATTCTCTATGATTCTCTCCTCTCTTTTTTATTGCAAACTGTTGTCTTTACCAAAAAGTTTCCACAGGACGATGGCATGAACCGAATTAATAAGGCACATGTCTCCCTCAATAAAAGCTGTAATAGCAAAAGAATGCATGACGACACTCGGTAGCATCTCCAAATCAAACTACAAAATGGAGAAAGCGAACAAAGCTGAGAGGCGAATGGTTTTACCCTGATCAGTTCCTAGATTTGCATCAACATCTAGTCAGGCCAGCAGATTATATGCTTATAAACAGGCAAGAGTGGCAGGCAATGTGTTAAGAAGAACATTTAACGTCTTTCTTAATAATTTCCCATTGGTTAACTTTATCAGAAGTCAGAAGTGCATATTGCCCCAAATTAAAAGTTCAAACATGCGTTGACCGCTGAGTTCTCATTCCTCTATAGAAGCTTTCGGCTTGATGTACATTGTCAAGAATTATACATAAGCCTCTATTATTCATTCTACAGCTGGAATGGATTCAGTGCTTGTTTCTCATTTATAATTTACAGTAGAGATTCTAGCAAATTCAGTGCTTCTTTAATATGAACAATAAAAACAAAGGCATCGCCATTCATCACTTCTCGTTCATGCTGAAATGAAGACTTATTCTTAAGTTCAGTACTTCCCAAGACACGAAATCGTGTAGAGGATACTAAATGCTGTGTATTTACAGAGAAGAGAAAAGTCATATGATACAAACTTCCTTCCAAGGAGGCATCCTACCTTCACCATACACATACAAATGAGCGATTCTGACACCTGAATGCTTGCAAGTACAATATACTGAGATATCAAAGAAGAAAACACCATCTGCCTCTTCCATTGACCGGCATAACAATTTATAGTCTTCATATATCATTGCTCTTCACATGAGTCCAGCTCCCTCTTCCATTGACCAGCATAACAATTTAACGTATTCACGCATCATCGCTCTTCACAGGAGTCCAGCTCCTTTGGGACGCAGCTTTTCTCCTGGCATGTGAGATATAACCAAGAATATACCCCACAAATGCTCCAAGCACCAACACGCTTGCACCTTTAACAAACCATGAGAAAAAGGACTCAGACACCTCTATCTTCGGTTCAGCACCACTAGTACCACTGTTAAGAACCTGTCCAGATGCCAGAATTTCCACCGAGTCATGCACCTCACCATCATGATTTCCAACATAAGAAAGCACAAGCTTCTCCCTTGTAGCTACAAGCCTAGTGTACCCGAATTCACCCCCTCGGTACAACGACCTTTGAGGTTGCGGGTAAATAGGATCCTTCAGATGATCTGGTCTGGGCTGCCAGACGGGTTGCCAATCCTGGCCTGCCATTCCAATCACGAGATGAATCGGCAGTGCCTCCCAATTATCCTCAGCTGGATCTGTACTTCCACAGGTGAAGTTATTAATCGGACAAAACCTTTCATATCTATGGACGTGGCCCCACAATACAAGGGTCACTTTATTCTTCACGAGCAAAGGTTCTAAGTGCTCCATCATTTTCTCCCTAATGGATCTATCTCCAGATTCATAGCTGGTTGTGTACATCGGTCTATGCCCTTGAACTATCACGAAAGGGGTCCTCTTCCGATCCACCGATTCCAAATCAGTCTTTATGAAATCATACTGCTTGCTTCCAGGAAGAAAATTGGTCTCAGTAGACATGTAAAGAAAGTGGACCACTCCCATATCAAATGAATAGTAGAGGTTGCGGGTGGCCGGGGCCTTCATTCCTGTGGGTTCCGAAGAATCGCCAGGCATGTTGAACCTAAGACTGTAAGGTACCCCACATTCACCACCCCCATCCGTTCCATATATCATTTGGGCCCATTCAGGCTTCCAAGGTTGCAATGGCCAATCGTACTCGTGATTGCCAATACACACATGGTATGGAACTTGGGCAGCGACGGGCTCAATCTGAGTGAAGAAATGGTCCCACAACCAAGAGTAACCTCTCGCATAGCTAATATCTCCAATGTGAGACACGAAACTGGGCCTGTTCCCAAGAGCTTCAATGTCGCGGAGGATCCACTTTATGGTCGATATGCTCTCATCTTGTGTGCGGTAGAATGTCGTGTAAGGTGTTGCAGTTCCCAAATCTCCAAATAAAAAGGCTATTGTTTCATCCGAGTCTTTAGCCCTAGGCATAAAGCTGTGCGTTTTACTCCAACCACCAGAGTCGCTCCCAACCTGTTGTGAGAGCATAGACATTCCAATCACTGAGATGAGCAAGTCCCAATCGAATTTCAAGCATGCTTATATCGGTTATGATACTTCTGTAACTGAAAAGATTAATCACACGGAGCACCAAATTCTACTGAGATAGCAGACAAGCCCCATTAACATCATGACAGATTCTATGATTCTATCGCATGTATTTCTCGTCTGAGAGATCCAACAATCATGCATTCACACTGAGAATTCTGCACGAACCATACCGTTCATGGACAAGACCATGCGAAATGATGGAATTCACCGCGCATTTCGAAGGTGGTGAGGCAGCAGCAACTAGCAACTAAACCAGTATCAACATGTATCCAAACCACCATGACAACAGCAAATTCAAAACAATACCATTTTCTCTTAACCATCAATAAGAAATGAAACTGCTGACCCGACACACCAACATGAACGTTAATCTAAAAAGAACAATCAAGCAGTCAACCAAGCAAAACTTCCATTTACACATAATCAAAGAACAAAACCGATCACAAAACTCTTATGGCACAATTCAAACACCAGCTCACCTGATAATAATACCTCACTCCACCCTTCAAATTCCTCATGACCACATCATGAATCCACCCAGGATCCCTCCACCCGACGCTATCGTTCGCCGGCGCGTCGCACATGTCGTCCCTCTCGTACCTCCCCGCACGCGCCGCCGCCGACTTGCCCATCTTCCCTACTCTCTCCCCGTACCTCACGTACCTCCGCTCGCCGTCCTCGGCCACGAACATGACCCGCATCTCGTCCTCCCGATCCGTGTACGCCAGGTGGACCTGCTCCGGGCCGCGGCCCGGCTCGAACCCGGCTTCCACGGATGCGCCGAGGAAGTGCTGCGTCCCGGGCAAGGGATTGTGGTCGTGGTCGAGCCGGCTCCGGTCGACCTCGGACTCGGACCACCGGAAGATCCGGAAGGAGTAGTTGGAGCGGAGGTTGGGCAAGGGGAGGGAGACGGAGCCCGACCCGGAGGAGAGGTGGGCCGGGTCAGAGGAGAGGAAGACGTAGCCGATGAAGAGGTCGTGGGGGGAGTCGGGCGGGGAGTAGATGCCGAGCCAGTCGAGGCCGGAGGGGGAGTCGACGCCGGACCATCGGATCCGGACCGGGTCGCCCGATTTGGAGAGGACCTTGGGGGAGACGGACAGGGAGGGTCCGGATTGGGCTGATGGGTCGAGGAGAGCAAGGAGGGAGATGATGAGGAGAGGGATCATGGCGGCGGCGGCGGTGGCGGCGGCGGCGACGGAGGCGGAGGTGGTGGTTGAGACTGGTGGTTTTGTCAGGCGAATTGGTGGCGTTCGCGGGTCTTGTTTTGGCGTGGAAGGGATGGTGGTGTGAGTTTCGGATTATTTCGGAATGGGATTAAGGAAAGACCAGCGGTCAATTTAAGGATATGCTTCCGAAATATTCTATATCCAATCCATCATGCTAATGATATTTAGTATTCTCCGTAATGAAAGTGTTAATCCTTGTCATGTTTATTCGCCATGTCATGTTGAATATACTTGAACGGATGAGATCCTATTTGGGATTTTCGATGCATACACGTCGTACATAGATATATTCATAGATTATCTAGAAGGGCGCTACTGATTCCATATTTTAATTTCGCCGTTGTTCTATTGTTGAGACGAAAATAGATATTCGGCAAAGGCTTTGCAAATGTTTGTTTCTAGGCACATTTGGAGTTAGCATTTCTCTTTAGCGCACCGGATGTGGGGATCAGGTCATCAGAGTTTTTTGGTTTATAAAGACTTTAAGCATTTCTATTTAATGGATTGGATATGATAAATTGGTGATATGGTGTCTAGAGAGCTTGAGACTAGATCTCGAAGCTTAGCCTAGGTCAATCACACACGCTTATTCCCGAGCCATTTACTTTATCTTTCGGTTATGTTTATTTTCCGAAAAATGAATAATTGTGAAAACATTTGTCTAAAAAATGATCACTTGAGATCGCTTAAAATAATAAGTCAATAAAAAGTATTTTCATCATCGATAATAATTTATGTCTAAAAATTTTATAGATGATAAAAATATTTTATGATCATTCATTTTAATAAGCAGTACAAACGATTATTTTTAGGACATATATCATCTTCTCTGTTACTTTTTCTCATCGAGCATCCATAGCCACATGCCCGAAGCTCAGGTGGCCATGGCTTGCGCGAGCTCCGGTACAAGTGACATCATGGCAGCAAGATGTCAAAGCTCAGTGGCAATGGCTATAAGCTTGAGATCTCCATTTAGGGGCCATGGACGGGAGTTCAAAGCTCGGGCCACCCTGGCCACGAGCTCGAAGCTCAAGTGGCCATTGCCACGAGCTTGAGGCTGAGCTCGAAAAAGCGGCCAAGGGTACCCCAAGCTCCATGGCCAAAGCAGCCATGAGCCTTGGGCTTGAACTCGAGCCATGGTGTACGCAAGAGGAAAGAAGAGAAACAAGTGTTAAAGAGGGGGACGAAAAAGTAATGGAGAGGAAGAGAGGAAATCTTAAAATTTTTGACAAGTGGGCCCGAAGCGACATGTGTCGCACTCTGAATGGACTATTGTAAATATAACATGTCATAATAGTTGTACACAATATTTGCACTTTTGCCAATTCAATCATAAATATTTCAATTTTACCAACTGAGTCATAAACATTTTCACTTCTTGCCAATTGAGTCTTAAACATTTTCACTTCTTGTCAATTGAGTCAATTCAGACAATTTTGGCCAAAAATTACTGACGTTGACATCGGTCGGCCACGTGGTGCTAACGTGAACATTTTAAAACAATATTTTAATAAATTTCTAAATATTTTATGGTTTTTTTCTCTTTTTTTCATTTTCTCTATTTTCTTTTTGGGTTTTGGAGTTAGAGCTAGCAAGTTCGCTAGCCGATCCTCGCTAGCCACAAGTGAGGGCCAGAGACCCTTGCCAGCTGCAAGCGAGGGCTGGCCGACCCTCACCGGCTCTGGGCGAGGGCATTGCAACCCTCACCTAGCCATATCTGGTGAGGGCTTTCAACCTCGCCTAGAGCCGGCGAGGGTTGGCGGGCCACCCTGGCCTGCCCTAATTACAATACCAAAAAAAAACAGAGAAAAAGAAAAAAAAATCATAATTTTTTTAAAAAAAATCATTAAAATGTTATTTAAAAATGTCCACTTCAGCACCACGTGGCCGACCGGCGTCCATGTCAATGATTTCCGATGAAAATTGGCCGAACGGACTCAATTGGCAAAAAGTGAAAAGATTTAAGACTGAAATGACAAAAGTGTAATAAGTTTAGGATCTTTTGGACAATTTTTTTGTCAACTTTTTTCAACTAATAAAAAGGATTACTAACCCCTGACTTCCCCCTCCCATTCCACCCCACTTTTTAATCTTAAGATTGCCGGTTTTAGGATCTTGAGTTAACTTTTCATATATATGTGTGTGTTTATGAAATAATGATATTTTGATTTTGAACGAGAAGAGACATGAATAACAACTTCCTATGATATTTTGATTGTGTGTGTGTATGTTTTAGGCTTTGCAAATGTTTGTTTCTAGGCACATTTGGAGTTTACATTTCTCTTTAGTTCACCAGATGTGGAGATCAGGTCATCACAGTTTTTTGGTTTGTAAGGACTTTAAGCAATTCTATTTAATGGATTGGCTACGACGAATTGGTGATATGGTATCTAGAGAGCTTGAGACTAGATCCCGAAGCTTAGCCTAGGTCAATCACATGTTTATTCCCGAGCCATTTACTCTATCTTTCGGTTCCGTTTATTTTCTGGAAAATGAATGATTGAAAAAACATTTGTCTACAAAATGATCACTTGATATCGCTTGAAATAATAAATCAATAAAAAGTAATTTCATCATCGACAATAATTTATGTCTAAAATATTTTATGATCATTCATTTTAATAAGCGGTACGAACGATCATTTTTAAGATGTATATCATCTTCCCCATTACTTTTTCTCATCGAGCATCCATAGCCATACGCCTCGAAGCTCCGGCGGCCATGGCTTTCACGAGCTTAAGTACAAGTGACATCATGGCAGCAAGATGTCAAAGCTCAAGTGGCAATGGCTATAAGCTCGAGATCTCCATCTAGGGGCCATGGACAGGAGTTCAAAGCTCGGGCCACCATGGCCACAAGCTCGAAGCTCAAGTGGCCATTGCCACGAGCTTGAGGCTGAGCTCGAAAGAGTGGCCAAGGGTACCCCAAGCTCCATGGCCAAAGCAGCCATGAGCCTTGGGCTTGAACTCGAGCCATGGTGGACACAAGAGGAAAGAAGAAAAGCAAGTGTTAAAGAGGGAGAGGAAAAAGTAATGGAGAGGAACAAAGAGGAAATATTAAAATTTTTGACAGGTGAGCCCAAAACAACATGGTTCGTGCTCTAAATGGATTATTGTACATACAACGTGTCATAATAGTTGTACACAATATTTTCTCAGTGTATACCAGCAGTCACATGTTAGTTTGACAAGTGACGAAATATTATTGGAACATGAATGAGCATGTATAGATATGGGTCATCCAACTTTTAAGAAAATTGTCCAAAAAATTCTAAATCTATTGCACTTTTGTCAGTTCAATCATAAACATTTCAATTTTTACCAATTGAGTCACAAACATTTTCACTTATTGCCAATTGAGTCTTAAACCTTTTCACTTCTTGTTAATTGAGTCAATTCAGCCAATTTTAGCTGAAAATTGCTAACGTAGACGCCAGTCGACCACGTGGCGCTAACATGAACATTTTTAAATAATATTTTAATAATTTTCTAAATATTTTATGGTTTTTTTCTCTCTTTTTTTCCTTTTCTCTGTTTTCTTTTTGGGTTTTGGAGTTAGAGCTGGCAAGTTCGGTGGCCGATCCTCGCTAGCCACAAGCGAGGGCCAGTGACCCTTGCTAGCCACAAGTGAGGGTTGGCTGACCCTCACCGGCTCTGGGTGAGGGCATTGCGGCCCTCGCCTAGCCATATCTAGTGAGGGCTCGCAGCCATGCCCAGAGCCGGTGAGGGTTGGTCGGCCACCCTCGCCAGCCATAACTTCAATACCAAAAAAATAGAGAAAAGGAAAAAAAATTGAAAAAATTATTAAAATGTTATTTAAAAATGTCCACATTAGCGCCACGTGGCCGACTGGCGTCCACGTCAATGATTTCCGACGAAAATTGGCCGGATTAACTCAATTGGCAAGAAGTGAAAAGATCTAGGGCTGAAATGGCAAAAGTGCAATAAATTTGGGATTTTTTGGACAATTTTTTCCCTAACTTTTTGCGACTAATAAAAAGGATTACTAACCCCTGACTTCCCCCTCCCTTTCCACCACACTTTTTAATCTTAAGAATGCCGGTTTTAGGATCTTTCAATCAATTAATTTAACTTTTCATATATATATATATATATATATATATATATATATATATATGTGTGTGTGTGTGTGTGTGTGTGTGTGTGTGAAATAATGATATTTTGATTTTGAACGAGAAGAGACAGGAATAACAACTTCCTATGGTATTCTAAGTGTATTTAATATGGCGAGGAAGGAGAGTGCTTCCAGCGTCCAAGGAGAATTCGAAACTTGATTTCCAATGGAAACCCTACATCAAAACTCCGAAAATAATGCTAGTAATTGATAAGTAAGCTTCATTTAGACCCAACACAAAACTAAATATCCTCGATGATAATTCTAGTATCAATATTTGCGGCGATCGAGCCAGTCAATCGATTATTTTATAATGAGGTATAGTGTATATATTGATGGTATGAGATATACGCTTTGAATTTTAAATTATCTTTAACTCTATGAATCAACCGAGATACATACATCAAGGATTATACAATCGATTCCTATTCGAACCAAATGAACGATTATTTGATGCACAGGGAATTAGGGGTCTAATTGGATTATTGTTAGTTATAATTTGAGCCAAACACGATTATTCTCGAATAAAAATTTCATCTATCACCTAGCATCGTTGAACAGACAGAACTCCATTTTGTCCCTAATAAGGGAGATGCTTTGAAATGGCCTAGGTATATCATTCAAGGACAAATGAAAAATTATGCCCGATTAAGCTCTAAGTAGTAGATACTCATATATCGCATATTTGATCGGGTCTTTTGATGATGTGAGATTTACATAGTCGCCGTCGAATGCGTGATATGTACGTTTGAAGGTTCATCGCCACTTACGTATAGTCAAATTTCGGCCTTATCCTAACTTTTTCTTTCATACTAAGAGAGGACACGAAATTGAAAACAAAAGGAAGCTAAATACTTAAGAGACTTAAATGTTACTATAGATGATGGAACGAAGGCAGTGAAATAGTGATGGCATTCAGTTGGTTTTTCCCCTTTACTATGCACAAATAGAGAAAATGATGCAAATGGTCCCTGAAATTTAGCCCAATGTGCAATATGATTGAACATTTTCATATAATGTAGGGACTAATTTGAACACGTATAAAAAATTCAGGGACCATATTGAATAAATTAAAAGTTCAAGAATCACATTGCGTACTGGGCCAAAGTTCAGGGACCACGTTACACAAATTAGAAGTTGAGGGACCACATTATACATTGAACTAAAATTCATGGACCATTTGTGTCATTATCCTGTGAAAAATCTAAATTCACAGTCTTCTGGTCTCGAATATACGGTAGAGCCATGGTACGATCGCATTTCCCCCCGCACCAACACATTGAACGTGACTAGTGTTATTATCAGTAGAGGGATGGTTGAATCTTTGCCAACTATAGTTACCCCCATCGGCAAAAGGGCAATAAATAAAAACCCTAAGCTAGCTCTTTTATGTTCCCTTCATGTGTCTCTCGCTTCGCATTAAACTCTTCCGCATCACCTCCGTCTCGCTCTCTCTCTCTCTCTCTCTCTCTCTCTCTCTCTCTCTAAAGTACCCATCTTCACATCAACCCCAATTTGAAAGTTTTCCGAAAGCCTCTCGGAAGCAAAGTGCAGCCGCCAACCATGAAGAGACCTTCATCTTCACCTTCTTCGTCCAACCCCTGCAACTCTGCAGCTACAACCAAGTTCTTGATCTTGACCTTGCTTCTCTTCCTCCACCCCGTAATGTCCATGTCGGCGGGGACGCCGGTGATGATCTCCCGCTCTTCCGGCTCATTCGGGAAATCTTGGAGGAGCCACAACGGCCACCAACCCCACCACCACCTCCATTATTCCTGCGATCCCTCGTCCCGCGAAGATCCGCCGCATTACTCCAATCCTCTGTGCTTCCATCTCGAACGAATCCGCCGCCGCCGCCACCGCCAGGCCCCGCCGCCGCCTCCCGACGAGATTGACCCCAGATACGGCGTCGACAAGAGGCTAGTCCCCTCCGGGCCTAACCCCCTTCACAACTGAAAGTATACTCAAGAAAACCTTTCTTGCATTTTCTAGTTTTCTTTCTTTTTCTTTTTCGGTGGTTTGAACTTCTTTGATAAGTATGGTAAGAGGAAATGCGCTCTTTGCAGCACCGACCCTCTTTTTCCCCCTCGAGTGTCAGCGGGAAAGGAATTTAAGGGGCTTGACGGGTACGTGCAAATTTATTGCTGATGAGGCAAGAAGATCAGAGAGGCACACATGCATGGCCATTGCTAAGCCTACACACCATCGTTTTCAATAGTTCGAGGCTTTATATATTTGTTTTCTTCCCTCTAGACTTCTGCAGAATGTAGTGGCGCCATTTCCACGCTTGTCTTTGTCTTGGTTTATTCCATGAAAGCGAGAGAGAGAATTTCACGGAAAAAGACGATAAAGCAGAAACAAGCATGGAAATGGTCGATGAAACCCTAGCAGATGTAGAGTGTGTATTTACTATATAATTCAATTCGTGTGTTTCTGGTTTTTTTCTTTGTTGGGTTTTTCTGGGGGTGGAGAGAGGTTTGGTGGGAAGGCGGGTTCAAGAGAAGCCCATGAGTTCAATTAATTTCAAAGCTGCTAGGGTTAAGGTGATGTCATGTCGCCTCAGTTTGGGCGTTGTGTATGGTCAAAAGGAAGGGAGAAAGAGGCAAAGTTTTTCGTCTCTTGCAATTACTACACTCAATATATGTACAGCTTTTTGCTTTTACAGTTGCTCTTTAAGCCGCGAACAGTTTGTCCCTGTTTTTGTTCGAATCTCTTTCCTGATCGAGCATTGAGGGACCTTGAAGTGTCCGATGGGTGATGGTATCAAGCTGGGGCGATCTTCCGAAAGCGCGCTTTGAATCGATTTACGTTTCACAAGATCACGATATTGCCCACGGTGCGATCTCAATCGCAGTTCGCAGACACATCCGTTTACCTCTGGGGAGGGAGAGGGGTGTTGTGGTCTCAAGGGGTGTACATCGGGTCGATTCGATCTCCCTAATTCTAGACGGGTTCGATTTCCATAGGCCGATTCTCCAATGCGACATATCTTCCGGGTGAAGCTCTTATGATCCATATGAACGGGGGAAGAGTGTACTTTAAGCCTTGTTTGCTATTACTAATTCGAGAAAGCAAAACCTAGTGAACGCCCGCACTATATAATGCACTTGTGATGATGGCTCATTATCTTGGAAATGATATACCATGATGTGAACTTGCGTTTTGAGATTTATAATGCGTGTCGTGATCTCAAGGGGTGTACATCGGGTCGATTCGGTCCCCCCAATTCGAGATGGGTTCGATTTCCATCGGCCGATTCTCTGACACGACCCCTCTTTTGAGTGAAGCTCTTCCGGTCCATATGAGTAGGGAAGAGTGTCCTTTTAAGCCCCGTTCGCTTATACTAATTTGAGAAAGCAAAAACCCTTGAACGACTATGCTACAATAATGCACCTGTGACGATAGCTCCTTCTATCAGAAATGATATACCGTGGTGAAAGCAAAAAAATGATAGAGAAAATATATGCGAATTTGCATATCGAGATTTATAAATTGAAAAATATTCGAGTATTTATGATTAGAAAAAAGTCAACGGGTATATAACGCAAAATTTAAATTAAGCAAAGTAAAACTGAGTATATTCTTCGTGTTAATTGCCTGTCATGCTATCATGGTGAAACGTACCCTATTTGCTAGAGACAGTGAGGGAAGCAAGCTCTTGTCGGCCCTTTACTTATCATCTCTTAAGCATAGCTTTAATCGAAAGTGTAATTTACTTCTCTGACAAATCAGTAAACGCAACAAAAGGCATGTGGAACCCAAAAATTAATGATGCGGCAGGATAATTCAGAGCAAATTTAATATGCCAACGAAAAAAATTCGAATTGATGACCCCACAAAAAGCATATCAAAAATTGAAAAATATTTGGGAAATGCTGAGCTAACCTTACTTTGAAACATTTAAAGAAAACGATGATTTTTGTACAGACCGCTTAAACTTGTTTGCTCAGTTTCTTTTGGAAAAATTAGAATTGAAAACTCTCACTTGGTTGGATTTGCTTGAATAAGAAGAATTAAAAACAAAAATACAAACATAAGGAAACATATACTATTGGGTTGGGTTTGCTTAGAGGCAAGTAAATTACACAGAGTAGGATGTAAATAAAAAGTAATTTTTATGATTAAAAAAGGGAAAAAAGAGCCGAAAGAAAAAATTCATCAAATTTCGATAATGTTAAGGATAAAATAGTGTGGCAAAACATCTCGTACTATTATATCATTATTAACTATTCATTTCGTTTCATGTCGTAATCAACCTATTCCCAGTGTGATGACAAAAGGTTTTTTTTGTCAAAAAATTATGAAAGATTGTCAATTTCTAGTTGACAGCCTTGTATTATGGCATGTTCGATTTAGGTTTGGATTTTTCAAGAAATTCATATCATAATTCAAGTCATGTTTTCTTTTTGTTATATCGGAAATTGTGATCCTTAGTATGAAACAGTTTATATTCATGTTACTTCGTACATCACATTGTAATTTGATTTTTTTATTCTATTAGTTATTAAAATCCAAATCAAGAGAGATAAGTAATTTCTTTCAAATAAAAGAGTTTGTGTTCTATGTATCTTTATGGACGAAAGAAAACTTTGAAAAAATTAAAAGTCCAATTTATCTATATTAGGGAAAATTTCAAAAAAGGGCCCGAAGTGAAGTCATTTTCTCAAATAAGGGCATGAAGTGGACATTGTGTCAAATTAGGGCATGAAGTGGCCAAATCGTTTCAAATAAGAGTCTGAAGTGGCCAAATCGTCTCAAAAAAGGACATGTGGCTGGCCGATGACTATTCCGTCGCCGGAAAAGGGGTATTTTAGTAAAAAAAAAATTATAAGTATATTTTTTTTACATTTTTGACTTTCCTTTTCTTTTCCTTTTTCCTTTTTTCTTCTTCCATCCCCAATCGTCACTGCGCCTGGCCGGCGACCTCCACCGACCTCAGGCAAGGGCCGCCCTCGCCGACGTCGGGCGAGGGCCGCCCAGCCCGCGTCTGGCAAGGGTCGTTCGACACCAGCATGGGTGACCCTCGCTCACCCAGGCGAGGGCGGCCTCCGCTTGAGGCCAGCGAAGGGAAGAGAGGAAAAAAAAAGAAAAGGAAAAGGAAAAGGGAAAAAAATCAAAAAAGTAAAAGATGAAAATACCCTTTGGCCGTAAGGTTAGGTCCTTATTCGAGACTGATATGGCCACTTCAAGCCTTTATTTGAGAAAATGAGAGCACTTCAGGCCCTTATTTGAGACAAAGTCCACTTCAGGCCATTTTTGGAATTTTCCCTCTATATTATGCATATATTGGATATTTAATTTTATTTATTTATGAATTCTCAAATATCATTTATTTTATTTTGGACCAATATTCCACCATCTAAATTTCGCAATCAATTACCCCAAGTATTTTTTTTTTCTTTGAATAATGTCATCGGATTTATTTCTTTAAATATTGCACACATGCAAAAGCAATGATTTTCAACGACAAATTAGTATTTGGTCGCCCATGATAAACAAAATAGAATAAAAGGTTCCAATTGCACTGTCGCTCATTGAGAGCAACAATACCGTTATGCAAGCAAAGTCCAAATTATTTTTGGTTAGCTATTAGAAATAGAGGATGTATTATCCTCTCTTAATTTCTTGGATATGTCATGCATTAATGATAACTCGAACAGCTACACGAGGATATTTTAGGGCGCGCATGGTAACATTTCTATTTCTCTGTTTTTCTATTTTTCTGTTCCCGGGAACAGGTTTGGAACAGAAATCCGTTTGGTAACGCAATTTCATTTTTCTATTTCTGGAAAAAATTTCTATTCCAGAAATAGGTTTGGAACAGAAATCAGAAGTAAAAAAAAAATTACTTTTCTATTTCTGGAACAGAAATGAGAAATAAAAACTCTTCTTATCGCTTGTCCTTGCTACTAGCCAGTTACCCCCTTGCCACTCGCTATTGCCGCCTCCTGCCATCGCCGGCCGCCTCCTGCCGTCGGCTGCCTACCGCCGGCATCCTTCGCCGACCGCCTCCTCCCACCGTCATCCTCCGTCGTTCGCCACCGTCCAATGTCAGCCGCAACCCGCCCACCGCCGCCTCCCGCCGTCCTTCGCCGCCGTCGTCTGCCTCCTGCCCGTTGGCCGCCTCTTGCCGCCGACCACCATCCTCCGCCACCCGACGGTCGCCTCTTGCCGCCGACCACCGTCCTCCGCCGGCTGTCACCCGCCACCGGCCGCCGTCCTTTGTAGCCGGCCGCCATGCTCTACCGCCCGACGATGGCCGCCCTCCGCCGCCGGCCACCTCTTACCGCCGGCCGCCCACCACCGACCGCCGTCCTCCACCGCCAACCGCCGTCCTCCACCGCCAACCGCTGTGCTCCATCGCCCGACGCCGGCCGCCCTCCGCCCCCGGCAATCGTCGCTGATATTCGCCGCCAGCCGCCATGCTCCACCACCCAACTCCGACCACTGGCCGCCGCCGATCGCCTCCCACCGCCGGCAGCCTCTCGCCGCCAACCGCCGTCATCCGTCGCCACCGGCCGGCATCCTCCCACCGTCGGCCACCATCCTCTGCCCCCCACCGCCACCCGCCGTCCTTCGCCAGCCGCCCGAAAAGGAGAAATTTTATATCGTTATCAAATGAATTTCTTTTTCGGAAATAGAAATTTTGTGTCGTTATCAAACATCCATTTTTGCTCAGAAACTCGTCCACGGAATAGAAATAAAAAAATCTATTTTTGGCCAGAAATTGATTTCTGGAATAGAAATGTTATCATGCGCGCCCTTAGTCTCTCGCTTTGAAAAGGAGAAGATGGCGAGAAAGCTCGCTCTCTAAGAAAAAGGACGGGAATGGAGATCGGAGATGTGGATGTTAACTAACGTGCCCCGTCTCGTCAAGATCCTCGCTGAAGTACATAGACTTAATTAGAGATGATCAATTCCAGAATGATTAGTTTTCATATAAAACCCTGAAATTTACCCGGTTAGAGTCGATTTCCAAATTTTGAAACCATAAATCAACTCCGAAAATTACTGGATCTAGGCCGATTCCATGGTTGATCCGGAAACCAACCTACTTTCTTTTTCCTTTCTATTTCGTTTTTTTAAATTAGGCATGTTTTGTGATGTCAAAATTTCCCATAAAAAATAAACAAAAGACCAAATAAAATATTTCACTGTACGAAAGTAGAAAGTTCTACTCGATATCTGGCCTTGAACTTGAATCGAGAATCGAATTCGTTCAAGGCCGGTTCCCAAATTTTTAACCCGAGAATTGAAACGATCCTTCTGTGAAGGAGCTTGGAACCGATCAAGTGAAGTCGGTTTGGTTAGGTTCGGTTCACCAATTGAACTAGCCTGATTTGCTCACCCCTAGTTTTGATCGGCAAGTGTGAATAAGGTTCACATTACCAGTTCAATAAGAAAGCTACACTTCGCTTTTGCTCAGCAAATAAAGATTACATCTGCAAATTGAAACAATCATGCAAATCGGGTACATGTGCATAATCCAAAAGGCTCATTAAACACAAGGCTTAGCGTACGTTTGATTAAACTTTGGAGAAATGTTTTCGGGAAAATGCAAATGCTTCTGGGTTAAAGTGATTTTTCAAAATATAAGTGATGTTTAGCAAACGCCATGTACATTTGGCTGAGAGATTTTGGAGCCCCAAGGTCTTTGGCAATGCCCAACTAAACGCACCTCGTAAAGGACGTGGTGGCGGGCTAGCTACGAGGCAACAAGCCAAAAGGCTCATTAGTGAAAATCGTTAACCGCGTATACTTATAGTTATCAATATTTACTTATCATCCAAAAAAGTTAAAAATTACAAGAAATTTTGTGGGATCATAATTAACTATTCCAAAATATTAAGAAAATAGGTAACAGGAGAGGTACATAAAGGTTTCGTAAGATTTAAATTCATGATTTTCTATTCTGATATCACGTGAAATTTTGTGGATGAATGCATAATTTAATAAATAAATATTCTAACCCGAGTATTTGAGCATAGTATCCGGTTTACGGGACACACATTATTATTATTATTATTATTATTCGTCACGGGAAAAATGAATAAAAAAATATAAAGAGCATGCGAGCAATACCGCGTATAAAGCCAATTTCTTCTATTTTTCTTATTATGCCCATATTATCATTTTCAATAAAAAAAAATTTCAACATAAAAATCAGAGAAAATTGAACCAGCTCGTCGGTGGTGATGATCCTCGAGCCCTTCACGCTTTTCCAGATCTGAGACAACCTCCACTGCCGGACTGATCAAATTCCCAATCTTCCACTTCGCCAACAAGACGACGAAGAAGACGAAGAAGAAAGAAGAAGCAGAAGATCATCAATTCAACTCTCGGCGTCGATCCCTCGAACTCCACGCAGATCCGAGGCGCCCCTCCCATGGCGCGCGCCCCGCTCGCGATCCTCGCGATCCTCGTCTCGCCGTTGCTGTTCTCCGCCGTCGCCCTCTCCAAAACCCTCAAGCGCGACGGTAAAAAACCCCCCCGATTCCGATCGATTCGGCGCCCATTCTCGCTTCGGATTTGGTCGAGCTTCATTTCTATCTAGCTGCAGTTAGCTGGAGGGTCGTTCCTGCTTGATTGATGGATGGTTGTTGCTTCGGCGCGGCTTCTCGAATGCCGTGAATGCCTTTCTTTTTCTTCTTCTTTCTTCTTTTTTTTAAATGCGGTGGTGAACCTTGGCGAATCTTAGGCAGTTTTGTGGATTCTTTTTGGGGTGGGGGGGGGACGGGTGGGTTCGAGGGCGATTTGTTGACGCGGTTGCTTCGCTTGAAATGCGGTTGCAGTGAAGGCGTTGAATGAGATCAAGGCGTCGCTCGGGTGGAGGGTGGTGTACTCGTGGGTCGGGGACGATCCGTGCGGGGACGGCGATCTGCCCCCTTGGTCCGGCGTGACGTGCTCCTCTCAGGGAGATTATAGGGTCGTGACCGAATTGTAAGCTCTTGCGATTGTTCTCTTTGGGATTTCTTTGTGAATTGGCCGTTAGTGGGGCTCTGTTAATGTCATTTTGTGCGTTTGCGTAATCAGATGGATGGGTTTGATCCTTGTCTATATGTCGGAATTGACCGGTTTTTTGCCCTACAGGGAGGTTTATGCAGTCTCAATCGTAGGGCCTTTTCCAACAGCGGTTACCAATTTGCTGGATCTGACCAGGCTGTAAGTCTCCGTGTGTCGTCGCTGCTTCTTTCCGTCGTGAGTTTAGCTCACTAGACGCGTAACATGTGAAGTTGTGCCATGATTCAAGATGTTAAAGTGCTGAAATTTTGATGACTCAGTTTCCTGTTTAAAATTGCACATGCGCATACGTTTGTCGTTTCGCAGTTCCACTTATAAATTACTATCTCTTAAACAAAACACTGGGAGACTGGAGTTTCTTCCTGAAAAACTGAGTGTTGAGTCCTCGACTTTTCTGTGTCTTAATTGCACAGAATAATTAGGTTATTTATTATCATATTATCAATTGATATGTCTGTCTCCACCGGCAGGGATCTCCATAACAACAAATTGACAGGGCCTATTCCTCCTCAGATTGGACGGTTGAAGCGTCTCAGAATACTGTAAGATTGTTGGCTTATGGATGAATGATTCCTCATATTTGCTTTGCTTCGGTGCTGCAGCAAATTTTGTAAAGCTGTTTGACTCAATATAGTAGAACATCATGTCCAGTGAGTATCAGTGGACTACCTGTTGAGGTTTTTAAGGCCTTATGACTGCCATATGATAATTTTCAGAGGAAATACCCTTCCTTGGAATTTTTTTAATGCACTGGTCATTGTATATTGTGTCTGTGCCTTTGAGTCATCTTACTCAATCTCTGTTATGTCGCCAGTAACTTACGATGGAATAAGCTGCAAGATGTGATTCCTTCGGAGATTGGTGAACTGAAGAGTCTGACACATTTGTAAGTTATTTCTCCTCTGTGACTATGATTATAATGGTTCTGCTATACTCTACAAGGTGAGGGCAGATTGTTTTAACAAGGGCACTTCACCGCGTGCTACTTCTTTCCTTCCTGTGCACCTGACAAGCCAAGTTTCTGCAGATATCTTAGCTTCAATAACTTTAAGGGGGAAATTCCTGCGGAGCTTGCTAATCTTCCTGAACTTCGATATCTCTATCTGCAAGAGAACCGTTTGACGGGACGAATTCCGCCAGGATTGTGCAACTTGCCAAATCTGCGTCACCTGTAAATTTTTCTATTCATCGGGAAATCTTTTAATAGAGCACTCAACTTATTCTTACTTGTTACTAATCCCATTTCTATATTGTGCTTCCATAGGGATGTTGGTAACAATCATTTGGTAGGTACTATGAGGGAACTGACACGAAATGAAGGCTGCTTTCCAGCTTTGAGGAACTTGTAAGTACAATTGCTGGCAAGTCTGTAGTTATTAACTCTGGAATCTTGGTATGTTTTTGCTTCTAACAAACTCATTCCATCTGAACATGGCAGTTATCTAAATAACAACTATTTTACTGGAGGCATTCCAGCACAGCTTGCTAATGTCACCAACTTGGAAATTTTGTAAGTATCATTTAGTGCCTCCTCTCATCATTGTTCTTTTCTTTTTAAATGTGCAAATATCTAAAATACCTATTAGTCCATAATTTACTGTTTTGGATTTACTTCTCTTACCCTAAGTCTTTCATGGCATTGATTGCTCTGTTGGTCGCAGGTATTTATCCTTCAACAAAATGTCCGGAATTATACCAGCCGAAATTGCTCATATTCCTAAACTAACATTCTTGTAAGTTGCCTTTTCTGTACTTATAACACTTTGGGTTGCCTGGAGGATTCACTTAAAAAAGGTTTATAATCATGACTAGTCAGTTTTGTATGTAGATATGCCTTGTATTTACAACGCTAGCAGTTTCTTTGGCAATGTTAGTAGTAGCACTGTAAAGCTGTGTACTCTAGACACATCGAATGGTGTATACAATAGCCGTATCGTGTAGGTAATAGAACTTTCTTTGTGAAGAGAAACTGTTTTAGTCTGTCAGAGATATAAAAGAACAGAGAGTAAAAGAAAGACAATCAAAATGATGCAATATGAGAAATAAGCAAAAGTGGAGCATAAATCTCATGTACGCTCAATCGCATTATCACGTCGGATGCCTAATGGTTTGCTTTTTAATTAATATTTCCTGGAATGCTTTTGCTTAATGAATACTCGAAGTAAAAACAGTTTAGAGCCAATGAACATTTTCTCTTTTTGAGGTTGAATTCTTGGTCGTCTTCTATATACACCACTTGAGTTGTTTTTGGTATGTAAGATTTTTTGAGCCTTAACTTTGTCATTTTCTTGTAATTATTTCCACACGTTAGCATGGTTGCCATCCTAGCATGAGCTAACTAAAACAAGGACATGTTTCTTTGTTTTTACTTTAATCTGTTTGCAACTTATTCATGTTGAAGTTTCTTTGTTGATCTCAGATATTTGGATCACAATCAATTTTCCGGAAGAATTCCTGATGCTTTCTACAAACACCCATTCTTGAAAGAAATGTGAGTCCCTTTTGGCACCCGATAGGATAGGAATCTCTCATTTGCTCGATGTCCTCCTACTTTGTAACTCCTAGCATTAATTTATGATTATCTGCATATTGTGCAGGTACATCGAAGGAAACTCATTCCGACCAGGTGTAAAGCCAATCGGAGTTCACCGAGTTCTTGAACTTTCTGACTCCGAATTTCTGTTTTAGTTGAAGAGAACAACACGAGCTTTTGATTACATAGGATCATGTCAATACCTGGGGAAACTAGTTTAATTAGCTGATGCAAGCCAAATGGTGATGTTCGTCACGCAATATTTTTGTGCAATAGGGTTAATGATTTTGTTCATGTAGCTCAAGTGAGTCCATTCATCATCTTTAATTCTCAGTTTCTTTTGAGGTGGGAACTCGCAATGTTTTTTATCAGTCCAATCAATTATCATCGATCGAAGTGATCGAGTCATGGTACTTACAGCTACCAGTAAAAGAACTTGTTGACGTTACTTCTCCCAAGTGGTTAACTAAGTTTGGTCTCAACTTCTCTTCACTTCTGTTGATTAACATTCAGGGAAATTGGCTTTGTTTAAACTATAGTACACTGCACTGCGAACTGATCTGGTCGCGTGCTCACCGTATCCTACAAGTTCGTGCGGCAAGAAAGCCACATTATTGTGGTCTCACCACGGCATTCTGTTGCTGGCTCTCGAGCACCAAATGTTGGACTGGGAATGAACCAGTCTCACCATTTTTTGAGGGTGTGAATTTGGAAAAGTTGAAAATTTGCAAACGAAGCAAGAAGCACCGCCAATTGTCTATCTCCAGATCCATAGCGTGAGTTTTATCAGAAAAGCACCTACTGGATAGGTAAAAAAATTCTATGCCCAACAGCTGACCTGTGTCCACACATGATTTTTGTATTTCCGGATTTTCATGCATTTGGCTCGTAGAAAATGATCAGACAAGATAAAAGGAAATATGCACGCTTCAAGTTAAGAAAATGAATTTTTAACTTGACAAGGGGAAATCATTTTTCTTTACGATGGAATTTTCTCCGAAACAAAACGCACCCTCAGATTTCATCCTAAATTACATCGCTTCGCTACCTGGAGTTTAGAAATCCTAGTAAAGCCATGGTGGTGTCTTCACATAAAAATGGGTGGATTTTAAATGTATTTAATAATTAAATTATCAGCAACAAAGAAGTCGCATCCGAGCTTTCATAGCTCAGTTGGTTAGAGCACCCGTTTAGTAAGCGGGAGGTCTTGAGTTCGACTCTCAATGAAAGCACAATTCCCTTTGGTTTTTTCTTTCCCTTTTTTGGGGGAAGAATTACACCCGACCCGCTCTGGCAAGAAGGCTTTATGTGTTTGGTATCAAAACAAATCCATATGTGTTTTGAAAAACTGATGCTGGAAACAGATTTTTTAATCTATTTCGACGTATATTTGAGAAGACGCATATAGGCACAACATATCGTAACAAATTTACAGCCTGTCCCTAATGCCGATCTCTTTTTGGTTTCGAGTTCCCATAATTTGGATTTAAATTTGAGAAAAAAACAGAGAAAGATCGAAATATCGCGAAATACCCTTTTAAGATAAATTTAGGAGAAAAGGGAAAATTTATCTACTAGAAACAATTGCAACCACATCTACGTGAAACCTCTTGCCTTTATATTCGCAACGTGACACTTCGGTTCGAAATCGCTCTATGGCACACATAAATTCGCCACCCATTCACCCAATGAGCTTGAACATGTTGATTTTCGTTCCTCGGATTTTGATGATTGTTTTCTTAAAGTTTGAAGAAAGTACGTAAAAGTATATTAGGCAATTTCAAATATTACTTATGATATTAAATCTATTCATTTACTTGAAATTATATAGAATGGGCGATATATATCATCACACAAAAATAATCGAATTTGAAGTATGGTTTATTTCATGGTGTAAATAAATAATTTCAAACAAATTCTAAATTTATGAGTTAAATGGGAAAATCAAGCCAGCTAAAAATATATGTTCTTACTAAATAAATTTTTATTTAGAGAATATCTCTTTTCATTGAGTGAATAAATTGTACTTAGAAACTCACTTAATTTAGAGAACTCAACATGTATGCAGTCATATTTCCTATATGCTTCAGGAACATGAATTTACTATGAGATCGAAAAATTATAAATATCAAAAGATCCTAGCTTATTTTTAAAAAAATAACTTTTCGCTAGTTTATACATTTTACTTTATGCTTTTGGACTTCACTTAATTAAGTACTAAGCTTATTCCCAGTCAAGAAAATCTATTCAGATAAGAACTGAACAAAGTAAACTGATTTGATAGTCCACTTGCATTAAATTTGTAGATTCTTCTCCAGGGATAAGTTCTAACAAACATTCAAGCAATTTAATTCAGTAAATGGAGAAAATTTACAAATAGATCAATTGACTTAATCCTTCTTTTAAAAAAAAAGTAAAACGAATCAATTCAAAGTATCTATATGTCTATAATAATAATTGACTTAATCCTTCTTTTATTATAGACATATTTTTTTATAATAAGACAATTCCGATAACTCAAAAATAAGGTTGAATTTGCAAACAGGCTAAGGGTATTCAAACTCTTTTTTCCTAAAAAATTTTCACCATATCTCTATTTCAACTTGACTTTGTTTTAAATTTTCATGCACTCTTTTTTTTATTTCGTAATCGAATATTTTCTCTACTCAATAGAAAACCACCTCAAATAACGAAAAAAACTAAACTATATCCAATATGATTGCGACCAGCGCGAATATTCAAAATAAATAATGATACAAACGAGATTAAAAACGAAGCGGTAATCATCTCTTCTATTGAAAAAATAGAGTTCCGAGGTATATCTATTTGGATATGCACGAAACAGAAGATAATAACAACGCGGACTATATCTAAACAACTTCTTGTAGGATAACACTTACCAGACATGTCGTTGCCGATCTTACAAGAGCATATGTATATATTTACGATGTGATGCTCTCAAGTTTCTTGTTTAGCAGTCGACAATGGAGTCCAAGGTGGGGCTAGGCTTGGTTTCTCTTCTTCTCCTACTCCTCTCCTCGCTGTTCTCGCCGTCGTCGTCTTCAGCAGCAGATGATGTGAAGGTGGCGGTGAAAGGAGAGGCCGCCATTGCCGTGACGGACGACAGCTTCATATGCGCAACCCTGGACTGGTGGCCCTCTGACAAGTGCGACTATGGCCAATGTCCGTGGGGATCGGCCGGCATTCTCAACCTGGTATTCTTAATTTTTCATTTAGTTACTTTTATTTCTTTGTTTTTCTTTTTGGGAATATGGTATATCGAAAAGTAAACATGTTTTGTTTTGTGGGTGTTTTGTGAATGTGGTGACAGGATTTAGACAACAAGATCCTCTCCAATGCTATTAAAGGTAAACTTAATTTCATTCTCATTAGTTTATTTGTTCGAGTTTTTTATTATGTTTATCTGGTTTTAGTGTTGAAGCTGTAGATTTGTCCCTAACTTAGGATACACGGCTTTCATTATTATTATTCGGTCAGATAATTCGACGATTCGATTCTCGACAATTTTGATTTGTAGTTGCTGACAGTCCCATATTATTTTATTCGAGTTAGCTTATCCGATTGCTCATTGGATTATCCTTATATTGAACTATTAAAAAAAAGAATAGCATGAAGGAAATTAAAAGAATAAAGAAATAAACTTATGCAGATTTGATCTAGTTTGGAAAAAAAATGGACTTCGATTTCTATAAAGATTGAAAAGATCTAAATTCAATTTTAGAACCGAGATGGAATTAAGGAATGACCTAATTGTTTCAACTATATTAAGTTTATAACCTTCGTACCAATTCATATTGGCTTTCGTAAGAGAACATGGATTTTTATGAAAATAATTCCTAATTTCTTTTCTTATTTTTACTTTTCACTGTTCAATAGTAATAGTAAACTTGATGGCTGGTTAAGAACACATATACCTTTATTTATATACGATGGTTATTCTGTTCATCCTATCTGCAGTGAAAGAATGTTGGAATGGAAACTATGATAGCAATACATGGCTAATCACATTTAGCGAGCTAAACAATCGAGTTGAAATATCAAAGTCGCTGAAAAATTACGAGCAAAGCGAGATTTTCTTGGTTTATTGGGCTACGTAGTCTTTAATAGTTAAGTTGTGCACAAATCTTTTTCAAGTTCGATGAGCAATGCATGTAAAGAAGGATGCAACCCCATAAGAATTTGAAGGGGTTGAGATGTTGATTTCAAGCAAAGTGATTAATCCTTTTCTCTCTATTTTCATATGAGGATAAGCATAATATGACATCAAATAATGCCTAATAACCAAGCAACCAGCATAAATCCATTTTGTGTATCAATATCGATGTATAATCTACTTATCATGTGTAAATTGTCACAAACAGTGCAAGCGCAACCACTCTAGATGTATCGAGTGGCATGAAATTTGATAGTTGAAAAGTATATTGTTGTTAAGAGGCATACATGGAATTTGGCTACTGCTGAAGACGTTCTGAACTCCGTGAAGATCTGGGTAACATGTTTTGCTACAAGTTATCATCCCATAGCTTAGGCTGATCTCTGGTCCAAGTCCAAACTATAGAGTGAACTTCATTGTTGTACATCTTGTGACCGTAAGGTTTCATTGTCATTGCGAATTGCAGCATTTAACCCTCTGAGAATACGAGTCGGAGGCTCATTGCAAGACCAGGTCGTATACGAGCATACGCATTCGTACAACAAGAAATGCCCCGAGTTCGAGAAGAAGGACGGCGGCATGTTTGGATTCAGCGAGGGTTGCCTCGGCACGCAGAGATGGGACCAGCTTAATTACTTGTTCAACCAAACAGGGTATTGCTATTGCCCCCTTAGACAAATACTAGTCCCAATAGGCAGCAAATAGTAAAATGTAAGTACTTTGCTCTTGTTGTGAAATTGCAGTGCTCTGGTAACATTTGGCTTGAATGCCCTCAATGGGAGGACGAGGTCCAAGCAATCCGACAGCCTCTTTGTCGGGAAGTGGAAAAACGGCAATGCCCGCCATCTGATGCGGTACACGCACCACAAAGGTTACAAGATCGATTCGTATGAATTAGGTGAGAGGCCATATATATATATGTCACTGATGTCCATATTCACGTAAATTTCGGTCCTGTGAAGCTTGCATGGTTGGATCCTGTCATGACTCGATTATGTGCCTTCTCAGGAAATGAGCTGTGTGGATCTGGGGTCTCTGGGAAACTCACGGCGGAACAGTACGCGGAAGACGTTATTAAGATGAAGAAATTCCTGATGAAATTGTACCCCGACGAGGGGTCCCGGCCCAAGGTTCTGGGTCCCGCCGGGTTCTACGACAGGAAATGGTTCGAGACCTTTCTTAAGGCCACTGGACCGGGCGTTGTCGATGGAGTAACCCACCACACTTACAATCTCGGTGCAGGTAACAACTTTGCAAGTTCAGATGCTGAACATGAACAGAACCGAGATTTCTGAATATCTTTTGTTTAAATTAAATGGTGCAGGTGTGGACCCGACGCTAATCGACAAGGTCCAAGATCCATCTTACCTGGACCAGATTGATAAGACATACAAAGACGTCTCAGACACGGTCAAGCAATTCGGGCCTTGGACCGCGCCGTGGGTCGGAGAAGCCGGAGGGGCTTACAACAGTGGAGGCAAAGATGTATCAAATACCTTTGCCAATGGCTTCTGGTATGAACGTGTTTTTTTTTTCTTTATTTTTTCATAAGGGCTTCTGGCATGAATTGACGCTCCAAAAGTAGATTTTCATACTCATACATTCAACTATATAAGCAAAAAGGAGGATATGAACTCAAAAGGTATACGAAATTTAGGTACTTGGACCAACTGGGGATGACATCTAAATTCAACCACAAGGTATTCTGCAGACAAGCCTTGATTGGAGGGAACTATGCTCTTCTCAATACCACGACGTTCATTCCCAACCCGGATTTCTATGGGTCGGTCTCTCTTGCTACTTTTCATTTGTTGAGCTAGCAATCAAAATAGAAGATCTCTACGAGTGTTATACATATTCCACAGATTTATTCTTCTTTTCATCTGTTTTTTCTCCCTGGACAGAGCGCTTCTGTGGCATCGCCTCATGGGAAAGGAGGTTCTTTCGACCACTCACAGCGGCTCTCCGTACTTGCGTGCATATGCTCATTGTTCAAGGAACACGGTATTGAGTTCCTCGTCACATTTTATAGTATCATACTATTACTATCTGATATCTCATGATAAATATAGTTGAACCAATGTGAAAATTGTGATGCACTCTCCTGTGACCGTCTCTTGGACCAATTTATGCACACTTTCTTTAGCAAAAAACTTGTACTGTGTCCCAACGAAAAGTGTTTACCCCGGTGCTTTCCTGTACTTTAATTTTTTTCACTGCCGATTAGTTGAGTCAATTAATCCTAAAAGCTTTACTCATTCTCTTTGGATACTCTGATTCGATCCGAATTAATTGAAGGGGGTTGCACCCCAAGGTGTCCCATGAAACGACTGGGGAGACTAATGCAAATTGTAGAGAAACATTCTGCATTGTCACATTATTGCAGATGTATTTGCTTATAATTTCTGCATCATGAATTCTGTATTTGCAGCCTGGGGTGACTGTGGTGCTGATCAACATGTCGAACTCGACCTCCTTTGATGTGTCCATAGTCGATGATCCAAACTCGAGTCCTAGTCACCAGAAGAAGATATCTTCAGGTGGTCATGCCCAAAGAGAGGAGTACCACTTGACGCCAAAAGATGGTAATATTCAAAGTGATGTGTTGCTTCTCAATGGGACCCCGCTGAAGCTAACCGGCTCATCTGACATTCCCGAACTTAACCCGACCACTGTGGATGCATCGCAACCGATCCATGTGGCAGCCGATTCAATTGTCTTTGCAAGGCTGCAAGGCTTCAACGCTCCTGCTTGTAATTCAGCTTAAGTTGTTAGGTTTCGGAGATTCACGCATTTCTGTTTTGCCCTTCTTTTAGTAGGGAAATATCAAGGATCTTAGTATCTTGCAGCAAATCTGCAATTTGAATTTATTTAGATGTTTTCATGAAAGCCGTATACATACCTTTGGTTTGAATCTATAATGTAGTATTACAGTAGGACTTGAATGTGTCCGGCTTTTGATTAAAAGTTCAAGGAGGATCCTACAATTCCGTGGCAGAAAATGGTAAATTTTGATCGGTCACTGTAGTTTTTACTAATTTGGTGTCTGTAACTTTCACTATCACGTTGGTGAGTTTCTCAGTATGATGTAAGTAAATCTTAAAAACTTGCAAATCATCCCGTATTCGGATATATATTATTCAGGTGAAATTCCTGGTTTAACTTAGTATAAGCCCAAATGGAGGTCCCCATTTTCTGTACCTTTTCTGTTTTTTTCAATTTTTAGGCTAGTGGTCCAAGCAAAACTTGAAAGGAGTTTTAAGTTAATTGCATTAACAAATCACATCACCTTTTAGAAAAACCTAAAAAGGTTTCATTGTTCTTCTGCCATAAGTTCCTGTGACATACCGAAAAAGCTTACCTTTTTCAAAAACTAAAAACTATGCAATATCTTGGATGGCGTTAAGGCTTTAGGGTGCTTCGTTTTGCAAAAGAGAGTACAACGAAAAGGGCACAAAAGTTAGAGAAAGCATTCTGTTCCTTCAGCAGAAAGTAAGTCAAAAATGCAGCAGTGGCATGCAGAGAAAGAATACTTTGCTTGGCCTTATGTTGGCTGCCGAGAAGATCCGAACCAGGCTTTGCATGCAAAGCATATTGAACTTTGCTTGCAACACTCCTACCTATCACAGACATCATCAAGTTAAACAAACCTTAAAGTTCTCAAGTGGTTGTCCTTCATATAGCACCCACCATGAATTCCAAATTCTTGCTCAATTCGCATCGCCAACTCCATGGAGCAGTTGCTTAAGCAGGCGAGGTAATCTCGATCTCTTCTTCTTCTTCTTCTTCTTCTTCTCTCTCTCTCTCTCTCTCTCTCTCTCTCTCTCTATGATCATGTAGTGGCTAGTTTCGGTCGAGTGCCATGCTCTTGAATCAGCTATACATATTGCAGACTACGATTAATCTTTCAATGTCGGACCTCAGAAAATCAAATTATGTCGTCATAGATCACGTATTAACAAGATTGTAGCAATTCTCTGCTAGGTTAAAATTCTCTGGTGTAGGACAAGAAAAGGCAGAAGGAAGCAGCACTCTTAGGGACAGAAAGATGCCAGCCCAAAAGACTCAATCTTTCAAAGGAGGTAATTCTAACTTGGTTTACTAATATGCCATTCGCTTGGCGCTGCCATTGGAACGCAAATTTTTCGGTTTAAGATTAGATTTAGCAAACACCTTGTTGCTAAAAGTCACAGAAAAGTCATTTTACCATGTTCATATCTATAATAATCTATCTAATAAATCCGCTTTCATGTCACTGTCAAAATCTAAACACGGTGATTAGCCTTCATCAAGTTCTTGCAGATAAGAGAAGCCAAAGTTGGTTGCAGAGACAATTCTCCAAACAAATGAGCCGGAGTGATGGATACAGCGCCGGTGAAGACGAACTAGCCGCTGCCGTGGCTGCCGCAGCCTTTGCAGTCAACAATCTCGAAGGTTCCGCCTCGCCCAAACGCAGCCCGACGAGCACGGGCCCCAAGAGAACCTTAACCAAGGCCAAGTCCAAAAGGCAAAACGCATCGACGCCACTAGAAAATGGTACGGCATCTGGGGCGATCTTACGCACTGATTAAAGACAAGTGCATGTATAAATGATTCTATGTGGTGGCATCTGATGGGACAAAAGGGTTCTTGAATTGACAGGTGCAGAATCAATGGATAGCCTAGATAGAAAAATACCGATAGCCGGCCCTGCCCAACCCGTGCAAAAACGTCCAACTTTTGCCGAGAAGCTCTTGGAAGACACCGAGGACGCCAAAGAAGGAGCGCCCGCACCGCCAAAACCATCCCCTTCCATCAAGAAGGCCTCATCATCAGCTGATAAACAGTTCAAGAAGGCCACCAGTATGAAACCCGAGACGTCGTCTCCGACATCCGAACAGCTTTCCACCATCAAACCCCCGGCTCCACCGCCACCTGAATTCAAAACCAGGCAAAGTTCGGCAATTCCTGGAGGCGAATCGAAAGCGGATGCCTGGATCAGGCAGGAGATGTCTAGGATCAGGGAAAGGTCAGCTTTTTATTACTTGATTCAGTTTCATCTTCGTCACCTCTCGGAGAAAAAGAATTGCCCATTGGCTGAAACATCACGTTCAAAAAGTTCCGACCAATTTCCCCTTAACACGGTTTCTTTTTCCCAGGTACGACAACCTGAAGACAACTATAGTCTCGTGGGAGACCGAGAAGAAGAAGAAGGCCAGACGCAAATTGGACGTGAAAGAGGTTCGGTTAAAGCTAACAGTTCGCAGTTAGGTATAAAATTAAGGGTTTTTTCACTCTTCCTATGTTCTTTGTAATATGGCTGCAGAGTGAAGTGGAGAGAAAAAGAGCCAAAGCGTTGCAATCATTTCGGGCCGAGATGGAAAGGATTGAAAAGATTGCGGCCGCGGCGAGAGCACAGGCAGAGGATAGGCAAAAGAGCGAAGAGTCGAAGGCCCAAGATAAAGCACATATACTCAGAACCACTGGGAAACTTCCAAAAACATGTTTCTGCTTCTGAAAACAGCAGCCCTGACTGGCAGGATGTAAAATATATTCCTTCCTATCTGTTTCTCGGTGTGATCAAGAGAATAACCTTGTACAGTTTGAGTTTGCAAAGATATTACATGGCCGCTTCTTGTCATTCGCTGTTAAGGCACCAGTGCATACGACAAGTTTCATCACCCAAGACTAAATTAAAGGGGAAAAAAAGTAGCGAAAAGAGCATGTAAAGAAAATACATATTACTATTCCCCTAAACACATTATTAGCCCATAATGAAAAGCCAGCAATAGTAGAGCTAAAAACGCGGCATAGCAAGGGCAGTATGCAGAAGAGATGCAATTAAACATCCATACAAGTACTGTCCCCATCTATATCTCCACCATGGCTGCCAAGAAAGTGGAGGACCTTTTGGATACTCTTCTTGTACCTCCTATGCATCAACATAGAATAGACTTACATTGTACCACCAGCTGCTTGATGCACAATCAATGCCATTGAAATGAATGACAACCTCTTTAACGCGTTCCCAAATGCAATAGATACATTTCCAAGAAACATCTCAAACTTCCCCTCTATAAAAAGCTAATCAAGTAGGTGAAGCAACGACCTGAATCAATTCGCATGGCAACTGCAGAGAAGATGGCCAACTACATCGCCTCTTGGGCAGACAGCAGAGACATCTTAATGGGGCAGGATCCCAGGCTTCAACACTGAAAACCTAAATCTCACGAAGTTATCTCCTTCACCAGCCATCCCAAAACAGGGTATGCGAAGTACAATACCAAAAATGAGGGTATCGCAAAAAGAATAGTGAGCAGAAGATACAGGAGCAAGATTACAGCACAACCGGGCAGCACAAAAAACAGAATCAGGAGAAACACGATAACCAATGGGAACTTTGACATAATGTCAATGAATATATCCAGAGATTTAGGGAAAGGGGAATGCTGCCCATCGGGACCGCGACCGACCATTTCCATCTGGGACAATTGCCCGGAATTTCGAGAACTCGGCTGCCTTCTGAGGCTACCATTGCCAGCTCGATTTCCAAGAGCTAGATTGCGCTTTGGAGAGCTAACTGGTTGATTCTCAAGAGAGCAACTGGAAGTAAACTTGGTCCGGTCCCCATTCAGGCTCTCGACCATCCAAAGAAGGAAGAAGTTCTTGCGAGGGAACTTTAGGTTCCCCCTATGAATCAACCTTAACGACAACAAGTGGCACCACGGGCAGGAAATGAGAAAGGGTATTTTAATTTTTTGTCCCGGAAAATTCAAAAGAGCTGGTTGAAGGCCGAGGACACAATTCTTGCAGATTGTATGGCCACACAATAAGACATGTGGCACATTCTCAACAATATTGAATGACTCCCAGCATATCGGGCATTCCAAGCCTTCGTCCCTGCTCACATTCGAAGCAACCTCATCATCTGAGCACTCCTGACATATTCGACTGGGCTCACTGGAGCTTTTTTTCAATCCGAAGCTTGAAATGACATTCGACGTAAATTTCCACATCGCAACAATCAAACAATTTGCTCGAGGGGGAAGGTCATAAAGGCTATAATCGCGAATGGCATGCCATCTAACCTAAAAAAAGTCTCAAAGAAGAAATCTCGAGCAGAATACAGCCTGTGAGTTTCTTTTTTTTAGCTCCCTTCTCCGACTCACTGGTGAGGCAACAACTTTGTTTATCCGAACCACACCTGAATTATACACAAGGAAAACAGTTAACCTTATGCATACAACTCATGATATTTTATTTTTGATGACTACAGTTTCCATACAAAAAATGCAGTGGAACTAATGGGGAACAATGGAGTGCGCTCCAAGTGATTCAATCTTCACGCGCTCATATGAAACGGTAAATATTCCACCAGAAATCACAAGATCATGTCAGCTGAACCATCATTAATTCTCTCGAACAACCGCAATGCCATCGAGAAAAGTTACACTGCTCCACGCTTATCCCGATTAGTAAGCTGCCATTAATTTCATTGAACCAAAAAAAAAAAAAAAGGGCTAAGCGTGCATTTCCTATTGGTGGCGGCAACCTCTCAAAGCCACACCGATGTTCGAGAGACGCCCGCCAAATCAAATGCAAACCGCATTCTCAAGCCACCCTATCTCTCTTAATCCTACCATAGTTCTTATCCTCCTAACAGAGGAGCTGCATCCAGTGATCAAATTTCGGAACGTGCGCGTCGACGAGCAACGTTTGGAAAATCAGCAAGAGCTACCAACTATGCATAAACAGACCCATAAAGCTTTAGATGCAATCACGAAAACCCATCGCCCCCATTTCTATTTTCTACATCGCGGAATGAACAAGGAAAAAAAAAGGGAGAGTACTTTTCCCAGAAGAGGCAGCCCAGAAACACGCTCGCCATTATGAAGAAAACCGACACAGCAATGATTCTGCGGTGCTTCCGATGCATCAAAAGGGCACATCACAATAACAGCACACGACGACCAAATCCACCGAATTCATCCACGAGAAACCCGAGCGTACGGTGCTCACGGGGGGGCATGGAAAGCGATTTGAATTTGCGTCGAACAAAGCCCGACCACGAGCAAAAACGAAGCGCCACGAATCGAAACCCGAAGAAGATTACCTCGAATTGGAGAGAGAGAGACAGAGAGAGAGAGGGAGGAGAAAGATTGCGGCGATTTGCAGGATTTGCAGGCGATGGAGGATGGGGATCGGAGCAGAGATCGAAGAACGGGGGGGCCCCTTCTCTCTCTCTCTCTCTCCCCGTCTCTCGATATCTTCCCACGGAGAAGATGACCCCCACCAAAAAAAAAAACATAATAATATAAAAACAACATATGATGTAACATTCTTCCGGGGGACAGAACGACGTCGCATGAGCCCCCCCGGCACGTGCGCAGGCGCGCCGCACCGGTTTCTTCCCTTGGGGTTAGCGGAATTCGCGGCGATGCGGAGTGTGGTCCCTGAGGAAAGGCGAAATTGCAGTTGCGGACCTTAAATTTCGTCTCCGGTATCGATTTGAGTCCTGGCATTTTCTCCTTTTTTTTTCTCGTTCGGCCACTCTTTTGCCTCTCGCGCTTTCGTAATTACTCCATTTGAACGATTTGAAGAATATTCTTCTACCAAGCTCGACTTCTCGATCCGGCGTCGCTAAGTGACATAGTTTGAGGTTTTTCGTGTCACAAAAAAAAGTTCAGGGTAAATGTATCATAAGTGACATAGTTTGGGGCTTTTCGTGTCACAAAAAAATTCAAGGTAAATGTGTCACAAGTGGCATAGTTTGGAGTTTTTCGTGTCACAAAAAAAAAGTTCAGAATAAATTTGTCATAAGTGACATAGTTTGGGATTTTTTGTGGTATTTTTCCTAATTTTTCGGACATTTTTTCCTTTTAAATTAAGAATGCTTATGGAACTGGACGGACGGAGGCCACGAGGCCACCACCAACCCCTACTTTTACGATACTGCCCTCGTCTTCTTTCGATGATTACAATTTGCAAAAGTTTTCTTTTTTCTTTTTGATCTAAGCCCACTTAGCAACATTTGTGTAATTTATACCAGCAAAAAAATAAATTCTTACTTTCAACCTCGGGGAAATTTTAAAGTGAAGTCATTTTCTCAAAGTAATTTCTAAAATGGATCTTATACTAATTTTTTTTAATCTTATAAAGGCTTGAAATGCACAATTTAGTCGCAAAACATACCTCAACTAACCATCCGACCAAATATTCACCGGCAAGCACATGCAACTCAAACTGCAAAGCTTTCGGATGATATTTTTTTTTATTGTTACAGTCCGCTACAATACTATTACAGTGTCAAACGGTGCTTGAGCAGTGCGTTACAGTGATGAACAGTAATTATGATTGTTTAGACATTTTTTACCTTCGCCTTTCACATTTCCGTGAGGGGCGACCGGGGCGTGGCCATGAAGGTCTTTATGATACAAGTAATGTGTTTGATCCATCTTCAATGAGGGTATTGCTCTAGCCTTTTAAGGTGTTATTACTCTCTTGATAGCTCAACACGCAGTACTCTATACCTGCTCATGCGTTCATAGCAAGCACAAAACTTTACTGCTTTCACCGCACCACACACCCATCACCCATACATCGCAGGATTCATCACGACAGGAGCTTTCACTTTCGCTCATGGGGCTATATTTTTCATTAGAGATGACACTCGGGAAAAGAACTAAGGAAGAAGAGAGAAATCATAATCCCTCCATCCATTCTCTCTTTCCTTCTCTTCCATTTTCTTCACCTCCCAAAAACGTTTCCCACACAAATCTAGTAGACCTAAAAATCCATTGCCCTGGTCAACCCACTCGTCGCGAAGCAAACAAGGGATTTCTCCGCGTACAAAATCGGGAGGTCAACGTCGGCAACGTTGCAACTCCCAAACATTATTGCAACGACCGACCCGTCGCTCTCGCTGGTGGCCATCCAAATCGTGCGGTGACGCTCCGGCCACGATATAAAATCCCCCTTTTCTTGATTTTTCCATTTCTTTTTTTTTCTCTTTATCTTTATCGCCCATCCATTTGCTACCATTCACTCAACTTTGTTTGACCAATTCAACGAATCGAGTCCCTCGCCGGAACCGGGAGAAATTCTCCCAGATCCGACTGCCCGGATGATCTCTTGATCACTTCCGGCGATTCGCATAATCGATGAATCGCCGCGACGCGACGGAAAAACGTAATCAAGCAGGAATCAGACGTTCCAAATGACCAGAAAATCAGTAATATTGCGATTCAGCCGATTACAATCACAATTCACAAGTGAACAACAAACACAAACACAAACACAAACACAAACACAAACACAAGTACAAGTACAAACAACGTAAACAGAGGGAGAGATGGCGCCCGACACATCGCAGACTACTGAAGATTCACGGGATATCTCTGTAATTGCTAGCGACGATCGCTACTACTTCTTGAGAAAACCCTGAGCCATCTTCATGTAGTCCCCGTATCCCCCGCCGCTCCCGGAATGTTCGTTCCCGCCGCCGGAGCCGAGGAACCCTTGTGCCATCTTCATGTAATCCCCGTACCCGCCGCTCCCGGAGTGCTCCTCCTCGCCCCCGGAATGGGCCGACGAGTGGTGGGGCCTCGCGCCGGCGCCGGCGCCGGCGGCTTCCTCCGCGGCGGCAGCAGGGGCTCCAGCGTGCGGGGCGTGGTGGCCGGCGGCGGCGGCGGCGGCGGAGGGGTGGGAGGACCCGTACTGGTGGAGGTAGTCCTCGGCCTTCTCCACGTACTTGCCGAAGCTCTTCTCCTCGAGCTTACCGTAGTGGGAGGCGGCCTCGAGGAGGTTGGAGGCGGCCCCGGCGACCCTGGCCCGGTCGATCTTGTCGGACTCGTGGCTGAAGGTGGACTTGGCGGCCTCCGCCACGAGCTTGGCGCTGGCCATGAGGTCGCTGGTGTTGGGCGTATGGTGGGCGTGGGAATGAGAGGTGGTCGAGTGGTGGGTCGGATCCATTTGGGTGGTGGGTGCGGGTGAAGATCGAAGGGGCGAGGATTGAAGACGAAGAAGAAGACTTTCGGATGAAGAGTAGTGGGGGAAAGAGATATCTTCCAAGGGGGGCGTTGATGATTGAAGGGGAAACGGTGACGGAGAAGACGGTGAAACCGGGCTATAAATAGAGGGGAGGCGAGAAAGAAACGAACGAAGCGGAGGGCCGAGCGGCCGCGAGATGGACACGGACTCATCGCTTTGGGCCGTGGGCGTGAGGGGGGTTGGCGAGCGGAATTGATGAAGCCCACACGAGCTGCACACGCATGGTGTTTGATAGCAACGCCCGAGATTTGGATAGCTTTCCTACTTGTTCCTTTTTTTTTTTTTTTTGTCTTAATTGGACAAGGAAGCAGCACGAGTCTCTTCTTCCTCCACTCCGGCACGTAAGAACATCGGCAAAGAAGAGTCGAGTGTCATGGTCCCGAGGTTTTGCGAGGCTCGATGTACTGAGAAATGATCCAAGGGAGCGTAATAAGTCTTGAACTGATACAGGCCCGGGGTTTCTTGAAAATGTATATATGTATTCAAGATATTTCTTGTATTTGATGGGGAGATGATGATCTTGTATTTAATAGGATAGCCGTTAGTTGAAGAGAGTGCATCTCCACCATTTGATTAAGTGGTGATCAATGATAGTAATTGATAGGCCTCATGTACAAATAGGGGTGCTCTTCTCCTCATATATATATATCATCAAATACTTGAATAATACAAGTCATTCTCTCTCAAAACTTCTCTCTCAAAACACTTACTCTCTATATTATTCGGGTGAGTTAGGGGGCAAGTGAGCGATCAATCATTGAGAAAAAGGATTAGTTTAGTCGAGCCAACGAACGAAAGGAAGCCTAAGTTACTGCACGGTCTCGATCTCAAGCATCGGACCGTGACAAGTGATATCAGAGCAAGTTGAAGAGAGCTTGTTCAAAGAGATCTAGGAGCATTTCAAATGGTTAAGAGAATGTCGAACCAAGATGTTGCCATTGTCGGTGATGCTCCCCAAGAGAAGGAAATCCGCAGTAAAGCCAAGAAGAGGGCCGTTTTGATGGACGTCATGTCCGCTCTCAAGAAAAAGTTCGCTAGATTTCAACATGGTGGAGGTGGAGTTCGTGGACGAAAACAATGACCTGAAAGGGCAAATCAACGAGGTCAAAGAGATGCAGCGCCTTGAATTCACGATTAAGAGCATCTCTACAATACGACTCGTGGATGAAAGACTGAAAGTTGAGGAGCTTGTAGCCGAATCGAGAGTGAACCCAAGGGAAGAATGCAATCAAGCAAGCGAATGACTTTGAGTTGAGAGTGCCTAGGGCGTCGCTCGATTGGGCGGAGGAGAATGCCACGGTCCCGAGATTTTTGAGACTTGATGCACTAAGAAATGATTCAAGGGAACGAAATAAGCCTTGAACTAATAAAGGCCTAGGGTTTTTTGAAAATGTATATTTATATTCAATATATTTTTTGTATTTAATGGGGTAAATGGTAATCTTGTATGTAATGGGTATATGTTAGTTGGGAACAGTGGATCTCCACCCTTTGATAAAGGGGTGATGAATGATGGTAATTGATAGGTTTTATATATATAGGGTGTTCTCCCCTTCATTTGTATCATCCAACACTGAAGTAATACAAGTCATTTTCTCATAGAGTTTCTCTCTCTAGAGTGAGTTAGTGAGCGAGCGATTCATCCTTGAGAAAATGCTTTGCTTAGCTTAGGCGACCCAACGAATCAAAAGAAGCCTAAATTACCGGACGGTCTCGATCTCAAGCATAGGCCGTGACACAAGAGGCCACAATGGCGATGGCAATGGCGACTCTTGGGTTCATCGGCCAGTCTCGCTCGACCCATATCAGTACTCATTCTTGGGATGCCGACCTAGATCTCAACCGATCACCATTGGCAATGGAGTGTGAAAGCTCTTTCCTAACCTATAGGTAGGTATGTGCTGAAATCATGGCAAGATGCCCCAAACCTGATAATGTACGTCGCTGGGATGGCCGTCGCTTTCGATGTTTATAAGCTTGACCACGGTGGTGAATCTTGTACGTGGTCAAGTCCTTGGGAAATCAAGCGCTGTATCTACAAAAAAACCAGCCCTCCTCAGTTGCAGTTGGAGCCGAAGATCTACTTAGGGCGAAATGGCGGGATCTTCGACTTGGAAAAGAAGACTATTAGGAAAACCATCGGCAAAAGGACACTACAAGTGCCATAAGTTGGGGAAAAGTGCCAAAAAAGTCCTAAATCTTTTGCGTTAGTGCCAATTTAATCCTAAACCTTTTTTTGGTGCCAATTCAGTCTTAAACCTTTTGCATTTGTGCCAATTTAGTCCTAAACCTTTTTTTGGTGCCAATTAAGTCCTAAACCTTTTAAATTGGTGCCAATTCAGTCCTAAACCTTTTGTTTTTGTGCCAATTTAGTCCTTCCGGTCAATTTTGACCGGAATTTGCCGACGTGGACGCCTGCCGGCTGGTCACCGGCGCCGACGTGGCGCTGACGTGGACAAATTTAATAATATTTTAATATTTTTTTGAATTTTTATTTTTTTCCTTTTTTTTTTCTTTTTTTTTCCACTTTATTTTTTGGTCCCCTCCTCCTTCCTCTGGCCGGTCGCTGGTCCAGCGACCGGCCAGAGGCCAGAGGCCAGAGGCCGGCGAGCTCGACCTCGCCGGCCACTGGCGAGGGCGGCGGGCTCGCCCGGCGAGGGCTAGCCTCGCCTTGGTCGGGCGAGGCTCGAGCCCTCGTCGGATCTGGCGAGGTCGAGCCTCGCCCAGCGACCTCGCCAGATCTGGCGAGGTCGGGCCTCGCCCGACCATGGCGAGGCTCGCCCTCGCCGGATCTGGCGAGGTCGAGCCTCGCCCGACCAAGGCGAGCACGCCACCCTCGCCAGTGGCCAGCGAGGTCGAGCTCGCCAGTGGCCGGCGAGGTCGAGCTCGCCGGCCTTTGGCCTCTAGCCGGTCGCCAGACCGGCAACCGGCCAGAGAAAGGAGGGGGGGACAAAAAAAAGTGGAAAAAAAAAAGAAAAAAAGGAAAAAAAAAATAAAAATTCAAAAAAATATTAAAATATTATTAAAGTTGTCCACGTCGGCGCCGGTGACCGGCCGCCGGCCGGCAGGCGTCCACGTCGGCAAATTCCGGTCAAAATTGACCGAAAGGACTAAATTGGCACAAAAACAAAAGGTTTAGGACTGAATTGGCACCAATTTAAAAGGTTTAGGACTTAATTGACACCAAAAAAAGGTTTAGGACTAAATTGGCACAAATGCAAAAAGTTTAGGACTGAATTGGCATCAAAAAAAGGTTTAGGACTAAATTGGCACTAATGCAAAAGGTTTAGGACTTTTTTGGCACTTTTCCCCCATAAGTTGTGTACGGAGGACACTTTGGTGCCATAACTTTTTTTCGGAACACTTTGGTGCCAAGTCGGAGAAAAAGAGATCACTTAAGTGCCAATTTGGCCGGAAATCCGATGTAGCATTTTTTATTAATTTTTTACGGCGACGTGGCTCGCCGGATGATGAGTCAGCGTGTACAGTTAGCATTTTTTATTTTAAATAAATTTTTCTAGCGTGTACAGTCAGCATTTTTTATTTTAAATAATTTTTTTTCGTTTTTTTTCCTCTTCTTTCCTTTTTCCTTTCTTTTCTCCCCTCGCCGGCCGGCCACCGGCAAAGCCCGGGAAGGGCTGGGCGAGGGCGGCCTTGCCCATGGCCGGCGAGGGGCGGCCTCGCCAGATCTGGGCGAGGCGATCCTCGCCGACGACAGGCAAGGCCGCCCCTCGCCAGATCTGGGCGAGGCAACCCTCGCCGACGACAAGCGAGGGGCGGCCTCGCCAGATCTGGGCGAGGCGACCCTCGCTGGCGACTGGCGAGGGGCGGCCTCGCCGGGCATGGGCAAGGGGCGGCCTTGCTAGATCTGGGCGAGGCGACCCTCGCTGGTGACAAGCGAGGCGGCCCCTCGCCGGCCATGGGCGAGGGGCGACCTCGCCAGTCGCCGGCGAGGGTCGCCTCGCCCAGATCTAGTGAGGCCGCCCCTCGCCCATGCCCGGCGAGGGTCGCCTCACCCAGATCCGGCCTCGCGCCAATTGCCGGCAAGGGTCGCCTCGCCCAGATCTGGCGAGGCCGCCCCTCGCCCTTGGCCAGCGAGGGGCGGCCTCGCCTGTCGCCGGCAAGGGTCGCCTCGCCCAGATCTGGCGAGGCCGTCCCTCGCCGGCCATTGGCAAGGCCACCCTCGCCCAGCCCTTCCCGGGCTTCGCCGGTGGCCGACCGGCGAGGGGAGAAAAGAAAAAAAAGAAAAGAAAGGAAAAAGGAAAGAAGAGGGAAAAAAAAAAGGAAAGAAATTATTTAAAATAAAAAATGCTGATTGTACAAGCTGGAAAAAAATTATTTAAAATAAAAAATGCTGACTGTACACGCTGACTCATCCTCCGGCGAGCCACGTCGGCGTCAAAAATTAATAAAAAAATGCCACGTCGGATTTCCGGCCAAATTGGCACTTAAGTGATATCTTTTCCTCCGACTTAGCACCAAAGTGTTTCGAAAAAAAGTTATGGCACCAAAGTGTCCTCCGTACACAACTTATGGCACTTGTAGTGTCCTTTTGCCGAAAACCATCACTTTCGGTGTCTTTAAACTCAAGCCCAGATAGCCTGCCTGAAACGGCAGCAGACTCTTAAGCGAGCGGGCGCTGTTCTTGGGGATTTGATCCGGACTTAACCAGTTCATATACTTGTCAGGGTCTCTCTCCCGATCTCAGCATTGTTTTGCGAGAGACATGGAAGTTATAATGCGGACGAACCTTGACTTAGGAACTGTCAATCTGTTTTCTTCTTCAATCTCTGGACTGTTGACTGCTGCATCAGACTTCAGACGTGCTCCTTCAGTCCTTCTATGGCGTTCTTGGATGAGCCTGAACATTGTGACTAAGTCGGTCTTCACACTACTACGCTTTTGACAAGTTCTTTCACTGTAAATCTACATATAAGAGAATAATCACTAGCTGTTAAAATATGGTAGCACAAGCTCTTTTGTTTAATGTCATTCTTATTACGGGTGGAAAAAGTTAAACGGGGTGTTAAAAAGGATGGAGACAGAGATAGGAGGGGTGCATTAGTGAAAAGAGAAGAAGATTTTGATAATACTGTTTAGGTTTTTTTTTAATCATACATTTTTGGATGCATAGAATCCATTTTAAAAGAGAAAAACTTTTGAAAAAGTGCTTTAGAACACATGGGAGAAGGAGCATATATTGTTGCAGATAATGTTTAGTATGCGTGATCCGAAAAAGATTCATTGAGTGATAAAATGATCGTGATATTTGCATTTGGAAGTTGATAATCCGTCTTCGACCGAACTAGAGATGCGGACTTAATTTGGTACGTGAGAAAGCTGGCTTAAAATATCAATGGATTACAATATAATGAAAAAAAGAATGTCTATTGTTTATAACAGAGAATTGGAGATGTAGAGTGGAGTTCATTTGCTGAAGTGCTCTTTAAGCCAGCAAGAGCCTAAATGTTGTTGATAACTATTATATTCTTATCTAAACATCCCAATTCCTATTTGTACGTGTCTCATTTGTCCAATTTGATGAGACGCACTATGCTGTGAACTTGATCTCTGTTAAGGGCCAAAACTAAGCTTGCAACAACAATGTCAATTGTTTGTAATTGACACAATTTCACAAAATGTCTCTTAAACTATCAAATTGGGCCTAAAACAAGCTCTCACCTTGGCATTAAATGCCTTTTTCCTATTTTCATCCTATCTCAATCTGGTCTTCTTTCATAGTATAGGATTGGGATCTAGGAAATATAATATATTTTAAATCTAAACTATTAAAAAATCTCCAATTTGCTTGAATGGGAAAGGGATAATTACTAAAATGATCCATGAACTTTGCTTCAATGTACAATTTGGTCATTGAGCTTTTAATTTGTTCGATGTGATCCCTAAACTTTAACCTAATGTGCAATGTAATCCATGAACTTTTGGTAACGTTCATTCTAGTCTCTAAATTATTATATCCCTAGATTCAATTCAGTCCCTAAATTATCTAGTCTAGGGACTAAATTGAACATATATCGAAAGTTCAAGAATCACATTAAACAAATTAAAAGTTCATGAACCACATTGACCATATTGAACAAATTAAAAATTTAGAGATCATATTTCAGGGACGATTTGTATCATTATACCAATGGGAAATGATAGTTTTTAGGAGTGCTGCCTCTCCCTTCTCTTTTCCTGAGGGACGGAGGTGAAATTCGGGGGAAAAATCAAGGGGTCTCGAGAGGAATTTAGGGACTTTCGAAGGGTTTGCCTGTTATTTCCAATTACTTTTGTTATTTGCAATGGCCCCCAAGAAAACAACGAACTAAAACAATGGGATAGAAGACAAAAAAACAGATGAGAAGGAGGAGCTCTGCAATTGGGAAATTGCAAGCTCATCAATCACCATCATCACCCCCAGCACAACTGGTCGTACGAACGGATTCGCCATTCCAATTCGCCCCCAAATCTTCTCCTCCGGCAACCTCTCCGGTGAGCCCAAGCTTCTTCTCCCCCCCATGCGCGTGCGCGTGCGCTCTTACTTCCGTTCGATCATGGTCTTGTTGATCGTCGATTCCCCTTTCCATTTCGGGTCGAAAGAGCCGCGGCTTGCGGCGGTTGAAGGTTGTCGGAATTGGTCGTTCGTGGCGCTCGCTTGTGCGGACACGGAGGTGGAGCGAAGGGGGAAAGGGGACCGCTTTTTCGTTTTTTCGGGGTTTTTGTTGTGTGAATTTCGGAGCTTCCACCTGATTAAGCTTCGGGATTTTGTCGGAATTCCGTGTTTCCAATCTCCGAGATGCCGTCGGCGATGTCTTTGTAAATTTGGGTAGTTAGTGATGCTTGATGGTGTTCTTGCCGCGATGCCCTGCGGGGATGCGTCGAATTCGGAATTGGGTTTTTAGTTGATTTGGACATGTGGATCAGTTCTGCAATTGCATTCTTTGTTGAATTATGGAGTACGAGTCTGGAAATGAGTTTCTGTTTGTTTGAATTGCACTTGGTAGATTGGAAGGTTAAAGTGGTGTGCAACCTGTGACCTGCATACTTATTTTCTGCTTTTTGGTTGGTACCGGGGAAATATGGTTGACTGGTGATTTCTTTTTTTTATTGTGAAATAGCGGGGGCCAATTGGAAGTTGAATTCAGGAGGTGCTTGCTCACGGGTGCTTGTCCGCTTTTTCAGTACGGACAAATCGATCATTGGTGGCTTGAGTTGAGATTATAGTCTCCGACTTACGGAAAATGTACCGTACTGTGGCCACTGCCACAACTGTTGGTGGATTACCAACTGATAGTGGGGAATATGTTGTGAGTTTGGATCAGGTTCCACGGTGGAGTGATACAGAATATAGATCGTCCTTGGATTGTGAAAATGAAGATCCTTCGTTTTCTAACTCATATTTTGCTGATCCTCTGACGTCATATTCTGAAATTACTGGCAATGGGATGCTATCGAGGTTTCCGGTGGAACATGAAATTAACTCAAAGATATATCTGTGGAGGGGAAACCCATGGAATCTGGAGGTGGATGCAGTCGTTAATTCTACGAACGAGGTGATTACTCTTTTGCTGTCTGTTACAACCTTGGTTGTTGCTATTATGCGGGATAGCTTTTCGGTTGTTGCTTTCTTGTTCGCACTACTTCATTTTCACGTTACTCTTAACTGGATAGGGAAATTGCTCCTAAACAGGGAAAATTAAATTTAGGATTGCACGTCAGAACGCAAAATGCAGCAGGATGATTCCTTTTGACTTCTTAATTACGGCACAACATCTCCTCTGAATGAGTTTGTGAAATTTCGCCGATGGCTGCAACGAAACTTGCAATTTCTGATTAGGCAGTGCTAAAGTTTATGATTGATTCTGGTGTTGTTTTCTCTGCTTTGGTTTCTGTTGCATCTCTTGAGCTCTCTGGTTCTGGTTTTGGGCTGTATTGGGTGAGTGTTATTGTTTGTATGGGTTTGAGTCTTTTATTGGGGAGTTGGGCTTGCTTTGGGCTTGGATAGGACTATTCTCCCCTTTGAGGTATTGAGCTAATAAAAGTAACTTACTTACCCGAAAAAAAGAAGAAGTTAATGATTGATTCCAGTTCAGGGCTCTGTGTGTGAGAGTTGAGTTTAAGAAGTATGTCCCATTCGCTAACTATGCGATCAAAGTGTTCTTTTGTTGTGTGGATAATCGCTGCCAACTTTTGGACCCTTTGATGCAAGATCTCCATTGATAGACATGTTTGAGCGTCACGTGAAAGCTTCATGGGGTAATAGTTCATTCATCCCTTTGTCATATTTGTTTTCCTTTCAGTCACTATATGCCTACTATTGGATGTACATGCAGCTCAAATTGGCTTCATATTTAAACATGCATTTTAACGAAAAATTGCATTGTCTGGAACAAACTGAGTTCAGTGACTGGACCTTGTATTCATTTGAACAAGCGACAAGACTGATGCTTTTTTCTCTGGGAAAAAGTTGTGACATGTTTACTCTTCTCATGATTGCAGAGTATGGATGAAGCACACAGTAGTGCTGGTTTACATGCTGCTGCTGGGCCTGGTCTCGCTGAAGAATGTGCGACACTGGTGAGTGAAAATTTTTTGGTTCTGTAGTGCTGCTGTTGACTGGAATCTGTGTTCTTACAGGCATTGCCAACTATATTTTATTGTCAAGCTGAGTTGATATGGACAGAACTTAGGGAAACATGAAAGTTATGGGCATCAAGATCAACTTTCGTCTTGATTAGCTTTAATATTTGCAAAGCAAGGCCTTCGCCATTGTTATCATGGAATGAAGGTTTCTCTAGAAGTATGAAATTGCATGGTGGATTTGACTTTTTATTTACGTACTTTGGGCACAGGGGGGATGTCGGACTGGAATGGCAAAAGTTACACATGCATATGATCTTCCTGCAAGGTTGGTATATTTTTCTGTATTGAACAGGCTGGCCATGGCCATTAACAGATATTTGTGAAATTCCTCACTTTAATCAAACTTCAGCAGTATGCTATGATTGAGTGGCTAACTAATGTAATTGTTTTCGATTGTAGGAGGGTGATTCATACTGTTGGTCCCAAATATGCTGTGAAATATCATACTGCTGCTGAAAATGCATTAAGTCATTGTTACCGCGCTTGCCTTGAACTTCTTATTGATAATGGGCTTCAAAGGTTGTGCCAGATTAGAAGCTGTATTATTTCCTTCACCGTAGTTCTATTTTTATTTGAAAACTTGAAGTGTTAGCCTCACTTTTCTTCTCATATATTATGCAGCATTGCCATGGGTTGCATATACACAGACTCAAAGAATTATCCACGTGAGCCAGCAGCACATGTGGCTATAAGTGAGAATTTGTTTAGTGTTCTACAATTTTATATCATGATCCTGTATAATTTTCTTATCAATTGCACAGAATTTCTTTCTCCGTTTTTTCAATTGGAATTGTTTCATTTAATGTTCTAAATGTGATTTGGCATGATCAGTTATTAAAATACATCTTTCAGAAATTGATATCTACCTCAGATAAGATAGAGAGTATCTACTATTTCAACAAAGAGATTCTCTGTAGTTGAAGGATCTCCTTGTATTAATTTTCTAATCGCCATCTGGCAATAGCTGGAACTCATTCCGAATAAGTTACTTGTGGGCTTTGCTAAATATAAAGGTAGTGATAGGACATTGAAGAGCAAGTACAAACTTATATATATGTTAATAGAAAGGAATTCCATTGTATTAGCAAAGAGAAAAACAGATGAAAAGTATGCTATTGAGAATTGAAGAAGAAGAGAAAACCAAAAAACAGGGAAGATGATGAGCCAGCATCGGCAAATACGATTACCGTGGTGAAAAGGAAAGACAAAAAGAAAAAAGGAACTAGAAAGTAATACCATGGCGATTAAGTAAAAGTTGGTGGATTATATTCCTGTTAGAAGTTTGAAAGATAATCCTGCAATTCCATCTTTGCTGATTTCACTTCAAATGCATAAAACTGAAGTAACATGTCAACTAAAAGCAAACGCACAGCAGTTCTATAGTAGGAAAGAAAGCGTTTCTTGAGCTAATTTTGCGTGCTAGCGTCCCTGGTGGCTCTGGGATCCACAAATCTGACTCTGGCTTCCAGCATAAACAAGATCATGACATATTCCTCAACATATCTCTTAACTTCCTTAAGTTGTTGATTTAGCTTTTGCACTAGATCAAGCCAACACTCTTTCACCTGACATTGGTGCTTATTCTGTATAAGGGTTATTTTTTCCTCTTAAATTCGTGGTTCTGCTTTCTGTTTATTCCTATAGGGACTGTTCGCCGTTTTCTCGAGAAGCAAAAGGACAAAATTAAAGCAGTTGTTTTTTGCACCACGACTGCAGTTGACACAGAGATCTATAAAAGGTATGTAGATTGTTGTAATTTAGTTGAGACTAAAAGCACAAGTAGTTTATGACGCCTTTGCATGGATTTTGGGTTTCCTTGTCCTATTTCAATTATTCGTCTTGTCCTGTACTTCTGTTTCTTGTGTAGTTCTCATATCTACTACTAATGCAGACTGCTTCCACTTTACTTTCCCCGAGATAAACACGAGGAGGAGGTAGCCATTTCCAAGCTTCCTGCAGATGTTGGGGATGAAAATGGTGAGACAATTATTGATGAACGTAAAATCCGAATCAAGCCTTTGCCAAAGAAGGCTATACCCAAACCTCCACGAGCACCTGAGGATCCTCCCGTCAGTGATGTCGGCTTGGTTAGAAGGTTGTTTTACCTGATATGTGATGGCAACGTTGTTTTTAGTAGGTCATGACTTGTCTACATTCAGCTTTCTTGGAATACATATTATACGATATGACTTTGTTTTCATGTTATGACATCTGAAGAGGCCATTCTACTTATGGTCCTGAATAAAAAGTAGTTTTGAGAGTTAAGACCATCTATATTCTAAAGAGGGCTGAACATTTTAATTTGCTTCTCTGTGATTCTCTCTCCCGGGAGCTTTTTATATATCTGTTTCTGCTCTTAAGTAGGATTCTCTATGATTTTAATTTACAACAAATGAAGTTGAAAAGCATTCCTCTAATGCTTTCTTACTCTTTCGTGTATGAGGCACTTTACTTGGTGCGCTTGCTCATGAATAAAGTACTTTTGATTGTAAATTTGCGCTTTTTTCCCTTTGACCTTGTGCTTCATTTGTTTGTATCGATGGAATTTGCTAAATTTCTTATGTCTTACAGGAATTCTTCGTATTTGGACTCATACTTGGATCCTGCTTTCATGTCATTGATTAAAGATCCAGATCAGCGGCGAAAGGAGCAATGGGAAAAAACTGCCCAAGCACAGAGTGGCTGGAATTGTGCTAGATTGCTTGGATTGGGTGATCTCGGAGGGCCTCCTTTATCCGTTGCTGAAGAATACTCGCTTCATTCTAGATACCTCTCTAAAGCCAATTCTATCAATCTATCTGAAATCGCGGAGATGAAGATTGTGTATGCATCTATTCCTACTCCTTTTGTCTATGCTAGATTTTCCTTCCCATAAACTTTAAATTAAGTTTACCTTTATTAGAGGAAAGAAAGCGTAGATTAGTTTAGTTGGTGGGTTGTGCCTAAACATCTTGGCTGTTGTGACAAGTCAGGCAGTTTTTCTTTAGGGTGTGACCATGCCATCTTCAATTTTTTCTTTTGTTTTTCTCTCCGTGGTTCCCTTGTTGAGATTAAAGGTGATCCATAATTCACACACATGCACATGCGCAGATCCCCTTGCGCCCGAACTACATTTCTCCTGATTAAATATTGGATTTTCTGTTTGCAGTTACCGAGGTGGGGTGGACAGTGAGGGACGCCCTGTGATGGTAGTTGTGGGAGCACACTTTCTGCTGCGCTGTCTTGATCTAGAAAGATTTGTCCTCTATATTGTAAAGGTAACAGGCACCAGTTTTTACAGTTTCACAACTGTTACTTGTTCTTTTGACATGACTGACACCCGGCCATTACATATGCCCATACTTATTTGTGTTATGAATAAGCTGTTCAATCTGGTTGTTTGGACGATCGGTTGCTCATGTGCCTCTTAGATCATTGGAAAAAGAAAACCAAAATAAACCTGTATAAACTTGCATAAAGCAGTTTCTGTGTTAGTTAATTATTTTTGTATTCAGCATGTAATATCTAGTAAGAGAATTCTGATCACCACCTGTCTGTAAGGGCTAACTGAAAGTGTTCCTATGAGGGTATCACATCCATTGTCTTCTAGTTCTGGCACTTGTATACAGATTTTGCTAAGTAAAGGAACATGTATATATAATACAACATGCTGATTAATGTTACAATATTACAGTCTGTTCAGTGATGGAGTGCGTTGACCATTTCTTTTGCCCTGATTGATGCTAGGCTAGTCACCTTTTTGTCGTCCCTGACACTAAAAAGCTTTCTTTCATAATTTGGTGTTGAATAATAGATTCAAGCTTTGAATTAGACCTTACAGCATATGGAACTAACTCAAATTTCGTGATCATGGTTTATCAGGAATTCGAGCCGGTGATAAAGAAACCTTACACTATTGTATACTTCCATTCTGCAGCATCTTTGCAGCTGTAAGTACCTTATTATGCTACAGATGTAAATCATGAAGTATTGTTTACTTCAACTTCATGCAAAGGAAGTAAATTGATGGCTTGGATGTGGAGTGAGCTGATACGTTTCTGAGAATCACATTTGTATGCAAGTGAAATGGAAGTCTTTGTAGGTTTTCTATTTGGTGAGTGAGCTACTTTGTTTACCGCATGTGCAATTTTTCACAGTCAACCTGATCTGGGATGGATAAGGCGGTTGCAACAGATACTCGGTCGTAAGCACCAGCGTAATTTGCATGTATGCAGTACTTTATTACGTGATTTTGCTGTGAGTGTGTGCATATATGTAGTAGCAAGTACATTAACCTTCACTTTTGCAGGCAATCTATGTTCTTCACCCAACTTTTCACCTAAAGACCACAATTTTTGCCTTGCAGTTGTTTGTAGACAATGTGGTATGTCCGAATTCTTCCTGTGTATATGTCAGCAGAAGCTGAAATTTTGGGGAAGCTATCTATCATTTGTGAAAGCATTGACAATTTAAATTTTAGGTGTGGAAGAAAGTGGTTTACGTTGATCGACTTCTGCAATTATTCAGATATGTTCCTCGTGAGCAGTTGACAATACCCGATTTTGTATTCCAGTTAAGTTCTCGGTTCCGTCTTTTTGCATATTTCCATACCCCTGGATATACATCAACTTAACTCATGGCTTGCCCCTAATTGCATATATTTACTCGTGGCATGCTCATAATTGCATCCTCTTTTAATGTATTACTGGATTGGAACTGGAATTGTTTTGCACATAATCGAATCAATAACAACAAAAGCAATGGTTCTTTTGTGTATCAAGGTTGCACTTATTTGACTAGCTGATTTTTAATAACCCAGAGGACTGCAGGAAGCTTCTAAATGGTTATGGCATTCTGTGGCTATTAAATTTAGTAGCATTGGCGTATATATCTGCGAAGAGATCTTCTCGGCCCATGTAATTACAATGGTCATAGAAATAAAGGTCTTTACTTGTTTATATGTGCAGGCACGATTTAGAAGTGAACGGTGGCAAGGGTCTTATTGTGGATCCCAGAACCAAATACGTGTATCAGCGACCATAGTAATACCAACTACAGTTTGATTGGGCGACAAGCAGCGGCACAATTCTCTCTCTCTCTCTCAAGCTGGGCTTGCTGCGTCATCGTCGAACAGCTGTGTACAAAATCATAAGCTGTTGTTTATTCTTTCTTCCCCTCATCCTCTGTAAGTGTTTTTAGATTGTCAATTTGTTGACAGAAAATAGAATAAAGTTTCTTTGTTTCTTGTTGTATCCTGGATGAATGAGCTATGAGATTTGAAAATAGTTTTGCTTTCTGGCTCTCGGGGCATTTGACTGGATAGAATGCTTTCTTCTGCCTGCCTTCACAAAGTAACAGTTACTTCTAACTCCAATACTCTCTCTTTCCAGGAGATGATTTCTAATCATTGTTCTTAAGATAAGGATACTGCTGTTCTCCAAAATCCATCAAAAAATAGGAAGAGGAAAGGCTTGTGCATTAATTTCCTCAGTTTTGTGTTTTGAGAGCACAGCACTAAGGCTACAAAACTGCAAGGAGGCACGTACTCCAGGACCCTCCTGCTGCCATTTGGTAATTCATCCGGAAATTTTGCCTATTTAAGAAACATGCATTCCTATGCAAAATTTGCGAGCCACTGAAGACCCATTTTCGCAGAATGGACCAACCACTACAGAGCGAACTTCAAAACGCATGTCTCGTGTGGATGAATACTGTCCTTTCACGTCACAAATAGAGCGGGACAATACTTCATGTTGTGCGCGACTGTCCAGCAACTAGAATAATAACGTGGGTTCAGGGAGGCTGGAGCGTTCATATGCAGCCACTTGCTGGAGAGAGATTTCCTAGCAAAGCTTATTGAACTCCCAAAAACAGCTTCCCGGGGCATTGAATATTGGAGATTGTGGGAATTTCGTGATAAGTCCATCGATCCTGACACAAGACTAGACGTTTCAAGGCATCATAAAACAACTGCAGGCACCTAGGAAGAGCTCGCTAATGGAAGGAATACCATATCCCAGCCTCCCTAGCAGACCCAATGTATCAATAGTCCTGGGGTACCTCCAACAGGAGGTACTACCAAGATTAATGTGGATGATGCTTTCATCCCCACATAATGGTACTTCGGCTCTAATTACCAGACATCACCGTGTGACTTTGTTGGGTGCCACAGCAGCAGCAGCAGGTCGAACTGCAGCCTCTTGCTGCATCCAATATGTTCAGCATAAAGGCCGGAGTACTGTCATGTTTGAGTGTGATTCGAGAGCACTCAAGTCATGCCATTACCTCTGTAAACCCCATCTTGGCTGATTGCTGGTATTGTTAGCGACATTAGAAATTTTCTAGAAGCCATCCTCATTGGTCAGTAACCTGGCCTAGGAGAACTTCTACTAATCTCGAGGCATATAGACTAGCAAATTGGCTCGTTGAATAGCTCTTCTATGGTGGAATTAGAAACTCCACCCCTTGATGTCTTGATATCCGCATTCATCTTCCTCAAGGAATAAATTAGTTGCTTTGTTCTCCATTGAAGCTCTCTATTGAGAAGGAGAGAGATAGCCAAGAGAGGAAGACAGGATTGGATTTGCATGTGAGGGAGAAATACGAAGGAAGCAGATGTTACAGACACTTAGGAATATGATTCTCCAACTAACATCGTTCCGGAGCCAAATTTTGAAGATTTCTTTCCCAGAGTTTGCATATTTCCTCTATTTGCAGGTTAGATATATCTCCTGCTCCAAATTTATAAGTTCTGTTACCAAGTTCGATCAAACTGTATCCAGGGACTTTCTTTAAACCTGCGCTTTCCATTGTCGACCTTAATTTCCGGGATCGAACCCAATTCCCTTCTTCTGCATGTATATTAGATAACAATGTGAAGTATCCTGTATCGTCTGTATGAACATCTAAAAGATCCCTTTGAATAATTTGGAAAATGTCCATTCTCTGATGAATACGACAACCATTGATCAAGGCACCCCAGACGCTAGAATCTGCAGGGAAAGGCATGGAAGAGATGACTGAATATGCTTCATCAAGATTCCCGGAACGACTGAGAAGATCAATTAGACAAGCAAAATGTTCCAACTTGGGAGCAACTCCGTGGGAATTCATTAACCCGAAATAGAATTTCCCGTACTCCACAGATCCTGCGTGACTGCAAGCTGATAGGATATTCATAAAGGTGATATCGTTTGGTTGAATCCCCATTTGCACCATTTGGTTGAAAAGTGAGATGGCTATATCGACCTGACCGTGGGTTCCATAACCAGCTATCATGGCACTCCACGAAACCACAGTTTTCTCAGGCATGCTATCAAAAACTGCTTGGGCGGATTTGAGGTCTCCAGATTTGGCATACATATCTGTTAGAGCTGTATCAATGTAGGAATCTTTCCTTACACCATGGATGATGAGCTTGTGGTGAACCCATTTACCCTTTTTTAGGTGTCCTAATTGAGAACAAGCTTGAATTACACTAAGGAAGCTGACTTCATCCATTATGAAGCTGTTCAAGTACATTTTATCAAAAAGATGGATGGCTTCTAGAGAATAACCATTCTGACAAAATCCACAAATCATTGTATTCCAAGTAACAATATCTCTCTGTTGGATCTCAAGAAACACTCTATATGCAGAATCCACGTCACCGCATTTTGAGTACATATCAATAAGTGCATTTCGTACAAATTCGTTGTAAATATGGGACTTCATCACAAAACCATGAATTTGACATCCAAGCTGCGAAAAACCCATGCTTCCACAAGACCACAGTGATGTTGTTAAGCTGAACGAGTCTGGTATTACTCCCTGCGCTCGCATATGTAAAAATATTGATAAAGCCTCTTCTAAAAATCCTTTTCGTGCATAAACTGTTATGAGCATATTCCACGAGACAGCATCTCTCTCTTCAATTGTCATAAAAGTCTTCTCGCTATCATGTACTCTTCCACAGTCAGCGTAGAACTCTATCAATGCTGGCCCCAAAAAATCATATCCGGGATCTATAGCATTTCTAATGACAAAACAATGAACTGACTGCCCCTCTCTCAGCCACCCCAACCTTGCACAAGAGCATAAAATAGCCATCATGGTTACAGAATTAGCTTTACTCTGGGACACCTGCATTTCTAAAAAAACATCTAGTGCTTCACGAAAGCACCCGCTCTGATTATAGCTCGAAATCATCGCAGTCCATGAGGCAGCAGACCAGCAAGTGGCGATATTGAAGAGAACCTCTGCGCTAGACAGATCACCGCATTTACTGTACATTACAACAAGGCTGTTATTCAACGTTGCATCATCACTTTCGATATTCCTTGTCACCACTTGACCGTGGATCAACCTTGCCAAGCACAAAGAACCCAATTGGGCACAAGCCTCGGCCACACCAATCACTGTGACGGAGTCGGGCTCCAAACCCTGCAAAAGCATCGAACGGAACGCGTCCAGCCCACCGCTCGGATCCCCATTATCAACATAACTGGAGATCATCGAGCTCCAGGACACCACATCTCTGCCCGACATATCATCAAACACCTTCCTGGCATTATGCAGCTGGCCCGTTTCTCCGTACATACACAGCAACGAGGATCGAACCACGTCGTCCGCATCCAGCCCGCACTTGACGATCGTCCCGTGGACGGTCTCGCCCGCGCCGAGATCGCCCGAGCAAGAGCAGGCTCGCAACACGGACGGGTATACGAACCCGGTGATCTCCTTCCCCCGGCGAACCATCTCGCGGTAGAGCGAGACGGCTTGCTCGAAAGAGCGGCTCCACACGCAGCACTTGACGAGCACGCCCCACATGAAGGAATCGGGCGCGGGAAAGCGGTCGAAGACGAGCCGCGAGGATTCGAGGGAGCCCATCTCGGCGTAGGACTGGACGAGCCTGGTGGAAGCGAGCGGGTCCCGATGGAGGCCCGTGACGAGGAGATGGGCGTGGAGCTGAGCCAGCGTCCTCAAGCTCGCGCATGCCCTGAACAAGGGCATGTAAAGGGTCATCGATTCACGAGCTTGCGAGCATCAAGAATGGCGCTAAGTCTTCGCTCGAGGATCTGCCAAAAGGTTCGCAGGAGCTTTGCTTCTTCGGTTTCAGACGAGATCATTCATCGATGGGAATTCAATCTGTTTCGCGGGAACTGCTTCGAGAAATGACTATTCATCTCTCGTAACGACACGAATGATCTCTGAACTTTGGCCTAATGTCCAATATAATCTGTAAATTTTAACCCAATGTGCAATATGATCCCTGAACTTTTGATTTGTTCAAATTAGTCTATAAACTATATGGAAATAACCAATGTTATCTTTTTATTAATTTAAGTGTATGGATAACATTAAACATTTTAATGTAATTCAAGGACTAGTTTGAACATGTGCCAAAAGTTCAGGAACTATATCGAACAAATTAAAAATTCGAAAATCACATTGCACATTTAGATAAAGTTTAAGGATCACATCGCGCATTGTGTCATAGTTCAAGGACCATTTATGTTATTTTCCCTTTCTATTTTGACTTGGCTTGACCTTTGTGCGGCTTTTGAGTGATTTTAGCATTTGATTTGCTGACTTGGCAAGGTCTTGATGTAGATGTCGGCTGTAAGCATGTAATAACTACCTTGTAACTTAAACTTTGGCTTCATTTGCTTCACGAAAAATAAATAATTTGAAAAATATTTTCCTAAAATTAATCGCTTACGAATTTTTTTTATCATTCACGAAAATATTTAGATATAAATTATTGTCGATAATGAAAACTTTTTGATCGATCGACAATTTCATTCTTCTTACTATTGCCTTAGGAAAAGCACTCTTTACTTGAAACTCCAAGTATGGAGTCCCAAATAACACTTTGTCCAGTGTGCACATCAAAGAATAGAAGGCTGATCAAACCTCCGTCACCAGACGACTCCTAAGCTGACATTTGACCATACCTACTCCAAGCCTAGAAGAATCAACCAGTTTCTTATGATTTTTCCGAGGCTTGATTGCAGATATGAGATGAATATCCTGCCTTGGATGAATTTTCATGATCTTTCATCTAATCAAACCAGGGAATTTCAGTCTATTCAGATCTGTCCACCGGAATTGTCTTCTTAGCACGAATTCTTTATCAGTTATTGATCATCTGTCCACTCACCATACCATATGTATCTTGACGTACTGGAGTGTCCATCTGAGAGTGGTCCGGACTCTGGACCCCAGAATCGCTAGTAAGACGGTCCAAATATTTAATTATGCTCTCGTCTTTTGACCTCTATGAACCAGTTGTAAGAAGAGTTCTAACGCTGTCGTCGTTACTGTACGGTAGCAACTCTGGTAGCAGAAAACTTATCCCTAGCATCCATCTCCACCATGCTACAACCAGGTGACTTCTTCAACCCCTTTTCTTCCATCAACTCCGTGAAGTAATTAACTCGGCTCCATCTTCCATCGGAAGCAGACAGATTGGACATGAGCACATAATAACAAGCTTCCTCAGGATGCAAGTCTAGCATTCTCTTTATGGCCACCTCACCAAGATCGTACCTTGAATAAAGTCCACAACCATGAAGAAAGGCTCCAAACAAGCTAATGTCTGGTTGCATTGGCATTTTCTCTATAAACTCCAATGCTTCCTCGAGCCTGCCAGCTCGAGATAGAAGATCGATCATGCAAGCATAATGCTTCATTGACGGAACAAAATTGTACTCTCGGCACATCGAGTTGAAATATCTCCAACCTTCACCAACCAAGCCTGCGTGCCGGCACGCTGATAATATACTAGTAAAGATTACTTCAGTAGGCCTTATTTCTTCCTTCAACATGTCACTGAAAAGAGTGAGAGACCCACTACCATCCCCATGAATCCCATAACCACCGATCATTGCACTCCAAGTTACGGTGTTCTTAGAATCCATCCCGTCAAAAACCCTACGGGCTGATTCCACATCCCCACATTTAGCATAGAAGTTCAAAAGTGCAGTTCCAACATGGATATTGGATGATGATAAGCCCTTTTTAATGGAGTATGCATGAAGCGAGGAACCGACAGCTAGGACGGCCAGGAAAGCAGAGGCAGAGAGGACCACCACCAATGTGACAGCATCAGGAGAGAGAGATTCCGATCTCATTTGTCGAAACAATTCCAAGGCCTTATCTGCAGACCCATTCTGCACAAATCCAGATATCAATGAGTTCCAGGCAATTACATCTTTTTCAGAGACTGAATTAAATATGAAACAAGCATCCTCCATCCTTTGGCTCTTTGCATACATGTCAAGAAGCGCATTCTTGACAGTGCTCTCTTCTAACCCAAGTTTAATTCCTAGACAATGAACGGACATGCCCATATTCAAATTGCCCAACTGGGCACAAGCAGAGAGCACACTCGCGGCGGTAACAGAATTTGGCGTGAGGCTCGCCCATTTCTCATTCGTAAATAACTTCAACGCCATATAAGCATGGCCACTCTGAGTGTACCCAACAATCATTGCTGTCCACGAGACAAGATCAGTGGACGAAAGCTCGTCAAATACAGTTTTAGCATCTATAATTTCACCACACTTAGCATACATATCCAGAAGAGCTGTCACCAAGAAAGAAATCAGCTCAATACCATTCTTGATCAGATAACCATGAAGCCACTTCCCCTGATGCAGAGCGCCCAACTTGGAACATGCTGTGACCAAGCTCCCCAGAGTAAATTGATTGCCTCCCACAAACCCATCTCTCATCCGATTGAACAATGCCAGCGCTTCTTCCGCACAACCGTTTTGCACGTACCCAACAATCATCGAAGTCCAGGAAACAACGTTCCTGTCGAGAATTTCGTCAAACGCCTGGCGGGAGCACTTGATGTCGCCGCACTTTGCATACATATCCACGAGACCAGTGAACACGAAGCTATCCGGACTACCCGCCTTGAAAACATGCCCGTGTACTTTCCTCCCTCCATCTAGATCGCGCAACTCGCTACAGGCCTTCAACACGATCGAGAACACGACATTATCATTCTCCTTAACCGAACTCCTCATCCGACCATAGACCCGAACAACTTCCGGGTGGCGGTCGTTCAAGAAGTACCATCTCAGCATGACCTTCCAAGAATACAAATCCGGGTCCGGAATTCGATCGAACACCAGGCGTGCGAGCCCCACATTCCCAAAAACACCGTACAAACTAACCAGCTTGGTGTCGAACAGAAGATGGCCGGTCAGGCCGTGAACGATCAGCAAGGCGTGGGCTCTCTTGAGGGAGCGGATGTCGTGGCAAGAACCCAGAAGAGAAAAGCAGGGGTTAGAAGACAGGGAGCGGACTGCGGATATGATATTGCTCTGATCTAGTTGAGAACGCCCGAGGGGTCGCTGCGAGTGCCGACGAATCCACCGAGGGTGATGTCTGCTGTTGAAAAGATTGCCTCTTCGCAGGAGAGGTGCGTAGATGGATCGCATTTGCGTCTTTTGCCCTTCGACTCTCGTTTCACTGCGTCGTGTTCCCGCCATTGATCTGCATCGTTCTTCTCTCTTTCGCGGGCCTAATTCCAAAAAAAACCCCAAACTTTACACTTTGTCCCAATTATACCCTGAACTTTTTTTTGTCTCAAGAAAAACCTCAAACTTTTCTCCGAGTCCCAAATCTACCCTACCGTTATAACTCTGTCCAATTAACGTCATAAAAAAAAAAAAAAAAAAAAAAAAAAAAAAAAAAAAAAATCAGAACACCGGTGCGGCGTGGCCAAGCCTTCGCTTAGGTGGCCGCCGCCACAGCCGGCCGGGAAGGAGCGGCGGCCCTCGCCCTGGGCCTTCCCGGCGGCGACCCTCGCCGGCCCGGGCGGAGTCGCCGGCGAGGGGCTGCGGCCCCGATCGGGGCGAGGTCGCGCCTCCCGGATCGGGGCTTGCGGGCCTCGCCGGCGACTCGCCGGGGCGGCGAGGGTCTCCGGCCTTCGGGAGGCCCGGGCGAGGCCTCGCACTGGGGTCGGCGGCCCTCGCCTGGGCCTTCCGGCGGGCGACCCTCGCCGGCCCGGGCGAGTCGCCGCGAGGGCTGCAAGCCCCGTCACGGGGAGGGCGCGACTCTCGCCCGGATCGGGGCCGCAGATCCCCAGCCGGCGGGTCGTCGGCCTCGGGAGGCCCGAGGCGAGGCCTCGCTCGGGGTCGGCGGCCCTCGCCGGGCCTTCCGGAGGCGGCGACCTCGCCGCCTCGGGCGAGTCGCCGGCGAGGGGCTCAGCAAGCCCCGATCCGGGGGGAGGGCGCGACCTCGCCCCAGACGGGGCCGCATCCCTCGCCGACGAGGGTCGTCGGCCTTCGGAGGCCTGTGCGACGCCTCGCTTGGGTCGGCGGCCCGCTGGGCCTCCGGCGGCGACCTGCGCCGGGCGAGTCGCCGGGCGAGGCCTCCGCCCCGATCTCGGGGCGAGGTCGCGCCTCGCCCCGAGATCGGGGCGCAGCCCTCGCCGGCGACTCGCCCGGCCGGCGAGGTCGCCGCCTTCGAGAAGGCCCAGCGAGGGCCGCCGCTCCTTCCCGGCGGGCGTGGCGGCGGCCACGGCGAAGGCTTGGCCACGCCATACCGGGCCGTTGTTTTTTTTTTTTTTTTTTTTTTTCCGACGTTAATTGGACGGAGTTATAACGGTAGGGTAGATTTGGGACTCAGAGCAAAGTTTGAGGTTTTTCTTGGGACAAAAAAAAGTTCAGAGTATAATTGGGACAAAGTGTAAAGTTTGGGGTTTTTTTTGGAATTGGGCCCTCTTTCGCGGGCGGAGACGAAACACCGGAAAAGCTCGAGCCCGAGAAGCATGGCCGTTGATTCTGGGTCGTGGGGTCTAATTTGTATGGACCGAGGCCGGCATAAAGCCGGCCCATTTGACCGTCATCGTCCCAAGGTAAATAGTGAGAATTTCAAAAACCGTCTCACACTTTTCGTCCCCGTATTAATTTTTGCTCTCGAAAGTTTGAAAACCTACGGTTCGCATCCTCGCATTTCCCACTCCATCTGTAGGTTGCATCTAAGATTGGGTGATATTAACGAAATCGTCATTCTTCTTTCGATTTTGCCCCCCTCTCGTTATTTCAAATCCATCCATATATCCAAAAAAAAAAAGTAACCCACCCACCCATTGCTCGGCCCCTCTCTTGTCAGCATCCACGCCTGCCATTGGCCCCGAGCTAAGCCACCACCCGTTGCTCACGACCATCCCCTCATTGGTCATCTTCTCCTTCACCATGTTCTGTCTGTGAGATTTTATGGGATCACTGCCAACTGTTCTAAAAATTTAAATTGTTATATAAAAGTATGATTTAATAATTACATATTTTAATGTGTGTACTGTCAAGATCTCTCGAAAGCTCGGTGGCTTCAAAATCCACTACGCCCATTGAGCTCTAGCCGCAGATTAATGGGGCTCGAGCTCCATCGTGGACGGGTTGCGGCGGGGTTGATTGGGGGTAGCAGACGGGAGAGTGTGTGTGTGTGTGTGTGTGTGTGTGTGGGGGGGGGGGATGTTGGGTGGATCCGTCTGGACATGTGGTGAGAAATATTTTCTCGTCGGTGATTCAGCAAGGCAATGATGGTTCTTGGTGTGACAGGGAATGATGGTGGCCTCGTGGGAGGTGATGGTCCCAAGTTCTGCGTGTGAGTCAACATTATAAGGTGCAACTAATTAAATAAAGAAAAACGACATAAACAATCATTGAATTTTGATTCAATATATAATTTAATTTTTAATTTTTTAATTTGTTCAATGTGGTCCTTAAACTTTAGTTCGATGTGATCCCCCATTCGATACATGCAGATTGAATTCAGGGATATAATAATCTAGAGACTATATTGAATATTTACCGAAAGTTTAGGGACCACATTTAATAAATTAAAAGTTTTATGGACCATTTGTATAAGTATCCCGTTAAACAATAAGACAATGCAAAAACCAATGAATCAATGATGAAGCAAATTGCAGTCATCCCAGACAATAGCTAAGTTAAGTCCATAACTAACTAGTGGAATTACTTACTAATTAGCCGAATCAATTGTATATTCCTTATTCAGCCTTCCTTTCCGTTTCAATTTGATTGATATAAACTTTCGAAGCAAAGTTTTTGTATCCAAATTAACAAAAAAAAAACACCTCTTAAGATTTGCGACTTATTTCTAGAATAACGAGAGAAATTATTAAATGAGCAGGGGCATATAATGCATCCGAACCATTAATAATTATGTGTTTCATCAACCAAAGCAGCGGGCATCATCAAATTCCACGGTAAATGTTTATAAATGTATTATTGGATTTCGTTAATGATTGTTTTAGTGCGTTTGTTAAACACACAAAAAATAAGGAAGTTGATATTTTCCAGTATATTATCTTTTTTTATTCTGTCGTGTGTAACTAGTATATCAAGAATAAAAAAAATTATTATTAATGCTCCGTTTAGGAAAATTAAATGAATTGAAAAATATTTTTTAAAAAATGATCGTTCATATCACCTACAAAAATAAATAAATAAAAAATATTTTCATTACCCACAAAAATACTTAAACAGAAATCGTCGTTCATTTGCGAATTATTTCAAACGATACATGTAATAAATTTTTTCAGGTCATTTATTTCATTCGAAACAAATCTAAAGTGGTGTGGGACCAAGTGGGGTCTTGATAAATGGGCTCACTGATATCCTGTGCAGGCAATAATTTCTCGTGGGGCCAGCTGGTGGGCTTGACGGCCATGTGATTTGTGACAAGACAGAAAAGAGAAAAGAGTTTTATCGTATGGTTATGATTCTGATTCTGACTCCCTTTCTTGTTTGTCTGACCAGACCCACACACAGAGACAGAGAGAGAAGGGAGCCACTCATTTGATAGAGATTGTCCACCCAAAAATCCACACGCCGACACCGACATCGACATCGTCGTATCTGGCAGGCGCTTTTGCCTCATTACCCCCCCTTCTCTCACCCCCACTCACGCGCTCCTCCCTCGCGCGTGTATCTCCTGCGTTGTTCTTCCTTCCATTTGCTCTCTCTCTCTCTCTCTCTCTTGAAACTTATTTTGTTGTCTAACCCAAACTCTTCGGAGGTTTCGACCGTATTTTGCACGGTAATCTTGCTTTAAGGATCGAATCTGTCCACCTCAAGGAAGACGCGAGGATACTCTTTTATGTCTTTGGTAATTTCAGATTCCATACGGACCGTTAGAAGCATCGAAAATGATCTAAGAATCATTAAAAGTAGGGTGAAGAACTCGGATCCCCGAGCTTCATTAGATTTCTCCGCTAAAACTTCTACCGAACTTCCCTTAATCTGTTGGATCAAAAATATTAAAAAAAAATAAAAACCCTTAACCACGTGCATGGCTATGATAGGAAGTAACAAAGGAAATGAACCCCCATATGCCATAATGGCCTAACTTCCACCCAATCTCTAATTAACTATTGTCTGGGCCCTTGACGTGTTTCACAATGGAAACCATCCCAAATGTCAGATCTGTATGGTTGGAGCTTGGAGTGTATCCAATAGATTGATTCACTGCATTGATTGATCACACGTTGTGGTATGGTGTCATTCATGAAATACATGCCCACTTCTTTCAAGTAAATGAACTTCTAGGCCGAGAATCTTGACCTGATTTTCACACCAACATCAACTTCCATCCGCTCTCGGAAGAGAGGAAGACTAGTCTCTTGTCCCATTTTCCGGCGAAGAAGGGAATAGCGAGACTTGCGAAAGAGCTGAGCGATTATGATGATGCACCCCATTGATGGAAGCTGATATTAGTGTCGACATTGTTCAAATCTGTCGAGCCTGTATAGGAGTGAACCCAAAAACCTGCCATCACGAGCCCTTGAAAGTTTGTCCCCAGTCACCCCATGGTCAGCCAAAGTGAAATTTAGGATTTGCAACCCCCAAAACACCACTTCCTATCCGAAAAGTACGAAACAAAAGGAACATTTCTTGTTCCCGAGAGAGTCAGCACTCAAAGTACAAAAGACTCTGCAGAGGACCTGATTAAAGTGCAAACCAATATCCACAGACATCGTGTAGTTATTCATGAATAACTAAAGAGGAAACCCACCGCAGAGGGACAATCAAGGGACCCAAATTATGGGTAAAGAAAATGTACAACGTTAACCCCGACGGCTCCCTAACAATAACAACCATAATTCCACAAGAAGCGTTTATCTTTTTATCCTCCAAAAGCCCCATTAAGACATCAAGCCTCGTACCAGATTATGTTGGAGGCACATGTAATGGAGGATTGCCTGCAGGGCACCTTTGCCTCCGGGGCCGTCTTGGTGTGTTCCCCCAAACTGTAGGGGTTCTATCTTCAAGTCCCACTTCAACAGTATTTTTCTGATGCATCATTGGACTGCATGTGGCGTCCAACGCTGCAGTGGGGGACCCACTTGCTAACCGTTGCCTCCCTCTTGAGGAAACATTTCTACTGGAGTTCCTCCTCGTTGATCCTGTGTGCCACGAATAACCCATCGCTCGCATGAGCCCTCCAAAAGTTTGAAGATCTTCAGTCACCTCATGCCTCGAAAGTGAAGCGAGGCCCGGCAGGATGTCCCTTTGGAAATCTCGCCGCTGCCTCCCTCTTCTAGCCTGTCCCCTTCGAGGTCGATTGGATGCTGGGGTGACTGCTACATCTTCTGCTCTTGGAGTCTCATGGATCAGTGGTTTAGGAAGGTATTCCTCCTCCCCCATCTCTACCTGTCTCAGCGTCATGGACTCAAAGTAATCAATACTTTCTGATGTAGATTCTTCAACATTCTGTTCTTCACAATCTCTTGGAGCAGCTTCAGACCTGGTCCAAGAACTATGGTCTTCAAAAGAGGCAACTATACCAGCGAACCATTCAAGGCAGTCTAAAGAAGCTTCTTCTGGTAAATCCTGAGCAGTGCTGTCCAAACAATTGCTGAAACCAACAGTTGAGATGGCAACTATTGCCTCTGCTGCTATTCTACCTAGATTTTCCAAAGATTGCTCAGTTTCTTGATGTGCAAATGGTATAGATGTTTCCAGTAGCTTCCCAGGAATTTCTTCTCCCTGGAAACTATCCTCCTCGGTCTCAAGAACTGGTGGAGCTTCCAAGTCTATTTCCACATTAACCTTTCCAACGACACTCGGAACGGATGGTGTCATGGAAGTTTCATCGTCGAGAACACAGGAGTTTAGATCAAATTGATGTTTCAAGTAAGCATTTTTGGTACTAGATTCCTTCTCTAGGTCCAGGGTTTCCTCAGCAGCCACTTCGCTCCAGTCAGAAACGGGATCGCAGGGCAAGTTAATATCAAACGTTCTTACTTCCCTCTTATGATCTGTGACTTCACACTTAGACTCCTGAGTGATGGATATAGATGGAGAGGCAAGAGGAGAGAACGCATTCTTGGAAGTAGGAGGGTTTGCAAAGATAGGAAAGCCAAAAATCTTTCTATCAGGACCTTCACCTATTTCCATCCTCTTGGACTCCACTTTACACAAAGGTGAGAAAGATTCCGCGCACTGAGAAAATGTTTGGCTTGGGCCGTTTCCAGCTTCAACTTTGCTGCTCAGATGACTAGAAGATGACTGAACAAAACTCATCTCTCCATGATTCGAGTCTATTCCAGAATTTTTCTCCCTCTCACGAGCTGGCATAACTCTAAGCCAATGAGGCACCAGAACAGTTTCCTGCTGTGTGCTCTCTCCATTTTTTATCGCCACACCCTGTGGTGATGTGGACTTGTGGAATGAACCACTTGAAAGCGCCGAATTTCGCTTTATCTCTCTCTCAGAGTCCACAATCGCAATATTTGAACTTGTGCATTTCCTAGTATTTAAGTGCTCAGAGGCTACATATCTATTGGCATGGTTATGACTGTCATGGCTGATGACTGGTATGCAAACAGATGCTTTCTCAGATCTCGAAGAAAGTTCGTAATGGAATCCATTTCGAGTGGGCAAATTCTGATAACCTGGACTCAGACTAGCATTGCTATCATGCCACCTGCTACCAAATGATCCATGGCTCTGAGCTGCAGGCTGAGAATCTTTCCTGGGAGTCTTGTATGAATCTAAACTTGGAAGCCCTTCAACCAACATTGACTTCTGGCTCAAACCATTACTCAAATTGTCAGAAGATGAACCAGAGCGCCTGAAGTTTCTTGAGTCAGACAAACTGGTTATTTTATGTTGATTAGGAGAATCAGAAGCAAAGATCGATTCAGAGTTCTTGGAACTTTCAGAAATTACTAATCCACATTTTGTCCTCTCTCTGCTGTGTACCATCATGGCTTGATCTGTCGAAAGATATGCTGGACTATTGCAACTTTTCTTGAATGAAGATTGCACTGGCTGGGATGACGGACGAAACTTCTCCCACTGGAGGGTCTGAGAAACAGGTTGAAGGTCAACCTTGTCCTGCCCTGCGCACAGAGAGAGAGAGAGAGAGAGAGAGAGAGATCAGTTGAAGGTGTAAGATCTAAATTCTTCTATGTGGAAATTCATAATATTGATCTAGATCCAACTTAAGCAATTTAATCCAAGTTCGAGAACAACTCAACCAAACATTTACCTTGTTTAAGAACATGGAAGGACAGCGCTCCATCATTCTTGTTGTTGACATGTGCATTTGAACTTCCGCTGCTGCTTTGACAAAGGGAGTTTGGAGCCTTTTGATCAAGAAAACCTAGAATCTTTGGCTTCGCTTTCATAAAAAGCTCCTCGCCGCGAATTTCCCTTTCAGAGAAGAAATGGCCTGCATGAACAAAAGATGCAGAAGCATTCATGTCTTCAATCTGTATAGGTGCATTCAGGTCCGCCACATTTCGACTGTTTATGTGTAAATCTGATCTGGCAGAATCTGTGTAGATGCCAGAATATCCACCATGAGATAAGCTCACAGAACTCCCAGCAACAATTTTAGAACCTTGACAAGGAATATCACAAGACGATGATCCATTTTCATTCTCGATCTGCTTTAGTTCTTCATCGTCAATGTATTGGTCAGCTGGAAGTTGCAAATCAAACATTTTTCTTCTGACCTTTGAAGGTCTACACTCCAACACCTCTTTCAATTTGGAACTACCTCCATGTTGATGCACAAAAGGAGATCCTTGTGTGCTATTTCCTTCTGGAGAATCCAAAGGGATGCCTTTGGTATCTGAAATAGATGGCCATCCATAACAAGAGCTCGCACCAGGGATACTGGAAAAATGCCATTTCTGAGCATCTTCAGATGTTAATTGAAATGGCAAAGGGCTTGATTCTGTATCCGCAGCTGTCTGACCTACATGCAGTCCCTTCCTCTTGATTTCATCCTTGAGACCCCTTTGGACTCTGTACAACCGATGAAGCTCGTATACCTGGATGATGCAAGAAATAGTGGAATTAAAGATATAGAAACAAAACCAATGCAAGCGGCCGTACACAAAATACCCAACATCAGACAACAAAAGACACTTAAAAAGATCAGATTACCACATTTTAAGCCATAAGTATTTGATCAGGGCTAAGAACATTAAGCACGTCTAAAAAAAATCATAGTGTTTTTAACAAATGAAACGAGGGTATACCTGATTCTTGAATACAGCCTCATGCTCAATTATGGTTTGCTTAACAACATCTTTATCGGACCCTGGGAATTCATCTGCAGCAGGCCTTGACCAAAAACCATTGTACCACTGCTTGCTTGATAATGCCTTATCTTGATGATATAGAGGCCAATTACAGATGTAGTAATCTTCGTTTAGATCTCTCATTGGATAGTACCCTGCTGGATAACTCTTGTACTGCACTTCTGCGGTCACTCCTGGCAGTTGATTCAAAGTTATTTCAGAAATCATTTCGAAGACTTACTAATGATGAAAATCGTAACAGCAATAATTGCCTTTCTGTTATTATAAGTACCACCAAAAGGTCAAAGAACATGGGCAAGTACAAACTCCTAACTAATTGCTCTAGCTATGAAGAAACGAAACTTAGGTTTTTTTAGCACGCACTGGGTTGGGCTTTTAGTTCATAATTCGAAACATTTTTCTGTATGAAGACTTCAATGCCGAAGACAAATGAGAATGCAAGAAGGCATTAATCCTCAAGAACAATGCATATGCGCAAGAAGCCGCTACAAGCTATTTATGGAAAGGAATACAAAATAAACTCCACATTTTAACACGCCTCGGATTGCTAGTACTTCGCTTGTTCTGTTCTATAAATTACCTGGTCTACATTACCCATTTCATAAGAATTATAGTTTTATAATGGATGCTCTGCACCTACTTCTCCTTTGATGGAAAGTGTACATAACTCAAGTCATCAACACTGCAGAGAAGAAAATATCTATCTAAAAAACTTGGACAACATGGAAAAACACTATTCATCACATCCAAATGAGCAGACCTACACATACTCACATTAGCCGTGATGTGTGGTGAGTTAGCTTTTATGAAGCACTGGTGGAATGAAGTTAAATCCACTTACCTCGGACTGAAATCATGCTTCCATGAACTTAACCATCACCTTTCACAATCAGATACACATTCATAGACCATCAAATAACAATCTAAGCTCTTTATCCTCCATCCCTCCTCTCTTGCACCCCTCAGTCCTAACTCTTCTCTCGACAACTCACGTAGATGGTAAGAGAAGTGAACCGACAAAACATTCGCTCGGTGTCGTTCATTCGCGAGCTCAACTTCGCATTAGAGGACCGCAATCATTACACGATCAAACAAGCCGCGGATTTCCTCAGCCTTTTAGCGGTCAACTCTCCAGGTACTCGGACAGCCAAATTCGTTAGACACGGGACGCGGCGGCGAGAATCACAAAATCAAGCGATTTCCGACCATCTCCGTCCACTCCATCCCTAATACAAAGCTACCTACAGAGAGAGCTCTGTACTCCAGAAAGAGGCAATGGTAACCGATGTTGCTCCCAGATGTACCGAGCAAAACAACCTCAGAATCGCAGCGATTGCGCCGGATACGAGGGGGAGGGAGGGGGGTGGGGGGAGAATAACACGATCGACGCGACTAATCGGGACTCAAACTAGCGCAATAATCCAGACAAACAATCGCAGAAGATCGGAGGCGTGCGCTCACCTGAGATCGACATGCTCCTCCGATCAGCTCCCCCCGACGAGCTCGATCACCGACCATCGACCCTGCACACGACAGGAATTCCGAGCTCCAGCTGATGAGCAACAGCATCGAGAATCACTCCAACAACAACAACAACAAAAAGAAAAAAAAAAAAGGAAGAAAGAGACAAAAAACGAAAACCGCAAGAGGTCAGGCAACTACCGCAGCGCCATGGGAATGAGCACTAGATCCTCATCGCGGGGGAGCCACGGGAGGAAGGCGGCTTCGATCTCCTGGGCCACTCCCTCGCTTCGTCGGAGGAGGAGGAGGAGGAGGAGAAAGTGCAGAGAGACCTCGTCCTTTAAGGGAGAGAGAGAGAGAGATCTTCACACACATATGGATGAACGAAAGCTTCTGCGAACAGTGACGTGAAATTTGTCAACATCCGGTCTCTTTTTATTCTCTCTGCTCGCTCGCCTCCCTTTGCCTTTGCCTTTGCCTTTGCCTTTGCCTTTGCTTTCTCTTCACTTCTCTCTCTAACCTCTGAGCTCCTCTCGACCCTCCTCGTCTTTTATTTCTTTAATTATTTTCTTTAAATTAATATTGTTTGCTGGATTCGTTTCTTCTCCTATTTCTTCTTTTTTTTATTAAAAGATTTATTTGGCCTGATATAATATGTGGAGCGCAAATATGTCGGGTATTTTTCCCAGCAAAAATTAATGGAAATGAAATGGGGGGGGGGCATTTTCTGGGCTCCAAAATCTCACCTACCAGGGCGACTACCGGCCAATTGATTTTTTCGGGAGAAGACTTAAAATCTTTTTTTCAGAATATTATTTTTACAGGAGTCAATTTGGTGAAGGTGATTTCTGATTTCTTTAATTGAGCTGAAGCCATCCCGATTTGAATGTCAGACCGCGATGACCTAACTTCCGTGGAAATTAGTTTAATCCTGCGACGATGGTGATGGGAAATTACTAATTGATGTGCTCAAAAGCAGTTTCTTTTTGTCGAGCGTTCGAAAGTTAGGAGATTAGTTAAACGATGGTTATTGCGCTTAAAAATTCCCCCAAAAAGAATTGTCCGTTCTATCGTTTCCGATTAGAGCGAGTTATGAGATATATGTTCTTAACGTTGCTCGGGCGTACAATCATAGACAGGCGAGTTGAAAAGACTCTGCTGTGAAGTATATGGCAAATCGTCGTTCCCGAAAAGTTAAAGCCACTAGAAAATGCGTCAATAATATGTTTTATGGGATGTGCCTTCTCACTCCCGTTCACATGTAAGTCGATCATTTGGAAGTGCAAGACTCGACTCTATGTGAACAGGCACGACTCGTGTTTGGTGCGAACGAATCGCGAAGCCACCACGGGTAATGAGTTTGTTTTGGTCTTCAAGACTTTGCATTTGAGCAAAGTTCCTTGGCTCAAAGGTGCTTTCAATAAAGCAATAATAGTGTATAGATAATTGGTAATGGAAAACTTTAAAATGAAGCGAAACAAAAGAAAAAGTAAAAAAAAAAAAAGGGTGTAGAGGCATTGATGTTTGCTTTCTTCGAGAACTATTCTGTTTGCCTTCGCGATCGCGTCCTCTAGGAACGGGCAGTGCCACAACCACGATAGCATTGTCGCAGGGGTTGCCGGCGGCCCGGGCAAGGTGTTGATGGAATCGCACGATTCCAAAGCGAGGCGTCACCAAGTTCACATGCTACCGCAGGATCTGTCTTGCCTGGGTTCGGCTTGACCTCAGCGAGCATTAGCCAAATGCCGCAAGACTCCAACGAGTGGTCGACAGGAGGCAGCGAGACCGAGCGAGGCGACGCCGGAGTCGCTCGCAACCCCGCCTCCAATAATCGGGTTGAGCCACCTCTCTCTCTCTCTCTCTCCACGACCGTCGTTCACGGGAGATGAAGATATAAGGGCATATTCGGACCAGGCGCTCCGTCGATAGGGTTAAAGTAGAAAGATAAGACAGTCGGTCGTCAAAACTACCGAAAAGCCGAGGCGAATAGCGCATTGGCCGAGCTTTCGAGCATTTCTCCAGGGCAGCTCTCGACCCGTCGTAGTTTCTTAAACGACTTTTTACCAAACGCCTCAACTTCCATTGGCGGATTCTCGGACGCACTCAGCTGCCTTGAAAGTCATTCCCAATCCCCCGCACTTAACATTCTAAACATCTTTTACAAAAAGCGGGGTTAACATTAAACAAATGGTTTATTATTATTATTTATTATTTTTTAAATAAAAATTTGTGGGGGTAAAAGTGGGTCCCAGCAGGAGGAGTGTCGAACGACGAGGATTGAGTGGCTTGAGCCTTGAGGGGAGCGAGGGACATGTGTGCCCTTTTGTCCGTCGGTCTAATTTACGAGAATGGGATCCAAAAGAAGAGACCGTCGAAATCGCTCCTCATTGGCTGATCCTCCGCCCGCTCCACGTGGCACGAACAGCGGCTCCCGTCGATCCGAGAAAGCCCATGCGACACATGATAATAATAATAAATAATAATAAAAATAAAATAAGCCACCACGTGTCTGCTTTTACGCAGACAAAATGCTCTCCCACTGTTTCTCAAAGAGGGGGGGCGCCAGGTCACTCGGAATGTTTAACGCTTGATGATCCAGTAATCCACCCCCCCATGTCCCATGAGAATATAAAAATAATAATATTAAATTTTAATCAGGATCTTAATCACGAGTGCTCACGAATTTCGCGTCCCGAATATTTAATTGGGGAGGCATTTCGCCTTGCGAAGCATCTTGTGCGTGTTACGGAGACAGTCGATTTATTGAAATTACAGTATTTTTTTCATTTAGTTTCTTAAAAAGTGTCTCGATTCCCTTTTTAATTAAAAATCACGAGTACCATGGGAATTTACTTTTGACGTATGGAATCGTTCTCCTCCCCCCTTTTTGTCCAATCAAGTAATTGTAATTTTATCTTAGACCTCTTGAACTGTCATCGCTTGTTTCAAGTTGATCCTCTCCAACTTCAAATCAGCTTAAATTAGGGCGACGCGTATGTTGGAATCGACACTGAGTTATAAACATTTTTATTATTATCATTATTAAGTATGCTTGACGTTGGAATAGTGCATTCATTAGCGTAACCCAAAAGGTTTGCCCAAAGAACAAAAGAAGAAGAATTTTCAATTTATGCACCAACCTTTTTTTAGTGATGTATACAGCTTGAAAATCAAGGAAGGGGAAAAGTTGCGAGCCTTGCGGGCCACCGATTACATTCGGACTTTCTCTTGGAAACACTTTTGAGAGTACGGATTCATGTATCTCTAACAACAGTCTTGATATTTAAAAGTAATCAAGGGGATAATTGCAAAAGTAGTCCTTAACTTTGCTCTTTATATCAAATCATTCCTCAGATTTCACAACCACCGTTTGATATTTTCCCAACCTAAAAGGACCTATATGTCCTCATGCGAGCTCGAAATTTACACACATGAGGAGAAACATGGCATTGAGGACCGGGTAACTTGCGAAAAATTAGGATGGTAATTCTAGGTCCCAAAAAGCAAAGGGGATATTTCATATGGGGAATAGAGTTAGAGACGATACTTGTAATTTTCTCAAAGGGAAAATGACACAAATGATCACTGAACTTTAGTTTAATGTATATTATCTCTAAACTTTTAATTTGTTCAATAATGGTTCTTGAATTTTACTCAATTTGCAATGTCGTCATTTGAATTTTTTATTTGTTCAATGTGGTCCATGAACTTTTTGTACATATTCAATTTAGTCCCTAGATTATATGAAAATATTCAATGTCGTACTTCCATTAATTTAAATTCAGAGACAACATTTAACATTTTCATACAGTTTAAGGACTAAATTGAATATGTAATAAAAGTTTATGAACCGCATTGAAAAAATTAAAAGTTCAGGGATGATACTGTATATCAGTATAAAGCTCAAAGATCACATTGAATAAATTTGAAGTTCGAGGACGACATTGCACATTGATTCAAAATTCATAGACCATTTGTGCAATTACCCATTTCTCAAAAGAAAACATCACTAACCTTCTCTTGATGCCTTGGCTTGAGTGTGCTTTTATTCTGATCGATTTCTTTTTCTTTTGTCTTTTTGGCCAATTCATTGCCTTGCTTAGTGACAGGGCACCCTCCACATAAGACGCCACGTCATCGGATAGCAAAATTTATAGGGCTAGTTTAAAAAACTGGAAAAAAAAATCTCAATAATATATCTGTGCTGAATATTAAGTATTGGAAGCTTTTACTGCTAGATACAGAGAGAAAAGATGTATGATGATAGATAAAAATCGAATAATAAATGCAATTAATTTGGTTTTTTTGTCAAAAAATACAATTACGAATAATTTGTTACCAAGATGTATTCGTGGTTGGTAGCTTTTCTGCGACATAAAGTGGTGATGTAAATTTCTCAATACATTAGATGCACTTAATGACAATTAAAGTGCTGAAAAAATGTCAATTTATAGCACTTGATGTGACTATGAAAAGCTTGTCAAAGACTAGCAACTTCCCGACATTATTGCGAATACAATTGGCAAAAACCGATCTCTCGTTCCCATTGGCGGGACTTAAATGAACACGACTTAAGTAGATCTCGAGCTAACACCAACCCAAATCAAAGTCCGAGGAAGTCCGGTCCACGTCATTATCAGCGCCTGCATAGGAAAATTGAATGGACGGAAGGCGTTGCCGGTCAAGCAAATATCCAGTAGCTGGGCAAAAATTCACGTGAAGGTTAGAAAAAAAGGCCAAAGAAAAGAAAACAAAACAAGAAAAATGGTCTCAGGGGAATTTGAGGGCACGGTAATTCTAACGTAATGAGCAGTTTTCGTACCTTCTGGTCTTTCATCGCTAGGCTCTATCAATCATCCAGATGGAGGAATGGATGTGATGGCCCTGATGGGATTGGACCATGTTAGGAAAGTCCAATAAGTGGGCCTAAATTTTTCTTTTTAGGAACTTCCGTACCATAATTCCGATTTGCCTTCCCACATGCATCTTATATTCACGCGGCCAATTTTTCGAGCTTGACAGACCAACGAAAACTTTTCGAGTTTAGCGTTCCCTTCAAATTACCACAATACCCTTACCTTAATATAAAACAAGCGAGAAGAAAACACGTTAGGATATTATCAATGGAGATTTGAAACCACCGAGCAATTACCTCGTGAATTGTTTATTTTCATATAGAACATTGGCTTCAATTTGAAATTTAATTGGACGCTCGCGTAGTATTTGCGAAAGAACTAGCATTCTCTAAAGAAAGATTTTATATTCGTCTTTGCAATTTGGAATGTTCCTGTAAATTTAACCATAAATTTATTTGCTTCGGTTAATTTTTCTTTTTACGAGACATGTATTTTATATATTATAGAAGCCACGTAGATAGAGTCGGTCAATTAAGACTAATTGGTTCTATAAGTATATGGCAACTCAACTTTGTTTGCTCATCTTTTCCAAGTTTGTAATCAAATGTTTCACGAGGAATTGACAAAGAAATTTGACCCAAAAAATAAAAATAAAAATCGATAAAAAGAAAGAAGAGAAATTAATTAAAATTTATTGATTCTCAAAATTCATTCATTCAATTTTATTTTTTTTGGTATTCATTCATTCAATTTTAACCCTGTCGTTCCTCCTCCATGAATTTCTTGGCCTTCTCATACACCTCCTCCAGAAACCCCCTAATTCTCACCACATCCAACCTCACATTCTGCTCCTTCAAGTACACCCTCATCACCTTCGCCGACCAACCGCCGCCGTTGGCGGCCGCCGGGTCCTTCAGCAGCACGCTGTCCCTCCCGTACCTCTCCAACAAGCTGCTTTCCTCCGGTGCGATCCTGTACTCCACGTAGCTCAGCCCCACGGCGCGTGCCGGCTCCTCGAAGCACGCGCGCGCCACCCAGCCCGCTCCGATCGGCACCACCTGCCCCAGCACCGCCCCCGGCCGGAGGAACAGGGTGTGCGTGAGCGCCGCCCCGTGCACGCCGACCAGGGCGTGGCTGGAGTTGATCAGCTCGTACGCCTCCCGCAGCGGCGTGCTCCGCTTCGGCTCGAAGACGGCCACCTCGAAGCCGACCGCCTCAGCCAGGTCCGTCACTTCCTTCCGGTTCAGGATCACGCGCCCGACGCCGCCGCTCCTGGCGGTGATCACGAGCCGCGGCCTCCACGCCGGAGACCGAGGAGCGGCCGCGGGGGCCTCGGGGCGGTTGCGCCGGTACGCCTCGTCGAGGAATCGGCGGAAATGCAAGAAGGTTCTGGAATTAGGCGTCAATTTGGGGTTTATCGTCATGAATCCGTGAGAGATCAACCCGAGCGAAGCGGAAGGGAAGCAATGAGAGCCCTTGGCGCGGTCGACATATACGACGGGACGATCGCTGAGAGCTCGGAGCAAGTCCCCATACTTGTGGATCCACCTGCCGGTGGCTCCGTCGATCACGAGGACGAAATCGCGGCCGGGGAAGACGGTGTTGGCGGTGACGAAGAGGGGGACGAGGCCGTCGCCGAACTCGTGGAAGAAGTTGCCGGTGTAGCCGCCGACGCTGAACACGAGGGCGGGGGCGTCGTGCTCCACGTCGCACCGGCGGCCTTCCGGAGGGCCGGCGGCGAGGGCGAGGGTGAACTCCTTGATCTTGGACATGGTGGAGTTCTCCCATTTGCGCGGGTGGGGGCGGATCCTCTCCGGGGAGAGGCGGCCGGCGGTGGGGCGGAGGAGGAAGAAGGTGGCGGTGGGCGGGTGGAGGAGGGTGGGGCCGTTGACGGTGCAGGTGTCGTATGCGCGGTGAGACCGGTCGCAGGTGATTGCGGCTGCCGCTAATTCTCTAGATTCAGGGGATTGCGTTTGACTGTCGAGTGGTGGGGCCCCCGTGATCTCTCCTCGTTGTGTTGGTGACAACCTTTTGGTACCTGCGACTGCGAGGAGCAGAAGAAAAGTCAGACAGGAGTCCAACTGAACGTGGAGTTTTTCCTTTCCCTGAACCCACGTTTTATATCTCCGAGGCATTTGATCGATAAACCATAAAGCGTGAAAGTTCCGAAAATTAATTCGCGGAAAAATTATTTCACTCAAATAAACATATCCTTTGTAAGTTTCATTCAACAGTTAAGAGAGAGCCGAACATATTCCTTCTAATTCGTTTGGAAAAATGACATAAATAATCCTAAACTTTGGCCCAACGTGCAATGTGGTCCCTAAAATTTTAATTTATTCAATGCGATTCTACAAATTTAATCCAATGTACAATGTGATCTCTAAATTTTAATTTGTTCAATATAGTTCTCGAACTTTTGATACACGTTCAATGTAGTCCTTCTAAAAATTCAAGATCATGGATCACATAGAACATTTTTATATTGTTCAGCGACTACATTAAACTTTAGGGATCATATTGAACAAATTAAAAGTTCAAGGATCACATTGAATATTAGGCCAAAGTTTATGGACCGCATCGAACAAATTAAAAATTCAGAGACCACATTGCACATTGAGTTAAAATTCAATGACCATTTATGTCATTATCCCAATTCGTATTATTCGATAATCATAAATTATAAGCAGACGATAACGCACAAGAAGATTAAGCTCGTGATGCAATCCGTAAACGGTTGAATGATCAAACTTCTCTTCCCTCCATATGATGGATTGTTCGCCTTAGTTGAAAGCATCAACTGTCATTACATATACAAATCAGAAACTAAACGGCAAGCAACAAATACCGACCATGTTTATTATGATCGAGTCTACTAGAAGCAAACAAAATTGGAATCCTTTTCCTACGTTGTTCCAATCATGTCCGCAGTTGAACGCGTTTCCTTCAATTAAATCAATCAAGTATACATTGATTTCACCAATTATTCAGCAGTCGATACTTTGACTTATAGATGAGAATTTGAAGCCAGTTATACGGATGTATCATGGACGTAATAATTAATGGTAGATAGCTCGCAATTAAGCCAAAGTAGAAATGTTGACACCACTTCTTGGGTTGGCATAGTAAGTTAGGTCTGCTATCACAGGCCGCAGTCGAGATAGCAACCGTGGGGCACTTAGGGTTCCAAACGACTCGCTCGTCCCTTATCTGGAGTCGCATAAGCTCAATCTTTCTCTCGTTAATCGATCACTCTCTCACTTGATCCATTACGGATCGTAGAGAGATCCTCTAAAGAGAGCGTTATCATGAATAGAATACTCTGTTGTTCTTCTTGAGTTGGATTCATGGATATTGCAGATGAACGGGGTGAGAGAACCCCCTTTATTAACACGGAACCCCTCAAATTGCAAGTGTGGATCTCCTCTTGATCTAATGGTGAAAATCAAATCTCTGCGTCTACCATCTACCTCTTTAATTGCAAGAATGCTATAGAATATAAGTGTGCAATTCCAGCATTACCCCTAAGAATAGTTTAGAGTGCTCATAAAAAGCCTAGACCCCAATCCTAGAGGCTTCAAGACATGTCCGGTCATTTTGGCCACCTTCTCAACCTATCATGATATGAAAGCCTTTGATCCGTGACACTAGGACCTTCCGCATTAAGAAATAAAAGGTGGTCTCAAGTTTGATCCTCATCAGCGTCGGTTCCTTGAGACCATACTTAGAGTCACAGACTGGTACAACTTTACAATAACGCCGTATGATCGGGGCGAGAAGACCGCCACATCCTATGTGGATCAGCTGATTGTCGTTAGACGTTAAAGACCTCAATGAATTCAAAAGGTGTGGGGTGGACGAGGACCACGCACATGAAACACAATTGCGTTTGTTTTGTGGAGTTGCCAATAATGACTAATGCTCATTCAAGAAAGGGACATCTACAGTCAGCTTCCATGACTTTGACAAGGAAACTCATTTTTTTCCCCGTCCATGCAATCTGCAAAAGCATGCAACAAATTTGGGCAACTAACTAGTCATGGCAAGACCAATCAATGTTCCTGGAAAGCTAATCTGAGCATAACACAATCCGTTCTCTATGACAAAGCTGGAAAATGGGAGAAATAAAATTTCTGGGGAGAACTTCGAAATCTCAGTCGAAGATTATCCAGAAAAGCGTATAGATTTTCTTCCCTTTTTGGTGGCGTTCGCTCTGAATGAGCTTCACCAATTCGAGCAATCCACACCATTGTGAAGGAGTGGAATGAACGAAACAAGAAGCATCCTATGGAAATAGAAACAGAGAGAGATCTGAAGAGGGCTTAAGCATTAACGCATACCTTGAACGTTCTTGGTGAGGGAGTGTGGAGGAGTAGTGACGCTCGGCCTGGACACGGTCGAGACATCGATGCGAAGCACCAGGAGTGCTACGAAGAAAACCAGGCCTACCAGAACGCCCCGAGCCCCTTGGCTTCTCTTATTCATTGCACCCACGCGACTTTTTTGCTCCAAGAAAAAGACCCAAAGAAACAAGGCGCGATGATTCGCAACCTGTGTCTTTTTGACAGAAATCACACCCGCACGCACAAGGGAGAGATCGGATAGAGAGACTCCCAATGATGGGTTGTGAGAAACAGCAGCTCTTTAGCTGTGGATGTTTCGCTCTGTGTCATCAACCCGTCGAGTTTCTGGATGAAACTCTCAAGAGAGATGCATGCTGGAGAGAGAGAGCGAGAGAGAGAGAGAAGCGAGACTTGTACGCTAAGGACTAGTTAGGGAAAGCGCGCTTTAACGGCGAAGACTCGCACCAGGTGTCGCAGAAGGCCGAAAAGGAGAGAAAATATGATATGCTATGAGGCAATTGTTTGCAGTAGGTATATTATATACAACTATCCAAGGGGCGAAAATAATGATTCAGTACACGTTTCGTTTCGTGAATCGAAAAGAAAAAGATGTAAAGAAATCACCCAGTGAGCATATGCCATATATCAACCTACCTTAAATGAGAGATATGTCTCCCCCAGATCACACATTGCGACAGCATTTATAATCAAAGTCAAACGCGAGGAATTGGTCTTGGTCTGTCAATGGCATTTCGTGTGATCCCGCAGAGCAGCTCCTCACGTTGGAGTGTCACTCGTCTGTTGTAGGTGGTGAGCCAACAGCGTCTCACATCGAGAGATTCTTCGGACGGCACAAGAAAAAAAACTTGGGTTTGATTAGGTTTTCTCAACCTGTTCTTGGTTTGATACCTTTGTTTATTGGTTATTCTCTAAACTCGTTTTTATTACACCACCTCGAGTACATATCGTACGTACGTTTCCCACATAGGTACAGTCAAATTGCAACAATGATCCTAAGATAGGATTTAAAAATGCATTGTGGTCTATCAAATAAGTCGCTCTCAAGTCATCCATACTACTATATACATCACGCAATTTATAATTACCAATAATGTTTTGAGTGAAAAAGATTGACCCATTATGTGTAAGTCTTTCATGAACCGAGAATACAATTGCAACTTAATAATAGTTTCCTAGTCCTTGTCAAAATTCTCTCCAACTCATCCGAACACGATTAGTTTGAATCCAAACCCCATTAATTTCGTGTCGTGTTAACATTGTTGCCCCTGAACAAGAAGCCCTAAGCAAGAGTGAGTGTGACAAACTTACCCGCAGTCTTCTCTTTTCTTTGCAGCAGCAACAAGGTTGCTAACCTTGTTGGTCTTTTAGTCCTCTCCGATTCCTATAAGCAGGAATTGATGCCCCTAACCTTCCATTCTGTTACGGCTGTTAACCCTTTGTTATTTGTTTATGTGATTTCTATTTAAACGGCTTCAACCACCTTTATGTGAATATTCAGAACACTTACTGTAAATTGTTACCGTACAAGTCTCTTTAGTTAATTGCCACTAGAAAGGACTCTTTGTCCAGTATGTTCATATGTTTAGCAGGAGCAGGAAAATTTCACTATTCTTCTTAATTAGTGATTTTGTGCATAATTTTTGCACATATCTTTTCTCATTGGAGGTTACTTTTTTGACTGATTGCCGATACAGCATCCTGAATCTTGTTTGCACACAGATATTCCGAGAAGAAAAGGGTTGATGAGAGCCAGAGTTTGACTCTCGATGGTATTCGGCGTTCATTAATACATCTGAGAGGACAGCGATATCTTTAGCCTTTTGGAAAGGGTTCGGTATTGTTACGATGCTGATACATATGACCATGGCACCTTTCCCATCGAAAATTTTCACGGGTGTTTGGTTGAGTTTATGGTCAAAGAAACTGAAAAGCTGCATTCCCCAGTAACTTTGTTTCATAGATAAATAGAGGCAGTTCCATAGAAGGTTGCAATAGTCCTTAATTGATTTTCCAAATACTATGTCAATTGGCAGATACAAGAGTTCCAATGAGCATCCTTTCTTCCCTGCCTACCTTCCCAAGTCAATGCTTTTGTCTTAGTCCCACAGTTATCATCAGACTCAGGCCATTCTTCTATGATTGTGAACATCAATAGATTAATGTTATGTTCTCTTGGTTGAGGCTCTCATTATCACGATATAATTCTGAGATTGTATTTTCAACATATCGAATAGCTTTGCTGTCATTCTTTAAAATAAGTATGTCAGTGGAGAACCAATTTCCCCAGTTCCCTTATCTGCGGTGTCTTAATGTTAAGTTCGAGAGTAGTCTCCCCTGATTAGTAACTAGGTTTAGTGTTTTCTAGCATCCACTGTACCTGTTATCAAAATCTACTTGTAGGGCGCACATCTGGTCAATGGCTAGCTACACTGGAGAAGTGCCATGCCACTTCTTTTGGTGGATATTTTCATGGGTAAGAGAGAGAGCAGAATGTCTAACTCAGTTGAGAGATGGAAACCCTTCTTCTTAATGTGTCCAATATTAGAGGTCTGTATGGTTGTTGAAGGAAACATACTTATAAAATAATTTGAAGGGAATATATTATATGATAATTGATTTTGAGTTCCCTAAGCCTTATTAGTAGTATATTCTGTACGCACGGATTTATAGTAATGCCTTATTGAATGTAGATTTCTGACATAATGATGACATTATGGAGCTCATGTGAAAAAAATAGGTGTGTGTTGGTGACAGAAAGGTTGAAATTGCGACAGCTTAATTGAAGAGGAAGTAGGAGGAGATTATGGCTCATCATCTCAAAATTACATAATGCGTTCCCGTGTGTCAATATGAATGCTAGGGTAACAAGTGGTCAGTATCACTTCTACTGAGTAGTGAAAATCTACAGCAGTAATTGTATTTGCTTTTGCTATCTGGAGAGGGAAGTGATCTACTAGAAACGTAGAATTATCTTCAATTAAAGATCATTTCTTGGTTGTATCTCCCGCTTCCAATATCCAATATCTTCTCATATATAAATAGGTTACCCCTGTGCTGATTCAATCAAAATAAACACTAAGGAGTGGAATATGTACTCTAGGGATCTACTCCGATGATTGGTAAAAGCTGGAGATGATGGTAATTGTTGATCAGCTGCTGTATGCGACACAATTTGCTTACAGGTACACCAATCCATTCATAGTGTTCTTGTTCACAGGTTTGAGTTTGTTTGAAGGAAGTGATCCCTCCTCTCTCAGAATCCTCTGATGAAGTCGCTTATCGAAAAAAAAAATAGATGAAGTTGCTTTAGTATCTTGAGTTGGGTTTTAACGATTGTAGAGTAAATCCTTCATCAGCGACTGGAGGCATAAGTATGTTCTAATTACGGCACCTGTTTTCATACTGAATGATGTTTTCAGACTAGTGTTTAACTTGTAGATTTACTGCTTGCACTTGCTGCAGGAACTCTCTGAGAGAACCCACTATGGAATCTTTGTCGCCTAGGCAAAATTTGGAGTGTCCCCTGCTCCTTGCGAGGCTGCGTTAAAGAGTTAAAGTATGACTTATCCCGCATCTCAATTTATGCTTCCAATGCACTGAAGAGTACATGGTACTCCCAAAACAATCGTTCTCTCATCTTTGGGAATGCAGGGTCTTGCGGGATAGGGCGAAGGTAATGGATTTGCTTAGCTATGAAGTTGTGGAATCGGCTGTCAAGAGAAGAGTACAGATGAAGGCAAAAGCATACGGGCAGTAAGTGAGGATCAACAACTAGGAAGACAAAGTCTATCCGGTCTACAAAATCAAGCGGAGTTTAGTTGCCAATCTGTACAGTGATTGGATCGTGCCTTTGACAAAAGAAATTCAGGTCGAATGCTTGTTGAAAAGGTTGGACTAGCGGAAATGCCGGCATTCTCTAATCTAGACCATTAGTGTTAGCGCATTTAACATATGTATATCAAACTTCCACACTTTCAAATGAATAATTTACCGGGATGGTAAACGCGCCACTTGATGAAACTAAGCTGTGCTCAGCATCCTTTTGGGCTTCTCCTGAAGCAAAACAAGCACTTGCCAAACCGCTGAAGCCAAGGCTGCTAAAAGGGTCGAGCTCTTGGCTCAAAGTCCGAGGCTTGAGTCCGATGTAAAGGAGAGCTACTGATCGGGCGCTGGACTGTACTGTAGTCCCGATCCTGCTAGTTCGAGCTTTGCCGAATCGACGCGACTGTCATACGCCACGTTTCTCGAAGTCAGACCAAGCTCCATGAGTTGTTCTTAGCACAGCATGATCTTTCAGTTGGCATAAAGGGTTGTGCACACATGAAAGTGTCCGTCTATATTAACCAAATTTTGCGAGTGGCTGTCTCCGTCAATGCTCATGAGCTGGAAAGATACAGAAGCAGTCGGTCCCTCCATGTGCTTACAGCTACGGCATCTATGGAGTTTCCCAAAAACAAACAGGTAAAGGCCCTGTGAATGCGTTACTGTTAAGCATTTTGTCCAAAAAGATGATGACTTTATGGTACCGAAAGATTTCTACGTGTACGTGGTATGTTTTGCGGCCTTCTCTGTCCTGGATTGGACCGTGTGGCCTTGGATTTTCAGTAATTTCTCGGTCGCTTCCTTGTGATTATACGATGAAATGGAGGAAGATCACTTATCATAATAGGCACGCTCATAGAAAAAATACTTCTACCGTTGAAAATCTATGGATCGCTCGTTCGATCTGTAACGTATGACGATTGATGTTGTCAAATTTGATATGGTAGATAGGAAATTTCAAACTTGGCAAGATGATAATATGGATGAATCGGTTTGAATTGATGCAAACATCGTGCATGATGACCACAAGGATTCGGGAATATCTATTATTTAGGAAACTGAAATTGATTTATAGGCAACCCTCTTCCCAATACACGACGACTACGTACTAGCTTTTACACTGCGTTTGTTATGAGGAATTAAAAGGGAGGAGAAAGGGTTAAAAAAAACACAATAATATTTAGGTGGATGGAAACGGACCCAAGGAAATGATTAGGATTGATTTGTCCAATCAATTTTACGTGTGTTTTAAATTTTGCTGATTCTCTTCAAATGATTAGGATGGGTTTTGAAGGATTTGGATATTAATAAATGAATTTATTCTATTATCTTTCCATTTATACCCTATTTTATATTCAATTATCAATACATGAAAATGACTTTTTTATGTCCTAATGTGCTCTTTTCCTTTCTTTTTCCAATTGCTTGAATTCGGATATCATCATGATTCAATCCCTCTCGATACTTTCCCTCCTGTCTTTTTAGCTAATCCCTACAACCAAGTTCGGTATAAAAGCCATTTTGAATGCTTTCTCTAAAAAAATTTTAATATCAAAAGAACTTTTGATATCTCAAACATATATATATATATATATATATATATATATATATATATATAATTTGATGGTCTAAAGATGATCTGAACGGCATTATGGGGAAAAAAGAAAGAAAAGAATTATCAGGAAGTAAATAAATTTGTCGTCTTTTATTTTTTTCTTATCTCTTTTATTTTTTTTTATCGAGAACAGGAAGCGCCGCTTTTTGACTGCTTTCACTTGCGCACACATAAATCTGCATGCTTTGTCTCTCTCTCTCTCTCTGTCTCTCTGCTCTGTCACTCTTTCACTGCTCGTCGTCGCTCGGATTCGAGAGAGAGAGCAGAGAGCGAGGGAGGGGGTGACTCTAGCCGAAAGGGCCGATAACCCACCATTTCTCTCGACTCCGTAGCGAGAGTTTGAGGTGGAGAGAGAAAGAGAGGGAGAGGGAGGAGGGGCGATGGAGAAGGCATTGACGAAAGTGAGCAGCTTGAAGCTGGGGAACTCTTGGATTTCGAAGAGGGCCAAGGCGGAGATCTCCAACATCACCGAAGACATCACCGTGAGTGTCTTTATTCTCTTTTGTCCTGAAAAGCTGCGTATTTTTTCTTTCTTTTTTTTTTTGGAGTGATTTTTTTGCCCGATAATGTGGCTCGAGCGTGGTGTCCCGCGGATCCCCTCGCTCCTTCCCGAACGATCGACGCCTTTCTACGAGTGGGGGTGGACATAGCGACCGGGTGCGGTGCCAGATCTGTGGATTTGAGGGGAGATGAGTGAGGGAAGTTTGGTTCTGGAGGGGACATTGTGATTGTTTTCTGGTCGGCAATGTCGCCGGATCTTTTGAGGGTAATCTTCACCCGATGCGTTCAAAACACGAGGATTATGAGGCAAGATTATCAGAAAAGATGGCAGCTTTTAGTTGTCCGCGTGATGGGTGGGATCGAAATTTGAAGTGAATGTAGTAAAAATTGCTTCTTTGTTCCGAGTATGGGACAGCGGCTTTTCAGTTGATTCTTTGGGGTGACCGCTGCGTGTCTTTCTGTGCCAATGGTTGTGAGTTCTGATCATGGAATAGCTTCTAACAGGGTTGTGATCGTCTAGCCTATACACAACTTAGTGGAATAAGACTTGGTCTGTTGTCGTACAATAGCTTCCGGTTTGCAATTCAGCACTAATGTGGCTTCTAGTGTGCAACCGACGCTAATTTGAAATTTATTAATTGCCCAGTTCGCTTTCAAGAGCATTGTAGGGGAAGTTCGCCATTGCCCATCAAAGAACGTAACTGTTAAAATTAGTGTACTTCCTCTGGTTCATTAGATGAGAATTGATATAGATTGGAACCTTCTCCAACTTATTAAAATCAAGTTAAATCCCCATCTTTTCTCATCAGCCACATGCTAGTTGACTCTCGGGACACTTGACGACATTTCTACTTTCAGCGGCTACTCTAACATAACGGAGTCTTATGATTTGCAAAGGAGCCATAATGTTTTTGCACCTGGGATTTCCTGGTTATGTACCTTAAACTAGAATGCTTAAGACATATGGCACCTTCGATATCATGTGAAAACACGGTTGGTCAAATGCTTGCAGAGTGTTGAATTTGCTGGTATATCTATTGATAAATGAGCTGAAAGAGTTTTGTTTTTTGGTACCCATGAGTTGCAGTCTTGAACTGGTACAGTAACATAGCAAACCTAAGAGATTTAGATCAGCAATTAGAGCTTTGCTTAACAATCTGAATTTTGTTGGTCGAGCATTAGTTATATTCAGGAGCTTGATAACATATTTGTGCTTAACATATTTGTGTCTTGTTGCAGTATGTCTCCAATGCTGTTGAAGAGAAGGCAAAATGGATTTTCAACAAGCTGAAAGGTAAGGAACATCTACTCTTTAGACCAATAGAAACAATCTGGATTTCGTATTCCAAGTTGCCTATTGGTAAACACTTATTTATTGCAATCAAAGAACACAGTTACAGATGGATATGTTTCCAAAACTTTGGTAACTATCTTTACTGTGCACTAGTCACCTTAGATTTTCCTGCATTTGAAGAGATGAGATGAATTGTTGTTTTTTAGACTTACTGAAGAAACTTTTCTGCTGGATCTACTTAGCTAGCCAGCTGCTGTTCACTATCTTTCCCTTTCATACTATTTGGCATCTGTAATTGTATCATTATTTATTCCATCGAGTTCTCGTATTGCAAGAACTGTTAGATTAACGTTTTGCATCTTGATTTACTTCCCATATAGGAATCAGCCAGTGCTCTGTCTCGGCTTCTGGAGCTTCTCTTTTGCATTAATAAAGTTCATTTTGCTTTTTGGGGGTCTATGAAATTTGTCAGTATATGTGTAGTAACATGAAAAAAAAATTATTATAAACCAATTAGCACGGTCGTTTTAAATGATTAATCTGTTTCTCTATGTTGATCGATTATTGTTTCCTCATTTTTAGGAAAGCCACAGAGAACCTTGCCAGAGCTTCTTCGAGAGTACAACTTACCGCCAGGGCTTTTCCCCCAGAACATAACTTGTTATGAATTTGATGAATCAAAGGCCAAGCTGATTGTCTACTTGCCTTCTGCTTGTGAGGTTACCTTCAAGGACTCTTCTGCAATTAGATATGCGAATCGTGTGAAAGCAATCCTGATGAGAGGGAAGCTCACTGGTATAGAGGGGATGAAGACTAAAGTCCTGGTGTGGGTTAAGGTGACGAGTGTGACAGTCGAGGGCTACAAGTCCGACAAAGTATGGTTCATGGCTGGCGTGAAGAAGTCGAGGGCAAAGGATGCCTACGAAATGCCCCGTGACGCTGTCAGAGTGGAAGAATTTTGATCTACTAAAGGGGAGTAGCATCTCCTAATATTTCTAGACAGTTAAGCATAGGTATCTATATATCTGCATTGTTCCAAGACCAAATTTGCAGCCTCCGCCATTTGATTTTGTTTATAGTTATTAGTTGCCGCATCTGGGAATGGATTTTTCTCAATTTATTGCTTTGTGCAATTTATGACTGATGAGTCTAAGCAATCTGATCAGCCCTTTGTAGTAACTTCTTGCGCAGCCTGTGGAGAAGTACAATCTGTGATGGAAAGTTGTCTACTTTAGCATTATCATGCTCTCTTCAGTTAATGAAGAATGAACGTGTCATTATGAGTTAGTGGGTAAAATGCATGAATACCAGGAATTAGAGATGCGTTTGGATTAGCAACTTGTTCGCGGACAACACTTGGGCAAAAGAGAAGTTCTACCATTCTGCTTCGGATGGATGAGGAAAATTTGAACTTGTCTGGACTACAGCATGGTGTTCTTCGATCACATTTTTGGCTGTGAATCCTCGCCCTCCTTTTCTTTGGGCATGCTCAAATTGAATGTGCATCCCCATGAATATGTGTGGAATTTTAGATGGAGAGAAATCCTTTTTCTCATTCATATTTACTACCTCTTTACATTGTCATATTTATAGACTAATACACAGAGGAGCCCTAGCAAACAAAATAGGAAACAAAGCCTAAATAGGAGAACAGCTACAATCCCACGATTTGTGGGATTTAACCAGAATAAAAAACTCCTAAATAGGAAAAATCTACTCCTATCAATCAGTCAATTATCCTACATATTTACAGCCATATAATCTGGATATTTACAGCTCAACACTCCCTCTCAAGCTGGTGAATAGATATCTTCCATTTCCAGCTTGGTAACTAGCTCGTGAAAACTTCCACCATTAAGTCCTTTGGTCAAGACATCTGCCACTTGCTGTCCTGAAGGAACATAAGACAAACAAATTAGTCCTTCTTCAAGTTTCTCCTTGATGAAGTGCCTATCGATCTCAACGTGCTTTGTCCTGTCATGCTGCACAGGATTATGAGCAATATTAATTGCAGATTTATTGTCACACTAAAGCTTCATAGGACTTTGCCACTCGACCTTCAAGTCATCAAGAATGATCTTGAGCCACAATAACTCACATATTCCATGAGCTGTTGCCCTAAACTCAGATTCTAAACTAGATCTTGCCACCACATTCTGTTTTTTACTTCTCCAAGTTACCAGGTTACCTCCAAGGAAAGTACAATAACCAGTTGTAAACCTCCTGTCAACCACGGATCCAGCATAATCCGCATCTGTATAAGCCTCAAGCTTAAGATCAGGACTCTTCTTGAATAGTACTCCCTTCCCTGGGCTCCCTTTCAAGTAGTGTAGGACTCTATGAGCAGCCTGTAGATGTGACTGCTTTGGATTATGCATGAATTGACTAATCAAGCTTACTGCATAGGAGATATCTGGTCGGGTATGAGCAAGGTAGATCAACTTTCTGACCAATCTCTGATACATTTCTCGATCCACTGCTGCTTCCTCTTGTGCTTCTGCTAGTCTCTGGTTTGGCTCAATCGGAGTAGTTACTGGTTTGCAACCAAGTTTCCCGGTTTCTTCCAAAAGATCCGTCACATACTTTCATTGTGAAATAAAGATCCCTTGCCTTGAGTACGAAACCTCAATTCCCAGAAAATACCGTAACTTTCCTAACTCCTTTATTTCAAACTTCTGAATCAAGTACTGTTTCAGCCGCTGTTTCTCCCTTTCATCATTGCCCGTGACTATTATGTCATCAACATACACCAATAATGTTGTAACTTCCCCTGCGTCCGAATGTTTTATAAAAAGTGTATGATCTCCCTGGCTTTGTTTATACCCAGATGCCTTCATGACTCTAGCAAACCGTCCAAACCAAGCTCTAGGTGACTGCTTGAGCCCGTATAGTGCCTTTTTAAGTCTACAAACCTTTTCTGTTGTTTCCTGTCCTTCAAAACCAGGTGGAATGCTCATGTAGATTTCCTCTTCCAAATCTCCGTGTAAAAATGCATTCTTTACATCATATTGTTGAAGTTCCCAATCAAAATGAGCAGCTAAGGACAGTAAAATTCTTACGGTATTCATTTTAGCCACTGGTGCGAATGTCTCTTGGTAATCCACTCCATATGTTTGAGTGTAACCTTTTACAACCAATCTTGCTTTGTACATCTCTAGAGAGCCATCTGCCTTGTACTTTACAGTGAATACCCACTTGCACCCAACTATATTTTTCCCTTTTGGCCTATCAACAATTTCCCATGTTTTATTTCTTTTTAGTGCCTTCATCTCTTCTATCATGGCATTCCTCCATTCCTCTTTTGACAATGCTTCAGACAAAGTGTTAGGGATAGCAATAGAGTTTAAACTCACAATAAAGTTTTGGTATGGTGATGATAATCTATTAAGGGACACATAATTTGATAGTGGATAAACTGGTTTCCTGGTGCACTCTCTAATCCCTTTTCTAACAGCAATAGGTAAATCAAGATCAGCCTTAGGTGTATCATTAAGATGTTTATTCAAAGGAGGTTCAGGACATACTGTGTTCTCATTGGCAGCACCCGGAGTGGCATTTTGGACCTGCTCTTGTGTTAGAACGGATGTCCTCCTTGAATACACCTGAGAAAATCTCACAGAATCATGGATATGAGTTGGACTAGTGGAAATAGGAACAGAACCAGGTTGAGTTGGACTAGTGAGAATAGGAACAGAATCAGGTTGGTGTGTGGGAGATTGTGGTGGGCAAGAGATAGGATTCAAGGTAGGTTCATGAGCTACAGTGGACGAGTTTGGGTTGACAGGGACATTGGACATTAAATCCAGGTTATCAATAACACCATGGCCCTTATCTTCCATGACTGAAATCTCCCCCTGAAGATAAGGTTGTGAAAAATAGGGTTTATTTTCAACGAAAGTGACATCTGCAGAGAGATAGAATTTTTTGGAAGGGGGATGGTAACATTTGTAGCCCTTTTGTGTTTGTGAGTAACCAAGAAACACACATTTGATTGCGCGAGGATCTAACTTTCCTCGTTGATGATGATGAATGTGGACAAAGGAAGTACAACCAAAGACTCGAGGTGTAAGACCATTAGATGTACGAAAGTGAGGATAGAACTGAGAAAGAACTTCCATAGGAGTCTTGTGGTCTAATGTACGAGAGGGTAGTCTATTGGTCATGTATGTGGCTGTAAGAACAGCTTCCCCCCAATATGTTTTAGGAACTTGCCCGTGAAACAATAGGGCACGAGTTGTGTTAAGGAGAAGACCATTTTTTCTTTCAGCAACCCCATTTTGTTGGGGTGTATTCACACAAGATGATTCATGGATAATACCTTCCTCATGAAAATACGAGGACAATACTTGATTGAAGTAATCTCTAGCATTATCAGATCGAAAGACCTTGATCTTAACCCCAAACTGAGTTTGAATCATGGAACGAAAGGAAGGAATAATGCTTCTCACATCGGATTTATGTTTGAGTAAGAAAGTCCACGTGATCCTAGAACAATCATCAATTAAAGTGACAAACCAACGAGCTCCAGAGATGTTTGGAATCGTGGAAGGTCCCCAAATGTCACTATGGATCAAGTCAAAAGGATTAGAACTACGACGATTGCTAATAGGAAATGGTACACGATTATGCTTGGCTAACTCACAAACATCACAACGGAAATCTTTAATATTCAAACCTTTAAACAAGGATGGAAACATAATACTCAAGACTTGAAAGGACGGATGACCAAAACGAAAATGATGAAGCCAAATAGCTTCTTTATTTGAAGTACTAAGAAACGATGAAGATAGAGTATTCATGATTCTTCTTGTAGTGAGAGGTGTCTCAAGGTAGTACAGCCCATTTTGTTCCTTAGCAAGTCCAATCCTCCTCTCCGAGTCCTGATCCTGAAAAACACAATAGTATGGGTAAAAAATGATTTGACAATGAAGATCTTTTGTGAGTTTTTGTATGGATATAAGATTGGCAGACAGTTTAGGGACATGAAGAACATCTTTAAGGACAAGATTCGGTGTGATAGAAATATCTCCAACCCCTGCAACAGTCGCAAGAGAACCATTTGCCACAATAATCTTCCTATTGCTAGGACAAGGTGTGTAGGTGCTGAAATGGGATGAGGTGTGAGTCATATGATCGGTAGCCCCCGAATCAACAATCCAAGAATTACCTGAGAGTGCTAGAGAACATGCACCAGAGGGTTTATTAAGAGACCCTAACAAACCTCTTATTTTCTCAATTTCTTCACTATTGAAGGCTGTTTTCTCCTGAACTTCTTCGTGACTAACTTGCTCAGTTAGGTGGACCCGGGGCCTTGACTGTGTTGCCCGATTCACCCATTCTCGGCCTGAAGTAGTTGGTTTGTCATTCAGTTTCCAGCATTGCTCCTTTGTATGTCTCGGTTTCTTGCAATAGGCACACCACAAGTTGTCCCGGTTGTCTTTCCTTGGCAAGTCACCCTTTTCATCAACCTTTTTGATTGTCAAGGCTGACCCTTCTACTGTTTGTGGTTCGAGCATGACGGATCGACGACTTTCTTCTGCCCGGATCAAGGAAATTGTTTCCTCCAATGATGGCACTTCCTCCTTGCCAAGTATTTGAATTCTGACTTGGTCGAATTCAGAATTAAGCCCGGCTAAGAAATCATAGACTCGATCCTTTTCAATAAGATTCTTCAGAATGGCCGCATCTTCTGGACACCGCATCTGGAGTACTCGATAATGATCGAGTTCTTGCCATAAGTTCTGCAGAGAATTAGCATACTCAGTAACAGTCTTATCTCCTTGCTTTGTCCCACTGGTTTTCACCTTAATTTCATACACTTGGGCTGCATCACGAGCCTTTGAGTACGTCCGTTGGATAGAATCCCAGATCTCTTTTGCTGTTGATAGAAACATACAAGTATCGCTTATGGCTGGTTCCATGGAATTCCATAGCCATGACATAATCATGGAATCAGCTTCATCCCACGCATCGAAATTAGGATCTCCTAGTTTGGGTCCTGTCCCAAGCAGATGGCTGAGTTTTCCTTTGCCCTTCAGATACGTCTTGACAAATTGTGACCACTTGAGATAGTTCTTCTCATTCAAAATGAGGGCTGGTCTGATATTCTGAAGATCACCTGTCATGTGTGTTGAGGTGACCTCCTCCAATGGTTTTTTGGTAGAAGGGGTCGGATCTGTGGTTTTCGGTGTGATTTCGGAATTGGACATTTTTGGAGAGTAAAGGTCAGGAAGAAAACAAGAGTAGTAGTGCAGCTATGAAGGCTGCATTCGAAGGAAAAATTTTCTAGAGAATAAAATACAGCAATGAAGGCTGTAATTTGGAATTCAGAAATCTAGCCTAGAGCTCTGATACCATGTGGAATTTTAGATGGAGAGAAATCCTTTTTCTCATTCATATTTACTACCTCTTTACATTGTCATATTTATAGACTAATACACAGAGGAGCCCTAGCAAACAAAATAGGAAACAAAGCCTAAATAGGAGAACAGCTACAATCCCACGATTTGTGGGATTTAACCAGAATAAAAAACTCCTAAATAGGAAAAATCTACTCCTATCAATCAGTCAATTATCCTACATATTTACAACCATATAATCTGGATATTTACAGCTCAACAATATGTCATTTCCATTCTCCCAAAGCCAAAGATAGCGTTCATCCTAAATTTTGCTCAGTTTTGTTCACGCCTTATTTGGTCCGTCAGTGGAATATTTCACGAGCTCAAAAAATTTACCTACCTACGAAGAGTTCCCTCGAAAATGAAAAGAAGTTATCTGCAAAGGATTCTGCTAGTTTTGGCTTAATTCGATACCAAAGGAACGACAGTTAAATAAGAAAATTTCACACGATTAGACTGTTATATGGACAAACTTGCAAAAGGTTAATTCGATGTCCATCATCCAAATGCATCACAGTTGCTAGACAAATATCACCTTTAAGTTTTTAGTCTCCAATGGAAACCAAGACATTTTTCCCCTGTAAAAACTGAATACGTCGTTCAATGACAACAATGTCTTCAGTTAACTACCAGATATTACCATTTATGAAGAATTTGCAATTCTTCTTCTCCTACTCGTTGAGAATAACATGAACTACCAGAGAGCAAAGTAGTCAATCGCCATCAAAGATATTTCACTTATATACAGGAACAAAAGGTCTTTATCACGGTTATCAAAAAAAAAAAAAAAGGTCTTTATCACCAGTTAAATGTCCAAACTTGAAGTAGATAAAACTCTCTCTAAATGGAATGGAAGAAAAGAAAATCATTACGACTACCACATTAACAAACTTTGTTTCCCCATGATTCAGCCTCAGAATCACGCAGCATTTTCGTCCGGAATAAAGAAATCAAACCTGACATCCACTGAACCAGACCTCTCCCCGGTGTCTTTGTACTCGATATTCGTTATTGCTCCAATTTCGTCCTCGTCTAGATACTCTGGCTTCACCCTTCTCACAGGTACCGTGACAGAATATACAGTTCCAAGGTCCGCATCAGTAGATACGGTTAGCTGGACTTTATCCTGCGACTCAATTTCCACGAAGTCTGATAAAGCGTGAACAATGTTGGTGACAATTTTCTGCTTTGCTTCATCGCTAACCGCACATCTATCAGAGAAGAGAATCATCTTGAGTCGCTGCTTGGCAATCCTTGCATTGGAGCTCTTTCTAGTCATCCGAGAAGGAAATATTATCTTCCAAGCTAAGTTTAAACGGTCAAAGAAGCTCATGTTAATGGCATTCAGAAGAAAACTCTCAGCTTCTTGGCTAAAAGAACTTGAAGGTGACAGCTGATAATCTCCTGTAAAACCAGAAAGCCGTTTTGCTGAACCACGTGTGTTGCTACTCTCTAGCACTATGCAGGGCCACTTTGGTGAGTTCTCACGAATGTCAGATCCTCCATTCAAGGAACCAGAAAAATTTACCTAAGAAGATAACAAAAGATTGAGTTTAACATTTCAGTTTTTTCGAGACAAATTGCAGAAGGTATTATGTTATCCATCAGAAAACAAAACTGGAGCCGTATCTTCAACTTCACCATAAATTCAATTAAGGCACATGGTAATATCATGTTATCCGGTATAAAAAATATTTCCACAATATAAAAATTAGACAGAAGATATAGTATTTCTTCTTTGAGGCTTCATTATAACATTGTGTAGTGAACTGGTTAAGCTTGGTTCTGTATGAAATAGGAGAATGCCATCCTCACGGAAAGATGGTCACTGTCAACAAATTTACGAAGCCCAATAAGAAAAGATACAACTATGTATCAGAAAACATCGATCAGCAATTGACAGAAATTTGAACTTAAACTAAAAGAGGAGGAGGTCCTCTGACTTTAAGTAGCTCAAATTGTAAAACTAGATAATGCAATTAATTTTTCAAGATTCTGTATTCATATTACCCACAAAGTCTGAAGCATACCATTAACAACTTAAATAAAGGGATACAATAGATTAGCTCTTGTCCACAGCCCGGGACTTATTACCATTACCAATCGGGGCAAACGAATAGCACTGCATACTAGTAAACGACTTGTTTATTCCCTTCTTTACACAATCAATTGACAGAAAGACAGACACGTTTTGGTGCCATTGACACCACTTCCAAACCATCCTGCCCCCACCGCCAATAGCCACACAAGGAGTACAATTACGATAAATGTTTTCCTCAGTGAATTAACATGCACAGATCGTGTTTGCACTACCAGTCAACCTAGATAACTAACAGAGAGAGGGTGACTAGGAGAGGTTGCTAGCTTGCACAAGCTGACCTTGACATGTAATCTTCTTCTACTGAAGCCTTCGAGACGTGTCAATCAAGGCCCAGAAAAGAGTACACTTAGGAAGGATCCAAAAAGTGAGACATGCAACTAGGAAATCAAAGACTACTCAATGCATTAAAAAGGATAAGTGCAAAAGAACACCCACTCGACAAATGTGGTCAATTGGCATCCAGAAACAAGGGCAAAACCAAGGTTCACACGAAAGAGTGGCACAGGGAGTCAGGAAGGATAATATAACCAAGTTAAGTCCCCAAATTCTACTAACAAAAAAAACGTACTTAGAGCACATGAGAGTCTATTCTTGAAGACAGTTTGGCGGCGAGAGTATGCAATCTGATTAACAGAGGAATAAGATGACCCTACAGCCCACAAAAACCTCTTGTAATTAAGCTACCCAGCTCTAATCAGGTAAAAACACATAGTGGTTTTTAACAAATTGGAACCATGAAATGAAAAACAGGCGAGTGCCCGCAATTCCCCATGCAAACCTAAACTGCTACGACCCCAATTCACAATCCTAAAAGCCTGGATCTCCGAATCAACACGAGACAAGGATACAATCACGACATCTAAAAGTTCATACTTTACGGAGATATCGACAACTACCAACCATACAGTTTGGACATCAAACTACATGCTCCATTTGAAAACTGCGCTTACACAATGAGAAGGAAAAAAAAAGACCGAATAAATCAAATTGCAGCATTGCGCACAGCTACAGCCAAAACCCTCAAAATGGCTGGCGGATTCTCAGTACCCCAATTCGCCAATCGCATCATCGCTCACGTAATCAATTCTAGCGTCCGCTAAACACATCGCAGCGCTGCTGCCAACTCAAATTCATCGCAGAGACGGAACTCGCGACGAGAAATGCAAGAAATTTTCAGCTCGACGTTCGGCGGAAGAGAGCTGAAACGGGGCTCTAGAGAAAAGCAAAGACAGTACCTTTGAGGTCGAGAAGGGCAGAGAGGTCCGAACCGGGTGGTTATGGTAAGAGCCGAGAGTAGCAGAGACCTTCAGATCACCAGCAATCGCCATTTTCTCGGCTCGCTTCTTCTTCTTTCTTCTTCTTCTTCGATTTTTGCTTCACTGGTTCAGTCCCTAGCTCTTCGGGGGGACGTAACAACGAGCTCGCTTGAAACGTCAACGGCCCGGCATGACGTGAATGTTGGGTGACGTGGTACTTATTCAGGCCCAATCCAAGCCCCTGGAGCTGACTGACCCGGCCCCTCACAACGTAGTTTTGCAGGAAAAAATACCAAAAAAGTCATAGACCTATTATATTGATACCGATTTAGTTCTAAACTTTTCAATTTGATCAATTTAGTCATAAAAATTCAATTCATCGGGCTAATTTAGGTTAGAAATTACTGACGTGGACGACGGCCGTTCTCTATCACGTGGCCGGTGCTAATATGTACATTTTTTTAATATTTTTTTTTGTTTTTTTTCCTCCCCCTTTTCTTTTTGCTAGTGTCGACGAAGACTGGCTTCGCCTAGGTGAGGTCATCCTAGCCGCCCACACCCTCGCTTGGCCGCACCCTGGCCATAGCGGCCTCATCGGGCCTCGCCCATGCCACAGCAAGGCTCGCTGTCGCCCAAGCGAGGCTCGCCCTCCCCTAGGCAAGGCCGCCCTGGCCTGGGCGAGGGTCGGCCTTGCCAAATATGGCAAGGGGGACCTCACCGGAGCTTGCCTTCGCCCAAGCATGGCCTGTGAGGCCAACCCTCACCTTTGCCTAGCAAGGGTGCCATGGCCTGTGGCCACTGACTGGTCATCAGCACCAACAAAAAGAAAAGGGAAATGGAAAAAAATTTAGAAACTTATTAAAAAATTGGGTTAATACCACGAAAAACTCTAAACTTGTATATTTGTGACACATTTATCCCAAAATATTTTTTTGACCATAAAAAACCCCAAACTGATACACCTGTGACAATTTTACCCCGAACTATTTTTTTTACCATTAAAAACCCCAAACTGGTACATCTGTGACAATTTTACCCTGAACTTACCACAAAAAATCTCAAACTGGTACATATGTGACAATTTTACCATGAATTAAAATTTTAATATTATTTTTTATTTTTTTCGACTTTTTATTTATTTTCCTTTTATTTTTTTTTCTTTATCTTCAACCTTTGGCCGGTCGCCGGTCCGGCGACCGGCCAGAGGCGGAAGCCGGCGAGGGCCGCCCTCGCCCAGGGCAAGGGCGATCCTCGCCCGACTCAGGCGAGGGCTGCCCTCGCCGGTATCGGACGAGGGCTGCCCTCGCCGGATTTGGCGAGGGCGACCCTCGCCTGCGTCGGGCGAGGGTTGCCCTCGTCGGCGTCGGGCGAGGGCTGTCCTCGCCCGGCCAGGCAAGGGCGACCCTCGCTCGACTCAGGCGAGGGCGACCCTCACCTGCGTCGGGCGAGGGCTGCCCTCGCTTGCTTCGGGCGAGGCAGCCCTCGCCTGGGCGGGTGAGGACAGCCCTCGCCTGAGTCGGGCGAGGGCGACTCTCGCCGGCATCGCCCTTGCCGAGTCGAGCGAGGGCGGCCCTCGCCGGCTTCCGCCTCTGGCCGGTCGCTGGACCGGCGACCGGCCAGAGGTTGAAGTGAAGAAAAAAAAAAGAAAAGAAAAGAAAAAATTCAAAAAAATAAAAAAAATAATATTAAAAATTAGTTGGGGTAAAATTGTCACATGTGTACCAGTTTGGGGTTTTTTGTGGTATGTTCGGGGTAAAATTGTCACAGGTGTACCAGTTTGGGGTTTTTTATGGTCAAAAAAATAGTTTGGGGTAAATGTGTCACAAGTGTACCAGTTTAGGGTTTTTCGTGGTATTAACCCTAAAAAATTTCATGTCAACGTCATTCGTGCCACGTAGAATAGCTGACATCCACATTAGTGATTTTCGGTCAAAATTGGCTGGATGAACTGAATTTATAAGTTTAGGACTGAATTGGTACAAATGCAATATGTTTAGGATTTTTTTGGTACTTTCTAGTTTCACCTCATCTATCACTATGACCGGGGTCCCAACCCTCGGTCTCGATGGACTCGGGCACGAGCACAAAGTTTCTAGACCTTGTCCTATGGGTTCGGGCTTGGACGCAAGGGATCCAGGCACGGGAACTCGAGCCTGAGTGCCAAGGACCCGAGCACAACCTTTGTTGACCTTAGCCCAAGTCCTGGGGTTCCAAGCACAAGTACCAGGATCGGCCATTGCGACCCAATTGGTTGGACCGTAGGTGCGATGATTTACCCGAGCCCACGCTGGGACATCGAGCACAAGCACGGGGGGCTTAGGTTTGGCCTTGCGGGACCTGGGTCGGGGCGCCGAGGACTTGCGAGCAAGTGTTAGGGTTCCTATGTCCGAGTGAAGAGTTCAAGTGTAAGCACTAATATTTAGCTATATTTTGAAAAATGATTTATAGATTTTTATAGAGAAAATCATTTTACTGAATTCAAGCATAGATTTTCTGTTGACTCTTTTTTCAATGCGATTTAAACGCTGGAAACTGAGAAAAATATTTTTCTCAAAAATATTTTATGTGAAACAAACGAAACATACGTAAAGCCCTTTTTGCCCATTCCACAGCTCTATTTATAAATTGCGAGATTCTTTTTATCTTTATGGCAAATCAAGCAGTTCATATTGAGTTTTCACTCTCACATGTAATTAGCTTCCCCCTGCGACATAGGATTATCACATTAATATAAAATTTAGAGAAAATTCCAAAAAAGAGCATGAAGTACCCTTATTTGAAAATTACCACATTAATATAAAATTGAGAGAAAAATCCAAATAAGAAATGCCATCATTTTTTTAAATAAGGGTACGAAGTAGACTTTGTATCAAATAAAGGCATGAAGTGGTCATGTCAGTCTCAAATAAGAGCCCAAAGTGGCCATGACTGTTTCAAATAAGGGCTCAACCTTGCCGGTCGTAGGGCCAACCATATATTTCGGCCGATTAAGAGCATTTTCATCCAAAAAAGGCAAAGGACAAAAATGTCCTTGACCATCTAGAAAGTCAAGCTCTTCTTTGAAACTAATATATCCACTTTAGGTCTTTATTTGAAACAAAGTCCATTTCAGGCCCTTATTTAGAATTTTCCCTAAAATTGGTAAAATCCCTTTTCTGGTTCAAAAAAAAAGGATAATAACACAAACAGTCCATGAACTTTGGCTCAATACGCAATGTAATCCATGAACTTTTAATTTGTTCAATGTAGTCCCTAAGCTTTAGCTTAATGTTTAATGTGGTCTTTGAACTTTTAATTTGTTTAATGTGATCCTCGAACATTTGGTTTATGTTCAATGTAGTCATTAAACTATAAGAAAATATTCAATACAGTCCTCCAACTTGAATGTAGTCATTGAACTTGAATTGATGGAAGGACTACATTGAATATTTTCATATAGTTCAGGGTTTAAATTGTACATGTACCAAAAGTTCAGGGACGACATTGAACAAATTAAAAGTTCAGGAACCACATTGTATATTGAGTTAAAATTTATGGACTATATTAAATAAATTAAAATTTCATGATCATATCGCACGTTGATCCAAAGTTCAATAGCTGATTGTCTCATTTTCCAAAAACCAAAAAAAAAAAACAGAGAGAGAACTTTTCTTCGTTATTCGGGTGTCGACGTCGCTCGATCAGGTGGGAAATGGTCGGGTAAGCCAAACATAAAACAGCAGAAGCAGAGAGCCGAACAAGAACCAACCTCGGCACGTAGAAGGAGGAGGAAGGCATCATTTCTTCTGTCGGGTTCGCTTCCGAATCCGTGAATGGGGGGGAGATGGAGAGCCGCCTCTCATCTCCTCGCCCGCGTCGCTAGTTCAACCCTTCAGCCCCGCTTCTTCTCGGTCGTCTCCTCTCGTCCTCTTCCACCCCCTCCAACTCCACCACGCCTCTCGATCTTCGCTGACTCAATCTTGGCCAGGCCGCTCTCCGCGGTTGCGGCTAGGGCCGCCTACTTCGACGGCGACGAACTGGGTCCTCGACTTCAGGACCCGGGTCGCCCCTGCTTGCCGCCGCCGCCGATCAAGGAGGCGGATGAATCGGAGAACATCCCCATCAAGTCCTACTTCCTTTCCACCAGGTCTGTTCAAGCTCGACCCTGTTCTTCTTCTTTTCTTTTCTTTTTTATGAGGGTTGATTCGTGGGTAGATTGTTTTTGGGTTTGTTATTTCCATCGATGAGGCAACTGTGTTTAGTTCGGTGCTTGCTCTTTTGTGTGGTTGCTGGTGGTTTTCTCAGATTCATGGTTTTGGCAGTATCGATTTGAAGAGCCTGCAGGCAGAGAACTTAGGCAATGTCCTCCCTCCCACCTCTCGCTCCTCCAATTACGTAGCCCTCAAATATTCTGCTCTCCCTTCAGACATTAGAGTAAGATGGCTCATTTACCTTTTTGGCTGGACTTTATATGGTATCTGGAGTTTTGTGACATGTTATTGATGGTGATCATGGCCAACTTGAAATAAAGGCAGTCCGTATATTATTGCTGGGTAGTCGGTGTCACACTGCAGCTCTACGAGTATAGGAGAAATGACCTGTTAACAGAATAAATATTCATCTTTATATCTCATCAAAATTCAAACTCCCAATTCTGTGAGAAGGGCAGTGGGCAGAAATGAGCTTCTTTACCCCTCATTTTGTTCGAGTTTGCCTGAGAATTGGTTCCTGGTCCTGGTCAGAGACCACTGTGTTCGAGCCAATTGTACGTCCCCGGAGAGCAGCTTTGGCTAAAACTCGAGCAGTTTCTTGAAAACTCTGCCTCTAACTAAAGAACCTGAAAAAGAATGAGATGAATTTTATGAGTTGATATTGTTGTATGTTATGTCTGAAATAGTCTTTGTTGGGTTTGGTTTGTTAGCTTGGAGATGTCTTTGGTGGACTTTAGAATTCTGATCCTATTACCAGCTTGCTGTTTCAACAAATATATAGATAGATATATATGTTGATAACAGGTTAATGTTGGTAATGTGTTTGAGTCTGCGTTCTTTTAATAGGAGGACAGCCATGTCATTTACCCTATACTTGTAGAGCTGGGGTGTGACAGTCAGCGTCTCACCTTGTGATTATAATTCTCAAGCAAGTCACTTTGCTCTGTCGTAATGTCATGGGATTGCTTAATTGGACTCTTCTGACTTAAGTACATGTGTTTAAGCTGGCAAACCATTTACTAGGGCTTAGCCAGGACTTTGCACGTTGCCTTAGTTTTAGTTTTGTTGAAGTATTATCCCACATCGATTGACAACGGGTCCTAAATGCTCTTTATATTTATGTGGTCTCCTCCACCTATTAGCTTAAGCTTTTGGGTTGGATTTTTTAACATGGTATGAGAGTTAGTGTTATCCCTTTTCCGAATGTGCATGGTCAAAATTCCATGTGAATGTGCGTTGTCAAAATTTCACGTATCGCTCATAATATGGCGTGCACGTAAGTGGGGGTGTTGAAGTATTATCCACATCGATTGACAACGGGTCCTAAATGCTCTTTATATTTATATGGTCTCCTCCACCTATCAGCTTAAGCTTTTGGGTTGGACTTTCTAACAAATTTATTAACCGGTTTCTTTTCTAAAGTAGAGAACTTGATTTCACTTCTGCAAGCTCATAATGATGACAGGGCTTACTGATGTCTTCTAATTCGTGGATGGATGAGTGATTTCTGTTGCTCAGGACACTGCAACATTATGGGATTTTATTGCATTACATATCATAAATCGATATAAATGTTTAATTTTTTTAATTTTTCTTCTCAGTTCAAGATTGTGCTCATCTTTTCTGCGATGCTGATAATAACAAGATGACATTTTTAGGGTCATGGATCCAAAGAGAGAGCAAGTCACTGCCGCTACATGGTTGTATCTCAGTATGGATCTGTCATTCTGTTCAACATTGAGGATCAGGAAATTGAAACTTATCTGAAAATAGTGAGAAGGCATGCCAGTGGATTGCTTCCACAGACATGGAAAGATGGTAAGTCTTCTTGTTGATAAATCATTTCTATTTCTGGATTCTTTGACCTGGTGAAATGAAATCTTTCTACTCATGCTCTGTGATGTATTTTCTCTCAGCATGTGCATAACTATGTGCTTGCAAAAGCTACTTAAACTTCTAGAATTTCTTTATTGGATAATTCAGTTCCAGTGGTTAATTCTGTTTCCAACTTTTTATGGCCACTTGAAATTTGCGTGTAAATGAGAAATGAGAACAAGTGTCCTCTCAGACTGAATTATCTGCTGACATAGAATAATATTTTGTAACCCTGACATCAAGTTTCCTAGGGCCTCACAGTCCCTCTAAAGATAGAAGAGATGTTGTATGGTTACATGGTCAAATGTCTTCAAATTGCCCATTTCCTTCATGCGTGTAATGTTGTTAGGCAGGTTTTTTTTACCGCCATTTATCATGATCTAGGGGTAGATGCTAGAACTATGCTCATACATGCGATTGATCTTCCTTTGAATTGTCACATTTTATTTCCAGATTATGCTGTGAAGGAGCAGCCGCTGTTAGATGGGGACATGGAGGGGGGCCCCGATTATATTGTTCTCAAAGCCTTGGATACTGATGGTATCCGAATTATTGGAAGTGTTCTTGGTCAAAGTATTGCTTTGGATTATTTTGTTTCACAGGTAAGTCTTAGGACTCATCCTAGGAGCATTGTTTTGTTCGTTTGCCAAAGGCACTTGCTGGCTTCTTTAGCTGCTGCATGGCTCTTGCATATCTTCTACATGCAAATGTTACAGGATTATGGCATATAAATTTTGTAGATGCATAGCAGTTTCTCACCTGCATCTAATAGAACAGTGATGACCAAGTCCTTTTCTACCTGTGGGATCACTTGTTGCCCACTCCTATTATGGTTGGTTCTTCTCAGTAAACTTCATTAAGGCAGTTAAGGCTAACACATATGTCTCTGGCTCAGATTGATGGCATGGTCGAGGAGTTTGCTTATATCAATCGGAAGATGCAGACCACAGGAACCTTTACAATGGATAGGAAGAAGCTCCTTCAACTTGTTGGGAAGGCTAATTCAAATCTAGCTGATGTAATTATCAAAGTTGGTCTTTTTGAGAGGTAAAAATATATTAGCGAATTGTGTGTCAGATGCCATCAAGATGCTTGGATGTTCTCTCTGTTAAGTATGCAAGAATAACTAGGTGATATGGGCAAACTATATTATTTAGTATTCTATAAAACAAGCTTGTCCAGGAGAATAGCTTTGCAAGTCACTCTTCTTTGCGGTTGTCTTCCCGAGTTTCTGTGGTCTGTGTGCCTGTACAGGTTAGGAAATTTAAGATCTCTATATCCTGCAATTAAGTTGGTCATTGAGGACATCCCTTTGCCTTGATTTTTTAACCCTTCAGAACTATAGGTTTGGCTAACAATCTTCATTTTATTGTCATATGCAGATCAGAAATTGCTTGGAGGGAAGCAAAATATGCTCAGATATATGAGTACCTGAGGGAGGAGTATGAGGTCACACAACGCTTTGGTAATTTGAATTTCAAGCTAAAGTTTGTGGAGGTATTATCTCTTCCTCCATGCTTTTTAGCCTTTCTTATTTAAGGATTCTCATTGTACAGCCCATATGAAATCTCGCCTAACTTCAAGGACTTAGGAAATTGCTTTGGAAAGAGCTTACATTCATTGTGCTTGCAGTTACTTGGAGCAGAAGAAGAAACTAGTTATAGATTGGGTTTTTCCATACATACTTCTAGTAATTTCTTTGTGAAACTTAATCTGAATTTGGTGATGAATTTCCTTATTGCAGCACAACATTCATTTTCTTCAAGAAGTCATACAGAACAACAGGTCTAATTTGTTGGAGTGGTGCATCATTTTCCTATTAAGCATCGAGAATGTCATATCGCTCTATGAGATTCTTAAAGACTCAACTCAAGCCCCTCTATGATCGGACAAGCAGTTGGGAGAATCTGGACGAATGTTGTCAAACATCAATGATTAAGATAAACTGCACAAGCAATCATTCTTTATTCATTGGATAGTAGTCCAGCAACAAATAGAGAATATGTAGAGACTGCCATGTACTTCATTTTTCTAGGTCATGGCCTAGTCTGTCTTCGCAAATAAAGAAGATGAAATTTTGACATCTTGCTTCTTAGCTGTTATTTTCTTTGTTATGCCTCGGCAGGTCTGTTAACGCAATTGCTCTTAGTCAATTGCCCTTGACGTTATGCTGCTAGTTTGAAAATTCTCTCATGGAAAGGCAACAGCCGTAGGTGGACCACATGTTATCACTGGGGGGAAAATAAATTTCTTGTAGCAACACGGGGTCCAGTTCAGATGGCTGAACTAGTTACACGATTCAATAAGTTGGGACGCTCCTTTGAGGAACTCCATGTTGATTGTTGAGCAATTAATCACTCTTACATGGATCAAAGATTCAGCAATATTGATGGTTCGCACCGTTTGCGTCAGCCAATAGAACTGGAACTTGAAAAAAAAAGAACTCTCTTCTCACCAAGCTCGTACCCTTTTCTTGTTCCTGTCTTCACCGAAGGGAGAAGACCTAGTCTCGTTTCACACATCTAGCTGAAATCAAGCAAAAAGTTGACTAATGTATGCATCCAAGTTTATTAAGTTGGTTGATGGATTGCAAAATTTTGTCCGACAAATCAACCCCATGATATCGGACGTTCCCCCGCTCCATTCTTCATTTGCCACGCCTACCCAGCAAACCGAATGGCTGTTCCAAGCCAGTCATCAGGTATGTTTCCTTTCAAGTCCCCGCTCAATGCCCTAACCGAGTGGGTTGTTGCCGCCTGAATTCATGAAGAAGTAAATCTGAAATTGTCGATCTCTTGAAAGTCTGGTAAGTTAAAACAGCAAACTCAAAAAAGTAACCTTCACAATGTAAACGTCAATGCCAAGCTTTGCAATACTTGCAGCTTCAGAAATCTTGGTTTGCATTCCCCCAGTTGTATCATGAGTAGCTACTGTCATTTCAACTGTTCACAACAATTGATACAAAGTGAATTATATGTCGAAGGGTTAGTTATGACATGGACCGAACCAAGATCAACTCATGTAGACCCAAACAAAGAGATAATGACAGGCTTCATTCAAATATGCAAAGCGGGACATGAAGTTTCATGCTGTCAGAATGAAATCAGGCATTAAAGGAGCATGAACATGTGTTTATGCCCTGATTGTCTCTTCAACTAACCTTGGCTGTCTTCAAGAGGTGGTTTCACAACAGACCAATTCCCATCTTCTCTCACAGCTGTTGCATTCAAAAGATTCGGTTATGGGTTGCGGTTCCAGAAGTTTGATCCAATAATTGATCCAATAAATAATGTCCACTGTTGGTCTGCGACTCAAAAGTGAATGCTCACCAATCTCCTTTAGGAGCACGGCATCAGGTTCTGTGGGAGGACGGTCATATACCCCAAATACATCTGTCTTGACATTAATAGGATAACATTTCTTAAGATTTCCAGCTTACAATGAGAAATTAGGGGCTCAATATTCATCTCAATGCCTGGTAGCAACAGCCGATCAGTTGATGTTTGAATTTAGAAGCTTGCGCAGCGGCTAAATATTCAGGCATTTAAATGATGCAAATAGTGCTACATTCGCAGACATGATTAACCTTAAGTTATAAAGTTAACTCCGTGCATGTTTGGAGCAACCAACAAGAATGCCAAATATTTTTAAAATGACAAAAGACTATGCAAGGAGAAATGCAAGTCATATCAAATTCGCATGGTGGATACAAGGAAAACCACATAATCGGGCTTCAAATGCTCTGCTAGATGACGTATGATAACATCTCCACTCAATATAGTGCAGCCCTGATAAAATAGAGAACATGGTACCACATTATTAGTCATAGTTGGAAAGGTGTACAAGATTACAACTTAAAGATGAGATAAACAACCTGTAACTCATCAAGCACTGCATCTCCATGAAGGACCTGGAAGGCATGCCGACCAAACAAGTTTTTAGCTCATTGATATCTAAGCAATTCCGTATAATATGTCTGCCATAGCCAGGCAGAACAAAGTAGTGCTTGACAGCAAAATGATGTTGACAATACTAATGTAGTCGTTACATCCCAGTCAAGCACAAACCATAAATGCAACATAGATGCACCCTTACCATCTTCTCTACTTTGATGATTGCCTAAATCAAGATAATGCAACCAAGTCACGCTAAACATGTTTTCATGACGAAAAGGTCTTCTGATTTGAATTTTTTTTTTAACAGTGCATTGTTGAAGGTAATGTTAAATTATCAGAACTATAGACTTTTCTTTATAATTTTAGATTTGATTTTTTTAATTATGAAACAACTCGAGTGTTTCAAACAATACAACCATTAACATTTAATGTTGCTCTAAGTCATGAAACATTTTCATAATATTTTCAAATAAAAAACATATAGTTGTTCATTTTGGTGGAAAAGTCATGAACCAAAGCCAAATCTCCACTAAACAGACCCTTTTCCTTTCCAATAAGTGAGAATAATGGAAGTTACTATCATGGATTGTTTAAACAAAAGGAAAGTTCGTTCTTATTTGTTAATAAATCTGTTCATTTCGAGTGATTCTGACATCTGAAACGACTTTCTTGCATGAAGCGGATGATAATGAAACTAAAGAAATCATGTCTTTGCCGCATCATGATGTAATATGTTGCTCTTCACAAGAAAAATCACAAAGAAGAATTCCCCACAACAATCTGTCGCTCTGGAGGACAAGAATTTGTGAACTTACAGGGATGAAACCTAAATCAAGAGCCTTAGCTACTGTGGACAAATCGGCTGAGGCAATCTGAAAATATTAACAGCTGAGGATCAGAAAGGAACTAAGAATCCCTCATAAGAAATAAATAAAACCCAGAGAAAAGTTTGCTCATATGCTGAATATGTTTCATGAAGCAGTCAAGTGATCTCTCTATATGTCGGCACAAAAAATATAGTCTCTTAAGGCGCCTCTGACATTCTTTTCACGAGTCGACCATCCACATGAAAAGGGAGATATTCCAATAGAAGGGAGGCCCTCTGCAGCAAATAAAACTCCCAGTCAGCATTATCTTTATCTTTTCTTATTCTAGAGATCAAGTCCAGAAACTGAGCTTCTCGTCACTACCAAAATAACTTTAATCTGTTAATTGATTAAGACAAGAGTCACAATCGTATAATAGCGGAAAGCAGACAGTAGAGAAACTTGGAAGCAAAGTGTGGCATGTGCTTGACGGTTGGCAGAATACATGGTGGTCAGGGTAAAAGTAAAAATGAATTTCATTAACAAATGAGCCTCATTAATTGAACATCCCAAAACAACTCAATGAACAAGTATTTTGTTCAGCTAAACAGAATATCAGCCTCTGAAGTTTATGCTTGGTGAACATAGAAATTCAGGAATGGCTGCATAAATTTAGTGGGCTCCTTGCTAAATTTAGCACCCATTTTGGGCACTGTAACCTTTACCGAACACATTAACTGACAGGTATCTTCTTGGAAGTCAGTTTTCAAGACATGAGTTTAGCTCCAATTGGAAGAAGAGAAGCAACACGCACAGACAAGAGAACAACCTTGCAGTAAAAGTTGGACACTAAATGTGAATCACTACCTCTTGCTAATGCTCTAACAACTTCAAGATTGAGTGTGCTCACCTGTATGTTTGAAAAAAAGAGTAGTTATAAACAGAAAATACAAGGAAAAAGGAAATTAAGTATATAATTTCCACTCAAGACTTCATGGAGCAAAGACAGAATCTTGCATCTCCAACATGAACAGCACATTTGATGCCTGCCGGAACATCAGGACCATCTTGAGCACTCAACAAATAATGAATAACAACTTGTAACTCATGATATTAGACAAGTCATGTAATGGTGGCATTTGTATGATAGAAGCAAACAATAAAGCTGTCATCCAGTGTCATCCAGCATCAGTGTTTAGTTGGTGACAATGATGTAATGCTCCTCAAAAGTTCATAAAGCTTTTAGTATTGGATGACTGGAACAGCTTTGATTAGCATGTTAGTCCAACCACCGACACTCGCATCAGTCAAACTTTCCGACCATTTTGAAAGACATGTGATAATGAAAAAAGATAGGGTGATCCTTTTCCTGTTGCTAGCACACTATTATGTCAAGGTGAAAGACTGCGTTAGGAAGCATCATTTAGTTCCCCTGGTCAACAAGAAAGTGAAGTCTCCAAATAGGGAGCGATGTCAAATAGGAAATCATAAGAATGTAAACAGGATGGCTAACAAAGGAGGTTCATCGATCTTTAGAATATGTAAGTTGACCTTCTAACTGAGCCAAGTATGGTAAGCAAAGTCACTTCTAATTGTCCACCAATTCTCGTATGATCTTCTTGAGAACTGAGCCATCATTTCTATCGCAAGATGACTTCTAACTACTCAGATAAGCACCCCGAGATTTGAACAAATGACCCAAAAAAGATCGCATCCCGGAAGGGCGAAAAAGCCCAGTTACAGAGGACGTTTTGCTTCTTTTTTTTCTTTTCTTATTCTGTTTGTTTAGGATGCCCAAGTAGAAGAAGCAATTTCTTGAGGTCATACTTCCACATGAATTACTTATATCCACGATCATCCACATGTGTATTAAAGTTGCCCAGCCATTTTCAGAAATTAAAAGCACCTGCAATAATTATAGCAGCTAGACATGCGGAGACACTGTCAATGGATGGATACACCAAAGGAAGAGAGAGAAATGAAGCAATTAAAGAAATCAAAGACTGAATCTCACTGAAATACGCGTAGCAACAAAACCAGCCTTCACAATAGGTCGTTTCAAGCCTCCTTTATGAACCCCGGATTGGCTAGCTTGAAAATGCCCGAAAGAACCTGAATTCCACGTTGACAATTCAATTGCACGCTAAAACCACAGTATCCATAAAAATAATATAAATGAACTTGATCCTTAAGGAGGATTTAGTTTGCTCCTCCCCATATGTCGGAAACTAAAGATCACAAATTTAGCTGCGCTTGCTCTTCCTGATGGAAAAGATTGTAATACTGTGCAATATCTCAAGCCTTATAGAGTACAAGCAACAACTAGCCTGCTTTAAAAATCCTTCCAGACCCAAAATTTAGCAATCCATAACTGACCTGCTCCATGGACAACAATGAAACTGCTCGACTCCAACAACTCTTGGTCTTTAAACTCATCCACGTCGAGGGATGTCTCCAACTTTCCATTTCTCTTGCTCCAATCCATCCCTGGGACCTTCGACGAAGAAGAGCCCGAGATCATCACTCGCCTAAGCTGTGTTGCCACCATCTCAAGATTAGCCTCATTGATCTTCTCTAAATCATTTTTGCATGTGATAGCCGCTCCTCCTGCGCCGCGGACATGGCATATCATCATTTCTTAAAGCCAAATAAGAATCAAAACAAGACATCACGCATCACAACTTTAAATCGGTATCCCCCCATCCGCAGCACCCTTGCTTATCAAAAGAAATCATCCACTGCTCTCTCCAATATCAAGAAACCACCAACAGTAGTTCAAAGAAGCAAGAACATTGTTTTCTGCACTCGTTATTGGTCTACGCACGTATAGCTTCGCGAAGAACAGAGGTGAACCCAACGACTGGGCAACAAAGACAAGTGCAAATCTTGGCACAAGAGAACTGGTTGAGACGAACAGACGAACATGAGGTGAGCACGACCGGGAAGAACGGGGTCAGCTATTGCAAGAAGATGCACCCATTGGGTGTGTGAAGCGATTCATCGTATCGAAACAAAATGGACAGAAAGAAAAGAAAGAAAGCTGGGAGGAGACGAGACGAGAGAGAAGAGGAGAGACCAAGTTTGACGATGCATCGAAGTGGCTTGACGAGGTTGCGGTGCTCCGATCGCTGGTGGTCGTCCATCACTGCGCGCTTGGGTCTTCTTCGAGCTCTTTGCTTTGTTAAAGACGCTCCCTTTGCTCTTTGTTCGAGCTCTCTGCGTTGTTCCTTCAATGAAGACACTCTCTTTCCTGCAGAAAAGTTGCCAACTTTATTGGTTCTTTGCTGTTAAAAATGGAAAACGAACAAGCTGACCGAAAGTCAAATTCTTTATATAGATCCGAGTTCCATCCGTGACACAAGTGCGGCACAATCGACGGCTGTGGTTGTCTCAGATCCACACATCATGTAGAGGGGTAAACAAAATCATTAAATAAAGAAAAAAAAAACAGACACCAAAAACCCCAAATACCACGCTAACGGTGATACATTTACCTTGATTTTTTTTTAGTGACGCAAAAATTCTCAAATTTATACTCGTGTGATACATTTACCTTCCGTCAATGAGGATCGTTAAAAATCTGCTTACGTTAATGCTAGAAATCAAACATTGTTTCACGTGACTTAATTAAAATAAAAATGACGTTGCTTTGACTGAAAAATCATCCGACGGAATCTTGATAGAGGGTAAATATATCACATAGGTACAAGTTTTGGGTTTTTTATATCACAAGAAGTTTATGTTAAATGTGTCACAATTGGTATAATTTGGGGTTTTTGATGTTGCAAAAAAAATTCATGATAAATATGTCATAATGGACATAATTTGAAGTTTTTGTGACATTTTCCCTTAAATAAACCCCAAACTTGTGAGGAGATGCTACCCTCGTGTTCACTATTCTAAAGTTATGTATATGAAGCTAGAGAATTATTCTTTTAATGTGCACGTAATCTCTTTTCACCTATTAGCTTAAAATTTTTGTATGGTACTAGAACCAAGGTTTTGGTTCTTTTCGCAAATGTGCGTTTATCCCGTTAGTTAAATGTAATATCCCACGTCACTTTACTACAATAGGTTTATATACTCTTTATATACAAGCGACTCCCTTTGCTTATTGCTTTAGGCTTTTGAGTTATACTTTTTGACCTCGTATTGTACAATGAGACCCAAGTTAAGCGGGGGAAGTGACTTCCCTCATAAGCAACCATTATTGAGCTGGTCGAAGCTCTAGGGCTACCACTCCCCCGTCGGTGCCTTCGGATTTGTGGATCTTTGAAGTAGATCCCGAAACTAGCGCCATCTCGACGGAGGCCATGGAATTTAGTCGATCACCACAAGGTGATCGCTTCCTAAAGCGACGGTAATCAACAGCCCAACAATCCTTCATCGCATTCTCATGTTCGTTTTTCTCTTCAATTCAGGCTCGAACGCGTGATTTTTACAAGGTGATTACACGGACCATGATCGATACCGACACCCGAAATAGTAATTATAATGTCCTATTCAAAGAACGCAAAAATAATAATACATCGAATAGTCTTTTTAAGAGCAATTCCACGAAAGTTTTTATTTTTGGGGGTAACTCTCGTCAATGGAAAAAAAAACAAAAACAGAAGAAGAAGAGGAAAATCATGGAAAGATGTCGTCTCCAGTACCGGCGGCGGTGACGCCGTCATTTTATTACAATCCCATCGAGAACTTAGCTGTCCGAACCAAAGTGTCCCATTTTGTCAACGTGGTTCACCCGTTTCCTCGAAAAACAATATGCACTTATCGATTTATTTATATATTAACCAGAAAAAAGAAGACACAAAAAAACAAAAAACAAAAACTCGTGGTCTCTCCCTAGAGAGAGAGAGAGAGAGAGAGAGAGAGAGACTTACAGTTGCAGGTGAGATGGTGGCGTGGACTTTCTTGTACTGATTTTCTCGCAGTTCCAGATCCTGAAACACTCTCGCCCAAGGACGGAAAGACAGCGACCCATTATCGCAGGCGCAGAAAAGCTTCGGTTTTTTTGTCCTTTGGAAGACGAAGAAGAAGAAGAAGAAGATCGCCGGAGAAACGAGGAGAGAGAGAGAGAGAGAGAGGGAGCTTTTCTTGATTTTCTAGTTTTTTTTTGGCTCGCCCGAGCATGGCCGCCAACGAGAAACCGCCGCAGGCGTCGTCGTCAGCGGCGTCGTCGTCGGCGAAGCCTCCCGCGCGGCCCACCATCACTCTCCCCCCGCGCGCCTCCTTCGACTCCTTCTTCTCCAACGGCGGCGCGGGCGCGGGCGCAGGCGGCGGCTCCTCCGCCGGGGTGCTCGGACTCGGCCTGGGCTTCAGCCCCGGCCCGATGACCCTCGTCTCCAGCTTCTTCTCCGACTCCGACGAGTACAAGTCCTTCTCCCAGCTCCTCGCCGGCGCCATGGCCTCTCCCGCAGCTCACCGCCCGCCCTCCTCCGCGGGAGAGCCCGCTCCCGCCCCCGCCCCCGCCCCCGCCCCCGCGGTCGCGGGCGGCGACGGGGAGTTCCGGTTCAAGCAGAACCGGCCCGAGGGTTTGGTAATTTCGCCGCCACCTCCCCTGTCGCCGTTCTTCGCGGTGCCCCTGGGGCTGAGCCCCACCACGTTGCTCGACTCGCCGGGGTTTTTCTCGCCGGTAACTGCAACTAGCTCATATATACTGCTTTGAAAATGGTCGTTTCTAGTTTCAATTTGTCACTGTTATTGACTGACGAGCTTGTAGCGACTCTAAGAGAATATTGGATTTTGAGAGTAATAAGTTGTGTTGTTTGCTTCTGCTTAAATCAAGCTTTGTCGAGGAATCAAGTGTAGAGAGGACTTTCGTATTGTGCTGGACTTGGAATGACAAAATGGACTGAACAGAGTTAGGAAAAACTGTTACTGGAGTGGAGATTTGCTAAGAGAAATGATTGGTATTGAACGAAATGCTTCAGGATTGCTGTAAGACCTGTTACTTTTTATAAAAGGAGGAGGAATGTTGCTGCTGAACTTGAAATTATAGGCTTGAGGTGCCAAATTTTCTGGAGAAACTTCGGTTTGTTAGGTTGGGGCTACGCATGGAAGTGTCAGAATTTCTATCGTGAATTTTATCGGGTTCTGATTTTGCTTATATCAAAAGGAGTGACTCGGAAGTTGCTCCATACCGTTTGTTTGTTGATAATTGCTTTATGATTGCCAAGTTACCAACTTTAAGTATACTTTGGCAAATTCTCCTTTTTAGCTCCATGAGATGTTATCATAACGGCGAGAAAATGCTTTCTGATTATGATTAGTTCCAGAGCAATGTTTTCTGAAACGGTTTCTCTATCTATCCGTTAATGTTTTACCTTTTTAAAAACTATTTCTTTAACAGGAAATATGAGTGGGAAGAATCCTCCAAAGCATAAGCTGTACAATGTTCTCCATGAATGTATCTGTCAGGGCTAGCAATATTATTTACTGTGTAATAGTCTGTCTGTTTGTGCTGGGGAATAGTCACTTCCAACTCAAAACTCCATCGAATTCTAAACTTCACTTTCTTGATCATTAACCATATAAAACTCAAACCTGAAAATTCTTTAGTGAATGATGGCGGTGCTTCTATGACCAAAAGAATTCTCCTCTTTTCTTCTGTTTACCTCTCTTTGTGATGTTATATTTTTCTTTATGAAAACTCTTGAAAAGTATAGTTTCCCTTGGACAGACGATTCCAAAAAAACCTGAGCAAAGAGAGTCATTTGTCATGTAACTAACTATTACATTGTTATGACTTTTTCTCCTATTGGGAGATTTTATTATTGCTGATATTGTTATATGTATTTGTGTTAATTTCCTCTGTCCTTGTCTCCGGCGATAAAACTCATGTCTTGATTGCTTATGTTGAATTGTATGTAAGTTGAACTCCAATTTCAATCATTTGAAGATCTCTAGATGATTTTGGATTTTTAGCTTAATCATATTTGAAGATCTCTAGATTCCAGTTTCTAGCGGTGATATTTATTTGCAGAGTTTATGAGATGTGTAGGGGCCTTTTGGAATGTCGCATCAACAAGCCCTGGCACAGGTCACTGCACAGGCTGCACAAGCCCAGTCCCTTATGCAAATGCAAATTGAATATACAAACTCAGCATCTGCAGTGCCTGCGACATCTCTGGCACAGCCAATGTTCCAGCAGGCACCATCTTTACCAGATGAGAAAGTTGCAGTGACTGAGTCGTCCGAGTTATCGCCGTCTGATCTGAGAACACAACTTCCCTTGCAAGTAGATAAACCAGCTGATGATGGGTACAATTGGAGGAAATATGGGCAGAAACAGGTTAAGGGTAGTGAATTCCCGAGGAGTTACTACAAATGCACACATCCCGAATGCCCTGTCAAAAAAAAGGTTGAGCGTTCTCTTGATGGCCATATAACAGAAATAATCTATAAGGGACAGCACAACCATCAACGTCCTCTAAATAAGCGCTCAAAAGATGCTGTAACTGCTGGTGGTGGTGATTCACATGTTCAGGAGCATCCGCAATTTACTTCCCATGTTCAGAGTAGTGATTTTAACCAATTAAAGGATGGTGAACCTTCTAATTTAATGCTTAGAAAGGAGCAGGAATCTAGCCAATTAACTCCTGAGCATTTGTCCGGTACAAGTGACAGTGAAGAAGTTGGTAATTCTGAGTATGGAGCAGAGGAAAGATGTGAAGGTGAACCTGAACCCAAAAGACGGTATATCTCAACGAGTCATCGTCTTCTGATGCTTATACAGTTTAACTCCCTATCTATTCTAATACACAATGAATTTGTTCTATGCAGCAACACAGAAGTTAGGGTTGTGGAGTCTGCTGCTTCACTCAAGGCTGTAAGTGAACCCAAAATTATTGTGCAAACAACTAGTGAAGTTGATCTTCTGGACGATGGCTACAGGTGGCGGAAATATGGGCAGAAAGTAGTGAAAGGGAATCCTTATCCAAGGTGATTATACGCTCCTTGTCAATGGTTATAAGCTGGTAGCTATAATTAGAAACCTCAGATTCTGATAATGTAAAGCAACAATCTGGCTTGGGTTTTTGTTGGTCGTCCTTCAATGATATGTCGATAAAGATGATAGCTCGAACTTTGAAAGAAACAATCTAATCTGATTCAACTATCTAGCTTTGGCATAACAAAATTGCTTACTATACTATTACTTGAAGCTGTCCGTAACATATTTATGCTTTGTTGTGATAGTTTCTGGACCTCTGTCACCAATTGAGATGGTCTAAACTTGTCTGCACTTATCAGCATTTTGAAAAGGTTTTATTGTTTATGCGAAATACTGATTTCAACAAGTAGATGATGGAAAGAGGGTATTCAATATTCATATATCTACTTAGTGAGCCTGAAGAAGGAAAATCTGTGTTTTCACTGGTAGAAGGCTTACGCAATACATTGGCTTCTTGTTAATCCTATAACAGCATTAATGCCTTTTCTTTTACATGTTTATGTTATATGCATGTATCAATAATGATGATATGAACATATACGTCTATGCTACTACACATATATTGGATTTTAATATCGATCTTTTATCTTTGAGTAATAGAAATAATTTGTGGATTGTTCTAGTGTAATGCATATAACAGTTGTTTATCATGCATGGTGATGATTGAAGCCGTACCAAAGCACCATTACCATTTTCCTAATCTCATCTTTAGATTGGTAACGAACTAAAAAATGACGATTGCATTGAAGGTAATATTACATTTATGTGATAATTAGATATAACAAATGCATATTACTTTTTCTCTATCTTGCATACATAAGTTCTGTCTCCTGCCCATATAATTAAGCATCGAGCAAATCAGTGTCCATATTTCATTGAAAAGTTTGTCTCCTAACAATAGAACATAAGCACATAAAGGACACAATATACTACTACTTCCTCTAATGACAATCTTTTGGATTCTTACTCTATAAGATATTAACAATTCAAAATTCATCAACTACAAATTTAATATAGCTCATTAGGTAAGCCAGAGTAACAACAAAAATTATTTAATAGGTAAAGCTCACATGTATTGTTAGTACCACATGTTTTTAATATCACGCCGTTGCTAGTGTAAGTGTTAGCACAAAAACTCAGCTCCGATTTTGGTGTTACAGATTACTGAATCATTTGCCTTTTACCATATATAATCCACAATTTTCCCTAGTCACCTTCTTTTATCATATATCCCTCACTACCAGCACTTCAGAAGCGCAAGTGCATCCACCGAAATACCAGAGGAAAAGAAAAGTTGAGAATATCCAAGATCACAACTGGCATAAATTTTCTTTCATTTTGAACCTTTTTCTTCTGTGACCTAAAGTTCTACAGATATTACAGGATTTTAATTGAATTAAGATTTCTGAGGTTGAAGTGAGTATCTAAGATACTGTGCTGTTCTTTTAGATGTAAATTATGAGGCAATAAGCAACCAGATTTACTGTTTGTAATTTAGTATGTTGAAAAGATGGTGTTCTTCTGCATTTAAGTCGATCAGCAATAATGCTGTGGATGCTATAATACTTTCTTTACTTGTTAAATGTGCAGGAGCTACTACAAGTGCACGACTCCTGGATGCAATGTTCGTAAACATGTGGAGAGGGCTTCAACTGACCCTAAGGCTGTCATTACGACGTACGAGGGTAAACACAATCATGATGTTCCGGCTGCCAGAACTAGTAGTCACAGTATTGCCAACTCTAACATACCACAGGTTAGGCCACATCATGCCGAAGACAATAGGCACACCTCAAGTGGCAAGACAGATTTCGCGAATAGGCCGATAGCACGCCTACTTTTGAAAGAAGAGCAGATAACATAAACTTTTCTGGTTTTGGGAATATGACAGAGCATGAACAGTAGACAACAAAGTGCATCAATGGGGAAAAAGAAAAAAAGATGTAACGTCTGCTATTTCAGTGAGCCAATTTATCGTCAGCATTCTGTGGCCATAGTTTTGTTCAAGGCCGAGTGCTCCACTTGATGATATAGATCAGAAAGAGGGACAAATGGAAAGGAGCCTGTTTAGGAGCGAGCTTGCGATGCGTTGTTGTATGGGTAACTGCCGAGGCAGAGCATGTTGTATTTAAATTTCTTTTCCTACCCTGCATTCTTTTGTACATGAAGATACAATAGTGATGCTTTATAGAATACATCATGTTGTACTTTATAATACTACTACTTGTGTGTTTGTTCTTCCCATCCCAATGGAAGTTCTTTGGACAGGTTGATGAATGCTTACTTTGAACGAGTTGCTGTTGTCTCAAGACTATTTGCCTTCAGATGGGGAATGATATACCGTGTCATTGCTAGGAATGCGTGGAGGCAACGACTTTTTGAAAGAGCTTTTTGTCAGCTGTGTAGTCCTCCAAGCACACTAATCAAGTACTACAGCGTAGGAATTATTTTCAGGACGCTAACTGAAAATAATGAAGTTCGATAATTACAAACATCACCCATTATTGAAACGTGCAAAACAGATCTCTTTACATTTCCAGAAAATGATATAGCTGTTGCTGCTCTGACTCCCACTTTTGTGGACCGCATCTTACATGGGAATAGGTTTAATGAAACAATGTCTGCCATTCGATTTCGGATACGTATGCAAGCTATTGACCAGTGGAGACTCAGGATTGACATGCATAGTTTGGAATTTTCTGTCTTGCCAACTGGTTGTTTGTGCGGAAGTAAAATAAAAACTAGTGTAGGATTTGTATTCGTTATCAAGAATCTTCATTGATCATTGTCAACATGAACCCGACTGTTCCCGCGAAAGTATATGCATTTTTTGAAGGTTTGCTGATCGTGGCCATATCAATCATATCGATTCGGCGACTGAAATCATTCGAATTTGCAATATTAGGAGCCCTCTTGATATTAAGAGTGATATCCTGGAGAGTGCATTCGCTTTAACGATTCAGTTTCACAGATGGATGGTCAACTATTATGGTCCAGAATAGTCACATATTTCTTAGCGGATGGAGATGAAAACAAAGCATTGATTAGGATCTCTTGAGAGTACAAAAAGAATGAATTAAATTTTATTCAAGAACACATCCCAGCGCGATTATCGGCAGGATATGAAACACTTGCGTTGAAGCATTACATCCTCTGCTAATTTCATCCTTCCTCTTCTCTCCTCACGCGAAGAATAAGCGTCTTTCTCTGAAATTATTTACCAGTTGACAAACCGCTCTCGATCCCCCTCGGTGCTGATGTAGGGTGTTCTCTGTCATTTGAGACATCAACCTTCATCAAGGGTCACTATCGTTGGTATCTGGCCATGATTAACAAAATCGATCTTATTCAAACGCATGCAGCATAAAACTTGCTCGGGAAGTTCCTCTTGTTTCTGTGCCTGTCAACCAAATCCAAAATTGGTGGTTACTAAACATGACAGTTGACAGATGAAAAAGTCGTAGCAAGGTAATGAACTTATTAAACGGCCGAAAGCTGGGTTTCACATGTCTATAGCTGAAGAAAGATTAAGGGCCTCATGCATCACTTAGCTGGTATTTAATGAGCTAACTAAGCAGGACATCAAGGTGAGAAGGCAAGGTTATACCTGTATGGTTAGACCCAGATCGAGAATGCCGTTCTTTAAACGATCCCGAAAAGCTTCTAATCCTTTCCTAGATATGTAGCTGAATCGATGTATATCAAGGTCAATCTCAAAATAATTAGGTCCCTGCAAGATAAAAGACATTGATTAGCATATAAGATACCACCGACATGTTCAAAGTAAAAGCTTACCATCGTCTTACATAGGTCCAAAAAGAGACATGTCTGATAGGGAAAACGTATTTTAAAGATCAACTGGCAAAAGGTGTATGAAGCTGATCGTGTGATACATATGTGGCAGTAACTTTCTGTTAAATAAATTCAAATGGAGGGAGAAAGGAAAAGGAAGTACCTAACTGGGTCCCACTATATCTAAATGACTGTAACGGAGCTAATAAGAGTGGACGATATTTCACAACTACATGCAAAAGACTAAAATTTAACTGTATTAACATAAGTGCAGCAACGGAACTGCTATTTATTTGTGTCATATCAAGTGAAATGACATGCCGAAGAGAAGCATTTAACAGGTGTTGGCCCGTCAATATGACATTTTAAAATGCAAAGAACTTCAAGCGCTTGCATAGTTTTGCTGACATGAAGGATAAATTTACAAGTGAAAAATCAAATGCCATCGGAATGATAACACTCCCTTGGGTCACGTTCTCAAGATTAACTAGAATGAATATGTTGTAAGTTGATTTGGGAAACAATGTGACAGAGTCTAGATAACTCTCTTCAAGAATGGCTCGAGTTAAAATCCCGAAAAAAACGAGGAACGGAATCTCAACGAAGTATATACAAAGAATACAAAACCTTCAGTTACCTTGAAGAAATTGTGTTGTGGACGCGAGAGAACAGGCTTTTCATTATAAGCATGTAAAAGCTTCCTTTCTGCTGAACTAAGTTGAAGGTCCTCTGGGTTGACCACCCCAACCATGATCTTTAGCCTCTCTCTAAAATGAACTAAGCTCTCCTTTGCAAACCCTTTAACTTTTTCCATTTCATCTGCGACCAATCTCTGCATTGGAAACCAATCTTTGCTGTTATGAATCATTAAACAAGATGACAATGCCATAAAGTTCGATAACATTTTTAGTTTCTTTTGCATCGTTCAGAATGCTAGAGGAATGGACGGGTTATGTTTCATCCATGTGATAAATGGACCGGAAACATTGACAGTAGCGAAGGAAAGGATAGTGCATGAGGAGGTTCCATCAAACTCACAAAAGTTCAAAACTTAGTTGAGTTCTTTTCAAATGATCATATATTCTCAGTACCTGGTAACAGAATTCTAGGATATGGTGAACGAAGAAATGGAAAAATATGGCAAGTATTCAGATGAAGTTGTCTGTAACAAGAAAAACTTGCAGTGATTGCCTACCTTAATGCTATCTTGAAACTGAGGAGAAATCTCTGCATCAATATTATCAGATACTTTGAAATATAACACAAGACTCATTCCTTCCCCATCATTATCACCAAACATGGTTGTGGGGTAGGTTGGAAGCTGCAGGAAAAAGAAGAAACTTTTCATCTCTACTGCTCAAAAGAATTTTAACTTCTGAACAAAATGAAAAAGACAAGTCTCACCAGAAAATAGACCATCATACACAGTAAAATCCATGCATTGTGCAGGATATCATAATGAAAAAAACTGTGGTTTAATCATCTCTACCTTTTGCTTCCTAGCCATCTTAAACAGGACAAGAGAAGAACTAGCAGGATGTTACTATAGGTTACTGATTAAAAGAAGTAGAAAAGACTGAAGGTTGTTACTAGGAATTAGGAAGTGCTAAGAGCACCACCCTTACTTATCGACACCATCCTAATCAAACCAACCCTTTTCCTCTGTGCTGCACTCTGTGGTGTGTGTGTGTGTGTGTGTGAGAGAGAGAGAGACGAGAGAGAGAGAGAGAGAGAGAGAAACCTGTATATTAACTATTAGAAGAGAGGGCACTTTGTCATGTCCTCTGACAGAGGGAAGATCGAGGTGTTGAGCAATATGATGTATCTTTCGTGGGCAAACATATAAATCAGCCCCAATGGGCACATAAGGGCTGCAATCTGGAGCTGGAAATTTCCTTTTGTCCCTGCAATTTTTGCACGTATAGTGAGAATTAAGATAGTGAAATATGAACAAAGTGTACCAAAAGCCAAATTACAACGACAGTCTTGTTTGTGGGAATAATTTAGTACGTGCCAGAAAGATTAATTCAAGAAACATGCCTAAAATAATTCTCTCCACGGAGTTTAAAGACCGAAGGCGAAACTGCAGACCAACTTCCTGCACTTGGCTTCTCCACTTTTGAGCATGGTAATAGAAGTCCTGCTCTGGGCCTATATATGAACCTCTCCGATGTACCTGCATACCAGTTCATAACATTTGAAATCCAGTGTAGTCCATTAATGCATGAAAGCTACTCTACTCATAAGCACCGAAACATTAAAAAAAAGTACATTAACCATAATGGATAGCGATACTGAGAAATTCATTTAAGAAAACTTCTTTGACTAAGCTGAGAAAACCAAGAAAAACATAAACAGTGGCAATATGCTGAGGAAACAAAATTGAAAAGCTTCAATTAGCTTATTATAACCAAAGATCCATGCTGCTTTGGCCATAACACTATGTTCCACAATGAGCCAGAAGATCTGACTGGGAAAGCAGATACTTGAATATCACATATTCACAACCATACGTTTGAAAATGTCTATCATCTGATCGAATTTGTAAAATCTTCACTTGTTAAAAGTGATTCAACAAGAAAATGCACCTTCAGTTGACTCTCCCTTCAGTAACATTCTACAAAAAAAGAAGATGAAGTGCCTTTTTGGAAAATATAATGGGATTGGTGCTTAGCAGCCAAATAAAAAATTGAAAGCCCAATGGCTTGGACAGTAGAAAAGGCATTAAGATAACTCCAGCACAACCTGTTAGCTATTTAAACTTCATCAACAAATACTGAGACGATAAAAAACACAAATATCACATCAAGCAGTAGCATTTGTGGCCTGGAAAAGAAATGGGAGAAAGTATTGTGAACTTACAATATTCGGTAAAGGTTTCTTCTCCATCACAGGATTTCCTCTTGAGAGACAACAGGATAACTCTTGATTTCTTTCGTTGCAAAGACACGGGACTCATGGGCATTTGGTTCTTCCAATCAGAGTTCCCCGAAGGTTGCAACTTAGCTATGCAAGTTTTCAAGTTGTTTTCCTGCAATTTTTCTCTGGGATCATGTACACCTCCATCTACTTTTACATGACTGTCACAAAAGCCCTCATATTTACACCCTGCATCTATGTAGTGCAATTCACTCTCGTACTGAAGAACTTGACCACTCGGTACAGCCCCGGTGGCATTACCTACTGAAGGAAAACCATCTGCAACCAAACAAGAGAAGAAAACAATCACACATTGATCATGAAGATGATGGATTGAACGGACCAATGGCCTCATCAAGAAAAGAACCATTACCTCCATGTAAACTAATGAAGTCATCATCTGAATCGGACTCTAGGATACTGACCGAGTCAAACCAAGCTTCTTCCTGGCATATTCCTAAATATAATTGAGTGCGAGTGAGATGGTATGGCTCTTGCAATTATCACATTTTCAGAAAAAAAGAAAGAAATGATACCAAAGCCTAGCCAAAACTAATAAACGATGCACCGTAGGATACGATAGACATAATGTTCAACATCTCAAATTTCTTTATTAATGTGACTTCAATGAGATATACAATTGAAAAGGTAGGGATTCATATCCCCAAATTATCTCTGTCGAGGATTTAAGATAATACGATATCAAGGAACAATAACTCCACGTGAGAACACATTTAACATGAGAATAAGTGAGCTTTTCACGTAGAGAGAGAGAGAGAGAGAGAGAGAGAGAGAGAGGATAGTACCGTTTTCATCAATTTGACTGTGGTTCCATTGTAATTGAGTTAAGTGCAACGTCATGTTCGAGACATCTGATCTCTTGCAAGCAGTAGCAGCACCTTTGTTGAAATCCATATGAACAAAATTGCTCATGGAAATATCTCTTACACGATTTCCAGCATCGCTCTTCCTTATAGGCACATCGACAACTGAACTGCATATTTTTCGGTTCCATTTCCCAGGTCTTCTAAAGTATCTCCTACGTGTCTTAACTTGCTTATGTGTGGTTGAAACACAGCCACCCATTACGATTCCTGTGTTTTATAAACTTGTGTTACAATGCATCAGGTGGGCTTGTATTTTCTACTATCTACCTCACAAAGTGAGCATGTATCTGAACTGAGAAAAGGAACCTCCCTTGTTTTGCAACAGCAGATTTACAGAGGAATTCATGTCTGCTGTTCTTAAAAAACATATCAAAGAAATTCTTTGAACTGGATACGTACATCTAAAATGTCTTTTTTTCTCCATCATGGCTTTAGCATTCAGAAAAAAGTCACAATGATAACTCTAATGCATCTAATAACATCAAATAATGAAACAAAACAAGCGCGAAAAAGAAGTCAAATCAACCAAAATGCCCATATTTTTACAAGAGTAGAGTGGCATCATTGTGAAAACAGAGGAATCTCCCCTGAAACAATTCGGTAACAAGTTTACAACTTTTCTAGTCGTAGTAAATGTTAGATTGAGTCATGGAGACCACTTGGAACTTAGCAAAGAGAAATTTAATATTGTTCAATTGCACTCTTCATTAAATTTAACAACGTCCAAATCATGTCAAATTGCACAGGCAGATTGACTTGCAAACTCCTGCTATAAAATGCAGGACTGCCAAATTTCTAACGACTTGCTTGACACAGCACGGTGGAAACATTGATTAAAGAGGTGATCCATTCTTCAGTGTCTATGAGATCAATCAAACCAAGGTTATCTCTAGTTGTGATAACCATTCTTCCAGCTAAACTTGATGTAAATCATCTCAAAAGACTTGTTATGAGGGATAAGGTACTTACCTCCGAGAAAGGCACATATGCAGAGTATTGTCTTTGTCCTCTCATAAAGCAAAGCTTCCTAACTCAGTTTTGGATGGAGGCATCTCATAGAGGGTCACTCATTGCACAACCATACTCAACTCCTTCAAATGAAACCATACAAGATAAGAACACACGCAGTGAAACTCAAGGTACACCCTGCTACAGCGATTGCTCTTCAACCAGAGGAAAATAGGAATAGAAGACGATCCAAACAATCGCCGAATTCAGACCAAAATATAAAAAAATTTCCCCTTTAGACAGCAAGCGATATTGAAATCTTAGCCAGCAAGAAAATGAGAACAATCTGGACAGGATATAAGCACATAAAAAAATGCCAGCAAGATAGAAATGAATCTCAATGGAGAAGGATGTGTCAGAGACAAATAAAAAAGGATAAAACTGGAGAACTACCAAAGCAAAAAGAAATGAGCAGTAACAGGTCATTGTCATTCCCATAGGGAACAAAGAAATTATTTGGAATGTGCCATGTGTAAAACCTTTGAACATAATCAAAGAAAGTGAAATAAACTACTTAAATATCAAAGTGAAGACAATATGCTTAATCAGAGAGAGCACAGCACTCAGTTAACTGGAAACTTCACCTCAATATCATCACACCGTATGCTTAGACACATGCAGAGAGAGCACGTTACAATGGCTAAAGCCAAAAATTTTAACCTCGGGAGAAAAAGTCCAGATTAACAGCCTCAGTATTCACATATTGACCACCAAAAAGTTGTCCTACATATCATGGACACCCACCAAACAAGAAAAGGTCAAGAAAAATGAATTGGCAAGAACTATTACGAGTCAGCAAAGTTGACCTCCTTTTGCAGATACATGCAAGAGATGTAACAAGCTAAAACTTCCGAAGAAAAAACAGGGTTCTCATGGGAGAGAGTCAATCCCCATCATTTGCCCAAAGAAACAAGAAGAAAAACTTTTGGCATCGCAAGAACAACGGAGAACACCATGGAAGAAGAAACGAAAATACAAGAAAGAAAAAAGAAAGGACAACGAACCGGGGGAGAAAAAACACAAACCTGAGGAGAGTTCTGACATGCAGGACAAAGAGAGAAATTACACCCCCAGATACTTTCCCTCTCTGAAACTGCAAAATTTCAGAGAGAGAAAGAGAGAGAGAGAGAGAGAGAGAGAGAAGGTGATGTGATCCTAATTTATAGTGTCCCCGTCTTTCTCATCGAAGGCTTACGGGACGGGGGGTGGGTGATCTTAGCAGAAAATCCGCGTCCCTCTTCCCCCACGTGCACTCATGTCTCTTGCCTGAGGACGAAAGAACTCACCACGGCCTTCCTCCCTCTCCCTCTCTCCCTCTCTCTCTCCCCTCTTTATACGATCTGCTGCTGCACCATCCATGCATGTACTTTTTACTATTATTAATATGACCACATAACTCGCCGCCCGAGTTCTCACAGTGTAAACTCAAAGGGATGAACTGGGGCGCCGAGCGTTCAACCGGGGGAGCACGTTCATTGGCTGTGAACCGAACTCGCCGTTTTGCCGGTTGGCCGCGGGAGGAAAACGTCGGACTTGACTTTTTCTCGGATTTTGATGGTTTTATGTGGGCACGAGGGACGAGACTTTTGAAGACCTTTCACATATACAGACACGGTCACACGGTTCTTTTTCCTCGTATTTATTATGCGTAATTCGGGACCATATAGTTCTTCATAGGCGCGTGCGACATTATAACACGGGATATTTTCTAAGTTTTAAAAGTTCAAGATTGATTGGCGCGTGATGGGTTCCGGGGTTTCGGATTATACCCATCATGCACCTTGCACCATGTAACATAATCTTCCGGCATATCTACACGAGCTAAGTCGGTATGACAATATTAGTGCTTATTGGTAGTTTATCTCGGGTTTGCCGTATAGGACGGTCGGCGACGACTGGACTTCTACGTCAATCATTTTCGGCGAAAATTGACCGGATTGATTACATTGTAATTTCACGCAAAAATTTAGGATTAAATTGATAAATTTGAAAAGTTTACAACTAAATTGGCTGAATTGACATCTGTATAATAAATTTAGAACTGATTAGATAATTTTACCCTGAAACTTGCGGAACTGACAACTTCTAATGCTTAGGACCCATGTAACTATTAGTCTATTATATCTTTTGTAGCAGACAAATTAAATTATCTATTGTTCAACAAAACGTAGGTGCATATATATGTAATTTATATTCCGGCTCATATACTGTACGGACGAGAATTTGATTTTCGTATTTTTACCTGCTTATCGACATAGTCACCTTGATCATAAACAAATGTAAATAATTAATTAATCCTATATATCTATCTTTTTCAAAATAAAATTATTATCTTCTGTTAATTCTATAATCATTATAGACCACGAATTATCTTGAGGGGATGGCGTTGGGAAAATTTCAATTCGAGGAAATCACCATCTACCGCGACGTTTTGTTATATGCACGCTAAAGTCAACTTAGGTAGCTTTCCAAATTAATTTGCTCTCCCTGTTTCCTCTACCATATATATATATATTATTATTTTTAATTTCAATTTTCAAATCGAGGAGCAATCTTGGAAATTAATAGTGTAAAAATACATCTTCAATGACGCCCGACATAAACAATCTTTTTATTTGTTTATTATTTTTTTTGGTGAAAGATTCGATGCAATTTCCAAGCTGCACATTTAAAGTTCAGGAGTGGTGTTAAAAATTTAATAGATTGTTTAGTACTTTCACTTCGGCCTAGAATTTATATTAAAAACGGTTCGATTTTCGAACTCAATCGTAATACCAAACAAATTTCAAACTTGCACATTCAAAGAAGTTCAAGAGTAGTCTTAAAAACTAAATATTGTCTTTCTAATGCATTCATTTCAATCTATAAATACAGAAAGAGTCATATTTGCCTTCAACCTTAATCAAAGAAGCTCCTTCCAAATACCAACCAAGCTTTCGATTTGTGGGTTACAAATTTGGATATTACCCATTTTTTTTTAATTAAGTTTAGATGCGGGTGCTTGTCCATACTCGTAATCCACTAGTGATTCCTCCCTGATCAAGAACGGAGGACACGTGGTCAAACATGAAAGGCAAAGTAATAATGAGTTGTAGGCTTAGGTTAGTACCGTTTTCATTAGAGCTTGCAAAAAGGCAAATTGGATTGAATTCAAATTGGTGTGAGTTTCTCTTGACACCAAAATGAGGATCGGCATAAATGCTGAATCGATTTTAATGCCGAATCTGGTGTATAATGGGAATTAGCCATCTTCCGAAATTCGTTTGGATAAAGTTCGGGAACATGCTAGGAAGCAAGCGTGAATGGCATCATATTCTGAATTCGGTAATTGATGAAGATCGGGATATTTACCGAAACATGGAAAGTTTATAATCGGGAATATACCGAAATTACAGAAAATCGGTAAAGATGAATTATGACCCAGCCACGTGAATCATGATAATAGGAAGTTATGAGCAAGAAGCGGAGATAGTGAGCACGAGCAGATTGTGGAGAGTTACTTGTCCAAATTTGAAATCGTCCCAGCGATTGAGATCAAGTTTTGGCGGACAATGAATTTGGAAAACGTGGTTAGATACAGCAGTTATTGGAAGCGCCAAGATTCAAAATTTGAAAACATAGAAGTAACCTACAAGCAGTTACAGGGTATGAAGAGATACAAATACTCAGAAGACAGAAAGAGGAAAAGGAAATCAACAACAATGCAAAAACACTCAAGTTTACCTGTACTTTAGTTTCCTCTGTACATTTACTTCCTGCATTTACAGCTTCCCGCAACTTTAGTTAACTTTCAAGTCCTTTACAGCTTTCATAGGAGTATTGTAATTTAGCTTGGAACTTTGTTAATCTCAAATTCATTTTCAATCCATTCGATTGCTATCCGTTCCATATAATCCTGTGTTATATTCTTCTTTTCACCACAACTCTTCTAGAAATCAAGCCACAGAACCTATCTTAATAAAAACCGAAAAATCAAAGATTCGGTGAAAGGTATTCCTCGTCGTAAAACGAGCGAACAGTTTCAATAAAGGAAGAAGAATCCAATCAAAGAGGGAAAAGTACCAAAAAAGTCCTAAACCTTTTGCATTAGTGTCAATTTAGTCCTAAACCTTTTTTTGGTGCCAATTCAGTCATAAACCTTTTGCATTGGTGCCAATTTAGTCCTAAACCTTTTTTTGGTGCCAATTCAGTCCAAAACCTTTTGTTTTTGTGCCAATTTAGTCCTTCCGGTCAATTTTGACCGGATTTTGCCGACGTGGACGCCTGCTGGTCGGCGGCCGGTCATCGGCACTGACGTGGCTCCGACGTGAACAACTTTAATATTATTTTAATATTTTTTTGAATTTTTGTTTTTTTCCTTTTTTTTCTTTTTTTTTCTACTTTTTTTTTTTGGTCTCTCCCTCCTCCCTCGGCTTGGCCGCCGGCCCGGCTGATCGGGCCAGTAGGCCGAGGCCGGCGAGCTCGACCTCGGCGGCCACCGGGCGAGGGTGGCCTCGCCCGGCGAGGGTGAGCCTTGCCTTGGTCGGGCGAGGCTCGACCTCGCTAGATCCGGCGAGGGCTCGAGCCTCGCCTTGGTCGGGCGAGGCCCGACCTCGCCGGGCCTCCGACGAGGGCTCGAGCCTCGCCTTGGTCGGGCGAGGCCCGACCTCGCCAAATCCGGCGAGGTCGGGCCTCGCTCGACCAAGGCGAGGCTCGCCCTCGCCAGTGGTCAGCGAGGTCGAGCTCGCCGGCCTCTGGCCGGTCGCCGGACCGGCGACCAGCCAGAGGGAGGAGGGAGAGACCAAAAAAAAAAAAGTGGAAAAAAAAGAAAAAAAAAAGGAAAAAAATAAAAATTCAAAAAAATATTAAAGTTGTCCACGTCAGCGCCGGTGACTAGCCGCCGGCCGGCAGGCGTCCACGTCGGCAAAATCCGGTCAAAATTGGCCGGAAGGATTAAATTGGCACAAAAACAAAAGGTTTAGGACTGAATTGACACAAAAAAAAGGTTTAGGACTAAATTGGCGCAAATGCAAAAGGTTTAGAACTGAATTGGCACCAAAAAAAGGTTTAGGACTAAATTGGCACTAATGCAAAAGGTTTAGGACTTTTTTGGCACTTTTCCCCGATCAAAGACGTAGAGGAACGAACCTCTATATGGGGTTTAAGCACACATTGCCGGCTTGATTCACCGCTTCATTCGCCGATCGCAAACAATCTCGAAATTGAGTCATTACTTGTGTTTTAATCCATGTCTTATTTAATCTATGCAGGTAAGACAATACGTTATAGATACGAAATCCACATGAGATGGACATAATCGATAGAGAAACAAAAATCACGAGAAAAAACCAAAAAAGGGGTCTCTATCACAGCAGAGAGGCAAGCATTTCAATTTTCTTTTGTGCTTTTTGTCTTTGTTCGGTTCCTAAACGTGCGATTGACGACGGCTCTTTACCAAAAGAATCATCAATTTATGTACACGTCCCACTCGATCCACCTAATGACACCCATTTTGTTCTTAAAAGAATTAGCAACCTGAGAAACAATGGCCTTTGCTTGAGCTCTCATCTAACTCAAGACCGTCTTGTTAACGAGAGAAGCACATCGACCTCTAGTTTCAACGCTCCCACAGATTTCCTCGTTTCTTAAAATCTCTCCTGCCACCAAACTTTGATACCACGAAGTAGAAATTTCAGCAAAATGAAGATGTCGAAATTCCAAATTTCTCTGACTAATTGTTCACGAGTGAAGTCAAATGAACACGGCTCGATTAGTTAGGCATGCGAATCATGTTCTCCCGAAGGCCAATATCTGCATAATATTTTTACAAAGAAATTGGGGAGGAGGTGGGACTTTGAGGTCGTTTAATTAATTAAACCTAGACAAGTGTTTCATATCTGATCAAACTCGAGTGGCCTAACTTTTGTGGAAGTTGTTAATTGGGGCAGCGAGGCAATAGGGTTGTCGTCACAGACACACCAAATTTAGTTCAAGAATCAAACTCTTGATATAGCAACACACCACTCGATTAGGTGCGCCGTGGTCTTGTACCCGACTCCTATCAACCTATCTGGGTACTAATTCAGTGAATTATATGTATGGCCTAGCCAACTACATATGATTATGGTTTGGTATGTGTCCGAATAAGTGTTTCTAATGGACAAATGATTAACGAAGAAGCGTACGCCCCAACCTCAGTTTGTGGGACATAAGGTATCTTTCTAATTTGCGAAAGTAGCAATCAAAGTTTGTCCCTTTTCAGCCGCTGATCTTTCAGCTCACGAACATGGTTCTTTTGATGTTTGATGGGACTCGATAGGTGCTAGAGGGGGCATGGGACAGCGCTTACAAGCTATAATAGTACGTGATTTTGTAACATAAGGACTTACTAACATTATTAGTTAGATGTTCCACATCATGTCCCTAACGCATTGTCTAGACCCTAGAAAAGCTTCCCCTAACTAAATGATCAATTTGTGTCAAACGTGTGTATTTCGTTGAACCTAGAGCAGCACATGGAGCAGCACCATATTAATGTTGTCCATTAGGATTAGCAATTCAACTTAGCATACGTTAGGATCAGCAATTTAGCTTTCGGTCAATTCATGTTAGCATCCGAACGACCCGATTTTAGTTTTACGTGACCAAAATAGTTTTTTTTTTTTTGGTAACCGAGGTGTCCGGGCCAGCTTGCGCGCACCTCGACTATTCCTCGGGAGACTAAAGACAAAGAACCCACCGCCACGCCCCCACTTAAATCACAAGCGCCAATGTGAATCGAACCCTGATCAAGTGCGCCTAACCACACAATCCCAAGTACGCCCTAACCAACTGAGCTACCCATGGGTGGGTACGTGATCAAAATAGTTTATTACTTATTATGAACAAAATGCATTGATTTGCGTCAATAAGCGGCTTGAGCGTATCACGTCGAACCAAATTCTAGTTTTCTCTCTATATTTCGCATATCGAATCTCGCGCCGTTTGTTATTATGTATATGAGTTTTGTCCGATGTTACCAATCCTATGTTCCGATGAACTGGGTAACTATAAAGTGGGGGCCAAGATTAGGGTTTTGGACTATTGAGCATGATTATGTTAAATGAAAGTCAGCATCCTAGGGTTTAGTGCGAGAGACTTTCAAGCTGTCTTTCTTCGACCTTTTCTTTACCTCCTTTTCATAGGGGATGAATCCACGATTTATAAGATCATTTCTATGTATGGACGATAAACATGTCATTTCCATTCATTTTCTTGTCAGTGAGCTTTGTCGGTCCAAACCCATGGTGTGAATTTAACCTAATGTGGTTGGAACAAAATGACAATCCACACTATAAACTAGTGCGAGCGCATAAAGTACGTCTCCATCCAAAACAAACCTAAATCATGATAACAATCTCTCTTGCCATATTCTAAGTCTTTGTTATCTCAGGAACAATACAGGACCAAATCCACTGATTGATATTCTTATCGTAGTTTAATGGTCTTGATAGGAGTAAGTGAAGAGTCGCCGAAGAACCCCGATTTGTATAATGGTTAGTTCGTTCTAGATGGGGTCATGGAAACCATAAAGACAATGGAACAAGAAGCATATATTATATGTTGAAATGTAGTGATATGGCCATTAAGAAGTTAAATTATGCCAAACCCTAATCATTATGTTGTGGGAAACAGCTACAATACCACTCCCCACGAGCGTCCACAATGTTAGAGAATTCTCCAATCATCCTAATTATCTCTAACAAACGACTTGTTCCCCCTCGGCTCGAAGAACACACCTACGACCTATCTCACCAACTCCATGAAAGGTATCCATGCTCTACCACTTTGATGGTGATGACAAAGTTCTTTTCTCTATTGCTCATGGACGACTCTTTAGTTAGGTGTTTTCGGCCTTTCTTTTGTTCATAATGGGCGAGGAACTTTTTGTCACTTTCAAGTATGATATTCCCCTCGCCACGAATCAATTATTGCGAGTCGAGATACGGTGGATTCTTTTCAAAGAAGAGTGATAGTGTTTTCGCCCGCGGCAATTGACTTGACTGGACGAGCACGGTACGTGCCAAGGACACGAAAGTCTCTCAAGAGCCGGGAGTTTGAAGTCTTTCGAGCACTCGGTAACTTGTTTTCGACGATCTCGTGTATCTGACTAATTTTTCCATATGAAATGAACCCGGTTCCTTTTTTATTTACTAAGCCCTAATAAATATTGGAGAATAAAAATGGTCAAATCGTTGCATGAAAAGTGGTTAATGGCGGAAGTCATCTTCTTTTCGAGCCAAAAATTAGGTACATTTAGACTTTCATCGCTGACAAATTACCAAAAAAATTCAGGATTTTCCATTCATACACAACCTGTGTGAATGAGATATGTATAGTCAAATGATTGTGCTTCCAAAAATATTTCTTCAAGCTGCAAATTGCATTATCCAGATCAGCCTAACTCAAGAAAAAATGTTTAGTCATTGAGCGAATCCTCCATATAAAATGGCTGTTTATCTTTCACTGAATTTCACACTTGACTTACCAAAAAGAAGTTGAAAGTAGGGCCAATTTGCGAGTTACAATACATTAGCTCAGGTCAATGGAGGGAGAGAAATCGACGTTAAAATAGACTTTCAAAAGAAGCGTAAGGCAAATTTTCTGGTCGACTATTTCACATTTGGTCCCTCTGACCAAAGAAAGTGTCTGCACTTTTTATCAATCAAACTATTAGATGAGAGAATCGAACTCTTCCTTAGTCCTTATCTCTAGCTGCGCCTGGGGGATCGATCTCTATCATTCCTAAGATGAAACTATCGCCGAAAGTAAGCTATTTCGAGATGTCGGGAGAGGATCCGTGATGACATCGACTACCTTGACCGTATCCGATTCTTTGTCAGCTGAAAACACACCATATTAGTATCCTTGAAGATTATGGATGTCGCATCGAAGCATTCAAGGCTTCGCCACGATTTTCCACAAGTTCTACGACTTATCGATTACTTAGACCGCGCCTTTCTTTTGGGATGTGCAAGACAAAGTGCTCAAGTGCTTGGTTTGGATTAAAAATCACATTCATTCAGGGAATATGGGGTCTAGACGAAGGGGAAACCGCTGTTCTTGGTGCTAATTGCAATTCACGACTCGCGCCCGTGAATCTGGAATAGCGTTTTGCTTGGCTTACGAAGCGAGCTAGCCATATATTTCACGGGCTCGAAATTTACCCATTTGAATTTGAATTGCTCTTTCAATTTTTTGTTTAAAAATGCGGGGGGCCAACGTCAACAGAAAGGATGGGATCTAGTGACATTAACTTTGCGAAATTAATGCGGTTGCGTGCTTCGTGAATCTCGAACTCGAGCGAACCCGGTTGACTTTGACCGAGGACCGGGGGAGGGGGGGCCCATGAGGAGAACGAGAGGAGCATTTAAGGTTGGACACGGCCCGATCGATGCGCGATCATTTAATACGGCGTCGATTCGGTATTAATGCGCGCGGAAAATCATGGAGCTGAAATCGAAAAGATGGGCACATGGGCCTCAAGTTTCCAATTGATGCTATTGGGATGTGCAAAGAAATTTAGAGTTAATCAATGCTTGAACTCAATCCAAAATCTATGTGATAGATTGTGAATGTGGATATCGCCCGTATCTATCATAAATTGAGTTTGCGTTTGGATGGTGTTCATAATTTATGAAACTCACCATAACTAGTTGGGCCCTTGTAAGCCCAAGCCCATGCCTTTGCCGTGCGTCTGATCTAAGCCCACCACTTCCAGCATTCCGTAGTATCCTCGAGACCATGCGGGGCCTAGCCGGGCCGGGCCGGGCAGATGAATTTTTAGCTAGATCGAGCAGATCATATTTCGGTAAGCGATGAAATTCTCGCGAATTGGCAAATAGGGAAAAAAAAACGAAAAGCATATGCGCACGCGTTTTCGTTCTAGCATTGAGTTTGTCCATCGCTTCATGGCCCCTGGATTGAGGTTTTGCAAGGGGCGAAGCAGAACGCGATTTTCGAATTCCACGAGTTGAGAGAGAAGATTTCGTGCATGTGTTTGATAGATGAATAGTAAATCTTGATAGCTCGGCAGTTTCAAGTTGCATTAGACCAGAAAAGCGAGCCCACGGCCCAGGAGATGTGCAATGCATTGGACATGTGGCTGATGTAACCAAGGCGTCTAGGACAAAGCGTATTAGTGTGATGTCTCAAGAAAGCATTGTGGTAATAAGTTTGATTTGTCTTCTTAGGCCAAGTCTAGGTTATAATTGAAATGATTTTCCCGCCATTCTCCCGATCCTAACGGTGGATGACCTGCTTTTGACAGAATCAAATCGGCAACCTTAGTCCGACGCAATCGGTGAAGTCTGGTTAAGAATAGCATCGATCTCCTTTGCAAGAAGACGGAGAACCTAAAGAATCGAGAATTGGTGAGATGAATCCGAAAAGAACACACTATTTCTTACTGTACACACTAAACAAGGATGGTTATACCTCGAGTTTGCTTCTCTACTTGAACAGAGAAAGAAACTGAGCTAGATCTTGCTCATGCGATAACAGCAATGGGGTCGGGCCATGGACGATAATGCTCGACAGCGACACCGTGGCTAACCTAATTTACTTGGCCACATGGCTTAGCTGCAATATTATTACTGTTACACGGATACGACAAAACCTTTTCCTTTGTTTCTTATCGAAACTCTGAACGTTCGAAACATTTTTTGAAACAGATGTGTTTCTGAAATAAGGTGGCCCGTGCAATAAAAATGGAATCCGTTTGTTTAGCAGAAAAAATTTTCCTCATTTTTCGGTATTTGGTTCGCTTAGGAAAATGAGTCAATGTAAAAGGTTTTCCTACCAAAACTTAATTTCGGAAAAATGATTTCCTCTTTGAAAGAACCGGAAAAAGTTTTTCAAAATATGACTATCAGCCCTCAGACCCAAAACTTTACACTTGGACATGAAAGCCTTAATGTTGGTTCCTGGGTCCTAGCATTTAGGATCAGGTCTCTGGCGGCTAGGCCTGGGTCCATTTAGGCTAGGCCCAGGCCCCCGGTGCCCACGCCCGAGTTCATTGAAGCCGAGCTTGAACTCTTGGTGGCCGTACCCAATGTTTTTGGCACCCAAACTCGGATCCATAAAGGCTATGCCCGGGTTCCGACACTCGAGCTTTGGTCTCGACTCTCAGGTCGGGGTCCACAAAGGTTGTGCTCAAGTCCTCGATGCCCAGACTCGGGTTCTTGGTTAATGACACGTTTGTTCTTATAAAAATATATATATTTTTTAAAAAAATTAAATTTCTAATTATTTTTTAATTTAAAAAATCAAAAATTTTAAATTGTTTTCTTTTCTTCTTCTTTTTTCTTTTTCTTTCTTTTCTTCCTTTTTCTTTTTGCTTCTTCCTCGGCTGGTTACTGGCCAGGGCAACAGCCGGTGAGCTTGGGCTCTGCCAAATCGTGTGAGCTTGCTTGAGGTTGGCGAGCTCTCGGCCTCTGGTGACAAGCCTCGAGCTCGTCGACCCCGTCGCCATGGCCATTGGCCGATCAAGAAAGAAGCAAAAAGTGAAAAAAGAACACATTTTTCGTGAAACAAACGGGCTCTAAATTAGAATGTCATTTGTCGTGCAATATGTTTTCTATGATATCAAAATGAGAAATCTATGTCACGACGTAACTACGCGCGGTGTCATCTCGGATCGACACTATTCACGACTAAAAGTCGGTGTCAAGAACGCCATGCCAATCACACGCCCAAAGAAACTCCGCGGTCCACACTTCCAGAGTCTCGTCGCCTCGCCTCAGAAGAAGTCCCCCCCCTCTTCCCTTCCCTCACGCAATCCCCAGATCCCTCCTCGTTGCCCGATCCACATCGCGCCTCGGAGCTCGCGAATCCCTCCTCAAGATCGTGTTAGCCCATGATTCACGATACGATTCGCATTCCCGTTTCGTGCTCGACAGCTCGAGCTCGGTCGCTGGCACCGATTTCGTGGGCGACTCAGGTTCTTCTTTTCCGCCTCCTCAGATCTGCATTGTCATTATAAATGCGGGATTCCGGGTCTTAGATCTGATGGGTCGGTCCCAGTTCTTGACGACTGTTGCGCAGGCTGCGTGAGCTTTCTGTGATGTTTATCTGACTGTTCTTGAATTTTGCGGAGCTGGGGCGCGGCGGAAATGGAGGTCTCCTCTGGACACTCCCCGAGAATTAAGTTGTCCCGAGCCAAGAGTGAGGGATCTGAGGGAACCCATTTGCAGGATTTGGATATGGAGTCATCCGTTTATGGTGGGTCTGGGCAGAGTCGGGCTCATCAGTACCATTACATGAATGCATTGGAGATCTTGAGGGAGACCGTGCGGATCCTCCGGTACAATCTGTCCAGCTTCATGCTGATCGCGGCATTGCTCATCTGCCCTGTTTCTGCGATAACTCTGTCCAATGCGTTGGTTGATCAGTCGATGCTGAAGAGGCTGACCGTTAGGCTCGTGCTGGTGGCCCAGTCGAGCGGACTCCCACTGAGGCCTTTCGTCAAGCATTCGTGCCAGAAGTTCTCCGAGATGGCAATCTCTTCGGCCATGTGCTTCCCCTTGTTCGTGACGCTGTCGTTGTTGTCGAAGGCTGCTGTTATATACTCGGTAGACTGTACTTATTCGAAGAAGAGAGCCGATTCGTCGATGTTCTTTGTGATAGCCGCCAAAATTTGGAGGCGGATCGTCGTGACTTACTTGTGGACGTGCATGGTCAGTGTGAGTTGCCTCACATTGTTTGTTGTTCTTCTGGTTGCCATTTGTAGCGTGTTGTCTATCATCAGAGTTTTTGAGACTCTGATTGTTTATGCAGCCCTTTTGGAAGGGTTGGTTTTCTCAGTCGCTTTTGCTAATGCCATTATCATTTGTAACATTGCTATAGTCATATGTGTACTGGAGGATGTTTCTGGTCCTCAGGCCTTGTTCCGGTCGAGCTCTCTAATAAAGGGCCAGACTCACGTAGGGCTCCTGATATTCCTTGGGTCGACAATCGGGATGGCATTTGTACAGGGCTTGTTTGAGCATAGAGTCAAGGTACTGAGCTACGGAGATGGGTCCTCGAGGATATGGGAAGGGCCTCTCTTGGTGATAATGTACTCATTTTTGGTGCTTATCGATTCCATGATGAGTGCAGTATTTTATTTCAGTTGCAGATCACATAGCATGGAAGCATCGGGTGTAGATCGGCAACCGATTTTGGAAAGTATGGCTATCTCTGCCGAATCAATGGATATCTAACCAAGTGCAAGCACAGGATCTATATACTTCTATCTGGAAGAGGAGAGTTGCATTAGAAGTTAAGTCCATTGCCATTTGTTATTCTTTAAGCTCTCGTATATTGATTAGTATCCAGTTGTTCCCAGTTGAGCTATTCCATCATTGGTTTGATGTGGAGAACAAAACTAGATGGCTCCCAACCATGTTGGTAGGTAATTCATTCTACTGATTATATTGGTCTTCAGCACACAATGACTCCGAAAGAAAGTTGAAAATGGCAGTCACATATTGTTGGAAATATTACTCTGAATATACAGAATAAGATAGATAGATCATATGAATTTGCTTTTGCACCTTGGGTTCTTTCAAGATTTTCATTTTTGGGTTGTTCTATATGCGACCGCGTACTCAGTGGCGTTGTGTATTTTAAGGCATCAGGCTTCATTAGCTTCAACATTATGCATTAAGCTGGAACTGAGCTCCAATGCACAGGGATAGGTTTTAACTTTCTAGTAGAGAGAATTGCTTAATTTTGAGTGGAAATAGTTTTTCAGCATATGTTGAACATTCGATTATACCCTAGTAATTGCAAATTGTAAGTTGTTGTCACCTTTGTCCTTCATTTGTTGCGAACTTAGTCTTACGATCTTACTCATCAAGAGGAAACAGAGCAAGTGGCTGTTGCAATAAATCGTGATCTAGTAAGGATGGTATTCCTGACTCATATGTGAAGATATCGTAATTGTTTGGGATTCATGACTTTGCCAAAGTTGTGTCATCAAGTTATCTGCGGGATACTGCTCAGTGCTCTTGTCCTTGATGCTTGTTTACAGACAGTTTTGTTGCCACTTTCAGGTGGAAACAGAACAGTTACCTTTGTCCATTATTTAACTTTAAGGTGGTTGTATACAATTCTTATCAGAACGAATCGATGCCTACTTCAAGAAAAAAGCATATACGGTCGAATTACAAGCTCGTAGCCGATTACTCAATAAAAAGCATAACAATTCATAAAGATTTGCCTACCTCGGTTGTTGATGTTTTTCAAGTAGTAGTTTTGCCATTTCTTCCAAGGCCAATGTGAAATAAAAATATCATTAATCTCTTTTGCTTTAGATGAAATTCTTGTATACTCCAATGTTAAGCTTATTCAATTGTGAATTTGCTCTCAGCGACCATTATTGAGCATTGTAAGAGGGAAGAATCTAGAAAAGGATTCGGACACACATGAGCCTATTTGATCGTAATCATTGAATGATGTGAGATTCATGTGGAGCTCACGTGATTGAGAGGCTCAGATTGACCAAGCCCATTTGTGTTGGGACCGGCTAATTATTTTTCCTAGAAAAGAGCTTTTGATGTCAACATCCCCGGCAAGCCCCGGATCGATCCTGAATATCTGGGTGATGGTGTCATTATTTCGTGAGTAACAGCAGCCACATTTTACAAGTCTCAGGATGTGGTACGATGATTTTAATGCAAAATCAACTTGTGGTGGTCCCAAAGATGATGTTAATAGCTGCCAAAGTTGTAGGGATCCAAATATTATTTCAACCACTTCAGTAAATAATGAATGCTACTTCTCACTTCGGGTGCCCTCAAGATTAGGAAAATTTCCACGATATACTTGCTCGAGAATAGTCGGCAAAATAACAACCAATTATGGTACAGTTACTTGTAGAATCATCCGACGATGCCAAGAAAAAGAAAGATCAGTTCATATGATGACCATTGCCTTGATGTCCAAGAAAATGGTACTGTTATTGGTAGTAACAAGTATCAATTTGAGCAAAGCATAAGGACTAGAAAAAACCAGTATCAGTTTAGGAACATGCTTTTACAACAGGGCACTTATCCTATAGGGAATACAAAGAACAGCCCATCATGAGCAATAAACGTTCCTATTATGACCAAAAAAATGAAGTATATCAAAAAACTGACATGCTGACACAAAATAGATGTCTTCGGAAAATCTTGCGATGGCAAGCGCTAATTTACAGCAAACAAGTACCAGGCACAGCACTTTGGTATAAAAGAAGATACCAGGCATAGCACAGACCACTAGGCATACACGCGAGACATACCGCTTGCTTAGTCTCTTGACGGCTTGAGGATATGAATGATGAACTCAACAAAACTCCCCAGAAGTCACCATGATGCTGCTAGAAGAACAAGGCATACGTCACCCTCACACTTCAGTGGAAGAGAGAAGGGGACTGTTCAGACCGTCTGAGTGTACAGAAAACTGAATTGGCAATAAAGCAGGGTCCTGGTAGGCAGTCACCAATTTATCCAAAAATTCCAACATTGATGGATCGTTCTGATCTTCCCTATCCTTCTTTACCAAAGTCTGGAAATGGATTAACCAAAGTGAAATTACATGGGAGGCAAAAAAAATTTATGACAGGATCAATTTAGAAGGTAAGAAAAAAAAAAGAACTTGATTATACTACCACTTGCAGCATGTTTTCTTGTTCTTTTTTTTAAACATTTTTGGCTTCTTTTGAAGGGGAGATTTATTTGATTTTCTGGGAAACACACGAGGCGAAGAAATCCTAATGCAAGCCAGTTGGAAAACAGGAGAACCCTTCTTTAACATGAAATCTGATACCTCTATAAGAAGGTTATTTGGGAAAAAAATAGTGAAAATCATGCGAAAGCTGCATTATTTGTACATGATCCAAGTGACGAATATTGCATTTATTGAACCTAACATCCAACAACGAAGCTATCTCTTCCCAGTAGCAGAAATGCAAACGATAAACCCCAGCGTGTAAGCGTGAATAATATTAACCAATAACACCATACCTCTGCAGAATAAGCAACAAAGATGGGCAAGAAGCGTTTCCGGCAGTACTCATTGAAAAGAAGAGTGAGGACTGGAAGAGGGAATATAAGGGTTGATGCCAAAGAGAGCTTCTTCAATGTAAAGATTCCCACGGCGATACAATGCATCAGCACTAGAGAAAATATCATTGAATTGTGAACTATCGGCCAAAACTTTCCAGCAGTTTCATACTTTGGTTCATAGACATTTAAGAACTGCAAAATATGAGTGCACGTATCAGTGTTTTGCAAATCTAAATATTGATTGCAAAGTGCGGTGGAGTCTTCACGTTGATAAATAATTAACATAAGAAAATTGGGGACGTTGATAAATAATTAACATAAGAAAACTGGGGACCCAGATATTTGATACGAGCAACCCAGTTGGTGCAGAAATGCCTTAGATCATTATCTGGTTAAGAATGTCAAACACAAAGCAATTGAATCTTTCAACGTGCACCCATGAAAAGAGGCATGAAGCTACTCTGTTAAATATTCCATATCAGCCTAGAACTAAGCTGAAAAAGTCCAAAGGTGGAAGCTACAACTCAATGATGAGAAAGTAAAAAGAGATGACCACTGACCTGGTTCCGAAAAATAATATATGCAAGACACAGGTAAATCAGGAGGAACGGCAGGATAAGTGGAGCCAGGAAGAAGTATGTAATACCCAGTAATCCAAAGAAGAGAATTCGTGGGATGTCCCTATGATAGGGAATTGATGGAACTTCAAATTCCTCATCTGTATCTCTCACAAAAGGTCTTTTTAATAGACTCCAAATGAAAGGGATTATGCGAAAGAGTTCTGATGAGGTGCTGGTCCATCCAGATGTGACCACATAAGCTATAAAGAATGATGCCTGCCGAAAAAAAGCATGTATAGATGTCACATTGCAAACTATGACAAGTCTAGATCAACATTTTAAATGGTCACAACTTAGGAGCATAGTGCATTATTGGCAATCTGGACTGACAATGCAGCTTAGTTCCACAATCAGGCGACTCCAGGGGCATGAGCTCCCAAAAGATAAGAGTATCAAATTCGACAAGGCCCACGGGGGAAAATGATGCATTTGCAATAGCCTTAGGCTTGGCCCCGAGTGTATGTTGCTGTATTAAAATGTTCGGAAGGAAGTAGGAAAGCCTACAACCACAAAGTCAGCAATGATATTGACAACTAAAACCATAGCTAATGACTTGATGGAGAAGCTTTGTCAACTATATCTGACCCAAGTTTTCCCACTCGGAGTCTCTTGTCAATGAAAAAGCCAATACTTTTGTATTAGATGCAAGCTATTGAGCAAAAGTCATTTTGCACTTTTAATGATCATTTTAGACTTCGAATGGCATACATTCTACTCCGAAAGAGTTAGACATAAAAGTTTCTTTAGCATCTTCTAACAAATTTTCAATCATATGTTTGTATGCATTCTACTCTGAAAGAGTTATACATAAAAGTTCCTTTAGCATCTTCTAACAAATTTTCGATCATATGTTTGTGTGCAGGACAAGACACTCCTCTAAAATGCCAACTAGAAGTTAATCTTCAAAACCTCCATTGTTACTCAAGCCTAATTTTCCAGAAGACGTTAATAGTTAGCTTGATATCAAAACTACCAATATCAGATATATGCCTAAATGATTTAAAACAACATAAGGCTAGCTCAAGAGGCAATATGTTGAGCATTTTTTACTTGATACGGTTAGTTTATTAGGCAGGTCAAAGTCTGCAGAAAAATAACAATCCAAATAGCTAAAAGCCTATAAAGTAAAAATTTATATCCGGCCATCTAACCATCTTTTACAAAGTTAACAATAATTTTGGAAGGTAGTAAAATTAAGAACCCCAGTAATGAATGATAAATCGGGAACAAAAATAAAAGCTAATGAGTTTGATGTGTCATTTCCTAATTGCTGAGCACAACTATGTCCAATGCTCAGCATTATCACTTCAAATTCCAAAATTGATACATTAGAACACTATGTCCCAGAAAGAAGCAGGCTCACCTGCGCTGGAACTGAAACACCAAGCTTGGCTGGAATATTTGTGGGGTCAAGGAATATGGAGACCTGATATAGAACTGACCCTGAAAAAACCGTTGCAAAAAATATGTTCCATATCGTGAACCAAAGCACCTTGTTGCAAGCACTCCTCTCTATCGCACTATGAGAAATATATCCCTGAATTGAAGAGAGAAACTCCATTATAGGAGGCACAATTTTCAGGAACAGCTGAAGAATGAGACTGGGAAGATAGCCAGTAACCACTTGACTGACAAATGTTCTGCAAGGAAATTTATGAGGTGAGGCTTTGCATCATTGAGAAGTAACACAGTAAATACTGAATTTTCAGCAAACATCAGCAGCGCTAAAAGGTGTGTGTGCGTGTGCGTGTGTGTGTGTGTGTGTGAGAGAGAGAGAGAGAGAGAGAGAGAGAGAGGCAATAAATAACACCACATGTAAGCACAGATGTGCCGGATTAGTAATTTTAATAATGATTACTTACAAGGTTAGAATGCTTTTTAGGAAGGGGAACAATACTTCCAACTGACTCAGGTTAGTCAGACCTTGCACCACTAGAACAGGGATGAGAAATAGTATTGTGAGAAGTATACAGGCAACTATGACAACCAGCTTAGATATCCACCTCCGCATAAAGGATGAAGAAAAGAAAGGCCAGTAGACATCATGAGGTTCAGGAGCTTCCTCTGCTAGCCACTGAGTGGGATCAATCCCTTGTTGCAAGTGAAAAGCAGTTGCAGCAGCATACCTCGAGTTGAAGGAAACAAAGGCAGCGCGAGCTTCCTATTAATTTAAGAAGGAATCAAAAAGCAATAAGATACACATGCTCAAGACGGAAACAAGGGCAGAAATATGTATCAACATGAACAGTATTGATTCAGAAATTTTATTAAATTAGAAGCACTATGCATCAAACCCATTGCTCAAGACGTTAATACCCTAAAAAAAGGTACTACAACATGAACAATATTGATTTGGCAATAACTTTTTCATGTATGGCTGTAATTTAGATGCTACCCATGATAGGATGAGATTCTTGAAAATTTTCCTCTAAAAAGAAAAAAAATTTCAACATTTTCAGGTCCAAAGGGATGGGTTGAGCACAAGTTAAATCATTAAAATTTTGAGTTGGAAACGTACATCAGAACTCAAATCTTCAGCCGACACTCCTCTCCTCTTTTATCTTTTTTTATACTAAAAGGAAAGGTAACACTCCTGTTTTGCAGACATTGGACTTCCATGTGAGAATCATGATTGAAATTCTGTTGCAACTATAATTCCACTTTGTACTGGAAACAATCATATACTCGTTTGAGAAAATTGGTAGCCATGGCAACAACATTTCTTGTGCTATGCCTAATAAAAAAGAAATGAGCGTTGCCAGGATGTCTATTCCCACAGGAGAATGCAAGCAAGTTCTCCACTTGGCTTATAGATGTATGGCAATCATAGTAAGAACGATGATGCGACTTTAGCTTTATAGAAGTTATCTTCCTAGACCTACGCTATCCCTGTTTACATGTAGTACTCAATTGAAGGCAGGATAAGGATCTTTCAAGGGAGGAAGTACACATGATAAGGAACTAAAATTTGTTCAAAGAATTGAGAAATAACTATGCACGTACTTCTCCAGCCAACGAAACTTCAGATTGCTCTAACCTCACATTCTCCTCCAAGTCTTCCAGCTTTTTCTCATAGTGATCCACAAGGTCAACTTTGCGTCCGAACAGACCAAAGCAGCTGTTACGCTTATACTTCTGCTGCGTGGGATCAGCTTGCATGTGTATAAGCCTTCTATACAATTTCTTAGTATCGTTCTAGAGAAAAATGAATTCATAAAGTAAGAGATGGGTTCAGAGACTAATGGCATTAAGGGGAAGACAAAACTAATTTGAATCTGTAGAGGCTCAACTAACCCAGAAAATAATCAATCCCTTGAAGCCACGGAATATTTCGCACATAAGAATCAATGAATATTACCCATTAACCTAAATATGACATACAAAATCCGAGCCCGAACTTCTGTGGTGCATGCACTTATGGCAGCCTCTATTCCCATGTAAACATATGAGGGTCGTAATCATCTATACCATGAAACAGATTTTCGATGGAATGAAGGCACACATAGGGCAGAAAGCAAAAGCACTGAACTCACCTAAAAATTCCCCTACTTACCACCAATGGTCTATGATAAAGCTGGCAAATACGGAAAAAAAAAGGACATGGTTCCGTGTGACTCATATATATGTCATGAAAAGCACAAAAAGCCAAGATTACTCAATCAAGCGTGCTAGAATTGAACACATAGGTAGCTTGATCCCATCTAAAGAAAGCCGGCACAGTAATTCTCCTTCGCCTAGAAAAGCTATAAGTCAGATGGTTTCATCATAACCACTGGAGCCTGTGAGATTTCCAACTCCTTTGGAAAGGTGCTGTATGCTTTTCTTTTTTTTTTTCAAATGAGAGCAGCATCCTTAGTCTGTCCATCTATAACTATGGTTGCAAAAGGCCATCAGTTTAATATGATAAATACTAGTCAAACTATATCAGAAGTACTATATTCCGTATGGCTCTGGCTGCAAAACACAATCTCCAGATCTCTGGGAACCAATCACAATTTCAGAGTGGATACGAGAGCTATGACAAATTCAGGCCAACTTTATATCATACAGATGTATCAAGTGAAATGGTCCATCAACCAACTGGCTGGGCTTAGTGGTAAAGGGACGCCTGAGGGTGAATTAGGTCCATGGCTCAAGTTCAAGCCTACACACTACCAAGTGTAAAATATAATCATGTTTGGGTCTTTCACACGAGTTTTAGCTCACATCTTACCCGATTCATGAGATTAGTAGTATTAATCAAGATTATGTGGTTTAACTAGTTAAGGTGGTGGGCTTCCTTGTCACTGAAAAAGGAGTAAGCCATCCTCGGGTATACAGCTAAGGAAAGATGATAAGAAAGATAAAGTAGCTCAAAGTACTTACAATTAGGTTTCGCAGCTTGTTGGTCCGTCGAACGACCATGTGACACAGATATGTAGATGGATGATATTCTCTAAAGAATCTCTCAACACTATCACTGACACTGCTTCCAACAGACACAGGGATGCTCCGCACAAGGATGGTGAACTGATGTGGTTGGGGCTTAGAGGCATAAAAGTAAGCTATCCTTTTTGATGAAACATAGTTGTATTCCTGCAATTACATAGACTACTTTAATATTGCTAAACTTGTTCTCATAATATGCCACATCCTTCCCTGAGAACTTTCATACACTTCTAGGTCCAGACAGAAAGGTATAAGAAATTAAATAATCCCCTTAATGACCAGTTTGCTTCTCATGAGATGATTAAAAAATCAAGCAAATAAGACACAATTTATTTGTCATTTGCCTTTTGATATGATACTAAAAAATTTCATGTATCATCAGTTATCGCAGAGCATAAGAAGAAACTTTCAAGGATAAAACCTTGGAGCTCACATAGTACAGTAGAAAGCAGACAAATATCGTGACAACGTAAACTGCACAGAAGTGAACCCATAACCTGCCAAAGAAATAAAAAAACCAAGGTTATGTACTTTTCACAAAACTTAAAGTTTAAAACGAGAAAGAGAATTTCTTTAAGGCGATCAAAGCATAGACGTACAAGATAGTACATCTATTAATAATTAAGATGTACTTGCCAGAAAGGCTTCGTGTTTCAGTCAAATTTCTCTCTCATACTCCGATCAGGTCTTCACCTAATAACTTGACCAATTCATTACCAAATAAACCTTAATGAAGCTTGCTACTAAAAGATTTGACACAACTGAAGAAGGTGACAACCTAAAGATGATGTTTGGTCAGTTAAGCTTAATTTCAGTATTTATGCACTAGATAAGTCAAGGAAGTGTGCAAAAGAGGGTTCCAGCTTATATAAAAACCCCACAAAGCAAGGACCAAAAGATCCGAACATGATATGTTTTAGGTTCTCCCGCACCTATAGGATATTTGACATATCATGTGAACCCAAAGAAAAACTAGAAAATGCAATAGCACAGTACAAGCAAGGAATTGCAGGCTCCCATACATTATGCTAGCAAGTTGCGCAAGAAATGATAGAAAAAATCCGGCTCCAGTAGTAGCAATAAATTACTGTGGACACTAAAAAGGTGGAGCGCATGGTGAAAATTCTCAATTCTCAGATGTAAATGGAAGCCAACTGAGAAAAAAACAGATGATCAGCTAAGGAAGATTTCAGGTATGTAGCCTCACAAAGGAAGATGGTGTACGGAGTGATTGATGTTCATACTTTTTAAATTAACGAAAGATTCAAAGGCTTACGAATTAACAGCGATAGCAAAATAAAAAGTAAAAAAGAAGCAGAGATAGAATCTTCTCCACATCTGAAATTTATACAGGACTTGATTAATTTTAAAATTCAAGTTAAAGATATATAACAGGTAAAGCATGAAATAATACTGGGCATTAAGAATAGATAAAGAGGAGTTAATCTTTCGCATAAGAGATGATCCATCCTTGCAACAAAAGTTGATGACTCAGTGGTGTCAATGTCGAACTAGCGACAGGGCTTGAAATTCTTGATATTACTGACAAATAAAATTTTCTCAGCCCAGGAAGATTTCCCAAAGCATTCAACTATGGTCAAAGTTATAAGGATACGAACAAAAATATCTAATCATTCTTCTCTGTTACGGGTCATAAAGACTAACCAAAAGAAAAGATGAGCAAAAGAAAAAGTACCTGTTTGATCCATTGTTTACATTTGATATTGTAAATACATCTAGTGAGTTGTTCGAAAAATTGACAAAGTCAATATCCTCAAGCTGATCGCCCGTGCAGTTTATTGGAAGAAGGATGAAGACTCCAATAACCCCCGCAAATGCAAATACTCTCAAGCTGTAATATTCAGATCAAAAGTAAAATTGTATCAGGTAGAGCCAACGAGGTAAGTGAATACATGACCCAGAGAAGCTAGTGCACCAATTACCATAGCCACAACTCATTAATTAATGGAGACAAATATGAACAGCAAGAAGAAAGGCTAACAAATATCCAATGTTCAGATCAAACTTCTCTCATCCCAGTCACTTCTTTAGAGAAATTCTATAATAAAACTGCTTTTTTAATTGTTTCTTTGTTTACTAGAGCTTATTGTTTATACTTGATGCTCTGGCATGATGGATTTTCTCCATACACATCATGTAGAAGAAGTTAAAAAGCATTCCCCTCAATCACACAGAGAGGGATGTATTCCATGAAATCAGTTATCCAATGAACACGACAAATGAAAACTCACAATCAGTCTGAATCCCGAATGACACATTAACAAGGGTTTTAAATCATTATATAAATCAGAAGAAACATAAGCAAACTTTCAACTGTCACAAATTAGCTTCTACTCTCATGCGGAATTCAATTTGAGATATGCTACACAGAAAGAGATCCTGCTCACTACCCATTGCACTGACCCTAATAAGCTGTGCAAGGAATCATGAAACCATCAAATCTTCTCAGGAATTTTGGGTAAATAGGTCTATTCAAGCATTCAATGTTGGAATGCATCCACTATGTCACCTCAGCATAACTTAAGACAACAGGGCTGAGAAAGGGAGGGAATGCAAAGAGAACTAAGGGATTGACACCTGCTGGCTAGACAGCTTTACCTATAAGAATCAGGAAATACTTACACAACATAATACAGCTTAAATACAGCTTCAACATGGCCTCAGATCCTTCCAATAAATGATACTTAGATGAGGCTAAACCAAAGAATAATTCAGCCTTCGGATTCAAATATCCAATTCAGAGGAGTTGCTACTATCCATGACTACTAAATAATCATGAAGCAGCAAGGTCATAATATTAAGCCAAAATACTAGTGCTCTTGCTTACAGACAGGAAGTAATCGAAGAAGTAAAGTAAACCATAAAGATGGCGTTAAGACTTAAGGTTATGGAGCCTGCACCAGTCATGGCTAAATCTCATGTGAAATGGCTGAGGAAACTAAAAAAGTTGTTAAAAAGGTTCTGTTTTCTGAATTAAGAAAAATGTAAGGATGACTTCTTAATCAAGAGGAACACAAATATTTCAATCCTCCACTTGGAACATTCAGCAAGCAGGTTCTGTTTGTTAATTCTATTTCCTCTAAATCGTGTCATTTCCCGCAGGAGATATTTAGCTGTCTTACTGAATTCTAGGCATCTTTCTATAACAGTTCCCACTGTAAGTTTGAAAGTTTCATCATATCGACTTTAAACCAAACAGAATTCAGATGCGTCACTTCCACGGGAGAAATGGGAGGGGAAGAACATCCTTAAGCAGCGTCTTTGAAGCACTCAGCAATCCTTATTACGAATAAATTCTGAAAATGGGCATCCTCATTCCAGCACTAAGAGAAACTCCCAAATCAAGTAAGTGATACCCATCAAAAGAAAGACAAAGAAATCGGGTTGAACTTAGAACTGGTGACAAGAATGCTCGTATCCCAAGAGCTTGAATTACCTGAAAATAATAATCCGCATAAATACGACAGCATCCAAGCCTGATCTAGATAATAGTTCCTCTTCAGAAAGCTTCCATGCCTTCTTCACCCACCCCGGAGAAGGAAGTAATCTCTCTAGGTTGAAATGGCTTCTCCTTTTAGATTTCCCCTCAGCTACCAATCGCGGTATATAAACTTCATAGTTACTTGGTTGCTTTCTCAGGACTGAGTATAGTATGAAGAATAAAAAGCAAAGGCCCGTATTTATTCCAACGGAGGTCAAAAGAGCAGATACAAGCATTTCTTTCTTATTATCCCAACTACTTCAAAGAAAGAAGGGATAAACTGCTAATTCCTGCGAGTTAAAAAGTAGGAGTATTAGAAAAAAAACATGAAAAGGAAGCACACAATAACACACAGAGAGAAAGAGATGTAATTTTGCATTTCAGGGCTTTAAGCTGCAAGAACATAGTGCATCTCTGAAGCACGTGGAATTACTCAAACGCCATCTTCAAAATTTTGAAACTAGATCTCGATAAATAGAACTCGCACACGACAAGCAAATCCGGGTGCACATAATAAATTTACATCCTCATGTTTCAAATTCGAAATCCCTGTATATTGCAGTGAAGAACATTAACAGGAAGATGCATCCCAAAAACAAAGCCAACAGCACGTTAAGTATGTATGCCTCAATCAACCAACTCAGTTCAAGCATGTAACTTTGCAGCTTAAACTGGTAACGTATTCAAAACTCCTGGGGATGATCGCAGGAGAAAGCAGAGTTAAGGAAATGAACCCCACTTCGCGTCTCACTCTAAAACATTCTGCGAATCTAACAACAAGACCACGAACAGAGATCGGGAACAGTCGCATATTCATCAAACAGCAAGCAGGGAAACGAACAGGAAGCATCGAACCTGGTGCCTCCTTCCAACGAGAAGCTAAAACGAGAAATGGGTATATGGGGACCGCGTAGGATCTGCTGCTAGCACCAGTTAAGGTAGCTAGAGATTGAAGTGGCACCTGCTTATTAATAATTGGTAGCCCAGATCAAAGCGACCGGACAAAATGACCCAGAATCTGATGTAACGAGAAGAGTAGTTAGTCGGATAGAGCTATACATATGCCTTCTTTTACACGGTAGCAATCTAAAACAGGTGAAACCGAGTGAAGTTTCCCCCTTGCAGCTCGGTGAACACACTTCTCTCTCTTTCACTTTTGCTTTTCTGTCTTCTTGAGCCAAGAAAGAAGAAAAAGAACAGCGACCCAATTTCGTCGCGATGCGGTTAGTGACAGAACAGGTCCGGAGGCTCGACGGGAACGGGTCCTCGTTTCTCGACCGATCTTGACGTGGGGAGATGGCGCTGGCCGATTGGTGGTGGTGGTGATGATGGGCGTGGCGCTATATAGTTTAATGTGGGTGGGGGGGGGGGGGGGAAGACGGGTGGTTGCCGAAGTCGTCAGCAGCAAAAAGTTAGTGGCTGAGGCCAACGGCTAGTCAAGCTCGTCATCACCACGCCACGGATGGGAGGAAGGGGATCGCGTCGCAGCTCCGGGAAGGAGAGCATCATTACAACAGCTGAGTTACAGCTGAATTCCACGTATCTTTTGAGGGGCGTTGGGCCTCTACTTCTTCTCGGAGAGCACGTTGGGCCCAATCTGTCGACCACTGGACCGTATCATTGGGCAGCCTGCGGTTCCATGGGGCTATCCAAGCCCAGTAAGCCCGAAGTGTAAACGGGTGGACCTCGACAATAATAACTTTTTGATACCGCGAAAAATCCCAAACCGGTATACCTGTAACAAATTTACCCAAAACTAAGTTTTTGACCATCAAGGACCCTGAACTCGTAACACTTGTGACAGATTTACCCTTTGTTAAATTGGATTAATATCGCGAAAAATCACAAACTGGTAAATCCGTGATAAACATAGGGGTAAAACCCTAAACTGATATACATGTCAACTATCACGTGTCATCAAACTCAACAATTTGACTGTAAAATTTAACGCAAACTAATGAAGGGTAAATTTATCACAGATGTACCAGTTTGGAGTTTTTTGTAGTGAAAAAAATTAGTTTTTGGTAAATTTGTCACAAGTGTACCAGTTTGGGGTTTTTTGTAGTATTAACTCGACAAATTAATATTTTGCTCGATCATGAGTGAGCTTGGGTAAGAATTTCTAGGCTCGGGTTTCCATTGATTTGATCTTCTAGTTACCTCATGAGCGTTGCACTATCACGGTGATAGCGCCTCACGGTCATGGCAAATCACGAAAAAGCTGGCTTCCTCGGCTTCAAGCTAAGACTTTGCGGCTTGTACGGCGCTAATTTATACTTTTACAAGACTTACCCAATATCGCATAAATGATGTACAATTAGAAACATACCCTTGCACCCACCATCCCACCTCTGATTTCACTCTCGGCATTTCTACTCGGGTTCATTACCAACACAATACTATTCGCTCTTATAGCAACTTGCTTGTGCCTACCTGGATTAAAAAACATGTCGTGTTAGTTTGAAACCACCCGAGACATACTTATCGGCACGATAGCCCCAAACATTGGCAATGTAAGATCAGAGACACATCCAATGGTCAAGACAAGCAATAAATATACATTGGTAAAAGAAAAAATCGATGCGCCCTCGATCCACGCAATATCGTGTTCTTTAGAATGTGCATCTACTTTGATCTCCAATATAGTTTCAAATCGATATGCTATTCAATGAAGTTGAAAGGCTGTGTGGTGTGTTTTTCTATTTTTTGGGTAGCAAAATTTCAGTTGAGCAACTCCCATATTTGTCCTTAGATGGAAGAGACACAAGTGAAGAACTATAAAAAGCTTACAAACTGTTTCTCCCCAAAATTAAATTTATCCGGATTAATTTTATTATTACTTTTTGTTTGAGGTTCGTGCACTTTGGCATTTTCAAATTTAAACAATTGAAACAATTGTAAAAGAGTATAGAATATCCACATATAATTTTTCGAAATCCAGATGATATTCTGAATTTTGTCAGATAAGCAAAATATTATTTTTTGACTTTAATTGAACCGAAACAAGCAAACCCTTAAGCTATTAGGACTCGGATCAACAATATATGCTTAGTACATTAACAAAACTAATATGATAAATTCGCACATGCTTAATAAATAACGACGTAAAATTATTAGTAAATTACTTAAACTCGAAATTAACTGAGGCTTTTTTACTTCAGTTTTCAATGTTAAGTGGCCAATGAGAGAGAGAGAGAGAGAGAGGCCTTAGAGAGCTTATGTGGCATAGTCATAGAAATCTCAAAAATGCCAAGTGGAATTTTTCTAAAGTGTGTGGACCGACTCGCTTTTTATTATAAACTTTTCTCGGAGAGTTTGCTTTGTTCAATGTGTGCCCCGTCAATGCTCGCGCATAAAATCCGTTTTAAATCAATAAATGCTCGAATAAAAATTTGTCACATCGTTCGATATGATTTTCATCGGAAAAAAAATCTCAATAATGGCTAGCACCAAAAGGACAAAACGATCAATTTCTACGAAAAAGATATTTTCTCTCTCGACAAAAATATCATTCCAAATAACACCAAAAACGTGCGCTGTCGGATTCAACTGGATAATCCTTCTTTATTCACTAATTTTTCCGGTTCTCTTTTTTTTTTGTTAGTAAAAAAGAACTCGTGTGAATATGAAATATCTATTTTAAAGACATTCAATGACTTTTTTGGCGAAAAGAAGACCTCATTTCAATTAACATATCTACCCAAAATATCGAGTGGTGCCATCACTAACAATAAATGATCCATTTTATTCACGGAAAATCAACTATCCGAAATAATATCTTTCTTGAAAACGATGATTTAGACAGTTTAGGAAAATGGATCAACAAATAAATTTCAATAGTGATCGGGCACATATTTTATTGATGATGAAAATATTATCCGGCGACTAATTTATCCAAGCGATGCAAATGATTGTTGTTTTAAGATGATATTTTTCAAATGACTGATTTTTCACCGACGTGCGCCAATCAAGAACTTTGTTAACGAGTTCCTCGCGACACTTATTAACCAACTAACGAGTCATGCTTTCATGGGACCACCGTAGATGGTATCGAGTTTACTAGACTCACGTGGTACTTCTTCGACCATTTATCAATCTGATTCCTTTTTTCTCTCTTATGTTGACTTGATTAGACATATCTTTTTCATGGTCGAGGAAAAGTGACACTAATCCTCCGTTTGTCTCGCAAAAAAATAAATAATGTGAAAAATATTTTACTAAAAATATCAATTATATTGCTCACAAAATGAATGAATGAAATTTTTTTTCATCGTTCGCAAAAGTATTTTGATACAAATTATTATAAATGATGAAAATATTTTTATTGGCTAATTATTATAAGTGAAATAAACGAACATTTTTTTGGAAAGTATTTTTTCAAATCATTTATTTTTCGCGAAACAAACCGAGTCTAATATTAATGGCATTTTTAGTGTAATTAATGGCGATTAATTCTGTTTATGATTAACTTTGACATAAAACCGATGCAATTAGTTTTGCAACAGAGAGCCAACATCCGAAACATTCTCGGACCAAAACGGATCATTCTTTTGCCTCCTCTGCTCCATATCCATGGCGACCGGCGGCGCCAGAGCACCCGGCGAAGAAGAAGAAGTGGCCGTGGACGACGAGTGGCAGTACGTTCAATCCGCTGATCCTCCGCCGTCTCTCCGCTTACCTCCCTCTTCTTCGAGTTCCACCCAATGGGACACCACCGTCGCCGTCGCCGTCGGCGGAGATGACTTCCTCCAACTCCAACGCCGTCGCCCCTCCTCTGTCATCCCTCCCGTCCACCACCAAGGCCTCGACCGTGTCCCGCCGCCGCCACCGCATAAACCCACTTCGCCTTCCTCTTCCTCGTCTCCTTCGTGGCGGTCGCCATCGTCATCTTCTTCTTCCTCTTCGCCTTCTCCTCCCAGTGGGACGGAGGACGAACCGCAATCGCCGCCGCCGAGTCGTCCGCTCGCTGCAATTCTCAGGTCCGGCGCCTGCGGGATTGCTTCGAGGGTCCGCCACTGCGCGCTCCTCGTGGGGGGTTTCTGGTCGTTCAGCTCGGCTGCTGCGGCGGCGGCCGGGGTGGCGGCGGCGGTCCTGCTCTCGTTGGCATACGTGAGAATGCAGAGGAAGAGGTGGCGGTGGTGGAGAAGGGACAGAGTCCCCGTGGAGGCGAGCGAGAACCGCCTCCGCCTCCTCATCAAAGACAAGGACCAGGTAACGAATAGGGACTTGCAAATTGCAAATTGCAATCTCCTCGTCGCTCCGCGAATTCTTGATTTGCATGATAGAGCTGATGATTCCAAGCTAAAAGAATTCACCTGGGTTTGCCTCTGTGTCTAGCTGTAATTGCTTGAGAATTCACCTGGGCATGCCTCTGTTTCTAGCTGTAATTGCTTTCTCTTCTGGTTTTTCAAGGCTTCACAGATTCATGTGCTTCTTCAGCACGTAAAATGAGGTAAGGAACTGTAATTGCGAGGATGGGAAATGAAAGACGTTTTAGTTGTTTCTCAAGTAAAGGGATTCACTTGGGATTTGTTCTATTTCAGAAAGAGTTGTTCAACGTCAAAAGATTCAGATAACTTTATTAAGCTCTTGAGAATTAGGATCTGCTGGATTTTGGAGCGAAACCAATGTTAAAGGCAGCGAAACGATGTCGATCCATATATGGTTTCTGAACAACTTATCAGTTCAGTCAGCAGAAACTACTTGGATCAACAAGATATCCAGGCATCTAGTTTCCAGTCGATACGAAAAAAGAACCGAACTTTTCTTGGAAAGATGTCAAGAACAAGCAGTCAGCTGCACAATTTGGTAGTTTGTGAGTTGGGCTAACCCGAGCTATGGCTCGTCACCTGTGCATAGCCGATGCCTGTTCGATTAGAGTTCATTCTTCTGTAGAAAAACCAGAGACTCTTCGCCGAGTGAATATTACGGTTCGAATAACAGAATCCAAGTAAAAGGGTCAGAACATCTCATAGTTGAGCTTCAGTGAGAAGTCTGTCCGATTTCTCATATGCTGTAGGGCTCCCTGATTTATGTATCTACTCGGATAGCTATAGCTCGAAACGAGAAATCACGAACTGCGATCCACTTTGTTAAAGATGGAACTCGATGTTAGTAGTGAATATTCGGTCATGTAAACTAGGCCCCTTTTGTACAGTTAATACTACAATTTGAGGTAACATTTCGCCTTCCTGGAACTTTTTCATTGTTCTGCATTGCTTCTTGCATCTAGTCGTACAGAAACATCCGCCTCTATTATAACCACTGCACTGACCCTGGATTGATCTTTTGGATTGCGCAGAAGATCAGCCAACTCTTGCTTCAAATTGCACAGATGAACGAACTCATGTTAGCTCGGCGACGGGTTCAGGTGCTCCGAGTCGGCGATTAATGCTTTCGATCTCTAGTAAGTCATGACTCTCCGGTGACCCGTTCCTCGAAGCCATGATGCTCCAGCCGCCTTGAGAATTGATGTGAAAATGCAAGGTTTTTCGGCTTCCGGTCAATATATATGTATGGAGGGAATACACACTTGGAACTGCTTATTAAGTCATGCTTCTGTAAAGACAATCGGTGACTGCACCAATATATATTATTGTTGTCTTATCCGTGGAAATTCCTGTCATTTTGCTATGCTGAATGGTCTGCGTAGTTTATTTTAGGGAGAAGTATATTGAAAGTGTAATAAGTTTTAAAACTTTCAGAAAGTGTAATTACGTCCTGAACTTGTCATGAAAATGCAATTGAATCTTAAAACTTTTTTTTTATTTTTAAATTTTAGTTCTTGAACTTTTTGAATAAAATATAATATCATCCTTCCTTTAAAAACGTACACTAATGAAAATTGTTGATGTAGTTGCTAACGTCGATTGATAGTTAAGTATAAGAGCTGGCATATGGTCTAATCCCTCTAATCTGTCGTGATTTCTCCTAATCCTTCTTCTCTGTTTCTTTGCTTCATATAATCAGGATTGTGTATTTGGAACCCATCCTCTTCCCTCCTATCTCCTCCTAAAATATGTCCAAAAGCTCATTTTGATCCTAACTCGATCGTGAACATGTGAGATCTCTAATGCAAGTCATACGACATCAAATTCGAAGTCGTGAAACCTCCGATCTGAGGTCTATGACCTCAAATCTAAGACGCATGTATGGACTAGACGCGTGTGCACATTGTTAGCCACCCATCTAAGTCCTCGTGATCCTAGATTAATTATCAGTAATTTTTCTTTTCGTTCCTATCTCGTCACATAAAATGTTAATTCTTACGGTGGACGAACATTTAAGCAAATTTCAATATAAGTTAAGAAAGAACTAAATTTTTTTTATTTAAGAAGTAATAAAAAAATTAGTGTTGGGATTGAACAATGAAGAAAAATTTAGGCACTAGTAGCGTTATTATCCATAAATCTAATATATTTAAATTATTAAAGTAGTTCCAGCAAAATACATGACTTCGTCATTCTGCCTTTTAAAATGTTTCTTTTCCCTAAAATTTTAAAAAAAAGAATTTCCCATCCACGTCAGATATAGGGATATTTCGAATCGGTATCATTTCTTCTGGTAAAATAGAGAAGTACTGCAATATTTTTTTCTTTATTGCCAAAAGGAAATTGGTAATAATTTAATTTTTCATTTTTCATTTTTAGCGAATATAAAAATCACCCCATGCTTAGCAGATACTTTAGTTCTTTTCTTGAGAAATAATCCACCAGCGAGGGACTTCCTCTTCCTCTTCTCCTCCTCCTCCTCCTTCTCCTTCTCCTTCCTCCGCCATTGCTAGGGTTTGGATTGGCATCTTCATATTCAGAACAAGGCTCGCGATTCGTGAAGAGATTCCGGTAAGCTGTTGTTGCGTACGTAGCGTAGCAATTTGCAATGCTTGAATCTTGAACGAACGAGAGCTTAGATACGAGAGGGAGCCTTCTTCTGACCTCGGCTAGGGTTTCGAATCGGTTTCTTCGATCTCTTCTTTTGCCTGTAGGTCGTCGAATCCGTCGATCCAGATCGCAAATCGCAGGCTGGCGAGCGATTTTAGTAGCTCTGCTTCTGCTGTGTCAGTCTTCTTGCTGCTGTAATTCTGCTGCAATTCTGTAGTTTTGTTTCCGCGCCTCGCTTTCTCCATGCACTGTTACGACTTAGCAGGCCTTGCTTAGCGTTTGTCTTGTCACATAGCGGTCGAGTTGATTGAGTACGCTTGCTTTCTTTGATATCGTATGTCTGAGGCTCTTCGTGTAACGAGTCAGATTCAGGTATACACACTCTGCGAATCATCGGTGTAAATCATCGGTATTGAGTGTTTTAACACCTTTACTCCCTTGAGCACAGAACGAACGAGCATCCAAAAGAGGTGGGGATGATATCATTTTTGAAATTTAATTTAATAGGTTAATGTTGAATTTAATGCCTGTGAGATTATTTACAAGTTTTGGGTTGCAGCGGCAGCTGTTGACTGAATACAAGTGATAGATGGCAGATGATTTAGATGATTTCAAGTTATGGGTCGATTGTTCGGAAGATGAAGTGTCTTCAGATAATGTTATGTCGTGTTCTTTTTTGTATGTTCAGTATATGTTTATTCAAAAGGTTTAGGGAGGTTGCAGAGCATATCTTTTTGGGGAAGGTCCAAGCGTTCTCTTTTTTGCTTGTGACTTGCACCCCTTCAGTTTCTAATGTTATGAAGGTCAATAGAAGCTGACATGTGTGATTTTTGGTAGTAGTGGCGAAAGTTGCCATGAATGGCTGCATTACCACCGCTACATGCCATGTTTTAGGAGGGTTTTGTTGAGAATAAGTGAGGATGATTGTTATAGGCGTGGTATTAGGGGCGCTGGCAAGTAATGCATTAGGTGGTGGCAGAATGTTCTGTCATGGTGGTTCTGGTTTTACTGTCGATTGGCAGAAGATAAGTAAGTTATATAAGTCATTAGAATACATATGATTATTCCAAAAATTGATTTGCTGCTTTCAAGAGGTGATCGGGTGTGATCTTCTTATAGACAGTGAACACTTTCCCCTGACCAGCTTTACTGTCTGTTTCCTGATGCTAAGAAATCGTGTGGTTTTTCTTTGCATTTGCTTTATTAGGATAAAAATGTGAATCATAATACTGATTATTTGTGGCAAAGCACCCGTTGGAAAATTATTTTGACTTTTATGAGGTTATCGTTTGTATGTTTGCACCTTGTAAATGCGAGGGTTCGAGCAGAGACTGCAAGTTGATGAATCTAGTCAAGAACTTTTATGATTGGCTGCTTTGCAAATTACATGAGTTCTTCTACTTTTCCCTCATCTACTCTGGCTTCGGTTATTTCTTGGTGGTCGAGCATCCATCTAACATCAAATTGGTATTTCATGTTCTCCAGGGTTTTGACTTTTTGAACAAAAATGTCGACGTCTTATCTCCCGGCAACAACTGATTCGGTTGCTCAGGCTTTAGAGGCCAAAACTCCATCAGAATCTATATCTATCCTGTACCGTATTCTTGAAAACCCTTCATCGTCCCCTGAAGCCCTCCGAATCAAAGAGCAGGCCATCACTAATTTGTCAGATCTTTTGAGGCAGGAGAATCGGGCAGAGGATCTTCGTAGCCTTCTGACCCAATTGAGGCCTTATTTTTCCTTGATTCCAAAGGCAAAAACCGCAAAAATTGTTAGGAGTATAATCGATGCAGTGGCTAAGATTCCAGGCACATCTGATCTTCAGATTTCTCTTTGCAAAGAGATGGTTCAGTGGACCCGTGCAGAGAAGCGAACTTTCTTGCGGCAAAGAGTCGAAGCGAGGCTTGCGGCACTTCTGATGGAAAATAAGGAATTTGTCGAAGCACTAAACCTACTTTCAGGTTTAATTAAGGAAGTGAGAAGACTCGATGACAAGCTTCTGCTGGTGGACATTAACTTGCTGGAGAGTAAGCTTCATTTCTCCTTGAGAAATCTTCCCAAAGCCAAGGCTGCTCTTACAGCAGCGAGAACAGCTGCAAATGCCATTTACGTGCCTCCAGCTCAGCAGGGCACCATAGATTTGCAGAGCGGGATTCTTCATGCTGAAGAGAAGGATTATAAAACAGCATACAGTTATTTCTTCGAGGCATTTGAAGCATTTAATGCTCTCGAAGATCCAAGGGCAGTGTTTAGCCTCAAGTACATGTTGTTATGCAAGATTATGGTAAATCAGGCGGATGATGTAGCAGGAGTAATATCATCCAAGGCTGGTTTGCAATATGTGGGGCCAGAGCTTGATGCCATGAAAGCTGTTGCTGATGCCCACTCGAAGCGATCCTTGAAGCTATTTGAGACTGCACTGAGGAATTTCAAAGCCCAGCTGGAGGAAGACCCAATTGTCCACAGGCACCTCTCTTCCCTGTACGACACTTTGTTAGAACAGAATCTCTGCAGGTTGATTGAACCTTATTCTAGGGTCGAGATCTCCCATATTGCTGAGTTGATCGAATTGCCCGGGGATCACGTGGAGAAGAAACTGTCCCAAATGATTCTCGACAAGAAGTTTGCTGGGACTTTGGATCAGGGTGCCGGATGCCTCATCATTTTCAACGACCCTAAGACTGATGCTCTCTACCCGGCAACACTGGAAACCATTTCCAACATCGGCAAGGTCGTGGATAGCCTGTACGTGAGGTCTGCTAAGATCATGGCTTGAGCTTCTCGGACTTGCTGAGGCAGTTGTTGGTGTTGCCGCATGCCTGTCCTTGCGAAGGCCGTGTCGCGGTCGAGCTTACTTCATGGAACTGGGAGCTAATTGCCTTTTCCTTGATGGATTTATCTTTTTTCTTTCTAATTTGTTCCCTTTGCTTTGCTAGACTCGCATCTTTCCGTGTCCTTAACTTTTAGCTAGCTGCAGCTCCGCAGTTGGATGAGACTAGCTTTGACCAATTGGGTCAATTTCCTTCATCTTAGGCATGATGTGCTTGGACAAAGATCGGTTGGTTTATCTCAAAATTGCCCTTCATTTTCATCAGTTTGTGGAAAGTACGATTTTACAGCGTTGTTTTGTTATGTCGTGAAGAGAAGTAATTACGTGATTGCATAGAGTCGTGTAAACATCAGACTTTGTGGTGATTGAAATGCTCCGTCGCCTGGGGAGAGAGCCATGGCGAGCTTGTCAACGAGTTCACTGCGTCAAATTTAGCCAATTTGCGTGTATTTATTAGCTATTTCCGACATCTAGTCATGACTAAATTTGGGCAAGCAAAAAAAAAACAGAGGTTTTTGACAATATGGTAAAAATTACATGCGATTCTGTAAAGCCATATTTGAATAGTCTATAAGACTTTTAAGTATTACGAGTTAAATGGAAGTCGAGTTGCGAATTTTACAAAAATTGTAATAAGTCAAAGATGTAAAAGTGAAGCTAGAAAAGAGACATCGTGGAATATGGCATTGAACATCGCTACGATTATAGTTCTAGATTGTTGAAGCCAACAAAAATTGAAAAATGAGACCTTAATGTGCAGATGTGAATGAATAAATGAGTAATGGATGTATTTTTTTTAAAAATATTTTATTACTTTTGAGATATATATATATATATATACACGCAATATTTTAGCTAAAACCCTTGTCGATTGTCTGACTTCTTGCTTTCCACAAATGTCCTTGCTATATATAAGCATCGTTTCCTCTGAATATTTTTCGGGTGCCAATATAGTTTAGAGACAGTATTGTTAATGTTTTTATCCCTACATATTTTACATATGATGGTTCATTTTATCCCTAGAATAATATTACAGATTAATTTAGTAAATATAATTTACAATATCACCTTAAAAGTAGTTGCGTGTGCATAGGGCGTGTGTATAAATGGTACTATTTACATCTCGTTTCTTTTGTGAGTTGTAAGTTTTGTCGACCTTAAAGGTTGGAGATTATGGAAAACAACCTGCTCAATTTTTCTATCCTCTTCGTCTTTCAAGGATCCAAAATATGGGTTCATCAAATACGGTTTTAACGGTTGTTCATCTTTACAAGAAATGATTTGAAAAGTTGTACGACTTTGATCTTCTCTTGAAATTCAATCGAAGTTCTTTTTTCTAATTATTTACGAATCAAAGGGTCCACTTATCATAAAAAAGAAAAAAAAAATCAAGGAATGATCCCTTATGATCTATGAAGTATTCTCACGACTAATTTTGTCTATATCTCTCAATTACTTTGAACAATGACAACGGAGAGGATTATACGCATCACAGAGTATAAATAAGTAACGAGTAAAAGTTTGGCAAAAGAAATTTCAGGAAAAGAGAAACCAAAATCTTTTTTCGCTTATCTTGCAACGTCCGGAATTTACGTTTCTCGATCGAAATAAAAGCTATTGTAATTTCCAAAAATAACGAGAAGTTACTCAAAGGTTCTGAAGAATATAGCTTCTGCGTATTTGCAAGATTTTAGATAATCCAAACTAAAATAAAAGAGTTTGCTCAAACATTAATAAAACATAGGAAAAAAAAATAAAAAAGCAAAAGTGACCGCTCAACACTTATGAGTGGGGACTTTACCAATATTGTAATTATCATTAGAAGGATCATGGTTCCTAGATAAATCCGGGAACCGGAGAATCGGAACCATGGAGAACCAGTTTAGTTTCAAATTTCGGGGTATGCATGGTAGGTAGTTGGGGAACCGATTTCGACGGGTACGTTCAAAGTTTTACCTGGAACAGGTCTCTGTATCTTTTTCGTTACATGTCTTTGCATAATCTTGCAGTATTCCTTCGACAAAAAAAAAAAAAAAAATCCTTTGCGGTATTCCCTGAGAACCATTAATCTGAGCTTCCATTTCCGACAATATCGATGACCGACACTTTCGCTTATATTCTTCGTGTTCGCGTGTCTAATATATGAGTTGTAGTTAGTGAATTGTAGCGGCAGCAAATGGTGGTCATTGGCAATTGTTCAATTAAAGAATGCAGGTGGAACCTGAGTAGACTCTGATAGGGCAGGTTCCAAAAATTTGGGACGGGTATGTTTCAGGTGGAACCTGGATCGATTCCGAAACTGCTCACCGCTAATTATAATGCATTCTTGCACCCACCAATTTTTGTATGACATTTCTTTTTCTCGAAGGAAAATAATTTTCAGGAAAATTTATTTATTTATTTCATTTTGCATCTTTTGCATATCTCTCTCTCTCTCTCTTTCTCTCTCCTCTCACACTGCGACTCGAAGGTCCTCTCTCTGCTTTTTCCACGGGGACACACTTTCTCACTCTTGGTTTTCTGTTTCGGCCGAAGGGAGAATTTTCCTCTCGCTTTCTCCTCCGAAATCGAAAGCGGCGCCCCGTCGTCTCCCCCGGCCAGCTCGCTCGGCCGTCGCGCAGATCGGACTGCGACGGCGATCGATCACCTCGCGGCCCGTCGCCATCGGGAATCGATCCGCGCGCGCGCGCGCGGGGGCTCCGGAGAAGTCCGAGCGGGACGGGACGATCCCGTCGAGGCGGAGGGTTCTTCGGGCGAGCCCGGAAAGGCGGGCGCGGCATTGCGATCGGTCGACGGCGGCGCGGCCGATTCCGACGGTTGCGGTTTGGGCGTCTCCCTTCGCCGGATCTGCCGGAGAAAGAGGTAAATAGAGGCCCGTCTCTCGTCTCGATCTCCTCGCTTCCTGTTCTCGACTTTCGCTGCCTTGCGCTTGATGCTGTCGCTCCTCGGTTGATATTCGTTCTCTCGTCGACGAGGAACGGAAGGAGCGGAGGAAATGCAGTTGTGTCTGAGTTGAATTTCGTTTCTGGTGAGGGAGAAAAAGTGGCGATGGGCCTGAGTCGGGTGATTATGTCTGCGTCATTTTTGGTCGAATTGTCATGGAACGTTGTTTCTTCAGATGTTGAGTCGTGTGTGGAGCTTTGGGCTCCGTTTCTGTTGGCCTGAATTGTCTGAGTAGTGAATTGGAGGGTTAGATCTGCGGTCACTGTTGACCATCCCGTCATTGAGTTTTTTTCTCTTGAATCTTCCCTGAATTGGTGTTACTGCGTATCTTCCGCGTTGTTATTGGTGGCTGAAAATTGAGCTGGATCTGCTAGTGGCTCCGATTGTGAGCAAGTATGGTCACTGTTTCCTTCTTACTTGTGATCATGTTCATGTTGTTTGAGACTTGGGTATGATGTCATTTAAATTGAGGTTTCGACTAAGACCGGAGTTTCCCCTAATTTGAAAGGAGGGAAAATGTCTTAGATTTGATCATCTGATGAGCATCTCTAGATGGTTGTTGGTACTCGGGATTTTGATAATTTTAAATATTGGGGCATGTGATACGGCTGTTAACTGGCTTGGAGGAACTGTCATGTTTGCCTTGTTCATATGCCTTCGTCAGTAGAGGAATTGCAGCAGCGGCTCTTGCAGCTCACTGGTGTTGATGTAACTGATGGATATCTGGTGTGGGTTTATACATTGGAGATTTCCGAATGGAGCACTGCTGTGAGCGGGTGCTGTGACTTGCCACTGCATGTATGTCCAGGGAGGCCGGTTATCTCCTGGCCAAACAGAACAGGAGAAAGTAAAAAATCTGTTGCTGGTCTCACGTCGAAATTTCTTGTCTGTTACTTTTTCTCTGCTTGAATTAGGAATGCTAGAGTATGTCCTTTACAATAATATGTTTCTGACATTCTTATGCACACGAGCTTAGATACTAGAGATTCTACGGCAGCTCATAATAGGCTATTAAAATATCAAGTTGCTTCTCCTGTTAGCCCTCAAGATTTGTTGTGCTCTTGCTTTGATATGCGCCTTAGTTCATCTGTACTGACTATTCCCGCATCTCTTAAGGTAATGACTATTTCTGGAGCTCTGGACCTTTTGCAATAGCAGTTTTGCTTAAATTCACATACCAAGTCCCATCAAAATGGGCCGTTTGAAGATGCCACCTGGAATTAACGCAATTGAGGAAGAACCCGAGGATTATGACTCTTCCTGCTCTAACAAGGCTACTTTAGGCTGCGTGATCAACACAGAAATAGCTGCAGTCTTGGCTGTCATGAGGAGAAATGTAAGATGGGGTGGTCGTTATATGTCAGGAGATGACCAACTGGAGCACTCTCTAATCCAATCTTTGAAGGCACTACGGAAGCAGATTTTTTCTTGGCAGCACCAGTGGCATACTGTCAACCCTATTTTGTATCTCCAACCGTTTCTAGATGTCATTCGATCAGATGAAACAGGTGCACCTATCACTGGTGTCGCATTGTCATCTGTTTATAAGATCTTAACTTTAGATGTGATTGATCAGACCACAGCTAATGTAGAGGATGCAATGCACTTAGTTGTGGACTCTGTGACTAGTTGCCGATTTGAGGTGACTGATCCTGCATCAGAAGAAGTAGTACTGATGAAAATACTTCAAGTTCTTCTGGCTTGTATGAAAAGCAAGGCGTCAGTTATGCTGAGTAATCAACATGTGTGCACTATAGTTAACACTTGTTTCCGTATAGTACATCAAGCTGGTAGCAAGGGTGAGTTGCTTCAACGGATAGCCCGCCACACGATGCATGAACTTGTTCGTTGCATTTTCTCACACCTTCCAGATGTTGACAACACAGAGCATGCATTGGTTAATGGAGGCAATAAGGTGAAGCAAGAGGTACTTATAGCTTCTTCTTCCTGCTGGTTACTTTTCACTCTCTTCTTGTTCAATCAGCCTTCTGGAATGGAATTCTAATTCATAGTAAAAACTGTGTTTGTTTGGTATACTAATGGTTAGCATTTAATTGATTCTTATAGAATACAGCTTCTAATCTATTCTGTCCTCTTATGTTGCCGCATTTATCTTTGAGTTCTTTATTCTGTCTTAACCATTGATGTTGCCATGTCACTTGCCATCTTATAAGTAAGATAAATAAGTAGCTAGAATTTTACTAAATGTGTCTTCTCCAAGAACAAAACTCTGGACATACTACTTGGGATGGCAGTTTTTAGCAATATGACAAGTTATTAGTTGTGCTTTGTATTAAATTTTGAAACACTAGAGAACATACTTGAACACTTAATAGATTTTTTGTTTTTGTTTTTTTCTTTGTATATTAATAAATTGACGAGCTTTCAAATCGCTTGACTCAAATGCCTTTAGGCCTAGTCAGAATTCTGATTTAAAATTGACATCGTGTTGTGGCATATTGTTTGCTGCAGGAAAAGTTTCATGTACATCTCGCCATGTTCGGGTAGTGACTTTCTCTTATAAACACTAGAGTAATTCATATAGTCATTTGGAGTGCGACAAATTGTTTCCTTTTGTTCTCAATTTATAAAGTTACAGAGCCACATGAAAGATCACCTTGATTTAACTCCTAATACAAAGAGTTACTATTTGAATGTTGGAAGGCACATTTAAGAGATTTTTGCTTTCCATATTGAATTATTATTTAGTATACTTACTTGGTAGGCTAACCATCCAAATAGGATCGCACTTTTTTTTCAAGCAGCTTGAACATACCATACTTTTATTTCTTTGGCAGGTCCGTGGACCAGACAGTGAATATGCATTTGGCACTCAACAATTAGATAATGGCAACAGTGGTTCAGAACATGATGGTCAACTATCCTCCGGAAGTTTTGCTTCCAATTCATCGACTGCTCCAATCCCTGGTATGATGGATGAAATTGGAGCTGGGGCAGGGAAGGATGCAGTTCCAGTTGATCTGCAGATGATGACAGAGCCTTATGGTGTCCCTTCCCTGGTGGAGATATTTCACTTCTTGTGTTCTCTCTTAAATCTTTTTGAGCACACGGGAATGGGCCCTAGATCAAATACCATAGCATTTGATGAAGATGTGCCACTCTTTGCACTTGGTTTGATTAATTCAGCTATTGAGTTGGGTGGGCCATCGATACGCCGCCACCCGAGATTGTTGAGTTTGGTCCAGGATGAACTCTTTAGAAATCTAATGCAGTTTGGCTTGTCTATGAGTCCACTCATTCTTTCCATGGTTTGTAGCATTGTCCTAAATCTGTATCAGCATCTACGTACTGAACTCAAACTGCAGCTTGAGGCTTTCTTCTCCTGTGTGATTCTGAGGCTTGCACAAAGTAGATATGGTGCTTCTTACCAGCAGCAGGAGGTTGCCATGGAGGCTCTTGTTGATTTCTGCCGGCAGAAGACTTTCATGGTGGAAATGTATGCTAATTTGGATTGTGATATAACTTGCAGTAATGTCTTTGAAGACCTTGCTAATTTGCTGTCAAAGAGTGCATTCCCTGTGAATTGCCCTTTGTCTTCAATGCATATTCTTGCTTTGGATGGTCTTATTGCTGTCATCCAGGGAATGGCTGAAAGGATTGCGAACGGATCTCTTAGCTCAGAACAAGCTCCAGTTGCTCTAGACGAGTATACTCCATTTTGGCTGGTCAAATGTGACGACTATGGAGATCCAAATCATTGGGTCCCATTTGTCCGCCGGAGGAAGTATATTAAGAGGAGGTTGATGATTGGAGCTGATCACTTCAATCGTGACCCGAAGAAGGGGCTGGAGTTCCTGCAAGGAACACATCTCTTACCTGACAAGCTTGATCCACAAAGTGTAGCTTGCTTCTTTAGGTACACTGCAGGGTTGGATAAGAATCTTGTTGGTGATTTCCTTGGAAACCATGATGAGTTTTGTGTTCAGGTTCTTCATGAATTTGCTGGGACCTTTGATTTCCAAGACATGCATCTAGATACTGCACTTAGGTTGTTTTTGGAAACTTTCCGACTGCCTGGAGAATCACAGAAGATTCAGAGAGTCCTTGAGGCTTTTTCAGAGAGATATTATGAGCAGTCACCACAAATTTTGGTTAACAAGGATGCTGCTCTTTTGTTGTCATACTCTCTCATAATGCTCAACACAGACCAGCATAATATACAGGTAAAGAAGAAAATGACCGAGGAGGATTTTATTCGGAATAATAGACATATCAATGGAGGCAGTGATCTACCTCGAGATTTTTTGATAGAGCTTTACCACTCCATTTGCAAAAATGAAATTCGCACCACTCCGGAACAAGGTGCTGGGTATCCTGAAATGAACCCGAGCCGTTGGATTGACTTGATGCATAAATCAAAGAGAACTGCTCCATTCATTATTTCTGATTCTAGAGCATATCTTGATCATGACATGTTTGCTATAATGTCTGGTCCGACCATTGCCGCAATCTCCGTGGTGTTTGATCATGCAGACCATGAAGAGGTTTACCAGACATGCATTGATGGTTTCTTGGCTGTTGCCAAGATATCAGCATGCCATCATCTTGAAGATGTGCTGGATGATCTGGTTGTTTCTCTTTGCAAATTCACTACCCTTTTAAATCCTTCGTCCGTTGATGAACCTGTGTTAGCATTTGGTGATGACGCAAAAGCAAGGATGGCAACAATAACAGTTTTCACCATTGCAAATAGATATGGTGATTATATCCGCACTGGTTGGAGAAACATCCTGGATTGCATCTTAAGATTACACAAGCTTGGCCTTCTTCCAGCTCGTGTGGCAAGTGATGCGGCTGATGAGACAGAGGTTTCTGCTGAACCCGGACATGGTAAGCCGGTTGCTAATTCTTTAGCTGCAGCACATATGCCTTCCATGGGAACTCCAAGGAGATCTTCTGGATTAATGGGTAGGTTCAGTCAGCTTTTATCTCTCGATACAGAAGAGCCAAGATCACAGCCCACTGAGCAACAACTCGCTGCTCATCAGCGCACACTTCAGACAATTCAAAAGTGCCACATAGACAGCATATTCACGGAGAGTAAGTTTCTGCAAGCTGAATCTCTATTGCAGCTGGCACGGGCTCTTATTTGGGCTGCTGGGCGGCCCCAGAAAGGGAACAGCTCACCTGAGGATGAAGATACTGCTGTTTTCTGCCTGGAGTTGTTGATTGCAATCACTTTGAATAATCGAGACCGAATTGTGCTCCTATGGCAGGGTGTCTATGAGCATATTGCTAACATTGTTCAGTCGACTGTCATGCCCTGTGCCTTGGTAGAGAAGGCTGTCTTTGGGCTTCTTCGGATTTGTCAGCGCCTGCTTCCTTACAAGGAGAACCTCGCTGATGAACTTTTGAGGTCTATGCAACTTGTCTTGAAGCTTGATGCTCGGGTTGCGGATGCGTATTGCGAGCAGATTACTCAAGAAGTTAGTCGCCTGGTGAAAGCTAATGCCACTCACATCAGGTCACAAATGGGATGGCGGACCATCACGTCCCTTCTTTCTATAACAGCTCGTCATCCAGAGGCTTCTGAAGCAGGATTTGATGCACTGTTGTTTATCATGTCAGATGGGGCTCACTTATTGCCAGCAAATTATGTTTTGTGTGTAGATGCATCCAGGCAGTTTGCCGAATCTCGTGTTGGACAGGCAGAACGGTCTGTTCGCGCACTGGATCTCATGGCAGGTTCTGTTGATTCTCTGGCACGGTGGGCTTGTGAAGCTAGGGAAGCAATGGCAGAAGATGAAGTCGCCAAAATGTCTCAGGATATAGGGGAAATGTGGTTGAGGCTTGTACAGGGATTGAGAAAAGTCTGCTTGGACCAAAGAGAAGAGGTCAGAAATCATGCACTTTTGTCACTGCAAAGATGCTTGACAGGAGTAGATGGGATTCAACTTCCGCATAATCTATGGTCACAGTGTTTCGACTTGGTCATCTTTACAATGCTTGATGATTTGCTGGAAATTGCTCAGGGACAATCCCAGAAAGACTTTCGAAACTTGGAAGGCACACATATCCTTGCAATGAAGCTTCTCTTAAAAGTATTTCTACAATTGCTTCATGACCTCTCGCAATTGACAGCTTTCTGCAAATTGTGGTTGGGTGTGCTCAGCCGAATGGAAAAGTACATGAAGGTGAAAGTTCGTGGGAAGAAAAGTGAAAAGCTTCAGGAGCTAGTGCCTGAGCTCCTCAAGAACACTCTACTTGTGATGAAGACAGGGGGTGTCCTTGTGCAGCGGAGCACCTTAGGAGGGGATAGCTTGTGGGAACTAACATGGCTACATGTGAATAACATTGCTCCATCACTGCAATCTGAGGTATTCCCCGATGAAGAATTACCGCAAGCTGAAACTCAGGGAAATCAGGTATCTGAGGAGACAGTTTCTGCTCATTCAAATGAGTCATTGGCCAGCAATGGTAGTTAGCATTTAGTGCACTGAAGAATATAATATGGTTTGGATGTGAGTCAGAAAAGCTGTGAGTCTTGGCTATGATTAATTTTGTGGAGCTGCCATACGTATAATGAATGGAAAAGATGAACCTGAGATTTTTGCATTCTCATTCTTAGATCTGCAGCAATGTCGGTTAGTTGACACTTACCCTGCTCTTCTTGGGTTTGTGTCTTTTCCTCACTATTGCTTCCATTGCAACAACTTTTATGTTTATTTTCAAGATGCACTGCTCAGTTTCATGGGGCATAGTTATAATGGGGAAGGACTCTTGGGAGTACACACTCGTTCTCTGTCCAGAAATATAAGCATACCCATCCAAACTTGTGTTAGTCTGCTGATTTATTCAGAACCAGGGATGTTGTCAGCTAACGATGATGGTCACTTTGTTAGTTCAGCTAGGTTTTTGAAGGTTCCAGAAATGCTTCTTCCGTTCTTTACGATCTTTTGCAGAGCGAGTGATATACATAATGGATCTGATTAATGGGGTTATAAGACGGATGCCTGCTCATACAGTCTACTTGTTTTGTACTGCAACTTGTAAAGAAATCTAGTACTGCTTTGAATTTTGGGCCACACGTCTTTTCTGTTGTTGAAGTGCTTAATCTTTGCAGTTGCCAAATTCTCAATCCTTTTAACTGTCGTTCTTAAGAATGCAAACTCCGCTCTTTCTAACGGATCAATTTCTCTCGGGGATTATCAAGAGAATATACCTTGGCTTAATCCCAAGATGAAGTCTTTGCCCTCTTGCTTCTCCTTTGTCGCGGCATGTAGTGCGCTGCTTTTGTCTGCACAGTTTGTTTAACCGATAAAACTGAAGGGGGTTGAAAGATTGAACATCACGATCTGAACAGTAATGATCTGCTGTCTTGGCTCATCGCCACACGAACCATGATCAGACTCTGGTCGGTTTTTGGCTCCTATGGTCTCTTTGTTCTGTCCGATCGCTTGACACGAGGGAGACATGTACCGAGAGGCAATGTTCATTTGTCCCACAAAACGGACTTTTTGCTTAATCACTCGTATTAGAAGTACATTGTTTTATTGGTGAAAATGCATCTCGAATTTATATAGACGAATTTAAGAATCACGATACTTTAAGCAATGTCTTTCTGTATGTCATGAAGACCAGTGATAGGTCATCAATGTGGTGGTACATATAGGTTGATTCTTGGTGTTAAGAGAGGGATACAACGATGGATTCCCTATGCAATCAAATTCAAACAGTTACGTATTTGATCTACGATCTAGGCTTTAGTCTGAATTATACTCAGGGTATCAGCAGGCTTTATTTCATGAGCTTAAGATTTTCACTCTCGACAAACAACGGCGCGTGGACGTTCTCGTTATTATTATAGGATAATGACACAAACAGTTCCTGAACTTTGGCTCAATGTGCAATTTGATTCCTGAATTTTTAATTTGTTTAATGTAATCCCTGAATTTTAGGTTAATGTTCAATGTGGTCCCTGAACTTCTATTTTGTTCAATGTCATCCCTGAACTTTTGGTACATGTTTAATTCAGTCCCTGAACTATATGAAAATGTTCAATGTAGTCCCTCAACTTGAATTAATGGAAATGACTACACTAAACATTTTCATATAGTTCAGGGACTGAATTGAACATGTACCAAAAGTTCAGGGACCACATTGCACATTTGGTTAAAGTTCAGGGACCATATTGAACAAATTAAAACTTCATGGACCAAATTGCATATTGTGCCAAAGTTCATGAACTGTTTATGTCATTTTCCCTTATTATTACTATCAAAAGCACGAATCTATTTATTCTGAAAAACTTATCAATTAATGTAAATGTTATGAAATACATGAATGCATATTCATTATATTCAATGTACCTATTATGGTACATTTGTAACCTACATTCTACGTACAATCTCCAATGAATGTTCATCTCCCTATTCAATGTATGTATTCAATACATTGACATTAATGATATGTGCATTCTTGTTTTCTTATAAATAGGAGTTTAGTTTTGGTCATTGTGTAAAAATATCAGAACATAATGAAAGGAGAAAATATATATCTTTGGTGTTTATCTGCTTTCTCTACTTAATCTCTATTCTCTCTATTATATACTTGCAACGCAATATTTTACAACACGTTATCAGCACGAAGATCTACCAACTGAGTAAATAATTTTTGCAAGGTAAGTGTTCTCTTTGTTTTCATTAGTCAACTTATATTTCATCTTCTCCTATCAATTCTTCATTTTTCTTTTTCTTGGCCTGAAGCCAATTTCCAATCTAAAAGTATCCTTCTGCTCCTGAAGTGGCGGTGGATATTTGGAAATCCTTCTAATTAATTTAAGGATTCATTTGTTTTGCAAGAATTATGGCAAATATTGAAAAGCCCAAATTCCACATCCTGGAAGTGAGTGGAAATAATTATCTATCCTGGTGCCTTGACATGGAAATGCACCTCCAAGGGCAAGATCTCGCTAATGCAATTACAGAAGACGGAACCTCAAATGCAAAAGATAAAGCAAATGCACTGATTTTTATTCGTCGTCATTTGCATGAGAGCCTGCAGACTCAATATTTATCCGTTCGAGACCCTCAGACCTTGTGGAAGAGGTTGAAGGATAGGTATGATCATACCAAGACTGTTATCCTCCCTCAAGCACAGTATGACTGGCAAAATCTCAGACTGCAAGATTTTAAATCGGTGTTTGACTATAACTCCGCTTTATTTGATATTGTTTCTCGGCTTGAGTTATGCGGTATCAAGCTCACTGATGCGGAACTGTTAGAGAAAACTTTCTCCACCTTCCATGCTTCGAATATTGTATTGCAACAGCAATACTGGCAGCGTCAATTTGCCACATACTTTGAATTAATTTTTGTGCTCCTCACTGCTGAGCAAACTAATGAATTGCTGCTCAAAAATCATGATCTTAGACCTACTGGGTCAAAAGCATTGCCTGAAGCACATGCTAACTTTGAGAAAAATACTAGCCATTTTAAGGGCTATAAGCGCAAGCAAGAACATAATCCTCGAAGGGGTGGCAAGAAATTTAACCGCCCTAGGAAATCAAACTTTGACCCGAATCATGACAAAGAAAAGAAGCAAAAGAAGGTGACTAATGAAAGTGTTTGTTATCGTTGTGGCATGACTGGGCACTGGTCACGTACTTCCCGTACGCTAAAGCACTTTGTTGATCTATACCAGGCATCTTTAAAAAATAGGGGCAAGGGTGGTGAATCTCACGCTATTGAAATCAATCATACTGCCATAACCACCGTTGAGGCCAACAATATCTCTGTTGGTGGGACTCCTCTTGCTCCTGAAGTAGCAAATGCATCCCTGGATGTCTCTGATTTCTTTGAGGACCTCTCATTACTTTGATGAAGCATCGGACTGGTGGATGACAACTTAGACTTCGAATTTTATGATTCTAATAATTTATTTTCTAGTTGCTTTTCTTTAAATGTATTACCTTTTATTGCTCTTTAATATGGTTATGCAATGAAATGCTTATGAACCTGATATAATATTTATTATTTTGAAATTTTATTTGACCCTATAACTAATATGAAAATTTTATGATACTTGACACTTGAAGTTGTCAACATAAATGCAAATGGAAAATACCGAGAAAAAGGAAGATGTTTGTTTGCTTGATAGTGCATCAATACATACCATATTTCATAGTAAACACTTTTTCTCGAGTATGACATTGCATACATACAATATCAAGTCCTATTTCGATTATTGATGGTTTCGGGAATGCCACAATTGTTTTGCCAAAAGGCACCATCCTGCATATTGAGGATGCATTTCTAAGCAGTAGATAAAAAAGGAATCTGCTTAGCTTCAAAGATGTACGCTGTAATGGGTACCATATTGAGACTATTTATGAGCAAAATAAAGATTATATTGGCATTACCTCTTATAAGATGGGCCTGAAGACCATCCATGAGAAGCTAGAAGCTTCTTCTATGGGTTTGTATTGTCTCATGATTAAGGCCGTTGAAACCCACTCCACCATATCCTGGAGATTGGTAAACCCTGATCAGTTTGGATTATGGCATGATCGCCTTGGTCACCCTGGCGCTTCAATGATGCGTAGAATAATTCAGAATACAAAAGGGCACCCTTTAAAGGATACAAAGGTATTGTTGTCCAAAGATTACAATTGTGAAATTTGGTCACAAGGAAAACTCATTACCAAACCTTCTATAACAAAGATTAATCTTGAATCCCCTTTATTCCTGCAAAGAATTCAGGGTGATATTTGTGGACCAATATAACCACCAAGTGGACCGTTTCGATATTTTATAGTACTAGTGGACGCATCCTGTAGATGGTCCCATGTTTGTCTATTATCTACGCGCAATGTCACCTTTGCACGTTTACTTGCACATATTATAAAGCTTTGGGCACAATTCCCTGATTATCCAATTAAAAGCATAAGGATGGATAATGCTGGTGAATTTACATCAAAGAGTTTTGATACGTATTGTGCTTCACTCGGAATCGAAGTTGAGCACCCGGTCGCATATATTCATACTCAAAATGGATTGGCAGAATCCTTGATTAAACATATCTAAATCATTGCCCGCACTCTATTATTGAGAACGAATCTCAACGATACAGCATGGGGTCATGCAGTTTTGCATGCGGCAACCCTAATAAGATTGCGCCCCACTGCTAGTCTCTTACAATCTCCCCTTCAAATGGTTCTTGGTTATGAACCTGATATTTCACATTTACGCACCTTTGGTTGTGCAGTACAGGTGCCTGTAGCACCGCAAAAAAGAACGAAAATGGGTCCCCAACGCCGTTTGGGCATTTATGTTGGGTTTAATTCACCGTCCATCATTAAGTTCTTGGAACCAACTTCTGGTGATCTTTTGACTGTCAGATTCGCAAATTGTCATTTCAATGAGACTATGTTTTCATCAATTGGGACACCTAAAACTGACATGACTGCGAAGCAAAAACCAGTTAAGGTTTTCTCCTGGAATGAGAAAAATTTATATCAATTAGACCAAAGAACTCCTGAGTGTGAAAACGAGGTGCAGCGCATAATCCATTTACAGGCTATGGCCAATAGACTTCCTGATGCATTTAATGATGCTACTAAGGTAACGAAGTCTCATATTCCAGCTGCAAATACTCCAGCTAGGATAGCTGTTCCCGAAGGACAAGCTAAAATAGATCAAAGTCCCCCACACTTGAAACACGGTAGACCGATAGGATCAAAAGACGCTGTTTCTCGAAAACGAAGGGGAAAGAATAAAAAATCTGCTCCAGAAGAGCCTGGTGTTGTGCTTGCTCCCAAAGAGCTTATTGCCCCTGAAGAGGCATAAACCCATGAAAAGATCACCAACCCTGGGAATACTGAGAATCCCATTACATATTGTAATGAGATTTGGGATTGGAATGAAATCATCATTGATGATGCTTTTGCATTCTCAGTTGCTCATAAAATTATGGATGATGATTGTGAGCCGCAATCTATTATTGAATGCCGTCAAAGGCAAGATTGGTCTAAATGGGAGGAAGCAATTAAGGCTGAATTAGCTTCCCTAATCAAACGAGAGGTTTTTGGACCCATAACTCGCATCCCCGATAATGTAAAGCCCGTTGGATATAAATGGGTATTTGTCCGGAAACGAAATGAGAAAAACGAGATTGTCAGGTATAAAACCCGACTCGTTGCCTAAGGATTCTCCTAGAGACCTGGGATTGATTATGATGAGACATATTCACCTGTGATGGATATGATTACATTTCGTTTTCTCATTAGCCTGGTACTCTCTGAAAGATTGGAAATGCGTCTTATGGACGTTGTGACGGCATATCTATATGGCTCATTAGACTCGGATATTTATATGAAAATTCCCGAGGGATTCAAAATGCCTGATGCATGCACTCCCCGCAACTTATTCTCAATAAAATTGCAAAGATCTTTGTACGGGTTAAAGCAATCCGGTCGCATGTGGTATCAACGCCTAAGTGAGTACCTAATTAAGGAAAGGTACAAGAATGATCCTATCTGCCCATGCGTGTTTATTAAGAAATCAGAAATCGGATTTGCTATTGTAGCAGTTTATGTCAACGATATAAATTTAATTGGAACTCCAGAAGAGTTAGCTAAAACTGTTGAGTATTTGAAAAGGGAATTTGAAGTTAAAGATTTGGGTAAAACCAAACTTTGTCTTGGTCTAGAGCTTGAGCATAATGCACATGGAATAATCATCCATCAATCAGCATACATTGAAAGATTACTTAAAACGCTTCAACATGGACAAGGCTCACCCATTGAGCACCCATTTGGTTGTAAGGTCTCTAGATCCCCAAAAGGATCCGTTTCGTCCTAGAGAATCTGATGAAGAGATACTTGGTCCTGAAGTACCATATCTCAATGCAATTGGGGCTTTGATGTACTTGGCACAATGTACGAGACCAGATATCGCTTTTGCGGTAAATTTATTGGCACGTTTTAGTTCTGAGCCAATTCGGAGACACTGGAATGGAGTTAAACATATTTTTCGTTATCTCCGAGGAACCATAGATTTGGGATTATATTATTCCAAGGATTCCACTACCTCTGGTTAAGTTGGATATACTGATGCTGGATATAGATATGATCCACATAAAGCTCGCTCTCAAACCGGTTATTTATTTTGTTATAACGGCACCGCCATTTGTTGTCATTCTACGAAGTAATCGCTAGTAGCTACATCTTCCAATCACTCTGAGATTATTGCTTTATATGAAGCTGGAAGAGAGTGTGTTTGGTTAAGATCTGTTATAACACATATTCACAATTATTGTTGTTTAACACCGGTTACAAATTCTCCCACTATAATTTATGAAGATAATGCTGCTTGTGTTGCACAAGTTAGGGGAGGATATTTCAAAGGTGATAAGATCGGGGAGGATATTTCAAATGTGATAAGACCAAGCATATCTCGCCGAAATTTTTCTATACTCACGAACTCCAAGAAAGTCGACAAATTGATGTTAAGCAGATTCAATCCATAAATAATCTTGCAGATCTTTTTACCAAATCATTGCCAACGTCAACTTTTGAGAAATTAGTATATGGCATTGGTATGCGGCGAGTTCATAAGATGCAAGATTGACTAGCCCCAGCAGTGGCTATATAGCTCAAATCGAGGGGGAGATATTATGAACTATGCATTGCACTCTTTTTCTTTCTGTCCGGTTTTTTCCCACAGGGTTTTTCCGGCTTAAAGTTTTAATGAGGCAATTTACGCATCTATAAAAGGGAGAGATCTTAAAATTTGTGCTGTGTACTCTTTTTCTCTTTTGTCCGGTTTTTGTCCCACTGGGTTTTTCCGGCTTAAAGTTTTTAATGAGGCAGTATCATTCAATGCACATTCATAATATAATGAATACAATGAATATTCAAGGGAGAGTGTTATGAAATACATGAATGAATATTCATTATATTCAATGTACCTATATATTTGTAACCTACATTCTACGTACAATCTCCAATGAATGTTCATCTCCCTATTCAATGTATGTATTCAATACATTAACATTAATGATATGTGCATTCTTGTTTTCTTATAAATAGGAGTTTATTTTTGGTCATTGTGTAAAAAAATCAGAACATAATGGAAGGAGAAAATATATATCTTTGGTGTTTATCAGCTTTCTCTACTTAATCTCTATTCTCTCTATTATATACTTACAACGCAATATTTTACGACAGTAAATACATTATTGACATAATATATAAAAGAGAAAAGATTTTAAGTTTGAATTTCTTATATGTAATGTTGTTTATACGATAAGAAAAGCTTCGAATATTAAAGTCGGATACACGAGAGGTAAATATTTAGTAATAAATTACGCATTTGTCAATGCTTATGAAAGATTAGACCAAGAAAAAGTTGCTTATGAAAGATGTAAATGAAGATGATTTTGAAAATGGTAATTTTTCCGGTTGCTTGAAGAGCCAAAATAGTCAAAAGGACACACGGTCTGTTCTTGCTTCCACCACCGGGGTTATCTTTAACTTGATTCATCGTTCCATCAATTCTCTCCATCACTCCCTCTACTCTCCTCCTCCTTCATCATCATCTTCTTCTTCTTCTTCTTCGATTGTTTAACCTTTGATTCGAGGCCAACTGCGATCGCCCCTCGCACCGCAGACGCTGTTGACCATAGTCCCCACCGCTCGGTTTCTCCTCATTTCCTGAACTCTTTCTTCTTCGCGTTAGGGTTCCGAGATCCGAATCCGATCGCTCGCAGCTGTGAATTTTGTCCCCCCGGGAAAGAGGCGATTGATCGATCAGCGGGAGCGACGAGATGAGCGAAGTCTTCGAAGGGTACGAGCGTCAGTACTGCGAGCTCTCGGCCGGCATCTCCAGAAAATGCGGCTCCGCTTCGCTCCTCGACGCAGGTAATCGGAAACTCGTGATCCGACGAAATTCGATTTCTTTTCTGATTGCGGTTGGTTTGCTCTTTCGCTCGAAGAAATCGACGCGACGTCGACCTGGAGTTCTGCAAACTTTCTTTCCCTTTTGGTCGCTAAGTTGTGAGCGATCCATATTCCAGGGTTGCGCGTTTCTATTTATGTGCCCCGATTTGGTGTCTGGTGGTTTGGCAACATCCCGTATCTTCTTTGTAAAGATGTGGTCGGATCGTCTCCTGCTGTGGGGTTTGCACTTTTGATTTACTTCTTCTAGTGCTTGAGCTGTTAGAGAATTGAACAATTCGTTTGTGCTGTCAGTGAATTGGGAACTGCTGTTCGATACTTGCGGGTCATTTAAGGATTGAAAACCCAACACTAGTCGCCGAGGAATGTAGAACTTGGTATCCGTGGCATGCCTATGGCTAAGTTGTTAGGGCCTCTAAATTTGCACGAATGAAGTCCAACTTTCTGTCTATCTCAGAGAACTAATTTGTGTTAGGAGATGCCTTCTGATATATAGCTTGTTGTTGGTCTCTAGAAGCACTTGGTTTTCGTGGCGGGTCACTAATGAGTTGGGAACATTTTAGGTCTGGCATACTGTAGTACAGTCACCTAGCTCGTAAAGAATCTGTTCCCTAAACAAAATATTTGCTTAGTTTGTTTTCTGGAAGTCTGATATAATCGACACACTCATATGACGAAAGGCAAAAAGGATGCTTCTTGGTTTGTAAATTTGGAGCGTTTGAACTTCTGTAATGAACTGCAGGATAGTTGAATGTATGCTTTCTCAACTTGAGTACCACTGCATTCCAAATTCCAGTTGAAAGTTTGGGAGGCATATAATCTTAACCGACGGAACTGTGGGATAATTGAATATATGCTTTCTCAACTTGAGTACAACTGCATTCCAAATTCCAGTTGAAAGTTTTGGAGGTATATAATCTTAACCGACGGACTAATCTCTGTAAACCTCAATACAACTACAGACGAAATCTGAGCGAATTTACCTTATTTTGTTTCTTGCTCTGACAAACATGGAGATGATGCCATACCAGCTCAAAGTAATCTATTTGGTGATCTTACTTGCAGAGGAAAGAAAGCAACAGATATCTGAATTAAAAGTTGCACTTGATGAAGCTGATGGGTTGGTAAGTTGTGAGAGACGTGATTTTCTCTCCCTGTGGCCTGTGCTCTTTCTCAGGATTTTCTGTGCTTCTGACTTTTTTGGTCTGTATTTTCCAGATACGGAAAATGGATCTGGATGCTAGAACTTTGCAGCCAAGTGTCAAGGCAATGCTTCTTGCTAAGTTGAGGGAATACAAGTCTGACTTGAATAATCTGAAAAGAGAAGTTAAAAGGATGTCATCTCCTAATGCCAACCAGGCTTCACGCGAAGAATTGTTGGAAGCTGGAATGGCAGATTCACATCTGGTATGCCTTGAATCTAGATGCGCATTTGGTACATGAATTGTCCTAGTCCTGTACCTCATTTTAACTTAAGGGAAATTTTTGGTTTAGTTGCTCATTGGGTTCAATGATTATGTTGTATGATTTTGTAATGAGTGTATTCTTGCATGATATACTACTTGCCTTTTTGCCCCTTAAGTGGTAGTTCAGGTTGTCTGGCAACCTGCAACAGCAATGTGGTTGCTGAATTTTGGTTTTTCTTATGGGTTTGTGCAGTTTTATTGGATAACTGCAGAGCATGCTGAATATTTACTTTTGAGTGGATGTTTAACTGCAGGCTTCAGCTAATCAAAGAGAAAGATTGGCTTTCTCGACGGAGAGATTGAACGATTCTAGTGAGAGGATAAAGGAGAGCAGAAGAACCATGCTAGAGACGGAGGAGCTGGGGGTCTCCATACTCCAAGATCTACACCAGCAGCGCCAGACTCTCCTGCATTCTCATAACAAGGTACCTATTGAAGTTTAGTTCTATTTATTAAATCCTTGAACTTTCTTTTGCCAACTAAATCTTTGTCATTGCAAATTAGCGTTGTGCGCCTGTTTGAACCTGAAGTGAGTTTGCAGTAATGGCTGCATTTTATGGGCTAGGACTTTGCCTAGGAGGCTCAGACCTGTTAATGATTATGGTGCTCTTTTTACAATCTTTAATTTGCAGCTTCATGGGGTGGATGATGCCATAGACAAGAGCAAGAAGATTTTGACGACTATGTCAAGGAGGATCACTAGGAACAAGTGGATCGTTGGCTCAATAATCGGGGCTCTCGTCTTTGCTATTATCCTAGTTCTGTACTTCAAGCTGTCTTGATGGTATCCATACCACCAATTCCCATGCCCTGCTATCCTTGTGCGCAATAAATCTTCTTGTACATAAAGTAATCAAAACAATACTCATCCCGTCTCTATGATTCTTGCATTTGTTGTGACTCTCTTTGTATTTTCGGGTTCATTGTTGTTCACCTCGGTTCGACCCGGTTCGCGGATGAACTCGATGGGAGTTCCCTGTGGTGAAAGGGTCGGACTTATTATGATGCATACTTTTATCGAACGTACGTCTTTATGTGTCTGGTGGTTTTGGTTCTTGTTCTTCGTTTCGTCCCACTTGGAATGCCTATTCGTTTTATCTATAGTAAAACGCACGCGCTAAAAGATATGGCGGACTGTTTTCTCAAACCACTGGGACACTGTCGGCTGCATGTTCCTTAGACACGTTCTTTCGACTCATCGGCCTCGATAGAGCCTTGAAAATGATGTGAAATGGAAATAAGACGACGACGCCCGTCACAGGTCAAGTTTGTGCAGTGCGAGAGCACCTTGGGCCGTGGGATGGGCCGCATGCGGAAAGCGAAAGCCCAAAGCCCAAATCGGAAGCTCCTCTCCTCGGTCTGTGGCTCTGTGAGGAGGACACGTGGAGGAAGCGTGAGCTGACTGTTCTCTTCGCAAGCCCAACTTCCCTCTCCGGACCCGCCAAACTGAAAGCAAGAGAGAGAAAAAAATCGCTCGCTCCCAGGCACGCACGCGGCCGAGAGAGAGAGAGAGATTCATTTCAGAGATTCAACAATACAAACTTCTCCGTCTCTACTTCTTGTTCGTCTTCGTCTTCTTCTTCGTCTCTTCAACCGCGCTTGCAGAGCTTTCTACGCCGAGAATTCCGGCTTCCATTCCGTTAACTTCACCTCCCCCGTTCGTCGGCGGAACTGCCCGAGGTTCTTCAATCGCGGCTTCGGTCATGGAGCCTCTCTCTCCCGTGTCCCCTTCCATCGTCCTCCCTCCTCCGAGCAACTCGCTCCGGCTCCAGCGGCCGCGGCGGCTTGCCGCCTCCCGCGCGGCCCACGGCGGCTTCCGTCCCCGCCGCGCCCCGCGCTTCCTCGTCCCGCGCTCTCCGGTGCCCTGCCGGTGGGGATTCGCGGAGCTCTGCTGCGGATCGCGCGGGAAGAACGTGGGAGGAGAGGAAGACGACGGGAGCGACGAGGTGGAGAGGGCGATGCGGATGGACGGGAGCATTCCGGGGACTTCCGACGAGTTCGTGAAGAGAGTGTCTTCTCGTGCTTACGACATGCGCAGGCACCTCCACCAGTCCTTTGAGACCAGCAGCTATGATGGTAACGTTTGTTACTCCTTTACTTTCTTCTAATTTCATCAGTTCATTTTGTCGCGTACTTGTGGCCGCTTTCTCTGAGAATGTTCGAGGAATTGTTTGATTTCTGTCGATTAGAGTTCCTTTGCTTCACCTTCATGAGGCCATTGACTTTTAGATTTAAAGAGTACTACACGTGTACGGAAGGATCGTTGCTATGTAATGCTACGATGTTGCTGAACTTCGCTACAATAAGGAGCAGTGCAGTTCTCGTAGCAGTATCTGCATGTCTTGGGAGTATTTGCTATGCTTTGCTTATCTCCACATTGATAGAACTTTTTTATGCCAAGGTTTGCACTATTGATGGGATCTCTAGAGAAGGTGTCGCGAGCGATGATTCTCTTCCGAGTTGAATAATTTTTATGCGTGGGATAGTGCTTTGATCTGCTTCCATATCCTGTATTTATGCGCACACCAAATGAAACCGGTCTTATTTTTTCTGCCTTTTTGATCTAGTGTTGGAGGCAAATCCATGGAGAGACCCTTCAAAGCCTGTGTATGTATTGACTCATGGTGAAAACCAATTGTGCACAATGAAAACACGAAGAGATCGCAGGTTTGGCGAGTAATGTGCGCCATGTTTCATATGGTTTTTTGTTGCTTTTTCTCCTTTACTCATTTTTTTTAGCTTTCACAGTGAAGTTGAGAAAGAACTTGGATTACTGTTCTCCAAAGCTGGAAAATGGAGTTCCAGTTCTGGAAGTCAGTCTAAGCAGCCAAGGAGCGGGACAAAGTTCCAGATGCTTGTTGAGGATATCCGGGATGGAGTTCTTGTAAGGTTCTTTAATTTGTAAAGTTTTTTTCTCTAGATATTCTGCTAAGGACTTTTATGCTATTGTTGCTGTATAAATGTGATGAATTCAAACCAGAAAGAAAGATAGAGGACGTGATTGTGCAAAACAATCATCAGAAACTTAATATGTATCAAATGGAGCCTTAAGAGCATTGTAAATGAATTTACCCATGCTATCTCCTCTCCTCTTATGGATCTCTAACACTTAGGCTCCATGCTGAGCAATTCTCTGAGTTACAACACTTGGTTTTGCGATGCAGTCCAGCGAACTGTCCTAATTCATTATCTACTTCAATTACCAACCTCTTATAAAAAAAAATATAGTTAGTCACTGATCTGGTTGTAATTCTTTGATATTGTTGTCGTGGTTTTCTTTGATATTGGCCCCGAGTCTTTTAATTGTTTTGACCAGGAATCACAGGAAGTAAATATTAATGAATTAGTAACGTGGCTTGGTGCGTCCATTGTCTTGCAAAAGGATGTGGCCGGGCCTAACATGATATCATCTTCTAGAAAATGTTAATTTTAGCATTGGTCCCTGAATGCCATCAAGTGTGTGGTAATAACTGGTATGAGAGGATCAAGGAGAAGCAAGCAGAGCTGCACAGGGGAGAAAAAAAACGGGCGCCTAGTTTAGAAAGGTTGATGCCTGTTGCTCTAGCGACTGGCAGGGACTGGGTAGATAGGAAAGCCGTGTAGAGCATAGCTGTGCTAACTAATGGTGATCTGGTTGTAATTGACTAGAAAAATCATATGTGGTTCAGATGATGCCATGACGAGATGTAGGGGAAGCTGAGATTTGGATGTACACTTTTTCCACTTTTGTGATGCAGGAGCAAATTCGGCTGAAGGAACTTTCCCCATGCAGAGATTTTCAGTTAACAAGATCAAGTCATCCTTTAGTTTGCATGAAGGATTTTATCTAAGCATCCAACAAAGATAGTAGTTAGATAGAGCTAGGTAGAAGTTAGGTGTATTATTTGCTGAAGCTACTAATATCTATTGCAACCCTGGGGATGAACTCGTGGCCAGAAGGTCCTAATGAGTCTGGCTCTAGTGTAATTGGCACTGTCAGCAGCCTTTTCCATGGTACAAGAGGCACACTGATGGAGCCGTTTTCAACACAATAACTTGGAAAAATAAAGCTCTTGGAGGGTTTGCACTGTGGTCTATGTTTTTGCCTGATTCTTTGTGGCGTATGCATATCTAATTGGAAGGAGGGTTTGCCTATGATCATGCATTCTTTACGGCGTATGCGTATCTAACTGCATGGCACCTAAATGTAGAGGTTTAGGTGCCAGTTTCTTCTTTCTGTGAAAAACGTTCTTGCCTGAATATTAATTGTTTTAAGACCTGATCGGAGTGCTATACTCTTGTGATTGCTTGGGACTGATAAACGAGTTTGTTCTTGCGTTTTGTTTTTCTGGTTTTCTTTCATTTCATCTGCTATATGAAGAACATCCATATTGTTGCAGGTCTTTGAAGATGAGAATGAAGCTGCAAAATATTGCGACTTATTGCAGGGAAGAGGTCAAGGTTGTGAAGGTGTTGCCGAGATAGACGCCTCATCGGTAAGGGGATCAGAGGAAATATCGAAAACCTGCAGAATTTCTCGATCATTGGCTAATCACTCCACACTATGCAGGTGTTTGATCTATGCCGCAAGATGAGGGCTCTCGCAGTTTTGTTTCGTAGGGGAAGAACACCACCTCTACCCCAAAGCCTTGAGCTTAACTTGAAGGCCAAGAAGCGGTCCCTTGAAGATGAAGAAGGCTCGGCTTGATGCTACGTATGCTCCAACATCATCTGAAAAGATCACAGATAACTGTCCTTTAAAGGAAGTTGTCCAAGGGTTTTAAAGCTGACTGTATCTACCAGTTTACTGCAACGCTCTTGTAGCGTAATAGTTGGTAAGTATAGGTTGTTTACATCTCCCTTTTCGACACTTCCGCATGGGTGGCTTGACAGGAATATGTCGGAGATATTGATGTCGATCGCGTTCACGTATAGTACACACTGTTCAATGCAAAGGCCAAATTACAAACGCCTGATCGTCTTGAAAGTGTGAAAATAAAACCGTCTATGATATAGTGTACTGCGATTTGAATATCTCAGGGAAAATGAAAAATCAGAGAGCGAAGGGTTTGATTCGGTGGGCAGTTGATAGTACATTATCCAACTCGAATGGTTAAAACAGTGTACTACGATTGGTAGAGAAGAGCGGAGTTCTGATGGATCGATCTCAAAGAAGCATGACAGTGCTCGTTGAGAGAGCTAAGTCGTATTTACGACTTAGGTAATGCGTCCGAAGAACGGGCACACCCACCCCATACTTCTTCAAGGTAAGGGCCCCTACCGGTTTGACTTTGACTTTCCGCGATGTTCGTCTGAGGGCTCGGCATCAGGAGCAGCTCCGACATCTACCCGCAATGCACTCGTCTATTAATTAATCAAGTGACTAACATTGACTTCAATTCGATGCCATCAAGTTAGGTCGGTGATTATACAGGAGTATCTTTTGTTCGATCGAGATCCGATCGAGAAGTCAGGATTGTCAATTTTTCCTCGATTCGGATAAAATCTCAATTTCCCCCAAATCAAACCTTCGCCCCTTTCCATTTCTATGCAATCACGAGGGTAGAGTATGGATCCGGACATTAATAAGGGCGGCTCCCTCTTTCTCTCTCTCAATATATATAATATAAAAAATATAACAATGACAAAGAAGGAAAATTCCGCAAGACCAGTCGCGCACAGCAGAGCAAAAACACGAATCGCATTCCCGTTGAAAAAGTAAAACGAACCATAATAACGGATGCACACCACCACCACCAAATCCCCAGACAGCCTACCCCCTCTACACCTTTTTCCCCAATCCAGGAAGAAGAAAAGTCGAAAATCCGGAATCGATCCGATCCGATCCGATCCCCCTCCCCCTCCCCTCCCCATGAGCAGCGGCGGTTGCAGCTCCGATGCCTCCGGCGGCGCCGGCGCATCCTCGCCCACCCCTCCCCCGGGGAGGCCCGCCGACAAGGAGAAGCGGAAGGAGAAGGCCCGGGTCAGCCGGACGTCCCTCATCCTCTGGCACGCCCACCAGAACGACGTCGGCGCCGTCCGCAAGCTCCTCGAGGAGGATCCCTCCCTCGTCCACGCTAGGGATTACGACAACCGCACCCCGCTCCACGTCGCCTCCCTCCACGGCTGGATCGACGTCGCCGAGTGCTTGATCGAGTACGGCGCCGACGTCAACGCCCAGGATCGCTGGAAGAACACGGTACCGCCTCTCGTCCTCTACCCCTCTGCTCAAACGCTCCCGTTTCTTGTCCAAAGAATAGGGACTGGATACTGTGAGCCCGCTTATATTGCTTGGCTCACCTAGACTTTGTGTGGAAAATGTCCGACTAAATGGAAGGTCAACGAGAGATTTTCTGATGTCATGCGACTGAGGATTATACGATTTTGGTAACATGCCGCCTTACTTTGTTAAAAGAAAAATGATGTGTCGATTGATATAAGAGCGGTAAGGTAGGTACAAGGAGGAGCTTCTTCGCATTGTAGGGCCATTCAAGAAACTGAACTGTTGGTAATTATTTTCTGGTTGCCATCATTGGGCTGCGATCAACAAGTCCAGAGTGGTTTTCCCAGTAGAACCTTTCAGTCCATAACTATTGGCGGGATGATTGCAGTTCTCTGCTGTCTATCGTTTTGACGTTGCTTATGTGGTGATTTTCCTGGGGCTTGATAAAATCGTGGAAGCAAACAGCTCCTATGATTCTAAGCCTGTTTAATTTCCCAATTTAGTTTGACTGACTAATGCTTCATGGACTTTCGTGGAAGCGCTTGCTTTTACTCTGCATGTGCAATTGATAGATAATTGACGTCTGTAATTTGAGAAGCACAAAATGATTGTCACTGGCTTTATGTTCGTCTGTAAGTATGGAGGAACCGATTAAGGTTCATGGCAGATTGCAACTTACCAGTAGCTGACAATGCATCGTATGATTGTGAACTGTAGAATTACTTGTAAGTGCGTCTCTCGATTTAGTATGCATAGGAAACCTTGCTTTCTGCAATTTCCTGCTGGGGTCATGATCTAATCCAGATTTTGCCTTGACAGCCTCTAGCTGATGCAGAAGGAGCTAAGAAGTATAACATGGTGGAGTTGTTAAAGTCGTATGGAGGCTTATCTTATGTAAGTATGCTATTTGTCCTCCCCCACCACACCCCCCCCCCAATTTTTTTTTCCGTCCCTGTTTCGCTCTTTCTATTTCTAAATTTCCAATGTACATGATTGTGATTCTTATATCCGGGACTTGTTACTTCATTTTCATTCTGAAAAATATGCAAAGTCATTGGGATGAGGCTACCAATAGCATAGGTCGCTCTTATACTTGGTACCAAAATGGAGATGAAGGCCTTTTGTCTAAAACGGCATGACAGGATTGGCTTTTAACAATCATTTAGTTATACACTAGTGCCTAGGTAGGTAAAAGGTCGTGTTCCATATTATAATGGAAACTCTTCTTTGAAATCTATATGGAGATTTGAATGGTGATTGGAGTGTCTTTTCCTTTTCCATTTTACTTTAATTTTTAGAGTTTGAATGAGAATTTCATTCAATGATGAATATATCAAATCTTTAAAAACATATAAATGGCAAAGTTTAAAGTCACCTTGAATAATTTTCATAGTTTTTGGACGGGAAAGCGAGGAGTATTCTCTGGACAGCTTAAACCTGAATCATGTGGGCACTTTGTTGTCAAATCACAGATAATTTATCATGCTGAAGGATGCCGACTGTTACTAGAATGGTGGCAGTGTTAATTTAATGTTCCAAAATTCTTTGTGGAAGAGAATCAAGTGTTCTTTTTAAATTATGGATCCCTAGAGGATTAGTATATTATGGTTGGTATTGGTATGTCCCTCTTTACCTTTTTTCCTTTTCCTTGGTGGAAACTTGTAACTTGAGGTCATATTAAATTGAAAGTGAGTTAGTTGAGGAAAAGGTTTGAGAAGATTATATTTTCACAATCTTTCTCACTGAGAAAGAATGCTTTATTATTTATTTCATGAAAGAGAAAACATTTTTTCCTTTTCCTTGGTGGAAACTTGTAAGTTGAGGTCATATTAAATTGGAAGTGTGTTAGTTGAGGAAAAGGTTTGAGAAGATTATATTTTCATAATCTTTCTCACTGAGAAAGAATGCTTTCTTATTTATTTCATGAAAGAGAAAAAAAAAGGAAAAAGAGCTAGCTCATTTCCCATTCCCAATCAGAGTTGTATCAGCAATCTTAGTATAGCAGCTACATAGATTAATTAGAGCATTATGGTTTCTTGGGGTTCCTCTTTGGAATGAAATCTGTTTTGAAGGAGTCACATTGTTTACATGCTTCATTATACGTGCACAAATGCATGAATACAATGAGGAGTAATGCACATAAATCATATGAATGATAGAAAATTAAATTGAATGTCTTTGTGCTTGTTTCTTTTTTCACATATTACGCTGAAGCATAATTCATATTACTGTGGTATTTTCTGGATGCCTAAGGATATCAATGATCAAGAAACGTTTTCTTCAATATTTGAAAAATGTTTAGGTGAACTATAATTGAACCATTGGAGATTTGTGGTCACCAGTCATTTTAACCTCATTTCATGTAAAGATTATCTTTCCACCCTAGAAATGAAAAGGGGCAATATAAAACCGATTAGTTATCACATTTATGGGAACCAAGAACATATCTAACTTTTTAAGTATCTTGTGTTTATTTTCATATGACTTTAGTTTCTGCTAAATTTTAACCTTCATTTACCGTCTGGAGTCCGGTTAATATGAATGCTCTAACTGGTCTCATACACAGTAAATGCTATGGTTCAGTATTGCTTCAATCATGGCAATCAACCAATTTGATCATCGCATAAATTTGTCTTTAAGTGTTCAATGTTCGTTGTTTTGTGATGTACTGATTGCATTTGGCCAATTTTAATTGTGGTATGCATGATGCAGGGCCAAAACGGAAGTCATTTTGAACCAAAGCCTGTTCCACCCCCATTGCCTAATAAATGTGACTGGGAAATTGACCCTTCTGAGCTGGATTTCTCTAACTCACATATGATAGGGAAGGTAAGATTTTAGATTGCGGGCAAGAGTTGTAAACCCCACCCCCCCTTTCTGTCTCTCTCTCTCTCTCTCTAAGAGTGTGCGTGCGTGTGGATGTGGTGTGCATGTGGGTGGAATCGGAGGCACTTTGTCATGTGTGGTAACTCTATCCATAGGAATTTTCTTCTGGTCAGAAGCACTTGTCTCTATCACAAGAAGAAAACCACTGATTATTGTGGTCCATCATGTTGCATCTTAGGCTGCGTTTGGTCGACCGGATAAAAGCCAGGATATGATATGTTTTATCCTATCCTGTGTTTGGTGGTGGTCCAGGATAAGATAAGGTCGGATATAGACCGGATATAGCCCGGAAAAAAATCCGAGGGGGGAGGTGGGATAGACCCGGATAGGATTTCTAATGCCTATTTTTCCAGAAACCCTACGCTCCACTCGCCGTCATCTTCATCCCCACACCTTGTGCGCTTTCACCAAAAAAATTTCTTGGCTTTTTTTCCTTCACCGACTCCTCCCCCCGGACCCGTGAATAGCAAAAAAAAAAAAAAATTATCATATCCGACTTTAAATCCGTAGTCCACCAAACAGTGGATAGGATATGAAGAAATCCCAGGATTTCTTATCCTATCCTATCCAGTCCTATCCTGTTTAGAAATCCGGACGACCAAACGCAGCCTTATGGTCTTCGAGTCTTCTATTGTGCAAGTCATCATAATACTGGTTTAGTTCTTAGTCTGCCCTTTTGTTTAAAACAAATGGGTCAAACAGATGGTGTATTGACTTAGGAAACATCAAGGGATTTTACTAAATTCAGGCAGTCAGAATCATCATTAGCCTTTATTATCATATTTTTTTAGGAGTACCAAAAGGTAATACTATTTTTTCACAGCAGACAGCTACTGTGGTCATTGGTGAGTATAACACATCCTGGTGCTCCTTACTTCTAATTGGTGCTCCTTGAATGTGAAAAGAATATATAGCTATTATTACTCACGGACAACAGCATTATCTGGAAGTTTATCCCTGGGGTTGTGGAACTCTTACTGCACCGCTACTTCTAGTTCATTATCTCTTTTTCGCGCTTCTTTATATTATGCCTTGTAGTTTCCATTTGCAGTTTCTTACTCGAAGGCAATGATTGTGCAAAGTTTGTCATGTGCTCTTGTTCTGCATGCTTTAGTGATCTCATTAGTAGCTGCTGTACATCTAGGGATCCTTTGGTGAGATATTGAGAGCAAATTGGAGAGGAACACCAGTTGCTGTCAAACGCATTCTTCCATCTCTTTCAGACGACAGATTGGTAATGTAAGTACATGTTTCTTGTATGATTTGCTATGGTGATGTGCAACAGAAGATATTCCTGATCCATTTGTGTGAAGGTAACGTGGATCATGTGCTTATGTATCCAGATAAACATGAATTTACTCCTTCGGTTTATATTGGAACTTGCAGTACCATCTACAGATTGGCAAAGCCAGAAGAAAAGGACACATATTTTTGCTAGGCTATGCTATTAAGGAGCTATCCTGAAGTTATTTTGTCAATTTGATCTTAGCTATATGCTGATAATTGAATCACATGAATCCAAAATTTCGGAATTATAAAATATTTATGTGTCTACAACTCTACATTCACTGAAAGGAAATAATGACCCACTTCGTATTATAGCTCTATTTGAATTTCCAACAAATTCTTTCAGGATAGCAAAAGCAATCTCATCTTTCGGTTTTTTTTTTATTCAGTCAGGATTTCAGGCATGAGGTTAATTTGCTAGTCAAGCTTCGCCACCCTAACATAGTTCAATTTCTTGGCGCTGTCACCGAGAGGAAGCCTCTTATGTTGATAACGGAGTATTTGCGAGGGGTACAGAATGGATATCATGCTTTATTGAAACTTGCTGTTCCTTCTCTCGGATGCTTGATGCATATCGCACTTTTGCTTGTACTCGGTTTGAGACATTTAGTTACTCATGTAGGGTGATCTTCATCAGTACCTAAAGGAGAAAGGTTCTCTCAGCCCCTCAACAGCTGTCAACTTTGCTTTGGACATTGCCAGGTGCTTATTACTTGAGATTTTCCATCTTATAGGTCACTATACAAGAAACTAAATGCTACTCTTTGTTCACATAATCTTTTCGCATGTATCTTCTTAGAGCTGAGGTTTATGGAGGAGACCTTTAAGGAAAGAGACGTGAAAAAAATCTCACTGATTGTTATTCACTGAATTGCCTGCGTGTATAACTTTTTATGCTCATGTTATCTCCCTACTCACATATTCCTGGGGAAAGGGAAAGTGAATGAATCAGCTATGAAGGTTTGGTTTGTTAAGATAGTTCATATTTAATGAGAAAGTTTCTCATCCATTAGTTACGCAGAGAGTGTTTGTCCTGGTTCTTGTGTACTATGTGACCTTGGGAACCATCCCAACGCGCATAGTTTTTAAACTTGGAATCATTCTATTCCTCTTCCCCTTCTTATGTAGGCTGCCCAAGTTATTAGACCTCAACACCCACAGGTAGAGGAAATTAAGTTAGCGGTAAATGTCTTGACAGCCCATTTTGGACCCTGTCGTCTTGTCATTTGTATCAGTTTTTCCTGTCATCCGTTAAGTCAAATAGACTGTGAGGATGATTCCGATGGTACACTTAAATATTTCAAACAGAACTGCTAATAGTTGAGCATGATATTTTGTTAGCCGCATGGTTGTAGTGCACAGATTTTTTTTCCGGGCATAAATCTTTCAACATAATGGCTAACAGGTACCCATGATGATCTGTTGTTGTTCGAATGCTTGTAGTGCACATTTGTTTAGATGTATCTTATTTTGAAAGGGGGGGAGGGAGGGGGAAACTGACTCTTGTAGTATAGTGGAATGTGATATTGACAATTGCCAGCTACATTATGCTAAACAACTATACTTTTTTGGATCAGGGGTATGGCATATCTGCATAATGAGCCAAATGTCATAATTCACCGAGACTTGAAACCTAGGTGAGCATCTTTGTGCCTAGAATATGGTGAAGTTTCTCTCTACTAATACAATCAATGAAATTCCTCATCCTTCTCATTTGTTCTTGGGTGATTTCCTTCCTTTGGGACTTCTTATTTTTATCGACTACATTCCTGAATCTGCCGTCTGAATTGTTTCCAGGAATGTCCTTTTAGTCAACTCTAGTGCCGACCATTTGAAAGTTGGAGATTTTGGACTAAGTAAACTAATCAGGGTTCAAAATTCTCATGATGTCTATAAAATGACTGGCGAAACAGGAAGTTGTGAGTGTCTCAAAGGAACTTTTCTGTATATAACATGATAACTCATGCTGATTTACATTTTTCTTCTTAACTATGTCTCCTTTTGCCATGGAACAAACCGAAGACCGCTACATGGCTCCTGAAGTTTTTAAGCATCGGAAGTATGATAAGAAGGTTGATGTTTTCTCATTTGCCATGATACTATACGAGGTAAGTGTCCATTTGTTCGGCTTGGATATCAAGGATTGAAGTACTTGAAGTTTCTTTTCTTGATAATATTTTCAATGTACAGATGCTTGAAGGAGATCCACCGATGTCCAATTATGAGCCATATGAAGCTGCCAAATATGTGGCAGAAGGCAATCGACCTATCTTCCGCTCGAAAGGATACATCCAAGATCTGCGAGAGTAAGTTGATTCTGGATTTATTAAAACCAAACGTTTGGTGCTTTCCAAATATAGTCTGAACTTAAATCAAATTCTAAATGGTGAAAAGAACAAGCTATGCATATTTTTTTTCATAGAAGAGCAACTATTAGATTGTTGTGAACATCATGTGCATGAAGGTTTCTTAATCGACAGCCTTGTGCAAAGTAGGATAATCTTTGAGTTGCTTGATTAGTCTAGTGTGAAAAGAGCGTAAGACTACTAAAGTGTACCCTTGGGCAGTTCTGTCAAGTCAATAGTGAGAAGTGCGAATTTTCTCTGCCATCAGTGTATCAAATGAATTTTCTTAAATCATCAAATAGCCTTTGTAATTGAGGAAAAGTCCCCAAAAATTGTTAAATGGGTTCCTGTCTTGTCAAATTAGGATAGCTTCATCTTTCTTCCGTATACTTTGGTATTTTATCCCCCTAAAGCTTTTGGCAAGTGAAAACTTGTCTCTCTGTGCTTGACTAAGCTCTTTAGAGGAATGCTTGCTTGGATTTCTGTCATTCTCTTCCATGAACAATACTTTGGGATGGATAGGCTTGAATTTGCTTTCTTGCCAGATATGACAATACTTCTTTTGGATTTTCTTATCATATGAGCAGTCCTTCAACAGTCTCGTGAACCTCTTTATCTCAATAGAAGGAATCATTGCTCTCGACTCTTCTTTGGACTTGACTTCTTATACGAGTCCAAAACATATTTTTGGGAATGCATCACTTTCTAAATGCTGGGTTGCTGATTTTTTACGTGGAATATTTGCAGTTTAACAGAGCAGTGCTGGGCCGCCGACATGAACAAAAGACCTCCATTCCTGGAAATACTCAAGAGACTCGAGAAAATTAAAGAAACTATGCATACTGATCATCACTGGAGCTTATTCAATGCTTAATGCTGAATCGACAGGGATGTTAAGTTGGATCTATCTATGCTGTAATTTACTGTCACACTCTTGTGCCCCTGATCGTGCACAGTTCAGATGGCTGCTGTGTAGAAGCAATTAAAGGTTGTGAGAATAATTCACTCACGCTTTGAGGCCAGATTCTGAATGTGAAGACTGAGCAGAGTGATGTATTTCCTGAGTTAAGATTGCAAGAGTCTTATATTCTTGATCAACCGTAAGAAAGCCAAGCATTGTCCAGGTTGACACATTTGCATCAAGCCGAAGTCATTTGACCACATTTCTTTTGTAATATAAAGTTTTAGTCCGCTGTGGTCCCTGGTCCATTTGGAGAAATCAAAAGGATTAATGTTTCTTTTTACCTCGATAAATTCCGAATGCTTATGCCAAAACTCTCATTGTGTTTCAGTATTGTGTCGTCGGTTGTAAAAAACCCGTAACGTTAATTGTGCAACAAAACCATGCTTTTGTCGACTGACCGACCGATGCAGATTGCTTTGTTTTTGCTGCTTCCCTCATAGTCTTTCTTTTCCAAAGTACAATATGAAAAATGGCCTTTGTCCTACAACTGGTTTGCGCACGTGAAGTATCCAAGGAAAGGAAGAGGGCTGGTGGTCCTCATGGAACCATCTACAACTACAAGGGCGGTTACTTCACCTCACTGCTCTGTATTCTCTACTTTGAGTGGAACAGAAGCTAAACAACCATGGGGATCTGAAAAAGTAATAAATCTTACGCATCGGTGCCAATTGAGTCCTAAATCTTTTTATTTTTGTGCCAATTTAATCCTTCCGGCTAATTTTAACCAGATTTTGGTGACGTGGACGCCGGCGGTGCCATGTAAGCCCGCTGGTGATGACATGGACAATTTTTCATAATATTTTATTATTTTTTAGTTATTTTTTTCTTTGTTCCTTCTTTTCTTTTTCTTTCTTCTTTCTTTAACCTTTTTTTCGGTGATTGGCCACCCCAGCCATGGCGGGCCGTCGCCCGCCACAGGCGAGGCTAACCCTTGCCTAGGCGAGGGCATCTCGGCTAGGGGAGCCCTCCCCTAGGCAAGGCCTGGCAAGGGTTAGCCTCGCCTGGGCAAGGGTGAGCCCCGACGGAGGCTCCCCTCGCTGGGGCTCGCCCTTGCTTGGCCGGGGCTTGCCCAAGCCGCGTTGGGCATCGCCCGGGCATGAGGAGGCCGACCCACGCCCGGGCAAGGGCAACCCGCCTAGCCATCGCCGGTGGCCGGTTACCGGCAATGGGAGGAAGAAAGCCAAAAAAGAAAAGAGAAAAAAAGGAAAAAAAAAATCAGAAATATAATAATTAAAAATCGAAAAAATATTAAAATATTATTATAAATTATCCACGTCATTACCGGCAGGCCTACGTGGCACTGCCAGCGTCCACGTCACCAAAATCTGGCCAAAATTAATTGGAAAGACTGAATTGACACAAAAATAAAAAAATTTAGAACTCAATTGGCACTAAAAAAAGTTTAAAACTAAATTGGCACAAATACAATAAATTAAAGACTTTTTAAACACTTTTCCCGGAGATCCTGTTAACGACCATTTCGCCCAAATACTACTTCGTCTCACTAGCCAGATCCTTCCGAGTATGGTGCTTCCTATTTAGAAGCATAACGTTAACTTACTCAATTTTCTACTGCACGACATTCGACATCACAATTAGAATCTCTTTTTTTTTTTTTGATAATCTGGATTCCCGCACCGGCCGCACTACAAGGGTCCGACCGGCCAGGCACCAACCGGAGGAGAGCTAATCTAACACCACAAACTAGCCTCCATGTAAGTCAAGAGTATGATAAGGCTACGCGGCAGAGGGGACTCAAACTTGGGACCTGGGACCACAAGTCCTACACCCTTACCACCGCAGCCAACCTTTTGGAGGCATCACAATTAGAATCTTCCTGGTTATAATTTGGCTTCTTTCAAGCCAACTAATAAACCCGGTACGGCCTGATTTGACGGTGAAAACCAGTTTGGTCAAATCATCACAACTACCAAGTTGTCCAACTAACCAACTCCACATCAGTAAAATTATTGATGCGAATCCAGACTAGAGACCTTAGTAATAATAACTCACTAGGAATGATAACAACCAGATCTTTCGGAAAATTATTTTTTTTCTTTCTTCTTTGGCATAATTCCTACTTAGGATCTCAAGGAACTGTCGACAAAGTAGGCATCCCAGAAAAAGTTGTATCACCGTCGAAGTGTTATGCAAAAGTACATACAACATTTCTAAGCGATTATAACAAGATTCAAATGATTTTCTTTTTCTCGAAAAAGGTCTTCAAGTGCCATAGTTGCAAGCCAGCCACAGACAGGCAAACAAAAAGCGAAAGGCCACTGAGCCAGGCCATTTTAGCGTTAGTAGCTTGGTTGAGCTCCTCCATTTCCTCTTCTCTGATATAGAGCAAACGAACATGTCAAACCCAACATTCCGCGTAACATATCTAGTTTCAAGAGTACATATACCGTTACCTCTCGCGAAGATAAAACATCTCGGTATGAATGGAGTCGATAGTCTCGTACAGCTTCTTCAGTTCCAATTCCATGACCTGGCATTCAGAAGACGACAATATGCAAAATTAGCTCATCCATCTAGAACAAGCCTACACTCCAGATCATTCGTAATCTTTTCCTTTTCTATTCAGTTGTAGAATCTCCAAAGATAGACTGGGCAAAATTTGATCCTCCCCTATCTTACCTATCTTCAGTAATTCCCCTCATACAATGCAGTTTAACTTACAAATCAGGGCTCGCAATTTCTGACACAAATTAACACGACTATTTGGCAAACTCGAAAGTAACGCGACTCCATAAGTAAATTTTATAAAAGAATTAGCAAAAATATAGGATTTTTCAATGACTCGACTTGACACGGTTACAAAACCTAATTATAGAACGTGAACACGAATTGTCAAACCTTGAAAAGCACATCACCGTGCACTAACTGGAACCAACAAACTAAAAACTGTAAAAGCGCATCCATAACCAGAACCAAACTAACTAAAAGTCTAAAAACAGCAAAAGCACATTCACAACTCCCATCTTCCAGGTCGCTATCTGAAATAAGCAAATTTAAACTAGCTTTCTAATGTGGACCCCTTCTTCGAAATGAACATAAAAAAAAAAAAGCCTCCACTCCAACTCAAGACCAGGGAAACTTTCTCATGAACTTCAATTTTCCATCCAGAAGCAGTTGTGGAAGAGCCAAATTATCATCTTTATGGATTCATCAAGCTTTTGCACGCGGCAGGTAATCACCAATCGCAGTCTCAGTTTTACCGATAGCAAGTATTCTTATGGTCTAAATTGGCTGAAATTTCCAACCCGGGTGGGAGCAGAGATACCCAATGTATCCAGAGCCAAAACATTCACAAATCCCAACACATAACCACAACTTCAGAAGAAAGAAGAAGAAGTGAAATCACTTACATCGACTTGGCCTTTCTTGGCAACGTTGGACCAATCACTGGCAGCCACACCGGTCCTCCAGTCGAAATCAACCGTCAAAGTCGCTTCGGGCTTGTGCTCGGGAGCCCACAAGCAAGCCGTGTAATCCCCAGCTTCGGCGACCGTGAACGCGAACTGCCCCGACTCCACATTCTCCGATTGGTGATAGCTGGTCCCGTGCGGAGAAGTCACCTAAACAGCAGTTCAATCAGGAAAACAAGGGGGAGGGGGGGCTAAAAAAAAACAAACAAACCCCAGATCACCAAAAGCACAAACAAGAAGGTTCTCGACCCGATGCAATCGCGGCGTAAGAAGGGAAGGGGGATTCGATTATTCCCGAAAGGGAGCTCACCCGGGCGGAGAGCCTGTGAGATTCGGGCAAGGGATGGCCTTCGTGAGGATTGACGACGGCGAACTTGCCGACGGTCATGGAATTGGCTCGGATGTCCTCGGCGATGCACTTGGTGTGGCCCGAGTGCAGCTCGAACCGGAGCGAGTGAGACGCCGGCGCCAGGAACCCTAGAAGCGTCGCGACGAGGACGGCGTGGAGGAGACGAGAGGCGTGCGGCGGGGACACCATCGTTGCCGGTTCGTGAGGGAGCGAAGCGACCGACCGGAGAGAAGAGTCAGCGCCGCTGGTCCGAACGAGAGAGATCTGCTGCTGTCTGAGGAAGGAGGAGATGGGGGCCGGAGTTGATGGGGCGACAGCGTGAGGTGTCGCCGCCCAGTCAAAAACAGACACGTGGCACGGAGATGGTTCTTTTTTTTTTGTGAGGGCTCTGGACATTTCGAAGATCATCGTACGACCCTTTCTACATGGTCTTAGCCCTGAGCATGGCCTGAAAAGGATCAAGGAGGGACGGGGATGTCTGGCTTGATCGGTTGTAGGGTCGTAAAACAAGACGTTGTAACCCAGATAAATGAAAATACCTTATTATTGTGAGGTAATACCTAAATCACACGCCAAGGATCCATGACAACCCCCGGTTAGGAGAATATCGTCTAATCCCTTTCTACATAGTCCAACTTTAGGAGCATGCAAAGGAACGGCCGAATTGGACCAATTGGTTCTACGCGATTCCCAAAGGCATCGGTTCAATTCTCGGTTTCCAAAGTATGACCGATATGTTTTTATTTTAATTTCTTACAAATTCGTTAAAATTAAGCCCTAATCCCTTCACATTGTTCACAAACACAGTAAAAAACAGAGGTATTAAGGCGAAAACAGAAGTAATCGTCCTCAGTGGATTCGCTCTCTCGTAAGGATCTCTCCGAGCTAGAGCTCGCGAGAGAGAGGAAAGGGACAAGAGAGGAGCGAGAATTTGGAGGGGAAATTAGGTGTTAAAATGTTTGTTTGTTCGTCTGCTTTTCATTTCTCAATCTCATCTTTCAAAATCTCCTGGAGCCGATGGGCGTCACGCCCCTTTGCGCGCTACGCCATCACAAGGTGCTCGCCGCAATCCGCGGCGTGATACTTCCTATAATGAGGGCTATAATTCACTTCGCCAGGTAAACTCCACGCGATTTTCCCAGATAGCCTATGACATGAATATAAACGAGAACAAACTGAAAGGAAAGAGAGAGAGGCACGAAACATTACAATTTACAAGCACAAACAAGTCACGGTAAACCGGGGCTTAGACAGTGCAGCAACTGTTAGGGTTCGACCACCAAACCTTACATTAAACAGACGAGCGAAGTTGAAGGCACCGGCGTGTCCCTTCGACAAGTCCAAAAGCTCGAACAGCACCATGTTGTGCTCCTCATTTTGGATCATTTAGATAATGATTCCAAATCTGGATGTTGATCAAGCACCCAGCACTTCAGCCTTCACCCGTGACCAAACCTTACCTTCCCTACAGAAGGGATAAAGCAGGTCCACTCCCGTTCTGTACACATACCGAACATCTCTCTGCATAAAAAAATCCCTAGCGTAATCAAGTCAGCTCGTTCTCCAATGTTTACATTGCCTGTAACGGGAAACTATTCCAAATCTCAGCATATGCGGAGAACAGAAGATGTAGTTAATGAAAGCTTCGACAATGGAGATCGATGGAAGATATTGGGACAGAAAATATACGATTGCATGATTAAAAACTCGAATCCTAATACAAAGGAAAATTCGAAATGCATATTAAGAAATTAAGAAAGAGCATGACATGAAGATCTACTTTTTTACATGAGAAGACATAGAACCTGCTGCATTAACAATTATCCTGGGATATCTCCGATCTTCGGACAACATCAAACCTGGGGAGGGGAAACATCCAGAAAGTACAGTTCTTTCATGATAGGCAATAAAAACCATCATTAAAATAAGTTTCCTCACCCAAGATAAGAATCTACAGAATATGGATCAAGCTTTTGCTTGTATATGCCGTTCTAAGCCTTTTCCACAATGTCTTCTAGAATTTAAAAAGAAAAAAGAGAAAAGGAGAAACATTAGAGAGCTAACATACTGTTGTAAGGTATAGGCCCCTTCAAAAATCTAAATTTAAGAATCTGTCACATTGCAAGCTGCTGCTAACTCCAGACAAACTCACGCAAATAGGAGCAAATCCGCAGCCAACAGATTCAGGGTCATCCAATCAATAATTTACCATACAGTCTCGTGCTCAGTGACCATGAAGACCACCAGACATTTAGTTCAGCATTCAAAATAAAGCCGACCCAAATGTTTGAGCCAAAGAATCAATTCAATCCCGTCTTTTCCACCTTTAGGGCACTGCGTTTCTTGGACTCTTATTTACTTAACACTTACATATACATTAGGTGATAATAATAACAGACCAATGAATTGAGATCACAACGGTGTATAACCAAGACATACGAGCTAGTAGCCTGGAATCAACAACACAGACTGCAGATAATCATGTGATAATAATAACACTTACATATACATTAGGTGATAATAATAACAGACCAATGGATTGAGATCACAACGGTGTATAACCAAGACATACGAGCTAGTAGCCTAGAATCAACAACACAGACTGCAGATAATCATGTGATAATAATAACACTTACATATACATTAGGTGATAATAATAACAGACCAATGAATTGAGATCACAGCGGTGTATAACCAAGACATACGAGCTAGTAGCCTAGAATCAACAACACAGACCGCAGATGATCATGTGTGGCAGTCATATAAGCAAGAACAAGTGAAAACAACACATTCCACAACATGGCGAGAATCACAGTGGAATGCGAGCGAACATCGAGCATTGAGCTCTTTAGGAACAAATTTGTAGCCATTAGTCTGAACTGAGCTTAAATCTCGAAGTCAATGTCAGAGTACACTTATTGTGACAACACCGGCGAGACGAAATGCCGAGACTTTCCATCTCTCCCATCTCGAAAACTATTCCTTTAATTTAACTAGATGGCAGTAACATAAGTTCAATTTGTATTCCTCACATAAAAATTGCCTCCATTATCCTCGGAAATTTTCCGAAAAATCAGCATAATTAGCCGACACAAACCGCCATTTTGCTCTCAGTAATCAAAAGATTAAAAAGCGAAAAATTGCCTGAACGTCACCAATCCCTTCGAAACCCGATCACTCATTCGCGACTTCCAAGGTCTCGGTTCGCTCCCCGGATGCAGGCTCCGCGCTCGCGCTCGAGCTCCGCCCCGCGTCCTTGGCCGCGGCCTCCCTCTCCAATTCCTTCACGGCCTCCTCCTCCGCCGCCTTCTCGGCGCGCAGTATCGGCTCGTAGTAGTCGGGGTGAGCCTCCATGCACTTCTTGAGGGCGGCGGTCGCCTGGTAGCACTTGTCCACGATGTCCTCCTTGCTCTTCTCCGCCTCCTCGATGCACTTCTCCCAGTCGACGAACGCGTCCCTGCAACCGCCGGCCTTCATGAAGAGGCAAAACCCGCACTCCCCTTCCTCCTCCTCCGCCGCCTCTCCTCCGCCGCCTCCGGCATCCGCCTCGACCCGGTCCGAGCCCGGCTTCTCGTCGGAACCGTGGCTCTCTAGGGTTTTCGTCCCGACTGGGGAGGGATCCGGAGGATGGGCCGACGGATCGGAGCTCGGGGGTCCTGGAGGAGCGGCGGCGGCGGACATGGATTTCGGAGGAGGAGGAAGATCGGAGATTCTGATCGGAGATGAAGCGGCGAGAGCGGCAGAGATGAAGAAGAAGGAGGATTTCGGGTTCGGAGCTTGGAGTCGTCGTTGAAGAAAAGAGTGGATTTGCGTAAAACCTCCTTAAAACCCCCCTCTTCTCCTCTTCCTGGGCGGAAGTTTCCGACCCCCGCTTTGCTTTGCTCCTCGCACGCGCGCATCACGTGAGCTCCTCTCTTGGTTTTTTTTTGGGGGTCAAAAACAACAATAAAAAATCCCAAACTTATAGATATATCTGTGTGACACGTTTACTTTCCGTCAAAATTCTATCAATGAGAATCCTTAGAAATCTGCCTATATGATTAGCCAGAAAACCAACAATATTGACATGGCCCCCACGTGGCAAATCATTTAACAGAATCTTGTAAATGCGTCACACGGATATAAGTCTAGAGTTTTTTTTTTATGTCACTTTGAAATAGTTTGTGACTTTTTCGTTTTTTTTTTTGCTTCTGAATTCTCACGGTCCTTTATTTTTGTAACTATACATTTTGAGTTAACTTTATCGATCATATAACAAATCACGTCCCTCGACAGAAAGGAAAAAAAGTATACGTTTACCAAAATTTATCGGCAAGTAACATTACGTGCTCTCTCGTAACTACTCGAGTTTTCGTCATATTGTAATCTCTGTAGCTAATATCTAAAGCCGAAGTTTCCTTCGCCGGCCGGAGCGCTTCACAGTCGGACATCGCAAACCGTTCGGGCAACTCCAGACGAAAAAGGAAAAATCTCCACTATTATGTGACAAGTGTCATTATTTCCATCATTCGAGTGATTGAATTAATCACAAGTGCCAATGCTCAATAGGCATAAAGGTCCCGGGGAAAGCTAAAATCATAGACTAGGGGTTCGACTCGTACGCTTTGTAAAGGGGTAGTAGAAAGGAAAAAATTAATCACGAGGGGTCTAATTGCAAAAAGTGAAAAAGGCGTGTGGTGCGATTTAGCGCATAACGCGAGAATCGAGGGTGCAAAGTGAAAAGTGGGTCGAACATCAAGAAGAGGGAGACCAGAACACAAGCGGGGGTCAGCTGTCCGCGAGCCCGTCTCGGATTTCAGACTCTCTCCTCGTCTCCTGCAGAACGGATCGATCGAGGGAGGATGAACAACCATCACAGTCAGGGCCAGCAGTCGAGCGAGAGCAAGCACGACGATGACGCCGCGCTCACCGATTTCCTCGCCTCCCTCATGGAGTACACCCCCACTGTAAGCCCCGAAATTCCGCTTCAAAATCGATGCTTGTCGATGTCCGCAGCGAGGATCGGCGCTTCTTGTTGTTGCTGTTGCTGTTGCTGTTTTTTCGGTTCGATTTCTCATGGGTCGGGTCTTCTCCCGCGGCGCTGTTGGTTCCCTAACCCAGGTGCCCGATGAGCTGGTGGAGCACTACCTGGGGAAGAGCGGGTTCCAGTGTCCTGATGTCCGACTGTAGGTACTTCCGTGCTCGCGTCGAGTTCGATTTCGCTTTGCTTTGGTGTGCAATTGGGTTGTGTGTCTAGTTAGATGAATGTGACCCCACTGTGCCCGATGCGATTCTGAGCTCCGGAGAATCGTAGGTTCCGGCAGATGTCGTTACTTCTTCCTTAGGATTTGAGAAGTCGGTCGATTTCCTCCCCTAGCGAGCTATGATTTTGGCAGGCGGGTCTTTGATTGTGGAGAACTATGTGGCTGCAACATTTATTTCGCATTAGTCGCGACGAATCAACCGCTAGGTTGGGGATGGTTGATTCTGAGCTTCTTCTTCGAGCTGGTAAATTCTTCTTAGTTAGGTATTGCAACTTAAAACTTGCTCGTGGCAGCCAATATTTGTCTCCTTTTTCTCTCAATCATGCACGGCAAAAGACACGCTAGAATTCTGCTGTGCACTGTCTCCTGTGGGGTTTGTGGCAGAAAAGCAAGAAGCTTTATGCTAACTCTGTCTGTTATTTGGACCTGATTGCGAGCTTCTTTGAGCTTGTGGAATCTTTTTAGTTAGGTACAACTAAAATTTCCTCATGGCAGCTAGCGTTTGGCCCCTTTTTTTTTCTCCTTTCTAATAATCTATGGCAAAAGACATGCTAATATTCTGCAGTGCCTTGTATCCTCTGGGGTTGTGGCTTGAAGGAAAGCAAGAAGCTGTATGTTAACTCTATCTGTTAATTGGGACTTGATATAAAGTAAACGGAAAACTTTATGCGTGTTCATTATTCATTGTTATGAATGATTTCACTTTTTCAGTGATGTTTGTAAGGAACAAAAGATTCATGGATGAAGATGTAATTGAAAGGTGATTACAGATTCATGGATAGAGAAGATGATGAGAGTTTTGACTGAAAGAATTCACATAGTGGGTTAGCCTCGAAGGATTCCGAACAATGTTGGAAATATTGGTGGCAAATCATTGAATTTGGATATGATATTGTCGTAATTGGAGGAGGTGGGCATTAGTAATTCTATTAGAGTCTGGAGAAGAAACACTTCCCAATGAGAAGACTCAGAACTGCATTATCATTATGTTGCTATCATGTGCCCACTTGGCAATGGCTGAACTACCAAAGTTCTAAAGATTTTGTTATAGGATATGTTATGGATTTCAGATGAAGCACAGCATGATCGTGGTTCGTCTAGCATCCTGATGACCATGAAAGTTGCACATTACATGATCCTTAAATAGCTTTATTTTTTTACTTGTCGGGAGAGGTAATCAGATCGACCTAACTCCTTCCCTGCCTTTTCTCCATAAGGTTCCTTGTACATTTTTTTATGGTTTTCTTTTTATTGTTTTGGGGGGGGGGAAGGGAGGGGAGGTAGATAATTTAAGTCATACCTCCTAAATTCTATTTTCCTTGCTTCAAACTAGGAATGGACTATGTGTGAAAAAGATAATGCCTTTTTCCAGAGTCATTGAAATGTACGTGCGTCTTGATTAAGATTGAGGGTATTGTGGTGGGCGATAATCTGGTGGGACTAGACACCAATAACCCTATGGCTGCGTTTGGTCGACCGGATAAAAGTCAAGATAGGATATGTTTTATCCTATCCTGTGTTTGGTGGTGGTCCAGGATAGAATAAGGTCGGATATAGACCGGATAAAAAAATCCGAGGGGGGGGGGGGGTGGGATAGACCTGGATAGGATTTCTAATGTCTATTTTTCCAGAAACCCTACTCTCCACTCGCCGTCATTTTCATCCCCACACCTTGTGCGCTTTCACCAAAAAAATTTCTCGGCTTTTTTTCCTTCACCGACTCCTCCGGACCCGTGAATAGCAAAAAAAAAAAAAAAATTTATCCTATCCGACTTTAAATCCGTAGTCCACCAAACAGTGAATAGAATATGAAGAAATCCCAAGATTTCTTATCATATCCTATCCAGTCCTATCCTGTTTAGAAATCCGGACGACCAAACGCAGCCAAAGTTAATTCGTTGGACCTAATTACCTAAATTATTTAGTGTTCTAGACAAAGAGAGTTTTTTTTTTATATGAATCTTTGGATATTGTCACATTTATATTTACATAGGGAGTTCACTGATTCTTTATGGCATGGAGTATTGATTCTTATTCTCCCCTGTACGTGCAGAACAAGGCTGGTAGCTGTTGCTACACAGAAGTTCGTTGCAGATATTGCTAGTGATGCTCTTCAGTATGTAACTGCAGTTATCTTCTTTCTAATAATTGAATTTTGCTGATGTGTTTACCTTTGAGTCGGTAACACTGCTAGGGACGCGTATTATGTTTGACCGAAATGTCTCTTTTAATTTTAGCGTTCACATTTTACATGAGTTGAGGATATATATTTCTTAGTGAATTGACGAAAGAAGGATTTTAATATGAGGACCATGTTTTCAGATTTTATGGCTAAATGAAATTTGTTTTATAATGCAAAAAAAAAAAAGAATGTCTAGGTATAAGAATCTTTAAAGAGGAGATATCTGTACGGACATCAAACTTTTCATTGATTCCTGTATGGAGTTAACAATGGAAAGTTAGCATTTTATCTTACTTGGTGTTGTTATTTCAGCGCTGCTTCCTTTTGCAGTTTATGGGTGATGTGCTAGTCTGACTGAGCTAACTTCCTGAAAGCCTTCTATGTATTTTATAACAGGCATTGCAAGGCAAGACAGGCCTCAATAGTGAAAGACAAAAGGGATAAGCAGCAGAAGGTGTTAACTCATACATCTGACAGTAGCATCTAATCTAATTCTCTCTCTTTTCATGCTGACCTTTTTAATTACAGGATAAGCGCCTAATCCTGACAATGGACGATCTCTCAAAAGCTCTGCGTGAGGTTAGAATCTAGAACTTTCGGTCATTGAAGTGATAGTTTGGCTTGAAAATTTTGCAATTGCCTGTGCTACCTTTCTCACTTTCATCCTCTTACATGTTTAATCTCTTGTGTGGTAGATGATCGATGACAAATTGCCCTTTATTTTTCCGTTTTCAGTATGGTGTCAATGTGAAGCACCAGGAGTACTTCGCAGACAGTCCTTCGGCTGGGTTGGATACTGCCACTAGAGATGAATGAGGGATAATGATGCAAAAAGATATTCCTGGATCTAGAGAAAATGTCCTGGGTAAAACTTGTTTCAAGTTTGCCCTGTAGTATGGTAATGCAGAAATGACGGTAGTTTCTTGTGGCTGTTTTCTGCTTATCTTTACTTTTCGAAAGAAACCATCATGCTGTCATCATATTGCTAAACTTGTATGGAAATCGATGAAGGTGTCCTTGTTAAGGTGCCGGTGTTGCTGTTTTGTATTTTTTGGGATCGAGATCGACTTTGGAGTGTTATAAAGTGGAATTCTGGGAAATGGAATACCGTACGCAGTCAACCGTCGCTATATTATGCATTCTTATACGTTCTTTAAGGATCATGGGAAAGGGAAATTCTCTCCTGCATGAATTTCTGAGACATTTGTCTTCTCTGCCTATGATTGATTTTAAAACTTCTTGTGATGGATCAACATCAGCTCTCTCTCTCTCTCTCTCTCTCTCTCTCTCTCCAAATATCTCACCGGAGCCATTTGGTTTCAAAGATACCTTCAGGACTCCTATGTAATAGCAGACGATCTGATGCCTTGCGATTGCTGATTGTGTGCTTGAAGTGGCTACGACTTCCAACGGGATCAATATCATTCCCTTATACTGTCATTTTGAAATTCCAATGAGAATGCATGCAATTTCAGTAACCAAAACGGAAGAACCATTCGGTCGATGCTGCCTCGCTACAGAGTGTGAAGACAATTCTAGCGAGAAGGTGCAAAAGCAAAATCTCAGTGCAAAATATCAATTTGTTATTCTTCGTCTTTTTTTTTGTTCTTTTTCCTTGTGTAAAGCTTTGCCTGGATTTTTCCTCAACAATCTCTGTCAGACGCATGTCAGTAGTTGAATATATGACTATCTCATTATCGTTGGAATTAACCCAGCCTGTATTCGTTTCATTTCAAAATATGAAATCAACCAAACCTAAAATTGTAGAGCTAAAACAGTTGGTTCTTCAGTTCTGAATAGATGATTGAAGTGCTCCATCAATCAAATAGCTTCCAAGCAAAATTTTTTGCTCCGTGAAACACTTCACATTTTCGCCATGGTGAATGAAAGAAGAGGACGACCAAGATTAACAAGAGTCTCAGCAACGACAGAACAGGAACCTGTTTGAACAGTTTCTTGGCCCTACCTAAAATTTTAAGATCTTTCGAGTAGGATAAAGATAGCATCGCGAAGTTCACTGAAATTCTTCATGGCAAATTGTTCAAACGCATTGACCCTTAACCCCTCCCATTTGCTTCCTCACCAAATGAAAGCATTGCCTCCGCTTCGAAGCACCTGCTGAAACTCTTTTTTTTTGGTAAGGAGCACCTGCTGAAACTCTTTGGGCTAAGAATACAAGAAAAAGTGGGAAAAGTGTCAAAAAAGTCCTAAACCTTTTGCATTGGTGTCAATTTAGTTCTAAACTTTTTTTGGTGCCAATTCAGTCCTAAACCTTTTGCATTGGTGCCAATTCAGTCATAAACCTTTTGTATTGATGCTAATTTAGTCCTAAACATTTTGTATTGGTGCCAATTGAGTCCTAAACCTTTTGCATTGGTGCCAATTGAGTCCTAAACCTTTTTTTGGTGCCAATTCAGTCATAAACCTTTTACATTGGTGCCAATTCAGTCCTTCCGGTTAATTTAGCTCAAAAAGGTTTATGACTGAATTGGTACAAATGCAAAAGGTTTAGGACTAAATTGACACATATGCAAAAGGTTTAGGACTCAAGTGGCACCAAAAAAAGGTTTAGGACTCAATTGGCACAGATGCAAAATGTTTAGGACTCAATTGGCACAAATGCAAAATGTTTAGGACTGAATTGGCACCAATGCAAAATGTTTAGGACTAAATCGGCATAAATGCAAAAAGTTTAGGACTGAATTGGCACAAAAAAAAGGTTTATGACTAAATCGGCACCAATGCAAAAGGTTTATGACTTTTTTGATACTTTTGCCAAGAAAAAGTTATCTGTCCTTATATTTAAGACAACTCTTTCCTAATTGTTCGAAGAAAATTCCGTAACATGACAGATGGCTTCTGGCATGTCTAGATTAGAAACCCTAAAAAATGGATATCTAAGAGACTACGCAATCAAATCGACAGTCATTTTCAACGAAATTCTAAATAGAGGGAGACAGGACCTTTCATGTGTTTCAGATCTGAAAATAGAAAAGTCCATGGCATTCAATAGGCCAAGTTTGAATATGAATGATGAGCTAAAATCAATTTCACTAACAAGTTTCATGTGTATTAAAATGCAGAAAGTATGTCACATTTCTGCTTGCTACTTAATTAAGACAAACAAGTTAGCTGGAACAGCCTGAGCTCGCATAGAAGGTAGAATTCGACACATGCCAAAAAGCCGCATGTTCTGATGGAAACTTTGGTTGCAGATTGCCCGTGAGGAGCACCATATTGACCTCACGGATTTGAACTCCGAATCACCTTAGTCATCTTTGTCAGAGTTGTCATCACCAGTGCCCTCATCATAGAAATTGAAGGGATGAGGGACAGACTTAAATGCCCGGTACTTTCCCACATTGTTTAAATGTTCATTCTCCAACCTGATAAATTGCAATCCTCTTTAACGATGTCATAAAACAAAACCTTTTGTTGCAATGATATCGAAGAATAATAAGCCTTCTTCTGATCAGCACAATCAGTGAAAGATGTTTCATTCTTGCTCATGCCACTACTTAATGGCCGGAAAGTTTTATCAAACAGTAATTCAATCAGCAAATAGACACTGAACTTTCTCTTTATATTTGAAGAGGTATGGTACCTGAAGAAGCTCCAGATTCCACGACGAAGGATTTCTAGACAAGAGACAATGGTTGTAACTGCCATCTTATGCAGGGAGCGCAACTTGAACTCCAGCACGAGCTGCATCCAGGCCAGTCTCAAGACTACGTTTAGAACCTACAGTGGCATCCAGAAGGAAAAAAAAAATATCAACTTAAAAGAAACGTAAACAGTGAGAGCACAAACAAATTCTGGCGTAAGAAATAGTCATGTACCATGGCTGCAAAATAAACACTTTTATGTGAAATGAGAAGTTTATCCCTCAAGTAAAAGTTCCTGGAATGCCTTCGAAGAAGCCCCCAGTCTACTACAATATCCCAATATGTGTTCATTATTGTCGCGACGGCTGAGCTGATGAAAGCAAGAACCAACCATGCACGTCCCTTCTTGAGTTCACAAGCAGTTCTTACTAGAACTGCCACAATTGTCAGGAAGTATTTTAACCCATTGAATCCATGCACCGCATCTCCTTCTTCACACAATCGCCGGAGGCACTGAACGATAACACGAAATCTTCTCCAAAAGTCAATGCTCAAGATTCATGTAAAAGTAATTATCATGAGACTCCAGCTACACTTTCCATTAATACCAGGCTAGTACATCAGAAGTACTCTGACAGTGAATACGAGCAAATGCTGTCAGGGAGCATTTATTCAAAGGACAAAACGCCATTTCTCGCAAAATAAGTTGCACAAATGTTTCCTAAGTTAAGCAGTTGTGTACTTGGATGTTTGTATCATCACTACTATTTTTTTAATTATTTTCATGCACCCAAGTGAACTCAAGGCAGCAAAAGAACGCAAATCAGCAAGAGTCCTTCCAAGATGTACTTCAGATATACCAATTGCAATGGCTAACTACAGTAATAGTTATTCCATGTTGCAGTTACTTTCAATCAAATTCGTTATACTTTCAAGTTTTTTATTGGCCCGTTGTATATTCAAGATGATTACAATCAGATCATTTTGTCAGACATCCACTTAACGGAAGCTTATTTATTGAAAGAAAACTCGGTAATTTTACCAATCACAAACAAAATTTCGCTAACAGTATCCTCTCTTGACTTATCCCTATGCTGTTGTGAAAGTTACCAGAGAACACTTTGCAGAAAAATCTCACCTGCAGGAAGCGCATCCAATACGGGATGATGGCAACAATGAAATAGAAAACATTATAGACACCATGGCTGTGGCACCTATTTCGTCTCTGAGAATACTCTCCCAACCCATAATAGCAAATGTACAGCTCAAGACTCCTTATAGCCTGCACCTGAAAATTAGGATGATGGAAAGTATGTTAAGAAAATGTCTAAATGGAGTGGCCAATGAAAAAATTAAAAGCACTTCCTAACTTTACACCTGGCTGGTAAGGTGGTCTGCCAAGAAGAAATCTGGAAGAGTAACCTGCTAGGACAGAACATAATAAACTGTATCACCATCTAGCTGAACGTCCTAATGGATACTCTACATCTCATCTTGTTTACCTTGTAGAGAGGAGCACAAATACAGTGAAAAAGACATCTGATGAAGAAAAAGCGACTTGAACCATATATGATGTTAAAAGGGCAGAAAAGTATTATAAGAACGACCTGCACTGAAAGAACAGCTAATCAGAAAGAATCATACCACAAGCATAAGCAAATTGGATAGTTGGAAGGATGAAATCCGTTTAGAAAAGGGAGATGGGGACTATTTGAATTGTCGTACCGTGACTAAGCTTAAAGGAACCAGTTCAGTGAATGTCTTGAAATTTCGAGTTTTTGAGCCCAAATCCAGGTACAAATTTACCAGGAAACTGCCAAGTGCAAGTACTGCTAGACCAGTGCTTACAAGAAATACTTCACGATATCCCAGTTCTGTTCCTTGCTTAAACCCAAATATAAATGGGTAGTTAATCCGATATCGTCTCCAGAAGTATATATTTGCCGCATAAGTTAGCATATGGAGAATGACATATCCAAAAAAACTGCAAACATGGGGGGAAAAGATTTTCATTGATGGGATTCATCCATCCAATTAGATAGGTATCCAAGATGCATTTTCAGATATTTCATGGAAAGTAAATTAAACTTCAACAAGGTCTTTCCTACCTGTATAAGGGGAAAATGTTTTCCATGTATCTTGCACCTTCCTCCCTATCCATCAAATTTTTGGTTTCTATTCTCAGAACAACAGCAATCACAAGTGCAGCTGAGCAACCAGAAAAAAAACCTGGAAACCAGAAGAATCACATTGCAGTTTGTAGTTTTTTCATGCCCTAACAAGCAATGAAGACCCGAAATTGTGAATGTATCCTGATATAACTACATTACTAAAACAAATATCCTTAACCTGAGAAAAATGTTACTTTATGCCTCTCTTTTTTTGGCTTCGGTCTCAATGACTTCATGCCTTCTCTGCGATTTGAATCAGAAAAATGCTGGACAAAAGTTGCTTCCACCCTCTCCAAGAGACTAGTGACCTGTGTACAATTAGTCTTTTAGTGTGAGAGTAATGCTTTTTTCACAAGGTACAGGTAAGAGTAACATGGGTTTAATAAAACTTGGCAAAGCTTTTGTATTTCTATATTTGACTCTTGACCAAATTCACTAATGTATTTACTCCTATCCTCATTATTAGTGCGAAGGATTACGAATTGGGATAGGATCACGGTTGATATTACTCTAACCCCCTAATAATGGTTGTTCCCATCAAGTAGATGAACTATAACCCGACAAGGCATAAGACCAAAGAAAATAGAGAATTCATACGTCCATCAACCATTCTGAGTATAAATTCCTATCTGTACTGAGGATATAATGGACTTATTAGCTCCGTATATTTTTGGGGCTGAATTTTACATGGGTTCCTATGAAGGATTGCATAGTACAATATCCCAAAGACCACACACCAGCTTGTTGGTTAGAGAACAAACCTCATCAGAGCTGCCTAGGTAAGAGTTGTCCACTGTTTCCATGTATGACCTGGCTGCTCTTCGTGATGTGATCTATGATATAGGCAACAACAAGAGAATCCTAAAATTATAACTAAACCATACTTCCTATCAATTGACAGTTATATACATTGTCACATGATTACGTGACGAATAAGAAAGCTGAAAGGAGCAACAAAGAAACCTAGCAGTTCGGTGCTGATGTCTGACCTTTTCATATTTCTTCAAAATCTTTGAAAAGGCTGAGAGGTTCATAAAGCTGGTCTCATCATAGGACAGCAATAACTATTCAATAGAGGGAAAGCAAATACCCCAGAAACAAAGAAATTACAACATTTCACCTAAAAAGCTTTAAAAGGCGGAGTTTCTGATAGAATTCGATAAATACAAGCCTCAGTCTTTCTTCCACTTTCCTCAGCTCCTCTTTTTTGAATCTCAGTTCGACATCTTTGGAATCTCGGAAAACGCCTTTCAATGTCGAAATAGGAGATTCAAGTGGTTTGTGAATCTTCACGTGCTCAAGTACTTTAAGGGAGTCCTGTCTGCATCCATTCACCTTTTGTCTGCACACGCCTACAGAACAGGTCATATGAGGTGGACGGTTGATCCTCCTTTTTCTGTGTCTTTTCAGTAATATCATCACATTGAGTACTGTGCTCCATGATTAGAAAAGAAAATTATTTTGTATAGATACATCACCCTAGGATAGATTCTTCCGAGCAAAGTACCCGAAGACTTCAATCCCTATCTTTCCTAAGAGAGAGAAGTACCCTATTGACCAGGAAGTGTTTATCTTACAGTGATTTTTACTAGATCAAATAATGGTTTCAATAATCATGGGCACACAATTTAAGACACGTATTTAACTTGAACCCTCGTATATTTTATCATCACAAGAACTCCCCATTGTAAGCAAAACCTAATTCTATAAATACTAAATGCAATGACTGAATATAAACCACGCCCTTACCTGAATTACCATCTTCATTTAGGTCGTTACTAGGTGACAGCTCTGCGGTGTCAGTGTTAGTTGAATATGTCTTCAAACTGGAGCCATTAGCATCAGGGTTTTCCACCTTAATTCTCAAGGCAACCAGTGCATCCATCTGTCTATCTAGTGAAGAAGCTTCATTCATCAGTTCCTCTACCTTATCTTTATAAAAGGTATTTACCTTGTTAAGCTCTTCATCAAGCTTCCTGAAGAACATAGCCTCGATATCTCCTCCTTCCTTAGATTGCTTGAGAAAGTCAGTCCTGTAACTCTGCACAGAACCTGCCCCTTGAGATGAATTAACAGCGATCACTTGGTCCTCAATATCTCTCTCGCTAGGTGGAATGCTAGATGGTACAGTTAGTCTATTGAAGGATCTGTGCAATGCCAATCTTTGCTGAAAGGTTCTCAAAGGCGTCGCCGGTTGCTTGCTCTGCTTAAAGAGCACTATCTCCCTCAAGATCCTTTTCAGACCATTGTAATCCATATAGGCCTCGACCCACTCGGGCACTTTTTGTCTCTTAAAATGCTTGCCAAACTTCATCTCTGCAGTTCTGGAACGAGCTCTTGCTGTGTTTTAAGCGTTCATATACTCTGAAATACCGGGACATACATGATGAGTAAACTAAGACTAAGGGAAAAGCATCCTGCCTAAGACATTCACGAAGACGAAAACCAGTAACTCGCAGAAACAAGGAAAGGCGGAGCGCGAAAAGCCGGCCTTTAGAAATATACAAGCGGGACAGAGATATCATTCAATCATATCTGTTACACGAAATGAAAAAAAAAAACAAAACACACACCCACTTCTATAAAAGCACCACCCCATTATCTAACAGAATTGCCCACCGGCCGTAGCATGAAAAAAAAAAAAGGTTTTTTTATTAAGCGGCGCGACGAACTCAAACGAACGAGAGAGAGAGAGAAAGACATCCAGTGGTCGATCATATCATAGGCCACGTAAACGAGCCGAGGTGGCGACTACAGACGGATAGAGATCGGCATTTTTGCAGTGCATAGCCCTAAGTCCAGCACCAGTGCTTTTTCGAAGGGAAACGCCAGACATGCACAGCACCCAAAAAAGAGGAACCGACATAGAGGGGACAGGACTAGCGGGGCGAGATGGCGCCGGAGGTGACGATTCCAACATCAACTCCGACGATCAAAGCAAAAACCTCCATCCTCTCCGGCAGATACCGATACGGCACGAAACGCGAATGGACGTAGCACGTATGGCACTGGCGCTCGCGAATCGCAAATCACACACAGTGTCTCTGAGCTCGAGGAGAACTCGTCAATGGCGGACCGAAATCGTACCTCGATCAGCAAGATGAGCGCAGAAGCCGCATCCGAATTCGCACTCGCACTGAGAAATCTCTCTCTCTCTCTCTCTCTCTCTGTCTCTCTCTCTCTGTGGCATCGGAAACGAAGCAAAAATGGAAGTGGCTCTTCGGTGCCCCCTGCGGAAGCTATATGCTCTGCTGCTGCAGCGGGATGCGAGTTAGTTATGCTCCGAGATCGGGTGCGGCGCGGACCACCGTGCGCGAAACACCTGTCCAACCACGTTTCGGCTCCCGAGCATCGGTCCCGGACCGTTCGACAAGTGGCTGGCGTTGGATTGGGGGATCGAGACGGCCGGCGTGGAGCGGGGAGCAGCGGAGCGCGAAATGCCGTTAGCGGTGGGAAGTGTCAACAGTCATCCAGCGGGGGCGCGACGCGTGTCTCCCGGATTCGACCCGGGATCGGCACGGGTCTGGATTTATATGCAATAGGGCATGTCAAAAATGAATAATGCGGAAATTATTAAAACTTAATATCTGACGTGGCGGATTTTCCGTGAGGTGTTACGCAGACCTAGTAGATTGTATTAAATTTCGGTATCTCTAGCCTTATCTACCGTCAGATTTAGTAAATCGTGCAACTTTATGTAACGATAAAGAAAGCGATCTAATGAGCTTACCAACTGAAATTAGAACAATTTCTTCAAAATTGTATTAAATGATTGCATTAAATTTTGGTATGTCTAGACCTTAGGGTGCGTTTGTTTTGCAGAAAATGTACCATTTCTAAAAAATACTTTTCAGGAAATCAATTTTCAGGAAAATGAGTTCATTTTTCGGTGTCTGGCTAAAACTTAAAGAAGACTTGGAAAGTATTTGCAGTTATTTGGTGAAGAAAATCTGATGATGAAAATTATCAAAAAATTTTGTATTTTTTAAATTATTCGTTGTTTTTAAATTATTTTATTAAGAAAAGAAAATACGTGAATATTTTCGGGAAAATTTCAAATAAAGACTCGGAGTGCTCTCATTTTATCAAATAAAGGGCCTGAAGTGAACCGTGTGTCAAATAAGTACCTGAAGTGCATCATTTTATCAAATAAGACCCTGAAGTAAACATTGTCTCAAATAAGGGTATGAAGTGGCCATTTTAGTCTAAAAAAGAGGCATGATCTCACCAGAGTTAAGGACATTTTCGTCTTTTGATTTTTTTTTATTTTTTTCCTTTTATGTTTTTTTTCCATAAAAAACAAACTCAAAAATGAAAAAAACTACAGTTAAAAAAAAAAACAAGGAGGAGGGCTAGCGGCAGCCCACCAGCCTATGGTTGCCGCCCCATCGCCGGTGGGGTGGCGACGATGGCCGGCAGGGTCGCCAGGGTCTCAGCGATGGCCTGCTGGCCCTCGCCAGAGCCGGGAGAGGACGACGACCCTCTCCCAGATCTGGGCGAGGTCGGCGGACCTCGCCCTGGCTCTAGTAAGGGTCGCTGGTGACCCCGCTGCCCCACCGACGATGGGGCCCACCAACGATGGGGCGGCGGCCATAGGCGGGGAGGGCTGGTTGGCTAGCCCCTTGTTTTTCTTTTTCTTTTTAAAATTTTTAATCTAATTTAACTAAAATTTATATTAAAATTATTTTTGGACGAAAATGCTCTTGGTCGGCCAGAAAATTTGGCCGGCCGGCAAGCCGGGAAGATGAAGCCTTTATTTGAAACTGTTATAGCCACTTTAGACCTTTATTTGAGAAAATAAGAGCACTTCATACCCTTATTTGATTCAAAGTCCACTTCGGGCACTTATTGAGAAAATGAGAGCACTTCGGGTCTTTATTTGGAATTTTTCCAATGTTTTCCTTCTTAGAAAGAAAAGAAAAAGAAAAAGAAAAGAAAAAAATATAAAAAAATTCAAAATAAGCAATTCCGGAAAGCGTTTTCACTTTCTTAAATTAGAGAATTCACTTTTCTAAAATTAAACATGATAGTTGTGTTGACCAGAAAGTATTTTTCATAGACCAAATCATTTTCAAAGAACCAAACGGATGAAAGTCTGGAAAACATTTCCGAGAAAACACTTTCACCAAAACAAATACACCCTAAGAACAATTTCTTCAAAATTTTCCAAACTTTGACTTAAATACCATTCAAAAGGATCGATTGCTCAGCTCACTGATAAGATGGCGCTCAAAGAAAAGTGAAATGATTTGCGCCCTGCCTTCTCGAAAAGAATTTTATGTGACGGATATAAAAAGAAAAAATAACGAAGATGGATAGAAATATGCGAAGGTTCGTAAGATTGGAAAAGAAAGTAATAGTGCCTTGGAAGGGGAAATGAATGGTGATTCCATAATGAAGGAGAGAGTAATACAAGGTGCAACTTAGGAATAGGAAGGTGAGAAGACATGCTATGGAAAGATATTCACTTCTTTAGGAAATAATAGTACACGGCTTGAGGAGGACCTCAAAAACGTTGCATGTTCTTACGTCGTGATTCGCAATTATTGATTCATATAATTCCACGTGCTCCAAGATATTTGCACGTGCTTATGTTAATCGAATCATAATTATTGCAATTTTACGTTTCACGTTTTCTGTTAGTAGGAGGATATACCACCCTGGTGGGGGTCCGGATCTACCACAAATGAGATTTCGCATAAAACTCTAGCGAAGGAATTGATGGATGTGCTTATATATTTTGTAATAAGGACGAGCGGTTCCAGATTCCGTATAAATTTCACCTGGAACTAAGAACTTAACCATTGGAATATATTCCTCACTTTTTGGAATCTGAAACTTACTTTGCATACCCTGGAACCTCTATCACAGGTTCCAAGGTCGGTTCCAGAGTCCGTCCGGATTCCACTAATTGAACGATTGCAGTTAAACATTGCCTTTTATGACCATCACTTGCTGCTATAATCCATTGGCCACAAACTTTTATCTGGACACATAAAGTAAAAGTCTTGATCATAAAATAGAAGCTCGGACTATATAAACTCATCATCAGGATGTCATGAAATACCATAGGATTGCCACAACTTATTCTAAATTCTAGATTTCAAATTCTACCTACCTAGAAACCTATCCGATGAAACAGATTCCTCGAATTTTTGGAATTCGAAACCTATTATGCATATCTCGAAACATGAGAACCAGACAAGTTCCTGAATTTCTATCCTGGAATCATGTCCGCCCCCATATTTTATAACACGGTCCGCTTAGTTATCAAGTGTCCAAAAAGTGCGTAACCCTGATTTAGCGTACCAAATTATCGTGTCGGAGAATCTTATTCGACCCTCCAAAAAAAAAAAGAAATAATAATCTCATTGCAATCATTAAGGTAACGAATGATAACCATTCTGTTCCGGAATGAGTTCCTGAAACATAAATAGATTTTTCTATTTCTGGTTCCAGGATGAGTTTCTGAGGAAAAAAACCCGTTTGATAACGACCAAAAATTTCTATTTCTAGAACAGAAACCCGTTTGATAACAGCACAAAATTTCTATTTCCTGAAACAAAAACCCGTTTGATAAACAACAGAAAATTCTATTTCCAAGAACATAAATCCATTTTTTTAGAAATGGAACAAAAATAATTAAAAAATTCGAAAAATTCATTAAACCTAAAAAAAAATTCAGAAAATCCAAAAAAATTGAAAAATTCCAGAAAAAATCATAAAAATGTCGAGAAAATAAAAAAAATTCAGATTTCGGGAAAACAGGAAATTTGTTGAATTTTTTCAAAAGAAAATCAAGAAATCAAAAATTTTAAAACTTCACAGAATTGCTTAGAATACCTGTAGCCACCCACTTTGAGTAAAATTTAAATTTTCTGAGGTGCCCAAAAAAATAAAAAAATAGAAAAAATAGAAAATTTCAAAATTTCATAAAATGGCTTAGAATACCTGTGGCCACCCACTTTTTGAGTAAATTTTAATTTTTTTGAGATTTTAAAAAAAAATAAAAAAATTAGAAATTTCAAAACTTCATGGAATGGCCTATAGAATACCTGTGGCCACCCACTTTGAGCGAAATTTAAATTTTTTTAGGTGCCGAAAAAAATATCAAAAAGTGAAAAATTTCAAAACTTCACAGAATGTCTTATAGAATACCTGTGGCCACCCGCTTTAAGTGAAATTTAAATTTTTTTAGGTGCCAAAAAAATCAAAAAATAAAAAAATGAAAAATTTCAAAACTTCACATAATGGTTTAGAATACCTGTGGCCACCCACTTTGAGCGAAATTTAAATTTTTTTAGGTGCAAAAAAATATAAAAAAATAAAAAATTTCAAAACTTCACATAATGGCTTAGAATACTTCTAGCCATTCACTTTGAGTGAAATTTAAAATTTTTGAGGTGCCCAAATGGTATTTTTTATTTTTTTATTTTTTAATTTTTATTTCGTCACCTAAAAAAATATTAAATTTCACTCAAAGTGGGTGGCCACAGGTATTTTAAGCCATTCTACGAAGTTTTGAAATTTTTTATTTTTTTATTTTTTTTTTGGCAGCTAAAAAAATTTAAATTTCGCTCAAAGTGGTTGGCCACAGGTATTCTAAGCATTCTATGAAGTTTTGAAATTTTTTATTTTTTTGGGGAATCTCAAAAAAATTAAATTTCTCTCGAAATGGGTGGCCACAAGTATTCCAAGCCATTCTGTGAAGTTTTGAAATTTTTCATTTTTTTATTTTTGTTCAACACCTAAAAAAAATTAAATTTCGCTCAAAGCGGGTGGCCACAGGTATTCTAAGCCATTCTATGAAGTTTTGAAATTAAATTTTACGTTGGATTCGTAACGTTACGTACGCCCGCACACAAATTCCAGTCAAATTAATGCAAATGGCCAAGCACTGGAACGGGTCTTCAGCATTCAACCACCATCGCTCTCGATATTTGCTCTCAATATTTGTGAGTATGCATCGTTTCTCATAATATCCCAAATGCTTATGGAGAAAAGTAAACCAAGCACATCACATTACCAAAGCCAATATAGGAGATCCCAAAATACCACGTCACATTACAAGAGCCAACATAAAAAATGGCAAAAGTACACCACAAGTGCCATAACTTGTGTACGGCGATCACTTTGGTACCATAACTTTTTTTCGGATCACTTTGGTGCCAAGTCGGAGGAAAAGAGATCACTTTGGTGCCAATTTGGCCGGAAATCCGACGTGACATTTTTTATTCATTTTTTACGCCGACGTGGCTCGCCGGAGGCTGAGTCAGCGTGTACAGTCAGCATTTTTTATTTTAAATAATTTTTTTAGCGTGTACAGTCAGCATTTTTAATTTTAAATATTTTTTTCCTTTTTTTTTCTTTCCTTTTTCTTTTCTTTTCTTTTTTTTTCTTTTCTCCCCTCGCCGGCCGGCCACCGGCGAAGCCCGGGAAGGGCTGGGCGAGGGCGGCCTTGCCCATGGCCGGCGAGGGCGGCCGACCCTCGCCGCCGACAGGCGAGGCAGCCTCGCCGGCCCAGCGAGGCCGCCCTCGCCGGCGTCGGGCGAGGGAAGCCCTCACTTGGGCGGGCGAGGCGAGGTCGCCCACGCCCGACTCAGCGAGGGCGAGGGTCGCCCACGCCCGACTCAGCGAGGGCGACCTCGCCCGCCCGTGCGAAGGCTTCCCTCTCCCGACGCCGGCGAGGGTCGCCCTCGCCTCGCCCGACGCCGGCAAGGGTCGCCCTCGCTAGATCTCGGGCGAGGGCGACCTCGCCCACCTGTGCGAGGGCTACCCTCGCTCGACGCCGGCGAGGATTGCCTCGCCGGATCCGGCGAGGGCGACCTCGCCGGCGTCGGCGAGGGAAGCCCTCGCCCGGGCGGGCGAGGGCCGGCCTCGCCAGATCCGGCGAGGGCGACCCTCGCCTGGGCCGGCGAGGGCCGGCCTCGCCTGTCGCCGGCGAGGGTCGCCGCCCCTCGCCGGCCATGGGCAAGGCCGCCCTCGCCCAGCCCTTCCCGGGCTTCGCCGGTGGCCGGCCGGCCACCGGCAACCGGCCGGCGAGGGGAGAAAAGAAAAAAAAGAAAAGAAAAGAAAAAGGAAAGAAAAAAAAGGCAAAAAAATATATAAAATTAAAAATGCTGACTGTACACGCTAAAAAAATTATTTAAAATAAAAAATGCTGACTGTACACGCTGACTCAACCTCCGGCGAGCCACGTCGGAGTAAAAAATGAATAAAAAATGCCACGTCGGATTTCCGGCCAAATTGGCACCAAAGTGATCTCTTTTCCTCCGACTTGACACTAAAGTGATCCGAAAAAAAGTTATGGCACCAAAGTGATCGCCGTACACAAGTTATGGCACTTGTGGTGTACTTTTGCCCATAAAAAATCCTCAAATACAAAATAATGGAAATACATTAGAAAAGTCGGAAACACATTTTCATGGAATCTCTGCCATATTATTATCAATTGCCAATTGATTGGCAATTCTTTTCTTAAGCATGTTGATCTCGATATCCTCCTCAGTCGATGTATCGTCGATAACCTCATCTTGTGCACTTCCAAACGGGTACTCTGAATCACCATATTGGGAAAAGTTCTTATCCATCTTGTCTTGATCACGGATGTAATTATGAATAGCACAACATGCAATTACAATACATGACTGCTTTTGAATTGAAAATGAAGGCATGTGTCTCAAAATGAAAAAAAACGATTCTTTAACACCGCAAATGATCTCTCAATAACATTCCTTAGTGAAGAATGCCTATGGTTGAATAATTCTCTTGCTGTTGTTCCTGCCTCACTCTACCCCTAAAATCATTAATATGATACCGTTCCCCTTTGAAAGGAGTCAAAAATCCCGGAGCTGCAGCATAACCAAAATCTACCACGTAGTATTTGCCTATCACAAGGTATTCATATATTGATTATGATTCGCAAATGCAATACAGTTATAAAGAAAATTATCCCATGAAAAACAAGTAAATACCTGGTGGAGGTCGAGGAAATTGTAAGCGATGTGTCTCGAGTGCTGCCGAGAGCACTCGACAATCGTTGGCAGAGCCTTCCCAACCAGCATACACAAATGTAAATTTCATATCAAATGAACAAACACACATCACATTCTGAGTGGTAATTCCTTTCCTGCCTCTAAATGGGATCTGTTTCGACACTAGTACAGAAGCATGAATGTGAGTGCCATCAATAGCGCCTATGCAGCCCTGTCATTTCAGCAAAGACTAGCATTATACAAGATTATCAACAAAATGTAAATGACGGTGTAAAGGAATGTATGAAAATCCTACCTTGAAGTAAGGATTATATTTAGGATTGATAAGAATTTCTTCTGGGACAACATCAAATGAAGGTGGTACGATAATTTCTCTTGCCAGATTCAGAACTGCTTGCAACACTTTAGCAAAGTACTTGCTTATAATTTGTCCCGAATGTTGGAATCTCTCACATAAATCTCTATTCGAGTTCTTGCGAGAAATCATAGATAAAAATATCCCAACTTGTTCGTCTACCCTAATATATCGACTATCTACCAACCAACCCCTTGCCTTCATTAAATCACAAAGGTTGAGAAAAACATGCCTCTCCATTCGAAAAGCTTCATATACCCTATCTGAATGTCCATAAAGAATCTCTCTTATTCATTTAGGCCCTGACAATTTACTGTCCCTAATAGGTTCTCTCGTGTGCATAGACATGTTCAACGAAACAGTACCCATCCATGCTTTCAGTAAATTAAGTTCAAAATCATCGAATACCTGTTCAATTGGTTCAACTGATGCTATTGGACCATTATTGCTGCTACTTTCACCCCCCTCCATATTACCTATGCCCTCGCACGAAGAACACAAACACAACAAATATATCAGGAATCAACAATAGCCACAACGTCATCATAGTTCCATAATTAACAATAGCCACGTCATCATAGTTGCATAATTAAAAACAAACCAAAGTCATCATAGTTCCATAAATAAAAACAAACCAAAGTATCTCAAGGACACAAGTCATTAAGTGAAAATAAAGCAAACATGAAAAAGTCATCGTAGTTCTCAACATCTATTCAAAGAGATTCAAGAAGACCGCCTCTCCTTTCAGGTAAAGATAGGACGAAACCCCCTCTCTCCAGTTGGTATTAAGGAATGCTTGGTTCATAGCTTTGTTGTAAAGATTCTGCTCTAAGTCAGGCATGTCATTTAAGATGGCAACCACGGCTCCCATGGAGTAGGGGTTCTCGGGTGGGGGGGCATGTGAGGTGACAGAGCCACTTGTTGATTGACCCGCCTTGGACTTGATCATATCTTGAATGGCTTTGCAGGTGACAGCAATATCATATATGCTACTCTTTCTCCTCCTCTTGGAATTTGGAGTCCTATCCAACTTGTGATTCTCACGAACTTGCGTGGCACTCACGTCAGGTGTGAAGACTCCATCACTAAGTTCGTTTGGATCACCTACCAAAGCACCACCACCATTGTCACCATCACTACCGTTGTCTTCCCCCTCCGACACTACCAAGTATTCTGCATTTCCTACTGCGTAATCCCCAGTAGCATATGTATCGCCAAACACGATACACAGATCGGGATATTGAGGAAACCCATCCTTTCAGAATTTAGCCCATTCGATGTTATCCAACAATTTCAAAAATAGTGACATACGTCAGCAACATAATCGAAACATACATCCACAATAAGAACAAAATAACCCAAGTAAACTGATACCTTGATGTGATTATCCCATATACTTGGATCCTCCACAATAACCGTTTTGTTAACATGATCCCATCCAAATCCAGATTGTGAAAGAAGCTTCTTATAACTCCCATACTGTCTCCTCAATTTGTTTGTCCTGTTCTTCAACTGAACTACACTAAACTGGAGTGTTGTTTGTTTATTGAACTCGGTAACTATGTTATTCCACCCTACTTTGTTGTAGGTAGTAGTGGTGCGATTTCCTCTTTTTACCTCTTCTACCATTAAGCTTACAAGCAAATTGGTTAAAGGCTCAGTCCACTTTGCCACAAATGCCTCTTTTTGAGATGCCATTTACCCTTAACTGGTTGAACATCAAATGAAGCATATCATATGGTGTACCAATTCAAATGCAAAAGATTTGATGTAAAGAGCCATATCATCTACAATTTGAGAGGTTCGATGTACATGTGCTTTAATGTTGAGTGTTCTGATAGATAATTATCGGTAACTTTATTGTTTGAGAAATTCAGAAGAACTCAACATAAGTGCAAATGATGTAGGAGTATACTGATATATTCAGGCAAAACTTCGTAAATGGAAAACGAAAAGGAAAGTAAAAAGCCAGGCTTTATTTACTAAGAAGACCTGAGCAGCTAGAGTGTGGAGAAAAGTCCAGGTGGCCCTCCCGAGCTCTCCTTTACTTACAGGTGCAGCAGCTTGTACCTGAAAAAAATATTTAGTTAGAGTTTCAAACATGCAACTAATCTCGACGAACTCAAAACTGAAAGTACAGGACCGGAACAGAATGATAGGAAACCAGAAAACCAAACAGTGACCACTGTCAGTGGTTTTCCACAAGAGCAACATGATTAGCATCATAATGATTGCCAGTAATGTCCAAAATGGGGGAAGAAATAAAAATATTTGCACAAAGAAACCGGATAGTATATGAAAAGGGATAAGTATATAGCTCATTAATAACAATAATCACCGGAAAGAATGATCTTTAGACTTAGGGCCTATTTGTTTATGTTTTTTTAAAAGTAAGTAGCAACTTTTTATTTTCAAGCAAAAACATAAATACTATACAAATTTTAAAGAAATTATAAATAATTATAAATAAATGTATGTGTCAGCATTTGTATATTGCAAAAGTTTCAAGGAGCCAAGATAAAGTCAAACTGTGTCCGCCGTAAGATTTAGATTAAGCAAATGGTAAAAAATATAAGCCTATCTAACCACGCCCTTAAATAACTAGATGGCTCTCTAAAATACTGAAGATACGTATAAAATCTCTCTGGGTGAAAATATAGGCAATAGCCAAATTAAAGGGTCAAAGCTATCAGTTTTTGTATCTGATCAAGAAATGAAGTTTGTTTTTTTCCTCTCCCCTGTTGTGCTTAATTATAGTATGAAGCTACAGTTGCACTATCGCAGAAAAGTATAAGAGAGAAAATGGTATAGTACTAGTCATCAATCATATTTCAGCATTCTTGAAATTCAATAAGGTTCACATGCCATAAGAACAGCACCATATGAAAGTTACAGCGGCAAATAGAGTTCTGCAATGGCAGCTAGTAATAACTTCTGCACATAAAGCCAACTTTTTCTTCTTGTTTATATTTTCTATAAGATAAGTAAAACGGAATCCACCGGTAAAAAACTTGGATGTCCTTGTAAACGACGAAGCATAGACACTAAGTTGCTACTAGTGCAGCAACTGCAACAAAGGGGATAAACAGCAAAACTAACTGTTGAAAATCACACCAAATTTCAAAGGAAAACCAGCATTTAGGATTTGCAACTGTCATCTGATCCATCCATGGGGCAAGACAGTTCAGAGAATTGCAACTAAATAATTGCAATTAGGCCCTATGTGTCTATTTATCCAATATCATGTCAGATATCCCTCATGTTGTAGTTTAGTTGCCTGTTTCATGCATGCAAGCAGCAAAACAATAAGCTCCCGTGAGTGTTTGTGATTATCACCAAACTGCCTCTGCCGCTGAACATGATCTGGGGGAGGCCGAGCGGCCTCGCCATGGCCGAAGGAAGAGATAACTCTAAAATATTGAATTTTTCATACAAAGTTCACTTCGATCGCCTTGACTTGCGAACGCCCAACAGATCATGTTACACTCTAAAATCCCACGACAACAATTCAATCAACTGAAAAAACAGGGGACACATACAAAGCAATCACGACAGCATCAGCCCCCGAATCAAACACTAAAAACAACCGAATTTTCCCCAAACTTACCGAGGGAAAGCAACGGACGCCGAGACTCTTGGGAGGAGGGGTGATCTCGACAACCTTGTAGGGGTGGCGACTATCTCTTTCACGATCTTTCTTCCTACATGAGATATGAAGGCCCTGCGCGCGAGCAAAAACCCACCACGTAAAAAAGCCGGCGACTTTTCGAGACGTCAACCGCGTTCGCACACACCCATTCCGTAAAAATTAAGGATTTCGAAATTCAACGAACAAACAAAAAAGGGGGAAAAAACCTCCATGGAAATGGCAAAATGCTGGCGGTCGACCTCGCCGTTGCCCAGATCTGGGCGACGGCGAGGTCGACCGGCGGCCATGGCGAGGCCACTCGGCCTCCCCCAGATCTGGGGGAGGCCGAGCGGCCTCGCCCAGGTCTGGCGGTCGACCTCGCCGTCGCCCAAATCTGGGCAACGGCGAAGTCGACCGGCGGCCATGGCAAGGCCGAAGCTGACCCCCTCGATCACGGTGACTTCCAAATCTAGAAAAGAAAGAGATGAGAGGAGATCCAGCGCAGGATCGGAGCTTACGTGGAGCAGAAGCGAGCGAGCGAGCGGCCCTAGCTTCCTCTCGGCCGGAGCGAGCGAGCAAGGGGCCCTGGCTTCCTCTCAACGGCGACAGAGAGAGAGTACAGAGAGAGACGGGCTTCCAGATTAGAGAGATGAGAGGAGACGAGTTCTGACTTTTGTTCAAGAAATCAAAAACCAACTTTTTTTTTGTTCTGATTTCTGGTTCAGAATCGGTTCTGGAACAAAAACTTGTCCCAGAAATAGAAAAATGAAATTGCGTTAACAAACGGGTTTCTGGTCCAAAACTGATTCTAGGAACAAAAAACCAGTTCTGGACAGAACCAGAATGGTTATCATGCGGTACCTAAAGTTCCCTGTACCATGCACGAGGCAACCGTATCAGCAGCAGCAAAATCTGAAGAAAACGAGTTCTGCGAAGAAGAAAACACGTCTGCAAAATTTGACCCACCCTCGCTCCACCTGAGTGGGCTCCACTCCCCCGACCAGTCTTCTTCCTTCTTACATCTCAGTCCCAACCTCCTGCCGCAATAATAGCTTCATCGTACTCCACCTCCTTATCGCTCTCTCTCTCTTCTTCTTCTTCTTCTTCTTCATCGTCACTCGTTCGGAAGAGCAGTCGATCTCGCGACCCGAACCGTACTTGTGCGCTCTTTTGGAGAAATGGTCGGCGCTCCCGAGTGGGATCTGAGCTCTTTCAAGAGGCAGTCGTCACCATCGCAGGCGTCCCGGGATCGCGGCTCGACCTGCGGGCTCCGCGCGATGAGGTTCAGGCTTGGTGCGATGCGGTTGAACAGGATCTTAGCTTCGGCTCTGCTGGTGCTCACCCTCATCGCGATGATCTTAGTGTTCTACCCTCGCGACGGGGAACGGCGAGCTTCCGACCAGGTCCTCGGGTTCGCGGAAGCTAGGGTTTTGGAAGGGAGGGCAGAGGCACTGAATGGCAATGCCACGCCACTGGTCTCAGGTAATATTCGAGGTTGTCTGTGCGTGGATGATGTGCATTCCCACTATATGGTTGCAGTCGCTTTGGATCGACCTCTTTATGTTCCCCTTGTCTTGGACTCCTTGAAACTTTTTGATCTGCTAAGGATACCGAGTTCGCATGATTTGAGATTAATAGCTAGCGCTCCATCATTCAGATTAGTTGCCGATGCTTGGTCCTACCTAATGAAGAGAGAATCTCGACAATTGCATTGCTGCCTCTTTGAATATTACTTTAAATGATTCTACCGAGACTTTAAGGCTGCGAATGATAACCATTCTGTTTATCTGTTTTTCTATTTTTCTGTTCCTAGGAATAGGTTTGGAACAGAAATCCGTTTGGCAAGGTAATTTCATTTTTCTATTTCTGGAATAAATTTTGATTTAAGAAATAAGTTTGAAATAGAAATGAGAAGTAAAAATTTTCTACTTTTTTATTTCTGGAATAAAAATGAGAAATAAAAATTCTTTTCATTACTCGCCCTCGCTACTAGCCAGTCGCCCACTCACTGGCCACCTGCTATCCACCACCTGCCGCTGTTCGCTGGCCACCATCTCTAGCCGTGGGCTGCCACCCGCCTCCCATCGCTCGCCCGACGTCTGCTGCCTCCCGCTGCCCGCCTATGGTTCGCCGCCTGCCATCCGCCGCCTCCCGCTGTTCATTGTCTATCCTCCTCCCGCCGCCTCCCGCCATGGGCTGCTGCCTCCCATTGTCCGTTGTCCGCCCTCCTCCCATCGCCGGCCGCTGGCCGCCTCCCGCCGCCCGTCATGGGCCATTGCTTGCCGTCCGCTGCCTCCCGCTGTCCGCCATCTGTCCTCCTCCCTCCGTCCGCCGTCTGCCCTCCTCCCGCCGCTGCCCGACGCCGGCCGCCTCCTGCCGCCACCGCCTCCCCCTGCAGTCCACCACCTGCCATCCCCTCGCCCGCTGCTCAGGAGGGAGAAATTTTATGCCGTTATCAAACAAATTTTTATTTCGGGAACAAAAAATTTGTATCGTTATCAAATGCATATTTTTACTTAGAAACTCATCTATGGTACGCATATTCTGGCCAAAAATTAATTTCTGAAACATAATGGTTGTCATTTGCGCCCTAATTATCCTGTCACGATTGCCCTGCCCCCCTTCGATGCATACATTGTGACCTAGAGCTAGTATCTCGTGCGTTTAATTGCACAAGTAATTTTGTTGCATAATGCCAGTTGGGCCTTTGAGTTGTACATTTATTCCTGCTCTGTACTTCTCAAAGTTTCATGATTAGTAACATGATACTGTGTTCGGTCTCAGGGTTTTGAAGCCGTCTCTCGTGAGTCCACAAAGATGTTTAAGTGGCAGCACAGCGTTGGAGAGTGAAACAAAATTATCCTTTGAGATGCTTGTTGCTCTCACCTGGCAACTTTTGTCAACTAGATCTCAAAACATTTACAATTCTAAAGTTTTTCATTTTTTTTTCTCTTTGCTGGGCTAGACCATGCGAAAGTTGCTTATGAGCAATCACTCATCCCTTAGCCTCTTATCTTGCTGCTGCTGCTGCCTTTGTTGTTTCATTATCTTGGAAAATTTTAATCGCCTTCTCTTATGCTTTCATTTGATATGTTCATATGACACCGACAGTTCCTCTCCGCCAATGCACTTGCCTAAGAATGATTTGCTCGGCGGGCTTCTTGCTGTTGAGTTCGATAAGCAATCGTGCTTAAGCAGGTTCCAGTCAGCCATCTATCGGAAGATTTCACCCCATAAGCCTTCTTCATATCTCATTTCCAGGCTCAGAGAGTATGAAAAGCTTCATAAGCACTGCGGTCCCTACACTCAGTCCTATAATGAGACATTGGCGAACATCAATTCTGGCAAAGCTATTGGTTCTATGGATTGCAAATACATAGTCTGGATACCTTTCAGTGGCTTGGGAAACAGAATATTGACCCTGGCTTCAGCATTTCTTTATGCTCTCCTAACCAACCGTGTCCTGCTTGTTAACCGAGGAAAAAACATGGCGGATCTCTTCTGCGAGCCATTTCCAGAGAAATCTTGGTTACTTCCTACTGATTTCTCCCTATTTAATCAGTTCCAAAGCTTTGACCAGAATTCTCCCAATTGTCATGGAAACATGCTGAAAAATAACATCATAAACACATCTACCAATGCACTACCAGCCTATCTATATCTCCACTTGGCCCATGACTATGATGACCAGGACAAGCTTTTCTTCTGCGATGAAGAACAAACTGTTCTTGCAAAGGTTCCTTGGTTGGTTTTAAAGACGGAAAATTATTTCGTCCCCTCCGTGTTCTTGATGCCATCCTTTGGTGAAGAACTGAGCAAATTATTTCCTGATAAAGAAACTGTTTTTCACCACTTGGGTAGGTATCTCTTTCATCCCACTAATCGGGTGTGGGGACTGATTACTGTTAAGGAAAATTCCCAATAGATTTTGAAGTTGACAAAACTGTCCATGAGTGTTTTGTAAGTATGATAAATGCTTTGAAGTATTTTGATTCAGGAAGTTATTTTTGGAAGAAAAGCATATGTCAATCTTGATCTAGTTCGTGTTCAGATTGTGAAAGAACTTCAAGCAAAAGAGATTCAGACTCAGAACGAGAAAGTTCAAACTCAGAATGAGAAGTTCAGACTTTACCGAAGACCCACACTAATCTAAGTTCTGAAACAGATGCAGACGCAGAAGTTATGCAGACGCAGAAGCAAAACTCATTCAGAACGAAATATACCAGCTAATGATCTGGTATGGATTTCACAGAAGGAAAGTTTTGATTGTTTCAATCTAAGGCTATAATTGATTGACAATCAAATACTATGACAAGTATGCATTACAACGGATAAAGCTCTACTTATGGAAACCAAGATTCTGATTGTATGGGCGACCAGAATTAGCGGGATTCAGATTTTATCAACCAACGGCTACTCAATCCATTTTATACAAATCTGTCCAAAGGTGAATATTGGAAGATGATCCTCTGAAGACTGTCCAACGGCTAGTTTGGAAGTTATAAAAGGAGATCAACGAGGAGCAGAAGGTAGAGAACGAAATCAAGAATCAACAAGTCCAAAGTATGAGCATACTCCGATTCAATCTCTTGTCTTTCGTGAGCTTAAACGTGTAATCATTTGAGAGGTGTAGACAGTGTTATAAGTGTGTGCTTAGGTGTGAGATAGTGTGATCTATCGGCTTGGTATAAGCAGCACTAGCTTCGGGGAGAAGTGCTTGGGTTTAAGCGGCACAACTTGCTGTAACTTTTCATAGATTTGATTAGTGGAATCTAGCCAGTAGGCTGTCAGCGTGGGAAAGTGGACGTAGGCTTGATCTAAGCCGAACCACTATAATTGTTTGTGTGCAGTTTTCTCCATCTCTAATCTCTTATTATATTATTTATACTGCTCACAAGAACATTTGTCACAAAGTCTGATCAGAATCTGCTTGTTGTTCAGACTTTGTTCTTGATCTTTTACTTCCGCTTTAAATTGGTAAAGAATTTATTTAGATCACCTATTCACCCCCCCTCTAGATGATCCTTGCTAGCTACATCAATTACTAGGTACTACCAAGCTTATTTAGTGAAGGCAGATGAGAAGATCGGGATCCAGGTAAGAGTTTTCGATGTGGGAAATGATCCATTCCCACACGTAATGGACCGAATATTAGCCTGCACACTGAAGGAGAAATTGGTGCCTGAAGTAGATGAGAAAGGATCCATTGGCTCTCCTCCAGAAAACCAGAAGCTAAAAGCTGTTCTTATGACATCTCTAAGTTCCGGATACTCTGAAAAATTAAAAAACATGTATTGGGAGTACCCGACTGTCAATGGGGACTTCGTTGGGGTTTATCAACCGAGCCATGAAGAATACCAGCAGACAGAAAGGCAATTACACAACCAGAAAGCATGGGCTGAAATGTATCTCCTTAGCATGTCTGATGTATTAGTCACCAGTTCGTGGTCAACATTTGGGTATGTAGCTCAGGGCCTCGGGGGTTTGAAGCCTTGGATCCTTTCCAAGCCAGAAAAAGGAATCGCTCCCGACCCACCCTGTCGTAGAGCCATGTCGATGGAACCCTGCTTTCACGATCCTCCTTTCTATGACTGCAAGGCTAAGACGGGAATCGACACGGGTGCATTGGTGCCTTATGTAAGACACTGCGAGGACATGAGCCGGGGCCTTAAGGTGGTCAGTGGTCGTAATGAGTTATAGTTTTATGATGAGCTTAAGTTTTTAGTTTTTATCTTTTTCAATTTCATTTTTTGAATGCGACTTTAGCTTCAGGTAGAAATTATGGTGGTAGTAATTTGATTTATTGCAGTGTTCTCACGAGGGTTGTGCATAATTTTGACATACATTATTGTCGATGTAGAACGGCAGAGTATTGGAGAATTTTGAAGTACAAGAAGGATTGGAAATTTCAGGCTAATGAGTTGAAGTATGCTTTATTATTCAAGAATGTTATCAATTGCTATTATCGTTTTATTTATATGCTTAGTTGTAACAAAATGAATGACGCAACGGAACGACGATTTCTTCTAACAAATGAATGATGTAAAGGAGTGAAAAAAACGAAATGAAATTGGAATCTCCAAATGCCCATGTAATGACTGCCCAGGTTGATGAATTATATTCAGAAATTTGTGCAACGTAATAGTTTGCTTCTCGCAATACCCCATTCATTATCTTTTGGGTGAATGTTTAGCGATTTGTAATCCCTTTAGTTGCTTGATTATACTGCAAAATGGGAGAATAACCAAAATGTAGAGCAATCCTCTTAAAAGGACGAACTAAAAGCGGAGAAACAAATCGTTGTACTGCTCCATCGGCTACCTTCCTTCAGTAGCAAGCACACAATCTCTTGCTATCCTCTCTTTAATCCGAGCGCAGGAAGCAAAGCATAGGACAAAAGATACACTCCTTGAATTTTCAAATATTTACGCTGGGAAAAAGGGATAAAGATAAAGGGTGAGATGCACATCCTTTTCCTCGGGAACGCTAGGAACCCACGTCTTTCTTTGTCCCCCCTTTCAACCTGATTACTAAAATAGATGAGCAATTATATCCACATACTAAGCAAAACTCGAAACACTAGAAGGAGAGGAACATCTATCTTCCCCATTACCACTTAGAAACTCTTATGGCCGATGTCGGGTATATTAACCAAGGTCTGTAAAATCTACATATCGTGTATCACGGACTACAAATGTGCGCTCTAAACAAATTAGGCACGTTATCGAGTATGCAAATCTTTGCCGATAACTTAGCTACAGGAACTTGGAAATAAATGGGAAACATCACTAAACCATATATGGAGAATTGTTATCCACAAACGAGTCGCATGACTGAGACAAGTAACTAGAAGAGGAAACCACCACCACCACCAGTCCATCCTCCTAAGATCCTCTCAGATCCTCCTGATATAAATGTGGGGGACCTCATTGGCTAGAGCTTACCGGTAGATAGAAGAGAGGCAGAGAAGGAGCAATCTCTGCTTTCAATTCTTCCTCCCAAACATCCTTACTCATACGATAAGTGGCTCTCACTCAAGCTCACCAGCCATCATCACTCATACTTCCCCAATTCAGTTGTCACCTTCCTCCGCGCTCAATTTTGATTCGTCTCTGCATCAACATCTCCTACGATGAACAGCTTCAGCTTCCTTGCAACTCCCACCACCAACGCTCACAACTTTACCAACCCAACTACGTCCGCAGCCATGTCGGCAATGCTGCCGAGTGCCTCATCCACCTCTACTGCATCGTCCCGAGGCTGACCCTTCCACGATGACCTGCTCTTCCACTACGACGACTCGGAGCTCGTTGAGCACCTGAAGCTCTCAGAGATGACCCTCCGGAACGCCAAGGAGAATGGAGCGTTCAAAGGTGACAAGGCATGGCAGAAGAAGGTCCAGTCGCTGTTGCCAGCCGAGTGGATAAAAGTGAAGCACAGGAAGACCGGAGAGGACATGCTCCTCTCGAGGAGGGTGGTCGCGGTTTTCTTGATGATGGCCATGGCCGATTTCAGCGACCAGTATTTTGGGTTTCAGGTAACGGTTATCGTGTCATGGTACTCGGATCTGTTATTCGTTACAGTTGCTGTTGAGAAATATTACTACTATAAACAAATGAGCCAATCGGTTATTTCGAGTTTCTCTGTGTAAATTCTTACCACGTTCGAGTCTTCTTGTGGTGAGAAACTGACACTAGGGCGGAAAATATTTTCCGAGACTTTTTTAAATTTCAGCCGAACACCGGAAAATTGTGTCATATTTTAGGAAAATGGCTTTCTGGAAAACATTTTCCGGAAATGTAACATTTCCTGCGAAACGAACGGAGTCTTAATTATTGTAATTTTCCATTTCACGTTTTCTGTTAGTCGAAGGATATGCTTACCTAATGGGGGTCCGAATCTACCTCAAATGAAATTCCGCGTAAAACTTTAGAGGAGAAATTGATGGATGTGCCTATATATTTTGTAATAGGAGTGAGCGGTTCTAGATTCCGTTCAAGTTCCACCTGAAATCTAAACTTACTAGTTAGAACAAGTTTCTTATTTTTTTGCAATTAAACATCACCTTTTATGATCGCCACTGCTATAATTAGAGGTGAGTGGTTCCGTACAGGTTTCATAAAGAACCTGGAATATAACCGTGGGAACAAGTTCCTCATTTTTTGAAATCCAGAACCTACTCTGCATACTTTGGAACTAGGGGTGTGCAAAAAACCCGATACCCGCCCAACCCGCCCAGGACCGCCCGGAACCGGACCAGGACCGGTGGGTTCTAAGGGTTTCGGTCCGGTTCCCGGTTCCAATTTTTTGGAACCGGTGGGTACCGGTCCGGTTCCCGGTTCCGGATGTGGAACCGCCCACCCGCCCACCCGGACCGGACCGGTATAATATATATAATATAATATTTTTTAGTTTTTCGTTCGAGTTCTCGCATCTCGAAGAATTTCTGCGTCCGCTTCGAAAAATTTCAGCTTCGCATCCGCTTCGAAAATTTCTCCGTCTCGCGTCCGAATAATTTCGTAGCTCGAATAATTTCTGACATGTAACTTAGATTATGTGAGTCTTCAATAATGTATTTACTACAACTTGTAAAGTCGAAAAACTTCCTTCCGAGCTTCCAAAATATACGTACCTGGAATAAATTAGTTCAGAATAAGTATCAGATTTACAATAACATGGAAGGTTTTGTCAACTTCAAAATCAATAGGAGTTTTCCTCAATAGTCACTCACTGCGCTCGGTCCGGTCCGAACCCATTGGGTCGGTTGGTCTCGGGTTAAACCTGGTACAAAAAATGAAATAAAAAAATTATCGGTTGGTCTCGGGTTGACCCTGGACCGGACCGAACCCATTGGGTCGGTTCGGTCCTCGGTCCTAGGCTCAATAGGGTCGGTCCTCGGTCCCAAAAATTGAGGACCAACACTGTGCGGGTTGGTCCTAGGGTTAGGGGGTGGACCGGCCCAACCCGGACCATGCTCACCCCTATTTGGAACCTGAAACTTACCATGTTACAGGTTTCAGGTTAGTTCCAGGATCTACCCAGGTTCCACCTGCATTATTAATTGAACGATTGCAATGAATCATCACCTTTAATGGGGAAAAATTACCAAAAAAGTTATAAACCTATTGCAATTGTGCCAATTCAGTCCTAAACAATTTTATTAGCCAATTCAGTCCTAAACTTTTTGTAATTGTGCCAATTCAGTCCATTCGGCCACTTTTGGCCGGCCGGCACTGATGTGAACGTCGTCTGGTGTCTACTGTCCGGGTGACGCTGACGTGACAATTTTTTAATTTTTATTTTTAATTTTTTTCGATTTTTTTTTTACTTTTTTTTTCCTATCTTCTTCCACGATCACTGGTTCGGCGACCAGCCAGAGGCTGAGGCCGGCCTCGGGTGAGGTTGGCCCTCGCCATCATTGGGCGAGGTCTTGCTAGATTTGGGCAGCCTCACCGTCGATGGGCGAGGTCGAGCTCACCATGCCCACCGATGGCGAGGTCTCGCTAGATTTGGGCGGCCTCGCCGTTGATGGGCGAGGTCGAGCTCGCCCGGCCATGGCGAGGCTTGACCTCACCCAAAGACGACGAGGGTGGATCTGGCAAAACCTCGCCGTCGGTGGGCAAGGTCGAGCCTCACCATGGCCGGGCGAGCTCGACCTCGCCCATCGATGGTGAGGTCTCGCCAGATCTAGGTGAGGTCTCGCCAGATCTAGGCGAGGGTGGATCTGGCAAGACCTCGCCCACCGACGACGAAGTCTCGCCAGATCTGGCAAGACCTCGCCCACCGACGGCGACCTTTAACTCGCCCGCTGATCTGGGCAATCTCGCCGTCGCCGGGCGAGGTCGAGCTCACCCAGCGAAGGCGAAGCCGCCCAGATCTGGCGAGACCTTGCCGTCGTTAGGCAAGCTCGACCTCACCCAGCCATGTTGAGGCTCGACCTCGCCTGGCGACGGCGAGGCTTACCCTTGCCAGTGCCGGCAAGGGCCAGCCTTGCCGGCTTCAGCCTCTAGCCGGTCGCCGGACTGGCGACCAGGGAAGAAGATAGGAAAAAAAAAAAGAAAGAGAGAAAAAAAAAGTAAAAAATAAGGTCCGGCGACCGGGGAAGAAGATAGGAAAAAAAAAAGAAAGAGAGAAAAAAAGTAAAAAATATAAAAAAAAAATTCAAATTTTTTTTAAAAATTGCCACATTAGCGTCGCCCGGTGTCCACGTCAGTGCCGGCCGGCCAAAAGTGGCCTGATGGACTGAATTGGCACAATTGCAAAAGATTTAGGACTGAACTGGCAAGAAAAAAAGGTTTAGGATTGAATTGACACAATTGTAATAGGTTTAGGATTTTTTTGATAATTTTCCCCCTTTAATGGCCACTAACCACAACTTATATTTAGACACACGAATAATATGAACAATTAACAAAGTAAAAGTCTCATTCATAAAATGGAAGTTCAGACTAGTGGTTCCATATTATACACTTTTCATTTGGACGTCATATAATATCGCAGGATTGCGTAAAGACATAGACAAAGAAAAACACAGAAACTTGTTTCAGGTTCCAGATTCCACCTACATAAAACTTGGAACTTACTCGTAGAAACATATTCACGAAACTTTGAAACCTGGAACCTACTCTTCATACCCTGTAACCAATAGGTTCTCACTGGTCTGGAACCAATAGGTTCTCACCGATCCGATTCTTAGGTTCCAGATTCTACCCTGGAACCATACTAACCCATAGATACAATTCACTGGCCACAACTTATATTCAAAGTAAAAGTCTCAGTCATAAAATGAAAACTCAAATTAGTACGTCATGAAATACCGCAAGATTGCATGAAGACACAGACCAAGTAAAATACAAAAATTAATTTCAAGTACTAAGTTTCGGGTTATAGGGAACCTACTCGTTAAAATAGGCTCCCCAAATTTTTGGGATCTGTAGCTTACCCTGCATACCTTAGAACTTGGAACCGGACAGGTTCTTATCGATCCGATTCTCAGGTTCCAACCTGTCCGATTCCTATGGTTTCATGATTACTATCCCGAAACCATGTTCACCCCCATTTTGTGGCACGGTCCGCTGACTTATCAAGTGTCCAAAAAATTGCGTAACGTTTATTTATTTTTATTTTTTTTGGTCGAAGTGTAACGTTGATTTAGCGTACCAAATTATTATATCGGTGAATCTTATTCGACCCTCCCCAAAAAAGAAATAATAATCTTATTGCAATCATTAAAGTTCCCCAGATTACGCCAGGTTAGCAACAGCAGCAAAACCTGAAGAAAACACGTCCCGCAAAATTTGACCACCAATCACACTCCCTCGGTCGCTCCACCTGAGTGGGGCCCGCTCCCCCGACCAGTGTCCTTTCTTCTTCCTCACCTCAGTCCCAACCTCCTCCGCAATAATCGCTTCCTCGTACTCCACTTCCCCATCTCCCTCTCCCTCTCCCTCTCCCTCTCCCTCTTCGTCGTCGTCGTCGTCGTCGCTCGCTCGATCGGAAGAGCAGTCGATCTCGCGATCCCGAAGCGTCCGCCCGCGTCAGCGACGACGAGGAGGCTCTCTTCTGGAGAAATATGGCCGGCGCTCCCGCATGGATCTGAGCTCTTTCAGGAGGCGGTCGTCGCTGTCGCCGCCGCCGCCGGCGTCCCCGGATCGCGGCTCGGCCCGCGGGCTCCTCCCGGCTCCCGCCAGGGGGTTCGGGCTCGGTGCGATGCGGCTGAACAGGATCTTGGGTTCGGCTCTGCTGGTGCTCCCCCTCATCGCCACGATCTCGGTGTTCTACCCTCGCGACGGGGAGCGGCGAGCTTCCGATCGCGTCCTCGGGTTCGCGGAAGCTAGGGTTCTGGAAGGGAGGGCGCTGGACGGCAATGCCACGCCACTGGTCGCAGGTAAAATCCGAGGTTGTCTGGGAGTGGACGATGTGCGTTCCCACTATATGCTTTGCAGTCGCTCTTCATCGACCTCTTCTTATGTTCCCCCTGTCTTGTACTCCCTGAAACTTTTTGATCTGCTAAGGATACCGAGTTCACATGATTTGAGGTTGATAGCTAGCGCTTGGGAGATGGAAAAACTCCATAACCTGCCCTCCATCGTTCAGATTAGTCGCCGGTGGATGGTCCTACTTAAATGAAGAGAGAATGTCGACAATTGTATTGCTGCCTCTGTGATTATTACTATATAAAGATCATTCATTTGAGCTTGTTGAAGATCGACTTAACTTTAAATGGTTATACCGAGACTTTAATTATCCTGTCACGATTGATCGTTTCCCCCTTCGATGCATACATGAATGACCTAGAGCTAGTGTCTCGTGCGTTTGATTGCACAAGTAATTTTGTTACATAATGGCAGTTGGGCCTTTGAGTTGTACATTTATTCCTGCTCTGTATTTCTCAAAATTTCATTATGAGTAACATGATAGTGTGTTCGGTCTCGGGGTTTTGAAGTTGTCTCTTGTGAGTCCGCAAAGATGTTTTAATTGGCAGCACGACGTTGGAGAGTGAAACAAAATTATCATCTGAGATGCTTGTAATTATATAGGGATAATTTAAATTTGCATGATCTTTGCTCTCCTTTGGCAACTTTTGTCAACTAGATCTCAAACATTTACTATTGTTCCTTTTTTTCTCTTTGCTGAGTTGCTTATGAGCAATCACTCATCCCTTAGCCTCTTATCTTGCTGCTGCCGCTGCTGCCTTTGTTGTTTCATTATCTTGGAAAATTTTAATATCATTATCTTGGAAAATTTTAATATCATTATCTTGGGAAATTTTAATTGCCTTCTCGTATGCTTCCATTTGATATGTTCAGATGACACTGACAGTTCCTCTCCGCCAGTGGACTTGCCTAAGAATGATTTGCTCGGCGGGCTTCTTGCTGCTGAGTTCGATAAGCAATCGTGCTTAAGCAGGTTCCAGTCAGCCATCTATCGGAGGATTTCACCCCATAAGCCTTCGTCATATCTCATTTCCAGGCTCAGAGAGTATGAAAAGCTTCATAAGCGCTGCGGTCCCTCCACTCAGTCCTATAATGAGACGTTGGCAAACATCAATTCTGGCAAAGCTATTGGATCTACGGATTGTAAATACATTGTCTGGATATCTTTCAGTGGCTTGGGAAACAGAATATTGACCCTGGCTTCAGCGTTTCTTTATGCTCTCCTGACCAATCGTGTCCTGCTTGTTGACCGAGGAAAAGACATGGCGGATCTCTTCTGTGAACCATTTCCAGAGAAATCTTGGTTACTTCCTACTGATTTCCCCTTAGTTAATCAGTTCCAAAGCTTTGACGGGAAGTCTCCCAATTGTCATGGAAACATGCTGAAAAATAACATCATAAACACATCTACCGATGCAATACCAGCCTATCTATATCTCCACTTGGCCCATGACTATGGTGACCATGACAAGCTTTTCTTCTGCGATGAAGAACAAACTGTTCTTGCAAAGGTTCCTTGGTTGGTTTTAAAGACGGACAATTATTTCGTCCCCTCCCTGTTCTTGATGCCATCCTTTGATGAAGAACTGAGCAAATTATTTCCCGATAAAGAAACTGTTTTTCACCACTTGGGTAGGTATCTCTTTCATCCCACTAATCGGGTGTGGGGACTGATTGCTAGGTACTACCAGGCTTACTTAGCAAAGGCAGATGAGAAGATTGGGATCCAGGTAAGAGTTTTCGATGTGGGAAATGGTCCATTCCCACACGTAATGGACCAAATATTAGCCTGCACACTGAAGGAGAAACTGCTGCCTGAAGTAGATAAGAAAGGATCCATTAGCTCTCCTCCAGAAAACCAGAAGCTAAAAGCCGTTCTTATGACATCTTTAAGTTCTGGATACTCTGAAATATTAAAAAACATGTATTGGGAATACCCGACTGTCAATGGGGACTTCGTTGGGGTTTATCAACCGAGCCATGAAGAATACCAGCAGACAGAAAGGCAATTACACAACCAGAAAGCATGGGCTGAAATGTATCTCCTTAGCATGTCTGACGTGTTAATCACCAGTTCATGGTCAACATTTGGGTACGTAGCTCAGGGCCTCGGGGGTTTAAAGCCTTGGATCCTTTACAAGCCAGAAAACAGAACCACTCCCGACCCACCTTGTCGTAGAGCCATGTCGATGGAACCCTGCTTTCACGCTCCTCCTTTCTATGACTGCAAGGCTAAGACAGGAATCGACACGGGTGCATTGGTGCCTTATGTAAGACACTGCGAGGACATGAGCTGGGGGCTTAAGGTGGTCAGTGGTCGCGATGAGTTATAGTTTTATGATGAGCTTAAGTTTTTAGTTCTTCTCCTTTTCAATTTCATTTTTTGAATGTGACTTTAGCTTAAGGTAGAAATTATGGTGTTAGTAATTTGATTTATTGCAGAGTTCTCACGAGAGTTGTGCATAATTTTGACATACATTATTGTCGATGTAGAACGGCAGAGTATTGGAGAATTTTGAAGTGCAAGAAGGATTGGCAATTTCAGGCTAATGAGTCGAAGCATGCTTTATTATTCAAGAATGTTATCAGTTGCAATTATCGTTTCATTTCCATGCTTAGTAGTAACAAAATGAATGACGCAACGGAACGACGATTTCTTCTAACAAATGAATGATGTCATGGAGTGAAAAAAACGAAATGAAATTGGAATCTCCAAATGCCCGTGTAGTGACTGCCCAGGTTGATGAATTATGTTCAGAAATTTGTGCAGTGTAATGGTTTGCTTCTCCCAATACCCCCATTCATTATCTTTTAGGTGAATGTTTAGCGATCTGTAATCCCTTTAGTCGCTTGATTATCCTGCAAAATGGGAGAATAACCAAAATGTAGAGCAATCCTCGTAAAAGGACGAGCTAAAAGCGGAGAAGCTAATCATTATATTGCTCCATGGGCTACCTTCCTTCAGTAGCAAGCACACAATCTCATGCTATCCTCTCTTTAATCCGAGCGCAGGAAGCAAAGCATAGGACAAAAGATACACTCTTTGAATTTTCAAATACTTACGCTGGGAAAAAGGGATAAAGATGAAGGGCGAGATGCACATCCTTTTCCTTGGGAACGCTAGGAACCCATGTCTTTCTTTGTCCCCCCTTTCGACCTGATTCCTAACATAGATAAGCAATTATATCCACATAATAAGAAAACTCGAAACACTAGAAGGAGAGGAACACCTATCTTCCCCTTCTTCACTTGAAACTTTTATGGGCAATCTCAGGTATATTAATTAAGGTCTGTAAAATTTGTATATCGAGTGTCGCGGACTATAAATGTTCGCTTTAAACAAACAAGGCACGTTACCGAGTATGCAAATCTCGCTTCGTATGCCTCGAGCATTATTTTGCTGATGACATAGGTAATGGAACTTGGAAATAAATGGGAAACATCACTAAGCCACATGGAGAATTGTTATCCACAAACGAGTCGCATGACTGAGACAAGTAACTAGAAGAGGAGACCACCACCACCAGTCCATCCTCCTAGGATCCTCCTGATATAAATGTGGGGGACATCGTTGGCTAGAGCTTACTGGTAGATAGAAGAGAGGCGGAGAAGGAGCAATCTCTGCTTTCAATTCTCCCTCCCGAACATCCTTACTCATATGATAAGTGGCTCACAATCTCACCAGCCATCACTCATACTTGCCCAATTCAGTTGTCGCTTTCCTCCTCGCTCAATTTGATTCGTCTCTGCATCAACATCTACTGCGATGAACAGCTTCAGCTTCCTTGCAACTCCCACCACCAACGCTCCCAACTTTACCAACCCAACTACCTCTCTCCCTCCATGCCCACCCCCTCACAAGCCCAACCTGCTCACTCTCCATACGATCGCATTCGACTCCAGGCACGCCCCTTCTCTCGTCGCTCGCTGTTCCACGAAGCCCAACGCCGACATCACCAATGGAACCGATAAAAATCCGAGCTTCGAATCCAGTCATGGCTCGAAATTCCAGGAAATATCAACACCCTCATCAGATAATTGCACCTCTTCTTCTGCTTCTTCTTCCACGATATCGCTTTGTTCGAGAGGTTTGGTGCTTGACTTGGGCCCTGCAAACTCGTGGGACAGTGCAGAAGTTGGGTCTCCAGTTGTGAAGAGGTTCTTGAGCGATGAGGAAGAGAGGTGGTACATGTGGTACCATGGAAGCTCAGATCAGAATCCTAGTTCTGATGCAATTGGATTGGCAGTTTCCAGCAATGGGATTCATTGGGAGCGCGGAGGAGGAGTGGCGGCGGCAAGATCAACCGATGTTGCAGGTTTGGTTTTGAATTGCGGTAAAGATTGGTGGGCTTTCGATACAATGGGCATCAGGCCTAGTGAGGTAGTGATTATGTCCAGTAACATAGTCAGAGCCTCCAGTGCTGTTTACTGGCTTTACTACACTGGTTATAGTTCCGAAAATGTCGAGTATTTCGATGATTCTTTGGAACTCGCTGTGAAAAACCCCGAAAGATCCTGCAGCAGAAAAGGAGAGATCTTCAAGTCCTTGCCGGGGTTGGCCATGAGTCAGGATGGCAGGCATTGGGCAAGAATTGAAGGGGAGCATCACAGCGGAGCTCTGTTCGACGTCGGGTCGAAGAACGAGTGGGATTCCCGGTTCATATCTTCGCCACAGGTCGTTTTCCATGGAAGCAGGGATTTGAGAATGTATTACCACTCCTTCGACGCGGAGAAGGGCGAGTACTGCGTCGGGCTCGCGAGGTCGAGGGACGGCATCAAGTGGCTGAAGCTGGGAAAGATACTGGGAGGGAGGAAAGGGTGCTTCGACGAGCGCGGGGCTGCGAATGCTCGCGTGGTGAAGAACAAGAAAGATGGCCGGTACTTGATGGTGTACCAAGGCATGGGCCGGCATGGAGAGAGGAGCATAGGAGCCGCGGTTTCGTCGGATGGATTGAAGGATTGGAGGAGGCTTGGGGAAGAAGCAATCCTGGGAAGATCGGATGGAGGATGGGATGGGGAGGGAGTGGGAAGTCCATGCTTGGTGCAGCTGGATGGGGAGGCAAACGAGTGGAGGCTGTATTACAGAGGCGTTGGCAGCGGAGGGAGGACAGGAATCGGTTTGGCGGTTGCTGATGGAAGTGAATTGAGCGGTTTCAAAAGATGGACAGGTTTTCATATCTGAAGACATTGGATTTTCTCTTCTTATTGCTTTGAGTTTGTATTTCTGGAGGTTCTTCTTGTTGTCTGCGGTATTTTTTTTTTTTTGACACAACTAATTGAAACACATTTTTGCATTCTTGTGAGTGTTAACATCTAGCTATTCTGTTAGATCGATCTTGTTTTGGTCGGAACAAGAATATCCACTGCTTCTGCGAGGACCGGTGTTGAGCTGTTCCCAGTGACTCGGTAAACTGTGATTGAAAAGTGCATTAGGAAGCAATTTTGAGAGAAATGCCATGTAACGTGAAACACGTTTGAAAAGTCATTTGGGGTAACCCATTTAAGCTCTTTATTTTTAATTTGTTTAAAATTGAACAAGCAATGACCGAAGCTTTTACGGCTTGACTATTGAGAACAATGTAAAAGAGGCGTGATAGCAAGTTGATGAATGAAAAAGAGAATCACGTTTCTTGATTGGTTAAAAAAAATCACATCAAAGTGGAACATTGCTAGAGTAGAGCGAGTCATTCAGACTGTTGTTTAATTTTCGGAGATTCAATACAGATTTTAGGCTCTAGCGACTATTCAATTTGCTTCCGCTCTAGATCAAAAACTCCAACCAAACCAAGTAGATAATTGACTGTACAATTCCTACCCTACCTAGCCAACCAGAACATTATTTAACTCCCTCCAATCAAGCCTACTCCTAACAATCATAGATGCATCATAACATGCTAAATCGCCGTTTTAGAGATGAGTTAGCACAAAAGTAACATATTCCAGTCGAGACAGAACACATTGCCAGTGACCTCCAATTCCAGAAATATACAAGTGACCGTAGACCATCTAACTCGGATCTAATTTCAGTCTAGAGCCAAAAGGGCTGCAACTGCATGCAGATGGAAGTGCATCTTATCAAGGCTATCGCCCGCCCAAGAAGCAATGGTCGGTAGAATGCATGGGTTTGAGCTATCTCGGTGCGATTTCGAGGATCATTCACGGATTCATCCCTCAATGCCTGAAGAATATCTTCCGATGGGAACTCCCTGCGAACAGAGTGATAATATCACATTTTACTCCGTATTCCCACAATGCACTGCTTTTCCCCAACGACCCTCCAAAATTTTTCACCAAACACAATTGCATTTGCCCGAGAATTTTTTGAGCCCCAAAGCCCATTTCCAAAACTGAACCAAACGCACCAACCATAGCAAATGGGTGAATGAGGACAGGCTGCCCAACTCAACCATGCCCTGGCTGACGGAAATTCTCTTGTTAACATTCCAACAACTTCAGAAACTTCATAGAACACTGGAAACCAATTAAGACACTGAAACAGTCACCGGAATAACAGGTTGCGTAGTGTGTGGAAATAAATGGCTATGCTCAGACACTACACTACTCCATATCCCAGCACTTAGAGAAAAGACCGGATAAGATAAACAGCATTTTAAAGTTTCTAATTTTGGGCTCGGGAGAAGGGTGACAGAGATCAATATGTTAACCCATAAGAAATGTCTTCGAAGCAAGACAGAAGTCGCAATAAATTCTTGTCGGGAATTCGGAGAGAAGAGGGAGTTCAAACAAAGAGCATCTCGATATCTCTTTAAAAGCCAAAAACAAGTAACAACATTTTGATGACCATCACCACCATCTTCCCCAGTGCAATCCTGAAATGGATTATTATCACACTGTTCTTGCCTCGTTGGCAACACCTGTTATTCATCAGATGAAGAGCAAGTGATGATGACTTATGACTACCTATTGCACCTCAGGGCAAATTGACCATGCTGTAAAAAGCAGAGACATTTGGTGTGCCTGATCCAGAAAAACGAGGAATCTCATTATCTTATTCTCACTTGAGATTACCCTTGCACCCAATGCAAAGTGATCGCAGACACTCCAAGTTTATCAGAAAGATGACATGCCTGCAATTGTTCTAAATTTTTCATAAGAAACCCAGAACACAAATTGCCAAGGACCAAGCCTCGCCCATGTCGGGAAAAAGCCCTTCCAAAGAGCCTTTATGCCTTCAAATTTTACAGTCTTCACCAGGCAATCATAAGAGCTTAGATACATCGCTTTACCATCCTTGTTTGTTGCCTGATTCATCATTCTCGTCTTCACCACATCAGCCGGGCAGCTCAGAGCCGTAGCTGATAGACCTGACATGATCGATGCCAAGGTGTGGGCAAATATATTATCTTCAGCAATTTGATTCTGAATGACGAATCTCTTCGCCTGATCGTAGCACGCCAATTCCCCCATGTTCACAAGAAATGCTCTCTGCGCATTTGGGAAAACCCCTCTCCAAAGCCCCGGGACACCTTCTTCGCGTACAATCTTCCCGAAAGCATCCAAAGGCCCGGAGTACCGAGGTTGAAGACCCCGGCTCACCATACGACCAGCAGCCTGCATCCTCACCTTGACAAGATCCGCGGGGCTCGCCACAACCTGAATAATAACTAACCATATACCGAAAAGGCGCAGATTTGAATTGAAAGTTGAAACCATTGAGTATCACGAGTGAAATCTTGCCCAAATGACAATTCCATTAGCAGATCGCCCCACAAATTCTGAACAGCTTATGAATAGATTATAATCATCAACCATACATATGCATCTACTAAAAGCGCTGATCTTGGAGACAATTCAGCATAAGAAATCATAGTTTGAAACTGAAAGCATCGAACAGCACTCAGTTGATCAGAGCATATTTGTTTTCAGCTCGCGTCGGAGCTCGTCTGCGCTAGAGAATGACGACTTGCGAAACCTCATCACCATCGATGCAGTTAATACGATAGAAGGAGCGATTTTACCTGAGCCACGACTCCAGAAACTCCGCCGGCGAGCGCCTTGCCGGGGAGAGAGAGGGACCGATCGCCCGCGTCGACCGCATTCCTCAGATTCTCGTAACCGACGATCCTAATCGGAGTGTAGAAGAGGTGCCTGACGATCGCGGGAGACAGGCCTTGGTAGAGGCCGGGGAGACCCTGCCGGCGGACGATGTCGGCGGCGACGCGGAAGGCGGTGGCGGCGGCGGGGCGAGCGGCGGCGGCGGAGGAGGGGGAGGGGAGGGACTGGCCGTGGAGCTGGAGGCGCGTCTTGGTGAGGTCTATGGGGAATGTGGCGGATTCGGCGACCATGGCGGAGAGCGACGTGAGCAGGATCTTCGCGCTGGTTCGGTCGCCGGTAGTGGCGGTGGCGGCCATGTGTTTGTGGTGGTGCTGGATGGCTCTGGTTCGTGTGAAATGGGGAGCATTACTATTAACCCGCAATTTTCTAATCGATTTTTGTTTTTTTGGCAATTCCACAAAAAAAATTGACATTATGCCCGTTAAACGAGTGGATCTGATCTGATCGGATTAAAAATGGTCCTATCCAAATTAAGTTATTTATATTCGATATAAATTTAACAACTCGTAACCGATTTTGCCTTACCCGAGTTTCAATTCTTAACAATTTTTATCTCTAAAGAATGGGTGACTCCATAGATCAACTTGTTTACTCGGTGAGAGAGCTCGGTTGCTTGGATAAGGTCGTGGACTCCGTTTGTCACATGAGCAATGTGAAGACATGGGTGAGCATCGTGCCGACGAACAAGAACACGTGTGTATTGGTTGGGGGGTTGGGTTTCGGTTACGAAATTTTATTTTATGTTTCCTTGCATTTGCAAAAAGGGCTATGCATGGAAAGATACGTAAGCACTAAAAGAATTTGAAAATGCTTTAAAATTTAAAAATTTCAGACTCATTCAGATTTGTAGCATTAAGAAGAAAATATGAGAATGGACCATATACCAATGAAAAAAAAAATAGGCTGAAAAACAATATAAAAAGGAAATGTGAAATATTGGCATATAAAACTAAAATATGAAAAATTGGAAAAAGGAAGAAGTCTCATTGTTGTGAGTTAGTTTGATCCTACAGGGTATATACAACTTAAAATATAAGTCTATTTTTCTAGTTCAAATGAAAAGATTTATTTAAATTTGTTTAGACATTTCAACTGGGCCAAAACGGATCAAGGAAAAGACCCAAAAATAAAAACCGATCCAAACTTGTAGCTGTAAGCCTTTGAGTGTCGAGAAAATATTGGCTAAGATAGTCTTGCTACGTCATCGCTGAGATAGTTCACCTAGCTCACGACACATGTCTTTCGGGACCTACCGAGCAGAAATTTTTTCAAAAAACCCTCTCCTTTCTCTCTCCATTTGTTTCCCGTTTGCTCTTCGTTATTGCCAAGAAAATATTAGGTGCACTAGGAACTCCACATCAGCGATGAGACACTGCATTAGGTGCACGACATGTGTCAAGCGGATCCCACCTGTTAGCAGATTTTGAAAACTCCGTCCAGCTTGTTTTTTCGGCCCGACGAGCGAAAATCTGTTGAAGGTTGGGGTTTTTCTCTCTCGTCTCTCCCAAAATCGCAACGAGCTTCCACTGTCGCCTCACTTCGTCTTCTCATCTTCAAGGAACGAAGCCACCTCCACTGTCGCCTTTCAAGAGCCCATCGGCGGCTCCGGCTCCTTTTCTCCGTCCGACGAGCAAAGATCAAGTGAGGGTTTTTCTCCCATTTCGCTTATATTCGTGAGTCTGTACCTCTAGTTGCATAATTGGAATGAGTGAAGGGAAAGACACTACGCAGTAATAGGAGTGAAGGGGTCGGCGAGCTCATTGGACCCAGAACACGGATAAGAGGCAAAAAGAGTGAAGAGTGTAGAGAGAGGAGGAGAGGTACAGAGCCATGAAGAGAGCATAGCAGAGAGAGGAGTGGAATCGTGAAGAGCAGAGTCTTTGAAGAGGATAGAGAGAGAAGAGGCTTTCACATGAAGAGAGTAGAGCAGAGTCGTAGCTGCCATTGGCAGTAATGAGAAAATATTGGCTAAGACAGTCTTGCCACATAATTGCTGAGACAGTCCATCCAACTCACAATACGTATCCTTCGGGACTCACCAATCGGAAAATTTTCAAAAAACCCTCTTCATTCTCTCTCCATTTGTTTCCTGTTTGCTCTCTGTTACTGCTAGAAAATATTAGGTACACCGGCACTCTACATCAGTGATGAGACACCCCATTAGGTACGCGACACATGTCAAGCGGGTCCCTCCTGTGAGCATTTGAAAACTCCCTCCCATCTCTATCTCTGTTACCTCCGTTATTTCTTGCTCTCTTTCTCCCTCCTCCCGAGAAGGAGCTCTCTTCACTTGCTCTCTCTCTCTCCCCATCACTCTTCACGAACAAAAGTTTTTGTCTCTCCCAAAATCGCCTTCGTCTTATATTTTTCTCTAGAATCTCAAGGAACGAATTTGCCTTTGCCATCCTGTACGAGAGCCCATCAGTGGCTTCGGCTCATTTTCTCCGTCCGACGAGCAAAAATCTATTGGAGGTTGGGGTTTTCCTCTCGCGTCTCTCCCAAAATCGCAACGAGCTTCTGCCGTCGCCTCACTTCCTCTTCTCATCTTCAAGGAATGAAGCTACCTCCGCCGTCGCCTTTTAAGAGCCCATCGGCGGCTCTGGCTCATTTCTTCGTCCGACTAGTGAAAATCAGGTTAGGGTTTTTCTCTCATTTCGCTTATATTCGTAAGTATGTACCCCTAGTTGCATAATTGGAACGAGTGAAGAGAAAGACATTATGCTGTAATGGGAGCGAAGGGGTCGGCAAGCTTGCTGGACCCAGAACATGGATCGGAGGCACAAAGAGTGTAGAGAGAGGAGCGGAGGTGTGGAGCCGTGAAGAGAGCACAGCAGAGAGAGGAGCGAAGTCGTGAAGAGTGGAGTCTTTGAAGAGGACAGAGAGAGAAGAAGCTTTCGCGTGAAGAGAGTAGAGCAAAGCCGCAGTTGTTATTAGCAGTAACGAGATAATATCGGCTAAGACAGTCTTACAGTCCATCCAGCTCACGACACATATCTTTCGGGACTCACTAGAACGGATATGCTCACCAATTGGAAAATTTTCAAAAAAAACCCTCTCCCTTCTCTTTGCGTTTGTTTCCCGTTTGCTTTCCGTTACTGCCGAGAAAATATTAAGTGCACCAGGCATTTCACGTCAACGATGAGATACCCCATTAGGTGCATGACACATGTCAAGCGGATCCCACCTGTCAGCAAATTTTGAAAACTCCCTCAAGAAAATATTTGGTACCCAAGTGATTCCAGGCCAGCAAAATATTAGTCCACTTAACGTGCGACTCGTGGCGATTGTGAGCCCACATGTCAGATCTCTCTCCCTTGCTTCTTCGCGACTCTGCTAAAATTTTGCTCTTTTTCATTTCTTCACTGGTTTGGCTCTAAATTGAAATGGGAATTTGAAACTGGGGAAGAAAGGGAAGGCATTCTTCTGGTCTTTGGGAGTTTCATTAGTTTCCAAAATCCTATTTTTCTCAGCCATGTGTGTCCCAGAGATAAAGAGGAGAAATTTGATGGATTTGGGTGCGAAACTTTTTTGCAAAGGCTGAGAAAACAGAGAGAGTCATGGGTTTTGAAGAGGGTTTTTGTTGGGGGTTCTTCTTGAAGGCACTCCTATTGAACAACAGCGCTCCCAACGATGGCGGCTGCGACGACTTCACAAACTCCGCCTCATCCGCCGCCCCCTGGGTTCAAGAACCTGCCCAAGACCCCGTCTTCATCACCTGCAACCTCGAGCCCTCCCACAGCCCATGCATCCCCGAGTTCCCTTACGGCTCCAATGTCATCGCCTCCCTCCGCAGCTTCCGAATCTGGTGAGCCCTTGCTCGGGCAGTGAGGGTCGGGCCCTCGCCAAAGGCCGCGAGGGTGATCCTCGCCTCTGCAAAATTTTTAGCGGAGTTGTGAAGAAGCAAGGGAGAGAGACGTGACATATGGGCCTGCAATCGCCACGTGTCGCACGTTAAGTAGACTAATATTTTGCTAACTTGGAATCATTTGGGTACCCAATATTTTCTGAACTCCCTCCTGTCTATGTCTCTGTTACCTCCGTTATCTCTTGCTCTCTTTCTCCCACCTTCTCGAGAAGAGCTCCTTCTTCACTTACTCTCTCTCTCTCCCTATCACTCCTCACGAACAAAAGGTTTCTATCTCTTCCAAAATCACTTTCGTCTTCTTATTTTCTCTGGAATCTCAAGGAACGAAGCTGCCTTTGCCATCCCGTACAAGAGCCCATCAGCGGCTCGGCTTGTTTACTCCATCCAACAAGCGAAAATCTGTTGGAGGTTGGGTTTTCCTCTCGCGTCTCTCCCAAACTCGCAATGAGCTTCCGCCGTTGCCTCACTTCGTCTTCTCGTCTTCAAGGAATGAAGCCACCTTCGTTGTCGCCTTTCAAGAGCCCATCGGCGGCTCCGGCTCATTTTCTCCGTCCGATAAGCGAAGATCATGTTAGGGTTTTTCTCCCATTTCGCTTATATTCGTGAGTATGGACCCCTAAGTCATAATTGGAATGAGTGAAAAGAAAGGCACTACACAGTAATGGGAGTGAAGGCATCGGCGAGTTCGCTAGACCTAGAACACATATTGGAGGCAAAAAGAGTGAAGAGTGTAGAGAGAGGAGTAGAGCCGTGAAGAGAGCATAGCAGAGAGAGGAGCGGAGTCGTGCAGAGCAGAGTCTTCGAAGAGGACAAAGAGGGGAAAAGCTTTCGCATGAAGAGAGTAGAGCAAAGCTACCGTTGCTATCGACAGTAACAAGAAAAGATTGGCTAAGACAGTCTTGCCACATCATCGCAGAGACAGTCTATCCAGTTCACGACACGTATCCTTCGGAACTCACCAATTGGAAAATTTTCAAAAAACGCTCTCCCTTCTCCCTGCATTTGTTTCTCGTTTGCTCTCCGTTACTACCAATAGCAGCTGCCGTTATGCTCTACTCTCTTCACACGAAAGCTTCTTCTCTCTTTATCCTCTTCAGCAACTCCGCTTTACACGACTCTGCTCCTCTTTCTACTATGCTCTCACCTTCACTCTTCTCTTTGCACTCTCAATTCTTTGTGCCTTCGATTCGTATTTCTGGGTCTAGCGAGCTCGCCGACCCCTTCTCTCTCATTACTGCATAGTGTCTTTCTCTTCACTCATTCCAACTATGCAAATGGGGATACAGACTCACATATATAAGCTAAATGGGACGAAAACCCTAACATGATCTTCACTCATCGGATGGAGAAAATGAGCCGGAGCCGCCGATAGGCTCTTGAAAGACGACGGTGGAGGTGGCTTTGTTCCTTAAAGATGAGAAGATGAAATGAGGCGACGGCGGAAGCTTGTTGCGTTTTGGGAGAGACGCGAGAGGAAAACCCCAACCTTCAACAGATCTTCGCTCGTCGGACAGAGAAAACAAGCCGGAGCCGCTAATGGGCTCTTGTACGCAACGGCGGAGGCGGCTTCGTTTCTTGAGATTCCAGAGAAAATGAGAAGACGAAGGCAATTTTGGGAGAGACAGAAAGCTTTTGTTTGTGAAGAGTGATGGGGAGAGAGAGAGAAAGGGGGAGAGTGAGAGCAAGTGAAGAGGGAGCTCCTTCTCGAAAGGAGGGAGAGAGAGAGAGCAAGAGATAGCGGAGTAACGGAGACAGAAATGGGAGGGGGTTTTCAAAATCTACTGACAGGTGGGATCCGCTTGACACGTGTGACACACCTAATGGGGTGTCTCATCGCTAAAGTGGAGTGCCTGGTGCACATAATATTTTCTCCCGAGAGAGAAGCGGAGTCGTGAAGAGCGGAGTAGCTGAAGAGGACAAAGAGAGAAGAAGCTTTCGCGTGAAGAGAGTAGAGCATAGCAGCAGTTACTACTGGCACTAATGAGAAAATATTAACTAAGACAACCTTGCCACGTCATCGCTGAGAAAGTTCACCCAGCTTACATCACGTTGCTACTAGCTGTAACGAGAAAATATTAGCTAAGACAGTCTTGCCACGTCATCACCGAGAAAGTCCACCCAGCTCACAACACGTATCCTTCGGGACTCACCAATCAGAAAATTTCGGAAAACCCTCTCTCTTCTCTCTCCATTTGTTTCCCGTTTGCTCTTCGTTACTACTAGTAGCAGCTGCCACTATGCTCTACTCTCTTCACACAAAAGCTTCTTCTCCCTCTGTCCTCTTCAGCGACTTCGCTCTACACGACTCTGCTCCTCTCTCTACTCTGCTCTCTTCACGGGTCTGCACCTTCACTCATTTATTTGCACTCTTAACTCTTTGTGCCTCTAATCCGTATTTGGGGTTTAGCGAGCTTGCCGACTCCTTCGCTCCCATTATTGTATTGTGTCTTTCTCTTCGGTCATTCCAACTATGCAAATGGGGATACAGACTCACGAATATAAACAAAAGGGGAGGAAAACCCTAACATGATCTTCGCTCATCGGATGGAGAAAAGGAGCCGGAGCCACCAATGGGCTCTTGAAAAGCGACGGTGGAGGTGGCTTCATTCCTTAAAGATGAGAAGATGAAGTAAGGCGACGGCGGAAGCTCGTTGCGATTTTAGGAGAGACGCGAGAGGAAAACCCCAACCTTCAGTGGGTCTTCACTCGTCAGACAGAGAAAACAAGCCGGAGCCGCTAATGGGCTCTTGTACGCGACGGCGGAGGCGGCTTCGTTCCTTGAGATTCCAGAGAAAATGAGAAGACGAAGGTGATTTTGGGAGAGACAAAAAGCATTTATTCATGAAGAGTGATGGGGAGAGAGAGAGAGAGAGGGGGAGAGAAAAAGCAAGTAAAGAGGGAGCTCCTTCTCAGGAGGAGAGAAAGAGAGAGCAAGAGATAGCAGAGGTAATGGAGATAGAGATGAGAGGGAGTTTTCAAAATCTGCTCATAGATGGCACCCATTTGACACATGTCACACACCTAATGGGGTGTCTCCTCGTTGACATGGTGTCACGTCCCGAATCAGGACCGTGGCACTCGGTCCTAGCCCAGTTGTGATTTCCTTTATGCCAGGGGTTTTCATCACGACATCCCGTTATGATTTTCTTTGGTTACGTATAGGCGGAAGCGATTATACTTAACAAGCAACAACATGAGCTATGAAACATGTTTTACAAGCACACACTAACTTACATGATAAGTGCTTCTTTTACAAGCCTTTTTTTTTCTTCCTACGGAGCTTTCTTGCTTATTTACATCCGGATTGTATTCGGTCTATCACATATTATTCGTGCAGTCGGGGTAGTCCTAGCTTCTCTACCACGGCTTCCTTCACAAAAAAACAAAAGTTAGTTTTCCCCAAGCTCGGTCGACTAGCTACGCTCCTCCTATGTTCCCCATTGGGCATGTTATCATTGGCGACTCTAGATGATCTGCTAAATCTGGGAAGGGGTCCGAGCAAATCTCCATCGAACCAAACAAACCATGCTTCGTAGCGATGGGGGACCAGCTCATTGGCATCCTCTTGTACCCAAATCGTGGTGACACACGTACAGTATGTGACTTCCGATTCTACATCAACTATGTCAACTATAGAAACATGCATTTCTATTGGAAGACCGTGACGATCTGGGGATGGTGTAGCCATATCTACAAAGCTGAAATAAAAAAAGTGAGTCACAACTCAGTAAGTAAATTCACAAAACTTCGGCTAAGAGATAGCCTCGCCATTGAACAAGAGATCAACCGTTACCGTTTCACTTGTCGATGGTAGATCAATAGCAAAATGCTTTTTACCTTGCCTATGTATTATACATGTCATGCTCACCAAGCAAGCGAACACCAAGCATGGTAATTAAACGTTGCATGCAAGATCAACACATGGGATTCATTATTTCTCAACCGAAATCCATCGGTTCCTCCGGTGTTCAATGGGCATCCAAACTCCATCGGGCATCGCCTCGAAATCTATCGATGACGGCATCGTCTTGAAATCCATCGATGACGGCATCACCCCGAAATCCATCGGTGGTGGCAACATTCCGAAATCCATTGGCGACAGCTTTAGTCTCTCGTGAGATCATGCAACAAACCTCAAACAATCCAATTTGTTATCTTATTAACATTAGCCCATGCATTCAAGCCCTAAGGCGTGTGGTGCTCGTATAGTCCATGATCTATAGATATGTCTAATATGCGGGGCGCGATCTAGGGTTCGTGGCTCGCCGAACGCAGACTTGGAGCCTAACTCGGCTTGGGTCTATACGCCTCAACATAACCCCGCACCAAGCCAAACTCGATCCGTCACGCTACAACATGGATACAAGACCATACGATGCCTTTTTTCGTGACCCGGTTGTGCCTTGATTCACGACCATGATGCAAGAACAAGCAATTACGCATACAAGCCTAAATCACCACAAATAGAGGTGGCATCTAATAATAGAGGAAAATTTTGCAAGGATCTTAGACCTAATAATTGGGAGTTCAATTATCTAACAAATGTCCTACTTGTCTTGCAAGCCTATCATTAGGTCTTATGCCATATGTTTAGGTTATATGAATTACCCTTCTCATTAATGACTAAGAGGACACCTAAGCCTCTAATGATGGCTTTTTTACTAATTTCAATGGCTTGGTCTCATATTCTTCTTGTTCTCCAAGCTTCTTGGGCGTGTGGCTTCTCTAGAACACTCAAGAACACACAATTATTGGATATCTTAGAAAATAAGATCTTCTCTAATGATTAGTCCTCAATTATTGACCTAAGTTTCACTTGGTCTTCTTGGCTTCTTGTCCTCCAAGCTTAGGGCGTGTGAGACTTGTTATTGTCCTTCAAGAACACCCAATAATTCACTAAAGACAATTAACTTATGGTTCACATTTTCATTAAGCACAAACCTCCAAAACTTATTATTACAAAAGCAAAGGTGAACTAAGGCGAAATGAGAATTTTATGTGCTCATTAACGATCGACAATCCTTATTTGAACTGAGGTTTGATGTGGAAATATGTCCAAGTATGACCAGACATAACCGAGTCAAAGTCTGGGTTGATTGGTGCAAGGTCGGACCAGCTGGACTGATTAGGCGCATGACCTGTTCGGTCGGGCTTGACCGGGCGCAAGGCCTGGCACACGGTCGGGTCACACGGGCACGGGGTCGGGCACACGATCGGATCATACGGGGCGCTGGTCCGGCTGTACGGGCGCATAGCCAAGTGCATGAGTGCTGTGCCGAGCCGCATGGTCGGTGCGCCAAGCGCAATGCTGGGTCACACGAGCGAGGGACCGATTCATGGACCGAACACATGCATTGGCTCACGAATGGGCACAATGCATGGCTCGTGGCCAAGTCTGTTTGGCACGGAACTAGGTCGGAGCCAGGTTTGATGGGCACAAAGCCTGGTACAAGGGTCGGACACAATGACTGGCACACGGCCAGACACAGGGCCGGTCCGTGGCCTAGCTAACGGGCACAAGGGTCGGTCCATGACCGGGCACAAGGCCCGGCTTGCGTGGCCGGCACAAAGCCTGGTGCGCGACCAAGCCACAAGGCTTTTGGCCTGGAACATGACTCGTCCATGGCCTACCCGACTCAACGCGTCGATCCATAGCCGATTCGTGACCGGTCCACGTTCGAGTATCAACGACCCATGGTCGACCCTCGGTTGTCATGTAACCGTGTGGAAATCAAGTACTACGGGATCAGTCCATGGTCATCCGCGATCGATGCATGGCCGAGCGGAATCACCCACGATCGACACATGCCCGCACGGCACTGATCCATGGTCGTCCCGGACCATCCCACTAACGACTCTTGTGGTCGAAAGGTCGATCCATGGTCAGATCGGTCTAATCAACTTGCGTGATTGGGGAGTCATTCCATTGTCGATCCCTTGGTCAATCCATGGACAATCCTTCGATTGTGCCATGACTAACCCTCAGTACACTCATTCCAACCATACTATCCGTTCTATTATCGACCCTCGGATCGGACCGCTCGCCAATTCCATTATCATTTACCTTTGGTCGCCTTGGTCCAAATTGGGGATGTCACACATGGAGTGCATAGTGCACCTAATATTTTCTCCTAAGTGTCCTCTACTCATCTTCAACCTCGCTACTTGAGAACACCTCAGTGACTCTGTTTCCACGAACTCTAAGTTCTCGTATCTGGAAGGAGCAGTTTTCGAGAAGTTATTTTTCAATTTTTCGATATTTAGATAACGAAATACTAATCGATCAATGAAAAATGTTTTTCTTAAACTGAAAACAACGAATTTAGATTGGGGAAAATAATTTTCTTTTCTAGCAAGAAGGAAATCACTTTCCCTAAATTATCAAACAAATGAAAACTAACGATTTATCTCGAAAATGATTTCCATAAAATATATTTTCTTTTAGCACGAAGTTTTTAGTGAAATAAACGCGCCCTTTAATTAAGTTGATTAAGAATCAAATATCATATTGCACCTAATGGATGAAATTTTAATCCGCTAGGCTGCGTAGAAGATGAAAATTAAGAATAACAAATCTTATCCCGAAAAAAATAAAAATAACAATAGCAAAAATAAATAAAATAAAATAAAGACGAGGAGCACAATCCCGTGGTAGCCGTTGGCGTTACAGGAACGTAGGATAAAGGAAAAGCATAAAATACGGAACCAAATGTCGACCGTTACAACAGGCGAACCCCCCAGATTTTCAAAAGAGTCCTCGCTCCACAACCTCGGCCCCAAACGAAGAACAGCACGAAAACCTCTGTGCAGATGCTCATGGCAGAGGAAGAGCTCTTGCAGGAGCTCAGGTCGAAGGCCACCGAGCTCTTTCTCCGCGAGCAGTGGGCCGAGTCGTCCGGCCTCTACTCCCAGCTCATCGATCGCTGCCGTGCCTGCCTCTCGACTGCAGACCGAGCCTTGGACCCGGACAGATTCTCCAAGCTCCAGAAATCCCTCTGCCTGGCCCTCGCCAACCGGGCCGACGCGAGTGTGAAGCTGAGATCCCTCGACGAGGCGCTGAGGGACTGCGACGAGGCGCTCGCAATCGAGGGCTCCCACTTCAGAGCCTTGGTCTGCAAGGGTAAGATCTTGCTGAGCCTCGGCAAGTACTCAGCTGCCCTCGAGTGCTTCAAGTCGGCGGCTTCGCTGGTTCCTCAGGCGAACGGGAATGCTGAGACTCTGAATGTGTGGTTGGAGAAGTGCAAGAAGCTGGAGTATCAATCCCGGACCGGCAATTTCGATTTCTCCGACTGGGTCTCGGGCGGGTTCCGCGGAGAGATTCCCGAGCTTGCGGAGTACATCGGGCCGATGCAGATCAAGAAATCGGAGATCAGTGGGAGAGGGCTGTTCGCGACAAAGAACATCGACGCCGGGACTGTGGTGCTGGTCACCAGAGCGATCGCAATAGAGAGAGGGATCGTGATGGGAGAGGATTCGGGTTCGGGCGAGAACAAGCAGTTGGTCATGTGGAAGAACTTCATAGACAGAGTCGCGGGCTGTGTTTCAAAATGCCGAAGAACCCGTCACCTGATCAGCACTCTGTCTTCAGGGGAAGATGAGGAGGGTCTTGAGGTTCCAGATCTGAGCATTTTCAGGTCAGAGGCAAGTGAGAGCCATGACTGCCCAAATGAGAAGCTTGACATGAACAAGATTTTGGGCATTTTAGACGTGAACTCTCTAGTGGAGAATGCGAATTCAGCTAAGGTCATGGGTAGGAACAAGGACTACTATGGCGTCGGGCTGTGGTTCCTCGCTTCTTTCATCAACCACTCGTGTTGTCCCAACGCGAGGAGGCTCCACGTGGGGAATCACCTGATGGTCATCGCCTCTCGGGACGTCAAAGCCGGGGAAGAGCTCACGTTCGCCTACTTCGACGTGCTGCAGCCGCCCACAAAGCGCCGCGAGATGGCGGCCACGTGGGGGTTCGATTGCTCTTGCAAGAGGTGCGAGTTCGAGGAGAAGACGCGATCGAAGCAAGAACTGATGGACATCGAGACGGGTCTCGAAGTCGGGATGGATGCGGGAGGAGTCGTGTACAGACTGGAGGAAGGCATGAGGAGGTGGAACGTGAGGGGGAAAGAGAAGGGGTATCTGAGGGCCTCGTTCTGGGCCGCGTACGGTGAGGCGTATGCGTCCGAGAAGTCGGCGAAGAGGTGGGGTAGGCGGATTCCGGCGGCGGAGGCGGTAGTGGACAGCATCGCGGAAGCGACGGGGAGCGACGATAGGGTGTTGAAGGTGCTGGTGGAGCAACTGGGCAGGAGCGGGAGCGGCGGCGGACTTGGTGGTGGGGCGACGTTGGAGATGGAGAAGGCATTGAAATTGGGGAGGGGGATATATGGGAAGGTGGTCAAGAAGCAAGCATTGAGGGCTCTAATTGAGCTTTGACATTTTGGGAATTATCAATGAATTCATTTTCTCCTGTTGTTCTTTCATATTTTTTGTCATTTTTTCCCAACTGGCTAATGTTGGAAAAAAGAGATGTGATTTGTTGATTCAAAGTCTGCTCGAGCAAAAGTGCCAAATTGAGAATAAATAATTTCATTCAAGCGTGCATGAATCTCAGTGGGAAAATGAGCTTGGGCCAAGAAGGGGCCATTTGTTTTGGGCCGAACCGTGGGCCATGCACGGCATAGCAGGCCCTCGATCTTTTTCATACCGCAATCCTTTACTCTTGAGGGAGAAACACATCTCCTGACGAGACCATCGATGTGTGAATGTGATGATCATTGAAATTCAAAGATATCGTCAACTGATCCACGGCCATAAGTGAAGATGTGACTAATTAGACAACAAATTTGGCTCTCTCTTCTCCTTTGGCCGCTGCTGTCGCATGACATTTGCTTGTGTCGTTGGGTTGGCTGCTAATGTTGTCAAGCGATGAGTGATGAAAGGGTGAAGAGAGATCGGGGATTAGGAATGAGTGGTTGGAGGATTACAATTTTGCAAGTGGGGATTCCTTTTACGGATAATCGGTAAATTAAAGGCAGATGTATCTATATTTTCGCATTTTGCGAATTTAGTAGCTTGTATTTTTTGACCTGTTTTTGGTCAGAGTAATTTTTTTTTACTTAATGTAATTCTTTTTCTTGGTTTTTTTTTATAAGTAGAGGTGGCAAAATGGGTTTAGAATCCAAATTTTAACTCATATTTAATTGTGTGGGTCATAAATGGGTTGCCTTAACTTTTAAAAACAAGCTTAAATGAGTTACCTAACAACTTGATGGATCTTAAATGGGTCATATATAGGTTACCCAACAAGCTTAAGTAAACAGGTCATTTTTATTTTTATTTCTGATTTTATTTTTTAAAATTTTTCTGATTTTTTTTATATTCCTTTATTTTTTTATTTTTTTTTCCTTTTTCTTTTTTCTTTTCTTTTTGGGATATGTTCACTGAAAATTCTGAAACTTGTCACGAAAGTGCATTTTTTAATCCTAAAACTTGCAAACTATGCAATCAAGTCCTAAACTTGTCAAATTGGTTCAATCAAGTCTTAAAATTAACATCGTCTAACTTACTAACCGAAAATGCTGACTTGACTTTTTTTATATTAATTTTCTATCCTACGTGGCGATGACGTGGCTTTTTTTATTATTATTTTAATATAAATTTGGGCTAAAACGATGTCGTTTTAGTCTAATGTTTCATAATTTAGCCACATCATCGCCATGTAGAAGAGAGAAAATATTAAAATAAGCCACATCAACGTTTTTCGTTAGTTTGTTAGACAGTATTAATTTTAGGACTCGATTGCACAAATTTGACAAGTTTCATGACTTGATTGTAATTTTTTCAAATTTTATGACTCAATTGTACATTCACGATAAGTTTTAGTACTTTCAATGAACATATCCCTTTCTTTCTTTTTTTTCTTATCCTTCTTCCTCAGCCAGTGCCCGGCTATAGGCAAGGGACGAGCTCAACAAAAGCCAGCAAAGCTCGAGCTCGCCGACCTCAACTCAAGCCTCGTTAATCTAGACTGTTATTTGTATAATTGAAGAGACAAGGAATACAATACGAATAAATGAATCATAAACAAGTTAATGGCTCAATTTAAATCAGAACATTTAGGTCCCGATCCAAACTCGATCCGAGTCACATGATTAACGGTTCTCGTTTTTATATTATATAGTTGTTTATCCAGTTTCATTAGGATTGCCGTTGTGGTCAACGTGGGTCCCAGCAGTGAGGTGGCATGATAAGAACCACCTGTTAAAAAAAAAAACAACAATCAGCAAGTTGCAATTTCTGTGGTTCTTATCTTACCACCTGATCGCCGGTGCACGCGCTTTTGACAAAGTCCGACGAAAGCCACGTCAGCGCACTGATTCACCGAAACGGCTTGCGACTTTGTCCTAATCCGGTCTAGGTACATTGAAACTCTACTATCGCGGGTGTACAAAGATCCCTACTCGCTCTTTCTCCAGTGGGGCTTCGCTTCCCGTTCCGGTTCCCATTAGCAAATGTGGAGTTCGTGGGTGCGCGTGCTCCATTGGAAAAGTTATCGGACATACTCATGTTGTTGTGGTACGGTAACATAAAGTGGGTTCGAAAATCCCGTGACCAAAGTGCGGTTCTTCACTATCCTTGTAATTGATTCGATTGAATAAAACTTCTTTAGGTAATTAGGCAATCGTCTATCGATTAATGAGACAATTGCCAGTTTCAGCTTTCGTCCATCCCGAATTCGTGAACCATCAAAATGGGTTCCTCCGAAATGTGCAAGATCATTTTAGAGGGTGGTAGTATATGATCTACCCTTTCCTAATCGAGAAGTATTTGAAGAAAATTCCAGCGAGGTGAAAAGTTGGAAATTTTTTATATGGAGTGGCTGAACTTGAATAGCAATCTCTTGATCTGGCTATAAAATGTGGGTAATGTTCATTGCTTATGGGAACTAGCAAGTGCTGTATATACTTTATTGGTTCTTTAATGAGTCGCTTACCATCTTCTCGATTAACTTCCTTGGCAGCTCGAAGATGAGGTCAAAAGCCAATTTAATCTAGATGTCCAAGTCGTGAGATCAGATGATGTTGCCCATGAGGTCATCAAGCTAATCTTTTAGTCACTGGCTACAGAATGGATATGTATGGATTAGCTGTGATTGTAAACACAAGATTCACCTCATTCGACTCAAGCGTTCAATCACTTGGATATACTTCATTTCTCTGGAGTACTGATTCCAGGAAAAGATATATTACATGGATATACTTCACAGAAGGGACAAAACTTTAGAAATGGCAGTCCAATCAGAGAGAGCAACGAGGCTTTCTGTCAAAACCTATGCAAGCATGACAAAGAGCCGCCAAGTGAGAAATGCGGGTCCAAGAAGCCACCAATCAAAACCATGAAAGTCTCACAAGATGACAAAAACGACCATCGATAAAAGGAGAGGCCTTCTTCGAGCAAACATTTCAAACACCTCAGTTTCTTTCTGTGGGCTCTCTCCCTTTCAATTCTCGTGGCCTTGCTTTCCTCTTTGCAGCTGCGACATATAGCTCAGACACTAGGTGGTTTTAGCATCGACACAATTTTTTTGGTTTACCATTCACTCTGTTCCAATTTCAAGTTTCGAGAGCTTGCGATGAATTACAAACTCCCTCCTGGTTTTAGATTCCACCCAACAGATGAGGAACTGATTGTGTATTACCTCCAAAACCAAGCCATGTCCAGGCCATGCCCTGTGTCCATCATCTCCGAAGTCGATATTTATAAATTCGACCCGTGGCAGTTGCCTGGTTAGTTTTCCAAGATGATGAGCATAAGTCTTAACATAGTTTTTGTAGCTAATATGGAGAAAACATCAGTAATTGCTATCAGATTTCAGTATCTGGGTTGGCTGTACTAAGTATATTTTCAATATGGATTGTAGAAAAAGCCGAACTTGGTGAGAAGGAATGGTACTTCTTCAGCCCGCGTAACCGGAAGTATCCAAACGGAGACCGTCCTAACCGAGCGGCGGTTTCAGGGTATTGGAAAGCCACGGGTACGGACAAGCCGATCTATAGCGGGTCTAAGCATGTGGGAGTGAAGAAATCCCTTGTGTTTTACGAGGGCCGGCCGCCTAAGGGCTTAAAAACGAATTGGATCATGCATGAGTATCGTTTGGCTGATTCAAGAAGGGACGTCCAAGATCGCTCTATGAAAGTAAGCCTTCTTTTATCAGGAGACGATCCAAAATTTGTTCTCCATATTTTGTTAAAATTCAAATCACATGGTATTGGATCAGTGACTAGCCCTTGATAAATTTGACTGTCACTTTATCTTTCATGTGTTGCGTTTCAGTTGGATTGGGTCCTATGCAGAATATACAAGAAGCAACACTCGAGTAAAACTTCGGATCAAAAAGTGGAAGACTTCCATGGCCAAAGTAACCGAACCATGACAAGTGACGCTAGTGACAAGCAAGTGCTGAGATTACCTAGCACTTGCTCACTTACTCATAATCTGTTGCAATTGGACTACTTTGGTCCCATCTCACGGCTTCTAATAGACAGCTCATACCATCCAACCTTGGATTGCCAAAACATCATCGTCGACGGTGAAGCCTATCGTGCTGAGAAGAAACTTCAGTTCCGTGGAAACGGAATGTCCTGCCTTTATGCAGATCAAGGGAAATTATGATCAAATCAGATTAACTATTCAGCCACGCAAGATCTGCCGAGCTCGGTATCAGTGTGCTGTGATGGTTCACAAAACACAGGCTGGTAAACTAGAGGAGGATTGTGCTGATCATCTTTTAATTTGTGAAATTTGTGTACTTAAGAGCATATGTACATGTAAACTAATTTTGAAATATAATGGTTCTTGAAAATTTTAGCCATCCTGCAATAGCATCCAAGTATGACAAGTTACTTCATCCAGTAGTTACAATTGAAAGCAAAATTGTACTTTTCTTTAGCAGATGTGGCATGGCATCTGTTGTGGTCTATTTGTATAATTGAAGAGACAAGGAATACCTGGTTGACGACTCGACATAGATTGATTAATGAATGTGGTATTATCATAAGAGAGCAGCGCAGAAACACTTCCGTAGTTTTTTTCTTTTTTTGGTCGAAAACACTTCCGTTGTTCTTTATAGTAATTTTTTCAGCTTATTCAGATCAGTCTATGAGGATAATCAAGAGGCGAAGCTATCTGTGTGCTGTTCACAGGCAACTAAAAATACACATACTCGCACTTGCAAAGGAGGGTATTGTTCCCTCCAGCGAACTTGGATCATTTCCATCAATTGCTTTAGCATGTCTTATTCATATCCTATTAAGGTGTACCAATTCATCAAATATTTTAACTGTCACAAGTTGAGTGAAGTTAGGTTGTAGGTTCAAAAGATGTGATTTGTTCTTGAACCTAAGCTTCTTGCGAAGCGAGTCACAAAAAGATTGTTTTCACAGAGTTGCTAATCCACCCTCTTTACATCTGTGCAACTATCAAGCGGTAACCTACTTCCTATGTACATTATAAGAACCGGTCCATGTCTAGAACTTCATTCTATATCGTTCCAGAATGGAAGCCGATGATCTCTCATCAGCACATTATCTCCCAGGTGTACATACGGGATGGTCGATTTCTATTTGTGTCATTGTGTCATCGATCATTATCTACAGATGGAACCAGAGAAATAAAGTTGGCCCGAAGACGTGGCCACTGGTAGGGGCAGCGGTCGAGCAGTTCATGAATTACGAGCGGATGCATGATTGGCTAGTCGAGTACTTGTCCAAGTTGAGGACCGTCGTGGTCCCTATGCCATTTACAACCTATACTTATGTTGCAGATCCGGAAAATGTAGAACATGTCTTGAAGACCAACTTTGCGAATTATCCAAAGGTATAACATTGATTCAGGTTTTTAATTTTCCCACCAATTTTTCACAGAAATTCATTTTTAACGCCAGTAACACCCGATAAAAATGCCCTTAATTTTTTGAGTGGTTTGCACTTATAAAGAATCTCTCTTTTTCATCACCTAAATAGCATGTTCATGCATCAAGGAAGCACTTTTTGCTTTTAATTTGTCAAGATTTGTGTAGATTTGGCGATGGCAGTGGTAGATGGTTGTTCTCTTTTCTTTTCATGCTCAATTTTTCTTTTCCATTATTACTATTATCTGTATTAAGGAGGTTAATCATCTGTTGCTGAAGGGGAAAGTTTATCATTCATACATGGAAGTTCTGCTCGGAGACGGGATATTTAACGTGGATGGTGAATCTTGGAGGAAGCAAAGGAAGACCGCGAGTTTCGAATTCGCGTCCAAGAATTTGAGGGATTTTAGCACTGTGGTCTTCAGAGAATATAGTCTAAAGCTTTCATCTATCCTAAGTCAAGCTTCATTCTGCAACAAAGAGGTGGACATGCAGGTGAATAATGGTTTTAATAAAAACTTCATTCTGTTTGACAATAACAGATCTGTTTCACTTCATGTGGTGTCAAAATGTCCCCTATTTGCTGTATGAAGCCTGACAAAGCTTGAGAAGTTTTTCGTCTCTAGGAGCTGTTGATGAGGATGACTCTGGACTCGATATGCAAAATGGGATTCGGTGTCGAAATAGGAACTTTGGCTCCGGACTTACCAGTTAACCGCTTCGCTCAATCTTTTGATGCAGCAAACATAATTGTGACCTTTCGATTCATCGATCCCCTCTGGAGGATCAAGAAATTTCTGAATGTGGGGTCAGAAGCTCTTCTTAACAGAGCCATCAAAGTGATTGATGATTTCACCTACTCTGTCATTAGAAAGCGGAAAGCCGAGGTAGAAGCGGCTCGTGAGTCTCGCGAAGATGCAAAGGTAAATAAACTTAAACTGCCGGATTCTCAATGTTCAAGTATCCTCACGATTGGAAATGACAAAAAGATCTATGCAATGAAAACTACAGATGAAGCATGATATACTGTCAAGATTCATCGAGCTAGGTAACGATCCAGAGAGCAATGTAACCGACAAAAGCCTCAGAGACATCGTCCTGAACTTTGTGATCGCAGGGCGTGACACGACAGCAACCACCCTCTCATGGTCTATATTCATGATAATGACCCATCAGAATATTGCCGAAAAGATCTATTCAGAACTTGAAAATTTGGAGAGAGATCAAGCAAGGGAAGAGGAGGTCTCACTACTTCCTTATACTGTGGACGACCCTGAATCATTCAATCGGAGAGTGTCGCAATTCGCCAAACTAATGACATATGACTCCCTTGGAAAGTTGCACTACCTACATGCTGTAATCACGGAAACGCTGCGCCTGTATCCAGCAGTACCCCAGGCATGCACGATTATTCTCAATTCAAGTACAATATTGCTAAGTATACATTCAGAATGGCCAAATGACAGTTTCATTTTTCTCTCTCACGAAACAAAACTTGACTGCAGGATCCGAAGGGTGTGCTGCAGGACGACGTATTGCCTGATGGGACAAAAGTGAAAGCGGGAGGGATGGTGACGTATGTCCCATATTCTATGGGAAGAATGGAGTCCAATTGGGGTCATGACGCCGCTTTGTTTAAGCCAGAGAGGTGGCTGAAGGAGGGGTTCTTTCAAAATGCTTCTCCGTTCAAGTTCACCGCATTTCAGGTAAATCGATGGTGACTGAGAGACAATATATAACTTCTGCTCATGATGAGCGTGGCCTATGTTAAGTTCAAGCTTTGGAGGGACACTTCAGTATGGTCATCAGGCATAGCACCTACAGTGTGATACCAGGATCTGTCTTCCTATCAGGCCTAACAAGCTGCAATGTGTGATCTTTGTTTTAGCTGTTATTTTACTGAGACGGCCCTATCATGAGCACCGCTTGTTTCGATCAAATTGTTATCGCCAGAGACAGAAAATCTGAAGGATTTTAACTTAAAAAACCATGAAGGTGGAGAGCATTAACGAGGCTCAAGGAAAAAAGAACAAGATTTTTATGATATTCAAAACTGGTAGACTTTTCAATGTAACCAACAAGCAAGTCTTAATAGGGAAGCACAAACGATCTTATTTGATGGATGCTGTATGTTTCTTTGTTGCTATGCAGGCGGGGCCGAGGATATGCCTAGGGAAGGACTCAGCATATCTGCAGATGAAGATGGCACTGGCCATTCTGTGCCGGTTTTACAAGTTCAAGCTGGTGCCAAACCACCCGGTGGAGTACAGGATGATGACCATCCTATCGATGAAGCATGGCCTGAGGCTGACAATAGCAAGACGCCCTTGAACCAATACCACATTTCTCAGTTTTCACTGGCTTTTGTTGCATTAGTTTGGTTCCAGGAGCCTAAGATGCTGTTACACTCTGCCCATCTACTATGCTACTTTAGACAACTCCGTGGTCAATGTTTCGCCTCAGAACAAGTCATTTGTTGTGGGCACTGGAGAGTGATAATATATAGTTCTCAATCATTGCAATGCACCATAAGAATGAAGTGTTAGAACCTTGTTTGAGGTCGAATTGATTTATCGTCGTAATGGAAACTAAATGCCCGAAGAATTTATTGGAAAAGATAAATGGTAAATGCGTGTTGCAAAGAGGGATCGCCAAGTCATCAATCCGGAGAAACAAGAGCAGTAGGATCAGTAGGTGGAACTCAATCTCCACCATTGAATCGTGAGACGAGGATTGGTATCCACCAAGATGTATCTCTATCACCGGATTGGTCGAGACAAGGATCAAATTTTTCTACCGTTAAATAGTTAAGTAGGAGTGAATCTTCACAGTTAGATTAGTAGGCGAGATTAACTTGTGAGAATAAATCTCTACCGTTAAATGAGAGATAAGATCAACATTTGTGATTATGGAGACTCTTGTATAAATATGGAAGTCTGTCTTCCCTCTCAGCGTGGAAAGTAACCCAATATAATGTCGGGTAAAGAACTGTAAACTCTGGTGAGCTTGACTAGGTAGTTGGGCAAAAACATGTACCAACGGACTGATTTTTCAAACGCGCTTGTCACGACTTCAGAAGTCATATTTATGGATAGTTTCTTCGGTATTGTCATCACCAGAGCTGTTCGAACGGGCAAATACATGAACCCTCGTGAGCTTGACCCGGGTATGATGGTCGGGCAAAGAATATATACTGCCTCGTTATTAAGTTCCGAGACAAGAGCCCTTGGGAGCTAGTTTTGAAATCAAAGTCAAAGTCTAACGTGGACTAAAAGAATTACCGACTAAAAAAATAACTAACCGATATTAAAACGAGCTAATGTTAAAAAGTAATCCTAATATAAACGCAAATAATTTTTTTTACCTTTTTCTTTTGATCGATTTTTTGTATGTTTATATTTTGTTATTTATTTCATCAAGAAAAAAATTAACCAAAATTCATTTTACCTGAGCATTGGCCTGTGACGTCGTCATCAATCATCATGCAACATCCCGCGCTGGAATCTGAAAGATAAATGCGCGTGGCGTGGCATTCAGGCAGAGGACAAAGCATCTCATTCTCGTGCTTTTCCCGGTATCTCAACATCATCTCCACTCTGTTCATCTTCCATTGAAAGCCTTTGAATTCTTACAATCCTCAACGTCCGGTTTCTCGTTGGAGCTCTTCCTAATCAGGTAATCTCGCATCCTAGTTTTGTTCGAGCAAGTAGTAGCAACAAACAGACGTGCTAGTGCGAAAGATATCCGGTGGTCCGTGCAAGCTCCGAAGATTTTCCCTTTTGCGTGGAGGTGATTTTTTGCTTGTTCCATACTGACGAACGGGTGCGGACCGCATTTAGCTGAAGAGCTGATTACGACAGTGAACAGAATTAGTGTTGTGTAGGCTGAAAACGAGTGTGATTTTCTAGCTTGAAGCAGGAGGAGGTGAAATTTTATACCAGGATGCTCTAGGATCAAACGTGAAACCACACTGAAGACCGACCCATGATGTGGCATAGTGTGATCATTCGTCTGAGTCGTTTTTTTTTTTTTTTTATGGTGGAATGTTCAGTGCTCGGATTGTCTTTTCAAATTTTAGTAAAGAGAGGCTGGATTGTCAGAGATGCCGTGGTTTGAGTGCAGATATTGGCTTGCTAACTTAATCCCAGGCAAAGTTTTCGATGCTGTATAAAATCATATGTAGCATCCGGGACTCTAAAATGTGTGTACCCGGGTGGATGTTTCGTTGATTTCTTTTGATATTAGCTTGATGCTGCTGTGTTCACGCTTTTTTTCTTTTTCTTATCGAACAAATTATCTTCTTCTTTCTCTCGGGTGAGTTTTTCTCTCGGGCGAGTGGTGAGTCAGTAATTGGAGGAACCTTCTGGTATTGACGAATGAAAAGACAAAAAATTGACCATCCTGTTATGTAGTGATGATGTTTGTGTTTTTCCTGACTGCTTGGTATCATCTGCTTCGTCATTTCAGCTATTGCCCGTTCAATTAAATGTCGGGCACAATCGTTGAGGACTCACGGGACCAAGTGCTTGCTGATTGTCCAATTAAAAATGATGTTGAAGGTGAAGGTTCTTTTAAAGATATGATAGATTCAGATGTAGGTGATGAGAATGCCGTGCCTTCCCCAGAGGAGGAGGTATGACTAATTGTTGCTTGTGCATTCTGTAGTCAGTTGAGGATCATGCCCAGGATGCTTGTACAGGATAAAGACAGTATATTGGACTTTGTTTAGTTTGGCTGTAGCTGTCATGAAACTTTTCCGAAGACAAAAAATTTTGTGATGATATGTTAAGTGCCTTCCTCATTCTTTTATTTTCTCAAGTCATCTAACCAGAGAAAAGTATCAGTTGTTTCCTAAGCTAAGATAGTCAATGACATGTACTGTGTTTTGTTTTCTATTATTTTTGGATCTTGGTCTTGGGTAAAGTTTGTGTGGATTCTTTTATCTAGAAAGTATGTCTTCTATAGGAGGAAATAATCAAGAAAAAGTATGGGGGCCTGTTACCAAAGAAGCCTCCATTGATTTCCAAGGTATATTTTTTTTTGTCCACCTTCGACTTCTTTAGTTCTCCAAAATAATATACTCCAGCAATATTAAGACTAGCGTCCTCTGAAAAAATGTGTTATCCAGGATCATGAACGCGCTTTTTTTGATTCTGCTGACTGGGCTTTGGGTAAGGTACTTGTAACTCGTTCAAGCATCTCCAAATATTGCCTTTGGATAAATACTGATAGTTGGTTCTAATGTTTAATATCCTCATTGACCAATGTTGCAGCAAGGAGCACAGAAGCCCAAAGGACCGCTTGAAGCTCTCCGACCAAAATTGCAGGTACTTGACGTTGATGCTGATGTTGCAGTTTGTATGTCGAACATCTGCCAGAATTGTAACCTGTTGAGTCTCAGCAAGCAGCCGTGCAGATCATTATCAGCGCATTTCGAAAATCTCTGAACTTGTTTAAAATATGTTGAGGAACAAGCATTTCACAGTGTGTACCGGGACTGAGACCTCCAACCACGTCTTAGATATGAGAGAGAACAGGTCATATAAAGTTTGCACGGTGAATGCCGTGGTAACTGAATTTTCCTTCAATGAGGATACATCATGTGTCCCAAACAAGGAAAACTTTATGCATGATCTTAGGTATTAGTATCTGCAGTGTTAAATACTTATTTGAACCTTCAGAATGGGGCCTCAATTTTCCTGGTTAATAGTTGATAATCTTGCTCCCTTTACACATTGATGCATGCCATGGTTGATGCTGGTTTTTTTTAGTATCTTCATGTTCTTCTTCTTTCTTTTTCTTTTTTTTGTTTGCATTCCATCTCAATGTTCTTGAAATCACCAATTCCTGCTGAGAACATGTGCTGCTAAATGCTAACAGTAGGACGACATGAACATTCATTTATGGCGAAGATTTGGCTAGCAGAAAGGACAATCTTCACATGTATTGGTGGTGCAAATACACAATTCAACTTCACATGTCATGCTATAACAGGTTTACAGTTAGTTTCTCGACTTCTTACTTCTCTTTATCCTCTTGCTATAATCAGCCCACCCCACATCACCAAGGAAGGTCAAGGCGTTCAGCATATGCACCTGCGGATGATGGTAATGAAGGTAAAGCACTTTGGCACTGTCAACCGATAATTTAGACGATATAGCATCCTCTACTCTAGAAGAGGGTTCACCGCTAAAAGAGAGCATGAATTTTTCTGCTGATTTTTGAGCAATCATAAGGAGGCACATCTACATTTACTTTTTCCATGTATGAAGATTGAAGAACCCAAGTGCAGAAAAATATGCATCTCCTGAAGTCCTAAATGTGTATTCTGGTCAAGATGACCTTAGTAGGTTGATTGGTATGAAAGAACCAGATTGTCAACTTGTCAAAATCCTTCTCTTTTAATTCAAAGCGGTAGACGTAACTTTGTTAGTCCCTTGTTCATGTGTCACAGGGAATGGCTACCATAGCGAAGATCCAGAAGATGAGAGCCACAAAGTAGAGGATGGTAACGAGAAAGATCTTCCTTCGGAGGAGAAAAGCTGTCAGGATGAGCCGCATGATGTTCTGTGCTGAGTCATTTTGGTCGAACCGGTGTTTTCTTTCCCTTCTGTAATTGACAAATTGTAAACCAAAACAGGAGGCATTTGAACTACATAAGGCCTTTGATGAGAGTTGAACCGGAGAGACGGAGTTGCAACTGCAGTATTCAAGGCAACACATATATCGGTACACCCTTTGGTCTTTCTCACCGGCACAATTACTCTCGTTCAGTAAGGGATAAATTCAATAAGGACAATATGTCAAACACAACTTGCGGTCGAAAAGATCTTTTATCAAATTCGAGACATTATCACAGACCACATTACTGTTCTGAACGGAACTGTTAGAGAACAAGTTCCTACGTCGCATTCTTGAATCTTGATCATGTGTCCGAATTAGTGTCAGTTGAAGAGCAACACCTGCAGAATATGAACTCGGGGTTTAATATTCACGGTGTCATTTACCATCCCATTTCACCGACATGGCTTCCAATGAACTTGACGTGAGACTACCGCCAACTCGATGTCCAAGCTTAAGCTTTTGGACAAATAACCTATCTGGATTCACCACAATTTGATTGAAATCCACCCTCGTGCAAACGGCATTCGTGGAAACCCAACAAATTTACCGAAATGAAAACATCTCCGCGAATTTCTTTAACTGTGAGTAGGAGCGAGACAGTTCGAGGACTTCAAACGGGGGATTGTGCACGGAACAAGGTCTTTGATGAGAGAAAATACTTAGACGTAGCACGTAGTTTTCCTCAAACATGCAGTTATGGTGTGGTTTGGATTTACGTTTGACCTCAAACTTCCCTCCTTTAAGAAGGGTATACCGAACTTCTTATGTTTTGAGCCACAGCAATTCTATCGCCATCACTATCAGAGAAACAGAGACAGAGGCGGGTGTTTTCTGCAAGCTTCAGCAACATCTTCATGGCTTCTTAGCCGAAAGTTAATCCCGCCTTCTCTTCCCACACATGACGATGAGGGTACTCCACTCTTCTTCCTGGCCCTCCTCCGTCTTCAACTCCAGCTCCAACTCCAAGTTCGACACTCCCACCTTCTCCACACGAATGCCCATCAGAACCTTTTCTCTCCCTGATCGTGCGGTCGCGCGCTCCGGTTCGTGTTCGGTGGCCGAAAGCTCTGATTCCGACCTGAAACGAGCTCTCGCCGGTGAAGGGTTGCGCGACGGCAGATTCTGCTGCTGCGGGAGACGGCATTTCATGGCGGCAGCTGTAGCGGCCGCATCGCCATTCATCCCAACTCGTCCTTCAGATGCTTCCGATTCGTCTTCTGATTATGCGGTACCCATGCTTGTCTCGCTCGCTCTCATAGTGATATCCGTTCGCGGGGATGTGTTCATTTCGGTTCATTTGTCGGGTTTCCACATATGCCGTTTTCGAATTTTTTTGTTTCCTTTACATGGGGGTGGATTTCAAATCAAATGTTGGCGGATAGTTCATTCTGTCTCTCGTAGCTTAAGCTTTTTTAATTCAAGTTGGCGATAGTCTCATGTCAGGTCCATCAGAAGCCATGAAATGTTAGAAGGAAAGTCGGTGAAATCAGATGGTAAACAACGCCGTATCTATTAAACCCCGACTTCATATTCTGTGGTGTTGCCCTTCAAGTGAAACTGATCCGGCCACGTGAACAAAATTCAAGAATGCGTCGTGGGAACTTGTTCTCTAGCAGGTCCCATTCAGAACAGTGATTTGGTCTATGATAATGTCTTGAATTTGATAAAAGACCTTGATCCGGAAGTTGTGGTTAACATATTGTCCTTACTAAATTCAGTCATTACTGAACCGGGATGGCTGGATTTTGGGCATCGATTGCATTCTGTTTGGAATGCAAGCGATCTGCGTCTTCATCAATGTGATATCAAAGGGAAGTTCTCTCGCTTTAATGTTCTGACTCCTCATTCGCCCTTTGAATATGATCAATATCCATGCTTTAGTTGTAGTTATGATGTCTCTCCATGTGAGAGGGTGTTAACCCATGAATAAATGAGCCATAGCTACACAGTTTGTTTATTGGACAAATAGGTCGCCTTCTCATGCGGTTGAGTATCGCTTTATTCCGACCATGTTTTATTTTCTATGAGTTTACGAGATTGTCAGATATGGGCATGTGAAGTTCTAACATCATTTAACTTGCATTATCTGCACATAGGCGATGTTGGATAAATTTCACGCTCCTAGACCTCAGTGGTATGAGGAGTTGCAAGCTATGGAACTCGATAAGGGTATGGAAGCTTATGAGGCTGAGGTTAGTCTCCCTTTTCGGATTACCTGAGTTGTCTCTTAAAAAAAGATTCTTGTCTTGAGTTCTTACATAACTATCTGCGTGCATTCTGTTACTTGGCAAGATTGCAGGGTACAAGTCCCAGCTATTCAGCAAATTGAAGGGAAAAGTCAAGGAAGTTTTGGAAATCGGTATAGGAACAGGTCCTAATCTCAAGTATTATGCCAATGACAACAACGTCCATGTTGTTGGGATAGACCCAAAGAGAACAATGGAAAGATATGCTCGTGCAGCAGCAGCAGCAGCTGGTCTACCATCTCCCAACTTCAAATTTCTCCAAGCAGTATGTGCGCATGAATATGGCAATACTAGTTACTGAGTTTTTCTTTTTTAATGTTTTTACTTTTGAAATTTGTGCACTTTTGAAGAGTGTGGTCAATGGAATTGGTATACCTCGCGGAGATGATTGGACTTGAGTGATCCATGGTCAACTGGATCATATAAACTTTAACAAGAAGGTTCTTTGTGATAACTGTCCAAAAACAAAGGACGAGGTTTTGTCCAGGAATCTTTGAAAATGCACAGGCTGTTGATGATTTTGTAGTGCTTCTTCTAACTTGTGTTCGGTGAATTTAACTCGAATATTCAGAGTGGAAAATGCTTTTTCAAGTAGGAGGTGAATATTTTCTTGCCTTCAAGATATTACAAATAACTTTAATGGCCTGATAATTTGTCAACTTGCAAAGAAGATCATCCAAACCTTAAAGATCTTGGTTGGCAGGATAATACATATGGTGAGGGGGTGGATCAAGAAGGGGGAAAATGGCCATGGCTAGCTATTGGGCTTAGTTAATCTGAATACCAAGGATAATACCCGCTGGATATGACCTCTGTCTGCCAACTATCAATGTCTATCATGCCTTTTTCTTAGTTTCTGATCTCTATGGTTGATGTCATCCAGGTTGGTGAGGCTATACCACTAGGGGATGCATCTGTTGAAGCAGTTGTTGGAACCCTCGTCTTGTGCTCTGTCAGTGATGTTGACCTGACGCTGAAAGGTAACGTCTCTCCAAAGGCTGTGATGTCCTTTGTTTACCATCTGTCTACTTCTGCACTTCTATAGTGCGAATCTGAGGTGTTGAGCTTCTCTTTCGACTTCCTCATTGGTATGCAAAGTCAAGCAAGGTGTCATTATTCCAATGGCTACTAGAAAACTTGGCATGTGAGTTATGTAACATTGTTTATTTGTGAGGATTATACTCCTTCATTATAGCTAGCTGGTTGAAGCCATTTGGTCTTTTTCAAAGCGTGATATTTGTTTTTTGTCTTTTTAGAAGTGAAGAGGGTGCTTAAACCAGGTGGTTCTTACATCTTTGTGGAGCATGTGGCTGCAAAAGGTACGAGCCCTGAAAACGGCTAAACGGTTGTTGCATGAATCGCAAAAAGTTTGAGTTGACATCACTTTAGATATACTTGGGTATGCTTTAGTGTTGATACTTTTTGCTCAAATTTGATAAGTCAGATGGAACAATCCTCAAGTTCCTCCAGAGTATCCTCGATCCCTTGCAGCAGGCAGCTGCTGATGGATGTCACCTTACCAGAGAGACAGGGAAGAACATATCTGAGGCTGGATTCTCTAGTGTTGAACTTGGCACGGCTTTTTTAGCTAATGCCCCCCTTATAAACTCTCATATTTACGGAATTGCCAACAAGTAGCGCTGCTAAACAACCACCAGTTTATAGAGAAGTGGCGAGCATGTCAAATCATCACCTGGGTTTTGCTAGTCTGGTCCCCTTAGGATTGTTTTGATCTGGAATAAGCAAGATAGACGATATTGGTATCTAGATTTGTGTATAATGAAGAAAGCTATGACTCCTTTGGCCAAGGTAGGTGCACTCTGTCCTTATGATCCATAATATAGCGTTTGTATCTACATAGTGGCGCATTCTTGTGCCTGACTTTGATCAGCATCAAGCTGGAAGAAGATAAGGAGTATGGGGGATGGTCTTTGCTTCATGAAAAACTACTGATTCATGAGGTCGATTGCAACTGGAGGATCGTCAGTCAATCTGGTGCAAAACTAACACCATAGATGGGCTTACTGATACTGGCTGTTGAAACCAAACATGCTCTTATTCTTCCTGTTCTATGACCAGAAGTAACCGATTAATGCTTAAGCCTGAGGAAAAGAAAAATTGCATTGCGAGGTGGTTGAAGGGCTGCTGATGAATTTATCCAGAGACATTTGAATTAAACGCATCACGAGCATGGCTAACCGGAAACCAGCACTTTTTGACTCGTTCTCGATGAAAAGTAATTTTTCATTATGCCAAAGCGTGCTTGTTAAGACGTAAATAACGGACATGAATAGGTTGCCCCAACACGAGTTGACAGCTCTGGGCTGAGGGTATCCTCTGAATCAGGCCAACATCTCTGTAGGGTGGCTGGATTTGTTCTGACTTGTTTGTTCATGGAAAACATCTACAGTTGAGCCATTCCTTTTGTTACTTTTGGCTGGCACTTTAATCAATTCCTTTGGGTTGAGCTTAAAGCCAAAAAGCACAAACACAAGTGCCCGTGCTTACTACAGCTTGATCCGGTTCCTGGAAGAATTTGGACGAAAATCTACTAGTCAGATGAACAACGAATGCCTTTTGAGTGTGAATTGCATCATTCTCCAGCCGTCATCTGATGGATTTTGTCCCTTCTCTCGTCGGCTCTCTGTCCTTTTCGGTCTGTTGAACAAATCTTAATCTTATTCCCCAAATCAGACGGTCATCTATAACTTATTTCCTATTCATTCTTTTAGAGGCGAAAAATGATAGGACCGACGAGGGAGTAACTTGAACAAGAAGTGAAATTGCAATGTGTCCATAATTTAAATTGTCATGTGATCAGTGAGTTAGGTTCATCTCAAGTGTGACCTGGGGAAAAAGAGGCCTTTTAGTACAGTATTCAGGCATTTGACGAAGCACATCAAACCACTGCACTGAGATCTACTTTAATGAATATGAATGTATCTGCATCCTTTATAGTACAACATTCATGCATTTGATATAGCCATATAAAACTCGATTTGTCGTGTCATTTGTGACACCATGTACCCTTTTCTTTTCATAAAGTTAAAAAGGAGCTTTGCCCAAAAAAATAAGAGGGCGCATTTGGAGTGGAACATGAATCATAAAGGGCCAGACGACAATGCTTGCAGTTTCGAACACAGTCCCTTTGACAAGGACTTGGTATGAATGGAAGAATTTAATCACATCTTTGTATTGTAAAACAAATCTAAAACTACTTTTTAATCTCAAATTTCTGTCCTGAAATTTCGATAGTGATTCACAGCTATCAAATTCATTGTTAACTCAAGCCCCACCTTTAGTCTCTTTGTGGGGTTTTTCATTTTTGCCCCCACAATCGTGAGTATGTGCATTTAAGCCAGTGAAGAAAAGAAAATAGATTGTTTTTGCTATGAAAAGAAGATTGGTTGATGGGGGCACAAACTTGACGGTTAGAATCCACATCACTCAAGGCATGTGGGTCATTTTTTTTCGAAAACAATGATCAATTCAAAGTGATAGCAAGCAATCAACATGAGTTATGATTAATTGAATACAAATTGATTATTTATCTTCGAGTTACGTCATGTTCTTAAAACGAAGGAAAAAAGACATTTTGAAAATAAACATCACAAACATCAGTCAAGATCTTCTTTGATGTGTAACGGTTTGAAAGTGTCGACAGAGTAAGAATCGGACACCAACTCTATCCGAGCTCTCAATCTATAGACAAATCGAGTAAGGTTATTACCGTGTCGCCAAGCTGACGAGTGTAAAGTTCTAAAATCAATTGTGCTCATGGAAGGAAACACTAGATGCCTCGTAGCATGCGGGCAAAAGCCAGCCAATTCCTGTGTTGTTTTCCTTCCATGCGGCTTCTGGGCATGTCTAATGTCTAATCAAGCACCTGCCGAGTTGATCACACAGTACTTAGGAGATGATCGGCACGTTAATCTGGGGTTAGGACAAGACACGACAAGACAAGACACCAATTGGGGAAGAAAAAAGCACAGGGAGTATGCGCAAATACGTAAAAGATGGGGGGCCTCAATGCAAAATGACGCAGACACCTCCTTCCCCTTTCCCTTTTCTCTCCGGTCTGGAATTGTTAGGGCTTTTCTTTCCTGAGCGCAATGTCGTGCTCAGTTTCCGCAAATTAGGAGTGTCCCCAAGCACTGCATTTCTCCCAAATGACAGCCACTCTCTCCCTCTCCCTATCTCTATCTCTTACCCGTCTTCCTCGATGACCAATCGCACTGGTAAGTGTTGGCTCCATCTGCTCAAATGGTGTTGATTTCGCTCTGGCTAGTGTTTATCTTCTAAAATGTGTTAGAAATTTTTGGTGGGTCTGTCCGCTTCGGCCTCGGGATGTAGTTTTTGGGTAGCCATTTAACTGGTTTTGGTTATCAAGTTCTAATTTTTTTCCCCTTGGGTAATCTCTTGGTGGGGGTGACTCATGTGGAAATGCTGTTAGTGCAGACTTCAGCTGTTTAGGCACCTGGGGGCTTTCAATTCTTGTCATTTTGGGGTCGGTCTTTTTATAGAAGGGATGTGTTTTTCACTGTAAATTTCGGTTTTTGTTTTGCCGAAGCATGGTTTAGCATGAGATGGTGAAAGCTGAGGGGAAGAAGAGTTGTTTCCTCATGTATTTTTACCGTTCCTGCTTAGAAATTCCGGGAACTACTCTGCGCAGGGTCATGACCGCGTAAACCCGAATTTGCTTGCTATGCAAGATTGTTGCTTGTCATTGTTAATTACGATGCCGATGGTGTTACCTTGTAGCCATGATCTGAGTACCTAGCAATGGCATTCTTGTAGGGATTCTCGGGAACTTAATTTCTTTTTTGGTCTTTAGCTTCCCTGTGAGGTTGTTTTTTTCCGTTTTCCTTTATGTGCCAGAATTTCCTCTGTGATTCCTTAGAGTTTATTATCGAAATCTGGTTACTGTAGGCACAGCTACACATTCTTCAGGATGGATTCATGTTCTTCTTGGACAGTGACAGTGAAGGAGACATGATTACTGTGACTAGGGGGGTAAGTTGTTTATTCGCCGGTATGAATTAGGTGTCCTTCTTGGCCGCAATACTGCCTTGTATTTCAAGCACCAATGGCAGACATTTATTTATTCGGTGAACCTAATTCCTTGACGGAATCATGAGCTGATGTGGTAGAAGCTATTGGATTCATTTCAGTTGATCATTGTCAAGTGTTAAAAGGCTAAGATATTAGCTTCTGGAGTTATACAGAAAATAGCTAAAACGGGGTCGCTCTGTTGTGTGGCTGCAAGGCCACATGGATCACATGCAGCCAGTGGGGACTGGTCTGTGGGCCCACATGAGCCTTACTGGCGAACAAACACTAGCTTTTCGCCACCTCCATCAAGATTGGATATTCGGCTTCAATATGAGGGGCTACCTAATGGTTTACGGGACAGTGATCAGCTTTATCGATCGTCCACGTCTTCAAACAGTAAAGGAAGTAGGGGATGGGTGAGAGGCAACCGTCTCTACAATCATCATTACTCTGCTTCTGATGGTGCAGAGCTGTTTTTAAGTAGTCCATCTGATCAGTCTCAGGGTCCCCAATGGACACCTCCAGCCATACAAGAAATCAACGTTGAGGACTATGGAACTCCAACTAGAAGAGGTGAGCATCAACTGTACATTTTATGAAGCATTTTCACTCTAATATCTTGTCCTGTTAGAATTTGGTTGCTTATTGCTATCCTCTACTGCAAGACCATCTGAAGTTTCCTTGCTTTTTGAGAGTAAGAAGATAGAACTTTCCATGATTCTTTGGTTCTTTGATGTTCGAGCATTTTCTCTTACATTCAGCGTTGAAGTAATAACACATCCCCTTTAAGATTATGATTTCTGACAAACTCATTGGATTTAATTAATTTCTGATATTATTATCTATCAATTGCAGTTCTGTTGGGTCTTCTTAATGGAAAATTTTAAATTATTAGTTGGATACAGGTACTATCATCCTTTGATGAGGTCATTTTTTTGCATGTGCATATGTGTATCTTTTTTTCTGTAGTCTTTGCATAGCCATATGCTTTTTGTAAGTCCGTTTTTGATGAAGCGGGAAGTTTGGCTCATAGAATCTTTTGATTCTTGAAGACCTTAGAACGTTCATTGTTCATGCGCTATTTTTCTATGAATGGCACCCACTTAATGATTCACATGGAACGATTTCTCTCTCTCTCTCTCTCTGAAATAAAACTGATCCCAACCCAACATGTTGGTTTTTCTTGGGATGTGTCAGGTGTTAGTGGCTTGAGCAAAGGTTCTTTTGCATTTTCAAGTGTAGGTCATACTAGTATTGGCCTACAAAGGTGACACTACTCAAAAACATTCGATCAATTTTGAGTTGGTGGGGCCCAAATCCAATGTAGGCCAAATGTGGCTTATGTATTTTCATGATTGTGCTCTTTGAGGATCCGTTATTTGGGCGTGTATTTAGAAGCTGTATATTATGTTGTTTTGCTACGGAAAAACATATCTTCAGTTTTAAATTGGAGCTGTACTAGATAATATTACCCACCGTTACTCTGGAATGCATATATCTTATTCCTAAACTAAACCTTAGAATAACAGATGGCAAGAATTTAGCAGTGTGAGATAAGCTAGGCTAACTATTGACATCTCTGTTATACTGAAGCTGAGATAGCTAGAGCATTCATTTCTGAGATGGGTGGGCTTTCAACTTTTTTATGCCGTTCAAATTACAAGCTAAAACATTCAATTACTTATTTTGATAGGTTACCAGAGGATTGGGGAAGTAAGAATTGAATATGATATCTAATAAGTCTTGGTAAGGGTGGACCACCTCTAGGTCAATCCTGTATCCCCGTTGAATGTGTAAACTTACAAATTTCGAGGGCTAAGTTCTTCCCAGAGACCAGCTCCTAGCCAACCCTTGGATGAGACTGCCTTATGTGTTTTGAGAAGTGTAATTTCAGATGTGAGAAGAATTAACAAGATATACAAGTGGTACATTTCCATCGCCTCGTTTTTCCTGCATAGGCACATGAATTAGGAACCTACTTTTACTTTCCGTTCTTCCTCGCTCTAGATTTTACTTACTTATGGAGCATTCCTAGTAGCATAGAGATGGACCATGCTTCAATGAAGAATTGCTATATTAGACAATTTTTGGTGCCATCCCTATGATTCATAGTGCCAACGTTTCTGAACTTTTGGCAACTTGTTTTTGTCTTGCTAGATCGAGCTTCGCGGTCATTGTCCCTTGCACCTATGATGGAGGTATTGTGTTCTCTCCCCATTGTGATTGCTTGCACATACTAATTGGCATCTCAGAGATTATTTGAATGTATGAACTTCGCAGGGAACCTCACTGAATCAAGATAGTTTAGGTTCTTGTTCATCCCGCTCAGACAGTAGTGAGTCAGAACCTGCATTTAAGTCATGCATGCGCACTCACCGCAACATCTCAAGCCGTCGTTTCTTCGTATCCAAGCCAATTCACCCACTCTCCTTTCCCACCAATAGTCCTGCTAGAGAAGCTTCTGATCCTGTGGCTGCTGGAATCTTGGGGCTTGATGCTTTATCCACTCCTCAAGGAGAGGTCCATCGTTGGAGTAGTGGTAGCAGCAGCGTCGACTTGACAGATGCATTGGAGCCATTGGAATCTGAAATATTTGGCCGATCCTCCCACTCCCACTCATCCGATGCTTTCAGATGCGGGTTGTGTGAGAGATTCCTTTCACATAGATCGCCGTGGAGTTCACGTCGGATTGTAAGAAGTGGAGATATGCCAGTCGCTGGGGTCCTTTCTTGTAGTCACGTTTTTCACGCCGAGTGTTTGGAGCAGACGACTCCTAAGACACGGAAAAGCGACCCTCCTTGCCCTTTATGTGCGAGAGTGGAAGAAGAGAATTCTCCAGAGTTGCGAGCTCTTTCCAAAATGAAGAGTGGCTTTCCTAGGCTTAGAACATTTTCTGAGGGTGGGCCATCTAGGCCTTCTTGGGGTTGTACACAGGTTGGGGACTGCGTTGAAGGAGCACTGCATGCACCCCCTCGAAATGCCATGATATTACTGAATAAAAATCGTGTCAAGAAGAACCTTTCTCTTAAGGGCACCACGAGCAAGGAATATCCTGGTAAGTTGAGAAAAACTGGTTCCCATTCTTCGCAGTTTAGCAGTAAAATATTTGTGGATCAGAACCATCAGGCGGCGGTCGGGTGCTCTGATTCAAAGGCAGGCCCGAGCATGCATATTGGATGACTGCTTGTGAAAGAGTTGACTTCTAATTGTAATCATGTAGTTTTATCCCTGCGATTTGCCTTTTGGGCTGATGGGTCTATACCAGTAGGATTTTGAGACTAGAGAAACCTAGGGATATTGTTGTTGTATGCTTACCACATTTTACTTGCTCAAATCAATTATGGAGGGTTCGGTGATGCGTATGTTCTTCGTAGGGATGACTGATCTTTGATGGGAGTGTTCAACAAGAAAAAGAGAGACAGATGATTAACCTGTTGGGTTGTAAGTCTCTGATCATGGGCCATTAGTGTTAGACACCCCATTGGATTCTTTATAGTCCCATAGAGTTCTCGTGAGCAACCACAATCTCTGCATCCTCTCGAGGATCTTCAGATGCTCGATATATGGCAGCCTAATGTTGCCTAAATTGGTCGTGCCGCATCAAAAACACCAGTGAGCTAAATTTTCGGTCTGATAAGTGTAGTTCTGGATCGAACATTGCTCCGATAAGAGGGGTGTCTCGCGAAATGCCCGGTGTTGAGGTTATAAGTTACTGAAAATCTGACAGATGAAGAGAGCATGTGGCCGCTTCCTGCACTTCTACCGCTGGGGCGCGAAGCATCTCATCTGAGAAGGTTCGACCCGGCTATCCTCCATCGCATTATCTAATCACGAGAGTGTGCAGCCAGGGGACTACGTCGGGTGATTTGAACCTCCTCCACAACTCTCCAACCGCAACGGGTTTCACCACATATCACAGTTTTCTGGACGTTTGAGAGACTCGAGATAAGCGTACCTGTGTCAGCCATCATAGACGACAAGGACTATAAAGATCTAATGGTACCCTTGTCCCAATTTGAGGGGAGAGAGACAGGCACACGGACAATGCAAAGATCGAAGGACTGCAAATCTTAGTTGGATGCAAACACTATGGTCCCCACGAGGACCGTCTTCCGCAAGGTTGTCTTCTACAAATCCCTTGTGAGAAATGTAAGGGCACGTACTTTGCCGTGAGCCGCTTCCATCGTTGCGTGGTAGATGTCCCGTCTTTTTGGGAAAAACTGCCCAGAAAATCCTAAACCCTATCGGTAGCTCAAAACCTTTCAAATGTCCAAATTTAATCTTAAACATTTTGACAACTTGTCAATTTAGTCATAAACATTTTAATAATATGCTAACTGAGCTCTAAATCTATTAACAATCCGCTAATTTAGTCCGTTCAGCTAATTTTGGCCGAAAATCGCACACCAGCCATGCCCTATGGGACAGCTTGTACTCACATGGATAATTTTTTTTGAATTTTTTTTCTTTTTGTCCGTTTTCTTCTCTCTTTTTCTCTTTCCTTCTTTCTCGTCAGCCACTAGTGAAGCTTGCCTTTCCCGGATCTAGCAAGGGTCTAGCCTCGCTAGTGGCAGAACGAGGTTGACCTCGCCCAGTGACAACGAGGTGGAGCCTCGCCAGTGGCAAGGCAAGGTTGAGCCTCACCAGTGGCTAGGCGAGGCTTGCCCTTGTCGGATCTGGCGAGGGTCCAACCTAACCCGAGGTCGGTGAGGTTGACCTTGTCGGCCCTTGCCTCTAGCCGATCGTTGGCCCTTGCCTCTGGCAGGTCGTCGGCCACCGCCGAGGCCCGGCGACTGGCCAAAGGAAGAAAGAAAGAAAAAATATAAAAATTTTGAAATTTTTTTTAAAAAATGTAAACAATTGTCCACATCAACGCCCATCCTACGCCGACATGCAATGTAGGACAGCCGGCGTTAATTAGACCGCCACATCAGCGATTTTCGATCAAAATTGACCAGAATGACTAAATTATCAAATCATTAAAGGTTTAGAACTAAATTGGCGAATCATCAAAAGGTTTCAAACTAAATTGGCACAATTGAAAGGTTTAGAATTAAATTGGCAAAATTGAAAAGTTTGGGATTAAATTGACTGCCGTACAATGAATTTAAAACTTTTCGGACAATCTTTTCCATCTTTTTGTGGGCCGACCCGTCTCCTTCCTTACTTCAGATTCCTCTTCAGACATGTTGGCCCTCCTCCCGCGATGAGAATATGGAAAATTGCAGGTTGTCCAAAATTTTAGTGGAGCTGATAACCGGAAAAGGAAAAAGGAGGGAGGACAAAACAAGAACAAGAAGAGAAGAAAGGAACGTCAGTGGAGCTTTAACTTTTCGGTGCTTCATACAAATCTCACATCGTCTTGTAGAGGTTAATCAAAGATTTTTTGAACCGGACTTCATCTGAAGATCGAAGAGCAAATAAAGGGCGCAACATCAAATCGTACATGCCATGTTCTTGTGAAAAGCTGGGTTCAGTTGCCCTGAAGGTGAGAAGCTTGGTATTTTGATCGTGTACACGTCTTAGGGAAAGATCGAAGAGTAAACCGACAAACGCGATGGGTGCACCGGAATCATGCGGGCCTAGTGCAGCATAACTCTTGATTTTGGTGGGTCTTGATCGGGTAACGGTTGTATCATACTAAAGCTCGCACGGATCCGACGTACCTAATAATAGCTCTACGTATGACGTGATTTCCATTCTACCGTGAATATAATGCAAGCCCTTCAAAGTAAGCGGGCCCTTTTTAACTCGATCCGGCTCGTGGACCGTGGACCGTGGACCCCCTCTCCTTGTACAATCACAATGCGCCGACGTACCCATGAACGGCACCATATCTTACACATCGGCACCGTCGATACGAAGAAGCAAGTCAATCATTTCGACGGAACGTGAGCGAAATCTCCGCCTCACATCAACTCGAGAGTGTAATAGGAACTAGGGTCGCGCACGCCGCGGACGAAGAAGCGAAAGCAACGACGGAAACATGCACTGACGTGGATTTGGAAAAGGATTGGAACGAAATTGTCAATGGAGGAGGAGGGGCATCAATGAAGTAAAGTGGAGAGAACGCTCCACATGGGGGGTCGCTACACCAGAGATATTGTGGATTTGGGAGTCACCGTCGACGTTAATGCCATTACAGAGGGCTGTTGTCATGCGATCTTTGACTAATCTTCTTTCCTTGACCTCTAGTTTTAGATTACGATGGACACAGGCTGGTATCGTGGACATTTCGAGCACCATGTCCGACTGTGAGCGAGATGGTTAGTAGATTTGTCGAATACAAAGAGTTAGAAAACGTTGAAATTCTTAGATCGGAATTGAAGGATCGGGTGTATCTAAGGATGAATGGCTCGAAGTGTGTCGAAATTCTCGCGAAGGCAGTCGATATAATAAGATTTTGGACAATAGAGCGAAATATATAGGACTGGTCGACATGTCGTATCAATGGCCGCCACCATTGTTACAAAGTGCTCAAATGGATACCGGATATGTGAGTGACTATTTCGTACGATGGTAAGCTCGGTTTCTCCTCATTTTTTCATTAGAATACTTAAATATTAAATTATGCTTTTATCTTTCAGTTTAATGACCCTACAGAATTTTACTACTGCTTAAACTATGTGATAGCATTGTTTCTTTTTTTTTTGTCGAAGAAAATTTCATTCATTTTTCCAGATCAAATGTGAGAGGAACATAGAAAGCTTCCAAGCAAAACAAATTCAAGAAAGCTGCAAAACAAAACAAAACTCAGAAAAACAATAGACTATAGCTTACAACTATAAGAACTCTCATCCCAAAAGATCAGATCTATCACAGCATCAAAAAATAATCGACGACCAATCACCAAAACCGTAGTGATGGACACACACCGAGATCTTTCCATCCAGAAACTACGGCTTGCAGTGCGCGCCTACATTCGGCGTCCTCAACATCATCGCCATATGGAGTCAACGACAACAACAACATATTGAACCACTACAGATCTAACGCTTCTAAGGAAATCCCAAATTGAGATTTAGATCGGGAGATAAAGGCTCACAGATTTAGATCTAAACCAAAATCAGGAGAAGAGAGCTTCCGCCAAATCTTGAAGAAGTCATAAAACCACGTTCTGGGCATCCAGCTAATTCTGGTCCTTAGAATTCTATTGCAGAAGATCCTCATGGAGCATATTTATTTCACAACGAGCGAAGAAAAGCAACAACAACGAGCAAAAGAAGACGCTAAAGCAAATGATTTTCCGTTGACTAATCATTTTCAGCAAACTAAACAAGTGAAAGTGCACAAAACTAATTTTCAAAAAATTCTTTTACTCAAACAAATGCATCCTAAAGCTTTGAAATTTTAAGTTAAACACCGCATTGTTTTCCGAACATTCCGCTCGACATCTTCCAAAGTTAAAGCAAAGTCCCATGCAACACGACTTATGTAACTTCCACTAACGGCCCCCGATCCGCAATGGAAAATCTTTTACAGCGGAGAAGCAACCGAAGAAGAATCAAATTGCAAACACTTTCTCCCCTGTCGGCAGCAACCTTTTTCTCCCCTTTTACTCCTGTTTGCTTCCACATTCCTCAAATCTCACGAGCCCTTCAGCCATCGTTTTCCCTTGATCAAACGGTCACGAGTGACTAATCCTTCCCCTCTTTGTCGGATAGGGTTGATGATTGGAATCTTGATGTTGTTTGTTTTAGAGAGGTCACTTTAACCCTACCAAATCGCACTTGCATGACCCGCTATTTGGAAAAAGGCTATGTGCTCCATGCACTCCACCATGTTGGTAGTTGGTGTGCTTTTTCAGTGCATTTTGCTTGGATTTTTGCAGGATATTAAAAGGGAAATTAGAGGAAAAAGGAAGATTAATATAGGGATTAGCTAGGTAGTTAGGTAATCTACCGAAAGGCAGTTGAAAGACATGAACATATCATATCTCAATGGAGAGGTTCATGATATGATAGCTTTCGCTTCCCCTACTTTTATGGAACGAGGCTTCCCATTAATCGCGGGGACTTTGCATGGTGCATTATTAATTCTCTCCAAGCTCGTCCCATGATGCACTCTCCTTATGTGGGGATGATTAAGAAACTCAACTACTTCCTTGAGGAGGGCCATGCATCGTGTACCAAGTAGGTTTCGGCTCGCGTTTCGGTACTTATAGGAGTGTACTCATACGTGATTCGCATGACATGCATTTGGATTTTTATTGATCTTTTCAATTGGAACGGATCGCGAATCAATTTCAAGTTGGCGTTTCAAATGTTTCGCAACCAGATTCAGTGAATCACGGAAGGATCAAGAGATATGCCCCCCAACGATGTGCCTGTATGTTGTCCCGGCGTCGCGATGCTTAATCTTACCTGGTCGAGTCCCACTCCAATGGACGCCCCAAAGCAATGATGAAGAGCGCAAAAACTTTGGTCCGAAATGTGGGGACAAGACTCGGAGGCAATGCTTGTAACCTAATGCAACAACGAGCCCAATACATCCGGTTTGGTAAACGTATCACTTTTCCGCCAAAAAGCATTGCATGACCTTCAGATCGTGCAAATCAAGCTTATCTGTAGATCACGTAACGACTTTTCCCAATTCTCTATACCTCGTCCGCCTAAGGTCGAATGCTACACACGCCCGAGTTTCTCAAGGCAAATTTGTTTCGGCACATAGCCTACTAACAAAGACCGAAGTATTTAATGCGGGTATTGGCTAATCCCAAGACTTTGCCGCGTTTTTGGTTGGAGAGGTGTGTCCATGAGTGGTGTACAACTTTCATGGGAGTGGACAAATGACAAACCCCTCGTTCAATTGTGCTCGAAATCGAAGCCCCCACCAAGATCTTCTCAGAGTACGCGAAATGATTAAAATAAAATTAAACTAACAATAATTTCAGGAGAGAGAGAGAGAGAGAGAGAGAGAGAGAGAGAGAGAGAGAGGGAAGGAGACCAAATGGGGGTGGGCATGTGCAAAGAGTGCAATTGCAATCCAATGAGGACGGACGGGATGTGTCTTTGGCCAAGGAAAGAAAAAGGAGTGGCGATGAGACATGATTAAGCTATAACGACTGCTAGGGCTTTTCTGACGACACCCACACGAGGATGTCGGGACCTTCCAATGTTGTAGGCTTTGTAACGACGAATCTTGTTTTCTTTTAGGTTCATCGAGGTGGTGTGTATTTCCTTCTTCTTCTTCTTTTGGGTAATAGTGCAAAATTTTCATGTGTCTATTGAAAATTGAAATATGAACAGAGCCTTTTTCTTTCCCTATTTTTTTCAAAGATAAAATTCATAGACAAAATTAGTGTAAATGTACTGATTCGGCGCCTCGTCATATGATTTTTACCAAGGTGGCCTGCGTAATCAAGTCAAAATTAAAGACGGGACAACAGTGTCGTGTCATCTGTTTTCGATGGCACGTGTAATAGTTTTGATTTTTCCTTTCTCTTGTCTATCTCCTTCCTCCATGACCCGCAACTTCACAGCGGATACATAGACACCAAGCATTACACTTCAAGTGTTTCGCTAGCTCTTTTTCGGGTTTCTAGATACGAACCTTTCTTTATTAGTTTTACCGTTGTCCTCCTTTATTTGTGAAACTCAACATCCAATGGGCATTAGTTGTGTTTTCGTGATTTTAGATTTTGTATACCATTCTATAGATTTTTACAATTTTTTTATCTAGAATTCAAGAGGATTAATTACTATCTTACCATTATCTAATCTTACGATATAAATCTAGATTATTATTCAAGAGAAACTATCCATTATCTTTTCGTACACAGTAAATAACATTCTCTTGAGTTAGACATGAAGCAAAAGTTGAGATGAGATGCCTGGCCTCCAAATTCTCCAATTGACTTTCCACAGGTGCGTGGGGACATTGGACATGACATTCTGTAAAAAGTAGGAGACAGGAAATCTAGCAAATTCAACAAAAACCCTGGCTTATTGGGCAGATAAGAATCCTATACATTTAATCAAAATAACAAAACAAAAGAAAAAACAAGAAAGGCTACTGTGATTTTAATGCTGTTTTGCTTTTTACTTTTAGAATCAAATCCAAATCTTATAACTCAACCATTTTGCTTTTCTAAAAATTTAAAAATTCTTGAAATTTCTACAAAATATAAAAAATCGACATGCGAACTCGAATATGACTTTTTATAATTTATCACCATTTCGATAGTTTTTTTTCTTTTTCAAATTTGAGAGGACTTTTTGTCTGCACCTCTCGACCTATCTACAGCTGAGGAGAGAATCAAAATCAAAACCCCTGAAAGAGCTGTGCGAGAGACAGTGAAAGGTTTGGGAGGGAACACGAAAAGGAGAGGGAAAATTCTAGCAGAATATCAGTGTCTCTGAACATGTGATCTGCTTTGGCTCGCATCGATGTCAACATTCTTGTCATTAAAGGCACCACCCACAACACAACCATTGGAAAAACAGAAGGGATTGGTTGAAGGGAAGTTGGTAGTAACTCGGACATAAGTACCCGTCTGGATCTTAACCATTGTAATTCAATGTGAAATTCACGTGAGATTCATAAGTTCGCTCAATGTGATTTACCCGTATTCTAGATACACCGAGTCCGAGTAGGCGTTTCCAATCGAGCGGTCCAAAAACTCAATCTTCATGTTGAAAGTCACAAGTTCGATTGTTCAAAACACTATCAGTCTCCAAAAATTTTAATTGGTCTACAGGGAACTGGCTCTGGCGTAGATGTATTGATGGTCCTAGGCTTCATAAAGACAAGCTCACTCGGTCACCCGACGATGCTTCATTAACTCCCTGAACAGAACATTCTAACAATGGACGAGGTAAGTCCTAACTCCGTCCAAACCCTCTTTTCGCATGCAAAAGAAAACCCGAGCAAGTATTACCATTAGTTGGTCGCCTTCAAAACGGTAGCTTTTGGTTTTCACATTTTAATTATTTTTTTTTATATTGGGTACTTGGAATTAACGCCACGCCAATGCTTCGCTTTTGCTAAATCTAAACATCATGCCAATACACATGGTCAATTAGGACATCCATAACAATTTTTGTTGGTCTTACGATATGCATGAAGCACTTGGCATCATCGAATTTGTAGCTAAGGTACATACCTCATGGGATTTTCGGTGTTAACGTTAACAATTTGATGAAACTTCTACTTCGGAAAGGTGTTATATAGATTACATATCTTTCTATGGTAATTAGTTCGATAGGAGACCTATGTCTATAATGGAAAATAGATTTGCTTCAATCTTTTTTCCTTCCTCAGTCATCTATGTTTGGAAAACGAGGCCAAATGAGAGAAATTGAATTTTGGATGGAAAATGAATTTGAAGCACATCAAATTTAAAGAGGGCACTCAACTTTCAGAATTACAAAAATGATAATTATATATGCCAACTCTTTTTTTTTTTTTAAAAATAAATAAAATAAAGTAGTGCAAATATTGAGAAAAATATCAAGCATTAACCAAGTTCTTATCTCTCTAGCTAAGCTCGCGTTGTGGCCATAGAATTCAACAAAAAAAAAAAAGATGAACCCACGAAATTTCTCAAATTGCTTGATTTCCAGTGGCCTCCTCGAGAGAATCTTGAAACGAAGCGTCCCAAAAGAGAATACAAAAGAAATTAAGGACGGATGCGCAAAGAGCCAAAAAGGTGTGTGTGGAGTGCATGTGCGCGGAAAAATGCACATTATCTCTCGAATGGAATGGAGCCTACCCACCATTATTGACTTGAAATCGAGCAATTTTGCCTATTTATTGGGGAGAAAAAACAAAATCAGCGCGCCTAATTTAGATCAATACATCTCGCTACTTTGCAATAGTCAATCCAATAATTACGCATCCGATTTTACCTGTGGACGAACATGTAAGCATACGTTTTGTTTTGTGTTGTTATATGATTTTCACGAGTGCAAGTTAGGGACGATTACAAGACCGACGCTAACCTCATGTATGCTTTGCATTTCCTACTTTGATAACCATGCGCTTTATAACTTAACATTTCAAAAACCTCATGCTTTGTGCCTCTGAAGCCTCGAGAACCTTATGCTTTGCCAGGTTTTTGAGAGTCACGTTCGTCGGATGCAAAACTTAGGGTTTCGAAAATATGAGATGCAAAGTACAAATTTTGAAATGAGAGGATGCAACGAGAAAAATGTAAGGAAGGGGAAGGTCGAGGATGGTTTTTGGGATTAATTAGCACTCAAGAGTTTACTTCCACGTGGCCTTGTCGCATCATCAATTCTTTATATATGCTTGCCATCACAAATCAACTTTATCACATTGAATATAGAGGCAAAGGCTCACGAATTAAATGAAGATAATTTCGTGCAAACTAATAACATTTCTCCACACAACCATGAATATTACGTTACGTTTCTAAATTCTTAGTTTGGGAGGCTTGTCAAGCCGATGATTGATTGACAGGCTGAACACCGGAAATCCCGGCCGTGTTTTCTCGCTAATCAATCCTCGAATGCAATGGCAAATTTCGTTTTCCATGCTGATCCTATTTTCGTAAACAAAATCGACCGATTACAGCTGTGTTTATGGAGGAGATAACCACCAACCCATCGCATTAAACGACACGTATGCTTTTGGAACTTGGAGGGGGGATAGCGAAAGACAGAGAGAGAGAGAGGAATGCTGGAATCCAAATTAGAATCCATGTCTGTCGTACGTGGAAGGATGCTGTCCTTGATTATGCATCATCATTTGCTAATTATTGCTTCTTACGGCATTGGCACCCGTGAACTTCATCGATTAGAGTGCCCATTAATCGTAAAAAAAACTAACTGTTAACTTTTGATTGCTATAAAAGTGACAAGATGTATAGTTCGAGATTTAGTGTTCTGAAGAATTTTTTGGTTTGAATAATCTTTATAACAGAGCTGTCAATCAGCTTGGAGTATAGGAATTAAGGATTGATTGGGTAACTAAGCTTGAGCTTTGAGGTGATAAACATCAACCCACCTTCATGCGTCGTCCATTCCAATGGTCATTCCCTCGTTTACCTAACGGTGAACTAAGTGTCTAGGGGTTAATGAACATTGCCGGAATGAAGCTACTCCTAGAAAGGGAATCAAGGCTAGGGTTGAACGAAGTGTCTCCACTCGTGTAATCATTCACTCGTTTACATAATGGGTGAACTGAGTGTCTAGGTTCTGACCCAAAAAAAGAAGGAAAAAAACTAAGAGTCTAGGGTTAATAAACATGCCGGATTGAAGCTACTCCTACAAAGGGAATCGAGGCTAGAGAGTTTGTCTCCATTCTAGCAAGTGAACCCACGTTGATTCATCAAAACCCTAGAGCTGTAGAGCAGCAACACGCAGAGAGAAAGATGAACCATGTTGGTCTCTCTGGTTTTAAACGAGAATGCACCCATTAAATGAAGCGAACGGAAGTTGGGAGCAACTCCCATCTAATCTCCTCTTCAAGGACGTATGTAGCTGCGAGCTGTAATGATCACTCCCCGTTCTTCCTTAGAGTGCGGAGTCTGTCTGTGTTTTGTTCAACCCAGAAGAATCACGTAATAAAAAGAGAAGAACTCGGTTAACAAGCGACTAATGTAGCAGATCGTGCGATTAACGCATGGCGATGTAACTCCTCTAAGGGTTTCCTCCACTGCTGGTCTAGTGTTCTCTTCTGGGGTTTATAGTATGTTAACTCCATGGAACTGGCTTGATCAGGAACGATGATCCCGCTTAACGACGTATCATTAAGAAGCTACGAAAGAGCATCCAAGAAAGTAGGGGGGGCGGGGGAAGAGAGAGAAGGGGCAGGTGCCGCAAACGGGCGTTGCATGCGAACAAAACGATTGCATGTGGGCATATGGCAGCTCTCAAACACCGCCATCTGTATCTCTGTCCGATCCCCACTTAGATTTTGGAGGGTCTTTCCTTTTCTTTTTGGCCTTTTTTTTTTTCGGATTAAAAACGCCACGAAAACCACACGCTTTCTTCCCAAAAACCGGACTTCGGGCCTCGTTTTACGCAAATTTCGTTCGCTCACTATTTGGAAACCGCTCGTACGGTCCTGCAACAGTTGCAGTCTTTTGGTCCCCACCGAACAGTTCGACAAAGTTTAAGTGTCTGTGTTAGTTGTGAAGCAACTAAACATCCAGAGGCGGTAAAGCAACCCACCCCTCTTCCCAGAACTCCCTATAAATCTCCCACTTAAGCCACCTTCATTTCCCTCACTCCACTCTCTCTCTCTCTCTCTCTCTCTCTCGAGTGTGTGTGTGAAGACTGAAGTTCTGCTCAGTTTTTTGCAGGTAATAATCACCCTAACTCCCATTTTGGTCATTGCTCTAAAAGCGAACTCCAAAAAGCCTCTTTCTTTTCATCCAAACTTGTGCTAAGCTTGGAGAGTGTGGCGTGCTCAAAACTGGAGTTTCATTTTTACCCAAGAATGCTGCATTGCGTAATGGTGTTGATTTGGTCTTTGGGTTGTGCAGGAGAAGCAAAAGAATGGCCGTGGTTGGGTTGGTGATGGTGGGTTGGCTCGCAATGTGGGTGTACTCCGTCGATGGGTATGGAGGAGGAGGGTGGATTAATGCTCATGCCACTTTCTATGGAGGCAGTGACGCTTCTGGGACCATGGGTAACCAGCCCTTCCCACTTCGACACCTCTCTCTTCTTCCTCCTCTGCCTCTTCGTTTTCAAACTCCTTTACTCTGTTTTTGTCTCACTAGCACTGCACACAGCTACTCACTTTGCTAATAATAACAATGATAAGGTAATGACAGCCCACAGAAACGTGTCAATGAAGTCCATTTTCTTCCACATTTCACTGCGGTCCTACTGTTCTGGTACATCTGATGGAAAAATTTCACTGACATTTGTTAAGCTTTCTCACACTTGGCCAAATTTACATTTTCAGGACATGAAAGATGGTAAAGTACAATAATTACATGCACCATAAGGAAAAGAAGATGGAAAAGAAATTGCTTTTTTTTTCCACATTTCCCAAAATTTGTAGGTTAACAGGCATTTAAGGGAAGTCGCTAGCACAACAAAAGAGTCCTCTGCATTATGCTCTGCTTAGTGCCTCCAGATAAATTTCCAATGTCATAAAAGTTTAGACAAAAATCAATCCTGTCACTTCCGCTCGAGAGTAGGAGCTCATCTCTAAAATCCGTCTCATCTTCAAATTTTTGGTCACATAGGCGGAGCCTGCGGGTATGGAAACTTGTACAGCCAGGGCTACGGCACCAACACCGCGGCGCTGAGCACGGCCCTTTTCAACAATGGCCTGAGCTGTGGGTCGTGCTACGAGATCCGGTGCATGAACGACCGCCAGTGGTGCCTACCTGCGACCATCGTGGTCACCGCCACCAACTTCTGCCCGCCCAATAACGCACTCCCCAACAATGCGGGCGGGTGGTGCAACCCCCCTCTCCACCACTTCGACCTCTCTCAGCCCGTCTTCGAGCACATCGCCCGGTACCAGGCCGGGATTGTGCCTGTCGCGTACCGGAGGTACGAACATAGCATCGCTAGGCCCAATTTTTTTTGGTCATATGAAAAAAGTTAGTTGCATGTGTTTGGAGCACATGAACAATGAGGTACGATCGGTCAATTTACAATGTCTAGTGTCGGGGACTATTTGTAGGGTACCCTGCCAGAGGAGAGGAGGCATAAGGTTCACGATCAACGGCCACTCCTACTTCAACCTGGTCCTCATCACCAACGTGGGCGGGGCCGGCGACGTCCATGCCGCGTCCGTGAAAGGGTCGAGGACCGGGTGGATGTCCATGTCGAGGAACTGGGGCCAGAACTGGCAGAGCAACAACTACCTCAACGGCCAGAGCCTCTCCTTCAAGGTCACCACCAGCGACGGCCGCAGTGTCGTGTCCTACAACGTGGCGCCCGTCCGCTGGTCGTTCGGGCAGACCTTCTCGGGAGCCCAGTTCCGCTAGAGAAACAAATATATTTACAGGGACCAGCTAGCGCCGAATAAGACGGTAACGCGCGTCCGACCTATAGGCGAAGATGTGTATATTGTGGTTAGTATAGAGAGTTGTCACCTCAACCCTTGATTGAGATTTGAGTGAGTATACGTGTGTCGTGTTTGTAATATGTTGGCGGAGGCCATTGTGGCCTCCTAATCCTAGCTCCGAACTGAGTCAATATGCGAAGGGCTAATAATTTTACAGTGGCTCTTCTCATGTTGAGGCATTATTTGGTTGCGAGTGGTCCCTCCCTGCATATTTTAGCAATTACAGAAGTGGGCAGTGGTGGAGTTTTACCACCCGCAGCTATGTAGCATTTTGTATTTTAGGAGTCTTTTGCCTTTGTCCTTCTTAGTGCTCGAGAAGGTCATGTTTGTTTAGCATTTGGCTGTGTATGTCCACGATTATAATATGCGGTTTGTACTGTAAACTCCATATTATTCTATCTAAATTGAAGGACTTTTATATGTACTCTTGGAGCTCTATAGTACGTGTTTAAAATGTTTAAATTTTAGCACTCACTTAACGATTCAAGTTTAGCTTACGCAATCGGCATGTCGTTATATTTGTAGCATTGCTTTCGCTTTCAACTCGATGGACTTTGAGAAAAGTCGATCCATGACGACACCGACGTCGGTTTGTTTGTTTTTTGTTTTCGGGTCGTCCCGTCCGAAATGAACGGGATTTCCTTGAGTTTTGGAAAGTAAGAAAGCAACCCACTGAAGGAGAATTGCCTTGTATATACAAGTTGTGTGGTGCTCAGTTGATTGAATCGATAAGAGAAACAGCAAGACATGTCTGTGTCGCTGTCCCTTTGTGCCCTGTTCCTTGGATTGAAGGGGTTTTACTCAGCTCCATTCGGTCCTAAAACACTCGAGCAACTGCGGTAAAAATGGAAGAAGAACCCGTTTGTCGCCTAGGAAATTTTCATTCTCAGTTCCGATGTCCTTTTCTCAGGAAAGTTTTCTGAGCCTGGCATGCACATGCACGCACAGCTGGGAAGCGACAGCAATGGACTGTTTGATTATGACTAATCAATCTCGACGAGATAATGAAAATGTACAATCGGAGCGCCAATCTTCTTCCTATCCTTATTCATTTTGTATTATTACATTTTGGTCCATTGTCTTCTCTTCAAATCGGCACGGGGACGGAGGATTCCAATCATGCGATGAATCGATCTATGGCAATCTTCTGGCCGGGAACGAACAAAGTACCGCGGCGGAATCGAAGTCGATAGAGGAAGGCGACGAGAATCGAGATGTTGAGCACCGCTCTGAAGCTTCCAGGGGGTTTCTAAGAAATTTCGTCTCCATTTACTTCCGTTTCTTCTTTAGTAGCGAACGAGCAGATCGAGTTTGTACAATAGTTTGTAACCGAAGGTATATAACCCCCAGAAGGAGCTTTGATGTTATAATCTGGAAATTAATTCAACTTTTTTGTGATCGTGATTGTTTTGTCTTTACCTGTGCGATGCAGCTTTGGGCCAATGCTTAGAAAGAGAGAAACAAACGTCGTTTCGATCTTTTATGAGGGCATCTAAATCGCCTACGTCTCTTCAATTTGGCCGGTGACTGAAGATTTAAGCCCGAGCTTTTCTCATTCCTCCTGTTTTCTTCTTTCTTCTGTTGAAATTTTCCAGGATCAACCATCATGTGGCCATCACATGGCCGTCCCATTCGGACATCCAATGAGTGCCGTCTCCATGCAAAATAATGAGGCTAAATCTTAGTGAATATCCGTCGGTTTGGCCCATTTGAGCTGGTTTTGGTCACGGGTCAAGTGCCCACAAAGGTAACAGAAGAAGTAGATCCCCCCTTCTACGTTTCTTGATCTCCTTGTGCAAATCCCTGAAAGAGAAAGTTATTCTTATGGTTCGTATTGCTCGTTCTGGTGTTCCTGTAATTTACCGGAACGAAGAATATGCCTAGAGCAGTGAAGCTGCGACAAGAAGTTCATGATTTTCGCTCGACCTTGTCTTTTTTCTTTTGGGGGACTGATTTTTCCCGCTCGACCTAGACATGAGAATGGATTGGAATTCTCTCCCGTAAGTCATGTATGAGACTCATTTGAAATGAGTATGATCCATGAAAAATTATGGTTTCCCTTTAAGAGGATGAACGTTCATACATCCACACATACTTTATAAGTACATCATGCAATAAAATTGTCACATCCCCGTCGAACCCAACATCAGCAAAGTACCACCTCCTTTATCAGTGGCAACAATATCAGGAAAACGCATCTTGCCAAACCTATATTTTCGTTACTACATTGAACGGCCGAAAAATTACAAAATACAAAGATCACACTCGAAACTACCTACTTTGACCCTAACAATGACGCAGATAGCCGAAGAAGAGGATGGGTGAGAAGCTCAGCATTCCTCCTAGATAGATCCCAAAGTTCACTTGCCAATCTGCTAGTTTATTTGCCACTCCATATGATGTTACCAAATCTCCTTTCATTGTAACTGGCACACAAATCGATTAAAACCCAGGAAGCGCTTTTGCCTTGTCAATGTAGATGCACTAAAGAAGAGTCAAGATGAGCATAATAATGTGCCCCACCAAGCAAATTACCCTGGGACAAAGTAACTGGGACTTACAGGAAGCATTATGGACCAAGGCAAATTTAGCGAGGCAAGAAACCATGACGAGCAATTGCAATTTCAAAGGCTTGCATCCTCTCCCCACGAGCTAAACCATTGCGATCATATGTTGATATCTCATTAATGTCCAAGTCGACACAAAACTTGATAAGCTCTTCACCAACACGTCGAGCCACTTCCTGATTGGCGTGAGGTAAGTTCCACACTCAATTGAAACTTCTATTATTGAATAGGAAGTTCTTCATTCCCAGGATTTATTTATCTATCAGATATCCCAAAAAAAACTCAATTTAGGACTTACAATGGTTGTGCACGAGGGATTATCCCGAATGGACTTCTGAAGAGTGCTTCCATAAAACAAACATTTTTTGTTTTGGTCATCTACCAGCATGGCATATAACTGCTTATCTGAACAGAATACTGAAAGCCTTGGTCTTGTAGGGGTGCCGGTATACTGGTTAAGAAGATAGCAATATATATAAGATGGCAACAAGAAACCATTCTTGAAGAAATAAACTGACGAAAGCTCATCTACAATTCTAGAAACTGGCAACAATTTAATCCTAGTATAATTTATATCATGAACTGAGAAAGATTCAGAACAGTGTTGCTACTCAAAGTTTCAACCTTAGATATAAGATATTGCCATACTTGTTTCGGATAGGAGAAACTGGAAACATACATGCAAGAAATAGATGACAGTGTTCAATAACTTCAAAAAAAAAACAAATCCACCAATGAAATTTCCAACAACAAAATGCTGAAATTGTTTTTTAACTTGTTGAATCGATTATAATCAACATATTTAAAAACACAGCTGAGTTTACGTAATCAGAAACAGAATACAGGACATCCACCGGATAAAACAGTACCTTCGTTCGCATTCTCCTGTTTCGGATCTTCGGACTTTCAATTCGGCTATTTGCCTTAGCTTGGATCACCAGTGGCTTCACGAGGAACCCTACAAGATTTCCCATGCGCCCGTTAGCACAACGACCCATGCCGAAGTAAACAAGACGACAAACGTCACGTACTTGTTTCTATTCTTGGTGGGAGCATAAAAGGTTTCGAATTGGGTCCAAAGACAACAGACTTTTCCCACTGCATCACCGGAAATTTCAAAAGAGCCATAATCCAACCCCCGTGGACCAAATTATATCCCCCGAATTTCAACGCAACCGGTCGAGTGAATCACTCACAGAAGCATCACACCCTGCAAAAGAATCGTCGCCAAAAGGGTGAACACGAGGGAAAAAAAGCGGCAAAAGCGGAACTCAATTAGTCTTTGAGACAATTCGTCGAACAGGTCACGCGCGGTTGTCGGTACCCGCTTCTCCTGTCGTAGAACCGAGCAGTTTTTGCTGCTGGGCTTGCAGCTGCATCTTACGTAGAACAAGCTGATGCCATCTTTCGTGGCTTTGAATTCATCACAAGAGCAAAGATGGTACGATAACAATGACTGTCGTGAAAACAGAGTAGCAACAGTCGTTCGTGGAGGTTGGTAAGGACAGTGGCAGCAGAAAGCGATGGCGGTACCCAGAGAGAATTGCCGGGGGAAACGAAACTTAACGGGATCAAAGGGATGCAATCGTCAATGAATCAAAGAGAAAATGAGGGTGGGTCGTGCGTCTTTCGGGCAGGAGGGGAAGAATGGAACCCGAAACTTGAAAGAGGGAGAGAAGAATCACCAACCGGGGCCGATTCGCAGAAGACCCAAGTTCAGGATTTCAGAAATTTCCAGGCGCTTCTTGCACGGAACAAGATCATTCCTTCGCCGCTCAGGCCTATCTCTTGGCAAGCTCGGCCCCTTCTTCGCTCCATGTTTTTGGGACTTCTGTTGGGCATAGACTATTCAAATCCGCGACATGTAAAGGTGGCTCATGTAAATTAGGGAAAATTCTAAATAAGGGCATCAAGCACTCTTATTTTTTCAAACGAGGGCATGAAGTAAATCATATGTTAAATAAGGGCTTAAAATGATTATGTCAGTCTCAAATAAAGGCACGAAGTGGTCATGACAATTTCAAATAAGGGTTTGACTTCGCCAATCGCTGGCCGGGGTAAATATTATGGTCAATCGAGAGCATTTTCGTCTAAAGAAAATTTTTATTTTAAAATATATTTTATTTTTTCTCATTTCTTTTTTTTTCCTTTCCTTTCTTTTCTTTTTTCCTTTTTTATTTCTTTTTTCCTTTTTTAGATTTTTTCTTTCTTCATCTCGGTGGCCTGCGATGCCGAGAGAGGGCTAGGCGAGGGTTGCCCTCGCCCTATCTAGTGAAGCCGTCCCTCGCCTGTGGTCGGCAAGGGTGGCCCTGGCCAAATTGTCGGCCATCGGAGATGAAGAAATAAAAAAACTAGAAAGAGGAAAAAAGGAAAAAAAGGGAAAGAATTCAAAAAGAAAAGTAAAGGACAAAAATACCCTGGATTATCCGAAAAGTCAAGCCCCTCTTTGAAACTAATATAGCCACTTCCTGCCCTTATTTGAAATAAGATCTATTTTAGATCATTATTTGAAAAAATAATGACACTTAAAGCCCTTATTTGAAATAAGATCTACTTTAAGTCTTTATTTGAGAAAATGATGACATTTCAAGTCCTTATTTTAAATTTTATCTGTAAATTATTACCCCTCTTATATTTTTTTTTACGATACGAGGCTTTTTCTTTTTGACTTTTTTTTTTTGGCTAGAGTTTGGCTGTTTACCCAAAATCTATAATCTATTGTATACAAATGAATTTCGAGCGTTTAATGAGGTTTTATTAATATAAAAAAAGATAAGATGATGCTATTTTAATAGATGATTTCAAAGATTTAAATCTATAGTAAACCTTGTCCGGCTCAACTTTTCAAGATTGCTTTGTCTTTTCATTTGCTGGGTGCTTTTTTGCTTTTCTTGAAAAGAACAAATAAAGGTCTTAAACCATTCCTCTCTCTTTTTCTTTTTTTTTGGTTCAAAAGTCTTAAAACCTTTCTCTTGACTTTTTCATTTTGTCTACCTCTTTCGATTCTCCTTAGAGTAAAAAATTCGAAAAGATTTTCCTCGAGAGAAGTAATTGTCGTCATTGCTCCACTCTTTAGAGTTACAAATCCTGATAATTTTGAGAAATCATTATAATTCTTAATTATCGAATGAAAACAAATTAAAGTGATTGTTATTTTCAATATGTTTTTTGGAAGAAAGAGCCATTTACGACATGTAGGGACATCCAATTCAGAATGAGGTGGGTGTAAACGAGCATACACCTTTTCTATCGGATGAAATGGATCTCATGTAAAATCCACATGATCTAAACTAACGAGTGATTCGTGCTCACATGTATCGGGAGCATGCAATGTTTGCTCTGGACAAGTATATGCTTTCCATCTCGCGGGCAATGTAACTTTATAGGCCGTCGGATTATTGCGATGGGCACATCGAAAGAGTATTGTACTAAGCATATGCCATTGAGCAAAGGAATCACGTATGGCTGAACGATTGAGCAATGTTAGCAGCACTTTATTGTTTTTTTGGCCAAACACATGAGATTTGATACCCTGCGAGGGGCAACATAAGCTCGAATCCATCTCCCAAATTAAGTTAGACGAGAGGTGAAGTGAAAGCGAATGGCCTAAAACTATAAAATCGTTTGTATTTGATATGCGGGCAAGTTGAACACGAGCCACGCCCCTGATTCACGCGTATGAATTGCGCTGCCGAACAACCAAGCACACCTCACGAATCGCTTCTTTTAATTTGTTCGATGTGATTCATGAACTTTAATTCATTATGCAATATCATCCTGGGAATTCCTAAACTTTTGGTACTAAGTCAATTTAGCCTTTAGGGACAATATTGAACATTTTCATAATGTTCAATGACTAGATTGAATATAAATCAAAAGTTTAGGGACCACATTGAATAAATTAAAAGTTTAAGGACAGCATTGCACATTGAAATAAAGTTCATAGACCATATTGAACTAAGTAAAAGTTCAAGAACCACGTTGCACATTAGGCGAGACTTCAGGGACTATGTGCATCACTATCCCTTACCATAATTCTCTCTATTAGGGAAAAGTACCAAAACAACCATAAACTTATTACACTTGTGCCAATTCGGTTCTAAACCTTTTAATTGTACTAATTGAGTCTTAAACCTATTGACGATTTGCTAATGTAGTCCATCCAACCAATTTTGATCAACAATCGCTAATATGGACACCGATCGTTCTACGTGGCACGACCAGGACGTAAATAAAATTTACAATTTTTTAATATCTTTTCTGATTTTTTTCTTTTTTTTTTCACTACGGCCAGTAAAGGTCGTGGCCCTCACCTAAGCCACGAGCTTCGAGCCTTTGCCAAATCCGGCGAGGGTAACCCTCACCCATGTGAGGGCAAGCCTCACCATAGGGCACAAGGGCGGCTCTCGCCCAAACCACGAGGGCTCGACCCTTTCAGCCTGAGTGAGGGTCACCCTCGTCAGATGTAGAGAGGGTTCGACCCCCGTGGTCGGGCAAGAGCCGCACCCCTTGCTAGAAACCGATGAGGGAATCATATGTCCTCGCCGGCCACAATGAAAAAAAGAAAAAAATTAACAAAAAATTCAAAAAATATATTTAAAAATTGTAAATATTATTCATGTCAGCGCTACTCTTGCCACGTAGAACAGCCGGCATGCTTATCAGCGATTTCCGGCTAAAATTGACCGGGTGGATTATATTGGCAAACTGTCAAAAGGTTTAAAACTCAATTAATACAATTGAAATATTTATAACTGAATTGACACAAGTGCAATAGGACTATAACTTTTTTGGCACTTTCTCCTCTCTATTTTGACGAAGAAAATTTCCTAAATACCAAAGTGGAGTCATTTACTTGATTCATCTAATATATATACACACAACGAACCAAACAAGACCCATGGCTTTCGGACCTTAATTCAGGTGAGTGGAACTCTCATCATGGAGCATGACCGGATATCAACTACCAAAAACTAAAACCAGGCTCTAGTGGGCCTTATATCGAACTCACTTAAAAAGAGACGCAATATCACCAGCATCAAATGATTGCTGGTTGGTCTAGTTCATGCACGAGGACGACATCTTGATAAGGGATGACCTCATGCTTGCGACCTTTCTTGAATTTCGTGCACAAAACCCTAGTCAAGAAGCCCCAATGTCCATTATTCGCCAAGCCAAATAGAAAAGTAAACAAAGAACAACATCAAAACTCAATCAGAGGGAGGCTCCAAGCCGGGCTTACAACATCACACGTCACGCCCAAAGTGCTGTTTCCCTAAACTCGAACGATGCAAGAAAACAAAGAACAAAAGAACAAAAACTCAGCAGGAGGACAGGACACGACTCATGCTCCGTCCCTTCAGTAGTGATGATGAAGATGATGATGATGATGATGATGAACGATCAAGCTCGAACTGTCTCGTCTCACGACGGAGAAGCTGATCCAAACGTCCCTCCTCCCCTGTTCTCTTCCTTCGCCTTCTTCGCCATCGTCCTCCCATCTATTCCTCGCGGCGGCTGCCTCGTCCACGGGCATCTGGTACCGGCAGACCGGGCAAGTCCCGTGAATCCCGAGCCACCGCTCGATGCAGCCGCCGTGGAACCTGTGCCCGCACGGCATCTCTCTCCCCTCCTCGAACTCCTCCATGCATATCGCGCACTCCTCCTCCTCCTCCTCTTCTCCCTCCTCCTCTCGCCCTCCCTCGCTCGTCCTCTTGATCACGTCCCGCATGGCCCGCACGGACTCTCCCGACGCCGGCGGCCGGCCGCCGCCCTTGCCGGCCCGCAGCGCGCGGAGCAGCGGCTCCCAGCTGGGCGGTGGCGGCGACGAGGGGTCCACGACCACCGTGTCCTGTGTCAGCGGGTTGACCAGGATGATCCTGTCGCGGGGTCGTGGGTTGTGGCCGCGTTCTTGATTCTGGTTTTCTTGGAGCCTCGGAGGAGCTTCGGGCGGCGGTGGTTCTGCATCGGAAGAAGCCATGCGAGCTGTCAGGGAGTTGATGGGGAGGGGTGAAGATGAGAAGATCGGCAGATATTTGGTGGATTGCGCCCACAGGGTTTGTGTATTTGATTGGATGGAGGAACAATCAAAGAATTGCACCATGAAAGTGATTGGTGGACACTTGTCTTGTTGGTCAGAGGTGGACCAACTTGATTTATGTTTGTTTATGTAATGTAATTACTTGTCGTTTTGTGAGTTTTGACAGAATTTCGTCAGATTACACCAAAATATATATAAATGGGGTGTTCGTGTTTATCCATTATGACCAAACCTTACATCTCCATCTAGCCTCTCCCTCAGGAGATACTTAGAGGTTAGAGCTCACCTGCCCTTGAATTGCTGCTATGAAGCAGCGGGATGCTATTCGAATAGCTTAAACTTAATCTCAAATTATAACCCGATTAGTCGTTAATCACAGCAGGACCTCTTTTAAGCTTTAAAATGTGCTCCTAAAGGAGTTAATACCATTAAAAATCTCGAATCGATACATGTATGATGTGTTTATCGCAAACCAATTTTCGCGTCGGCAAAGATCTCAAATCATTATCCTTGTGATATGTTTACCGCGAGCTCATTCTCGTCCCACCAAAAATGCTAAATCAGTGCCTTTACCCAAATTTACTCTCCGTTAAAATGCATGCGTATCGACACACATAGCAAGCAACCGCAAAATGAATCTAATGTGAAGAATCGACGTGAAAAATCCACTTGTGTTGACATGTACGCATCTTGACGGATGACAAATTTGGATCAGGGTATCGGTTTAGGATATTTTTGGAGAGGCGAAAATTAATCTGAAGTAAATGTGTCGTGGATGATCAATTTGAGATTTTTAATGATATTAACTCGTTTGATAAATAATATGGTATCTAAAGTGTTAGAAACCCATCCTAATTATAAGCGCATAAAGACGATCATCCGTGTAACTGTAATTCTTTTGATATTGGATCGGGCTCTCGGTGGCCAATGGCCATTGATCAATCCCTGTTTAGAATGGGATGGCAAAGAGTTTCAATCCACAACTTCCACGGATGATATGACAAGTACGTTTGTACAAGAATAAAGTATATTTATACATTTAAATACATCGGCGTACTGTAGAAGAACAAGCTATACTTTTCGAGGCAAAACATGCATGCGCTGTCCATACGAACAATATGAATGATATGAAAGCCTCTAAAGATACTCTCGAAGAAAAAGAATTGATTTCGACTATATTACACATAAAATATCAATTGCGCGGAAGCGTATGGTCCGTGCATGAAAAAAGATCAAGTAATTTGAAAAAATTCATACGGAAAAAATAAATAATCAAAAACATCAAACGTGCCAAAGTTAAGGTTAGATCGTTCTTCCATGAACGTTAGAACAAAAAACTTCCTCGAGCCTTTTGAATTTGAATTCATGGAGAGAAGTTACTAAATTTGCGGGAAGTAACTGCTCCTGTAAGAGTTCGATATGCTTCATATATTCAGACAACGATTCCGACACATTCCATCTTCTCTCTTCGCACTCTTTCTCATCTGCGCTTCTTTTCGCTTTGCCGGGATCCAGATAGACAGAAGACAATGGAGCAACAATCTCCGGACGTCGGCATCAAAATCTACACGCCCACGAAAACCCCGCCGCCGGAGGATGCCGATACCGCTTCCGCGCCGGAGCCAGTCCCCGCGAAAGGCCGCGGCGGCGACGCCGCTGCTCCTGCCGGGCGGAAGAGGAAGGCCGTGGCGAAGGGGGTGCAGAAGACGCTCTCGAAGACCTCGATGCTCGCCAACTTCCTCCCGACGGGGACCCTCCTGGCATTCGAGATGCTCCTCCCGTCAGCATACGGGAGCGGCGAGTGCTCGGGGGTGAACACGTCGATGATCCACGCGCTCCTCGGCCTCTGCAGCCTCTCCTGCTTCTTCTTCCACTTCACGGACAGCTTCAAGACGCCCGACGGCCAGGTCTACTACGGGTTCGTCACGCCGCGGGGCCTGTCGCTGTTCAAGACGGGCCTCGGGGTGGAGGTCCCCCAGGACGAGCGGTACCAGGTGAGGTTCTCTGATCTGGTGCACGCGGTGATGTCAGTGATGGTGTTTGCGGCAATCGCACTGTCGGACTACCGGGTGACGAATTGCCTCTTCCCAGGGCACGTGAAGGAGATGGACCAAGTGATGGAGAGTTTCCCCGTGATGGTGGGAGTCGTGTGCAGTGGCCTCTTCTTGGTCTTCCCCAACACCAGATATGGCATAGGGTGCATGGCCACTTGATCATTCACTACGTAGTTTCTACCATATATGTGTTTTGTCCGTCTGAACCGTTGCCTGTAGTTATTTGTTTCATTGTTGGTGTAACAGTCATTGTTTTGAGTGCGGGTTGCTGCATGGAATATAGCGTTGGATGTTGTCTAGGGTTGACATTGTTTCTTCAATTGGTTCATCTTCTCTATCGTTCACTTTCAAATTAGTGATGCATTGAGACCAACTTAGCCGTAGTTTCTACGTGTCAGTCCGAACACTGCATCTTTCTTGTCTTGGTAGATTATAGTCCTAAACAGATTGCTCTGCTCGTTGAAGATGCGTGATGACTCAAGTCGTTCGCTGACTTGAGAAAGTTCTCTTCTTTTACCCGATGCATTACAGTCTTTCATGAACATATTAAATACTAGACAGGCTCTGTCACGTACCCAGGAAAATTCTTCCGACGCCATTATAAGTAGGAGACAAAGGTGAAAAAATGCCATTCACCCAAAGTCCAAATTGAAAAGTAAGAAGAAGAGACGAGACTGAACTTGAAGCAAGAAAGAAGATCACTTCACGTATAGAGCAAAAAGAATGCTGGTAACTGATAAGTATTTAATGTTTGTCAAACATCTTGGTAAGCGGTAGCCTGGTAATCACCTATGACTAACTCTGTACAATCATCCCTCTCTCTCTCTCTCTCTCTCTCTCTCTCTCTCTCTCTCTCTCTCTCTCTCTCTCTCTCTCTCTCTGTGCGGTGATCAACTTGTCCGAGCATTACCCCCATGGACCACACAGGATACTAACTATACAATGTAGTCGGGGAAAAGAATAAACAAAATTGGAGGAGGAGAATTTAGTGGGGGAAACCTCTCCTTCTTTCCACGCAATAAGTTCTATACTGAGATGTCAATCTCGCTCGTCGCGCAGCTTCAGAAACTGTAAAGAGCCTACCGATCTCCGCAACATGTGGCACGTTTGGCTTCTTGAAGTTTCTGCCATAGGCAAAGCATCTCTCGAGGGCCTTGGTAGTGGGCAACCACATAACCATCCTTGCAACCCTCGTTATAGACCCTCCCATCGTTCTCATAATGTACTTTCGTACCACTCTTCTTCATATCGGCAATCCAGATCCCCATTGCCACATCTTCCAACTTAAACATCTGTCACAATAACATCGACGACTCATTGCACAGCATGTGAAGCAACTCGCAAGAGAGAAGCGCAATAGCCATGAATGACAGTAAAACGCATGTTTCATCATTTATGGAAGTAAAACTTATCTGTACCTTCAATTGGCCATCTTGATATTTCTTATGGACAGCAGATGCAATGTCATGGGACACCACATAACCCGGCCCATGTGCCCAAGGAGGATAAGAATCTTCACGCCATTCCTTTGTCAATGAAAGAGGTGCAGCTAAAAGGTTAGGCCAACCACGCTTCAATATGGAACCATGAACCATAATGTGTAGGAACATACCTCGTGGCTGATATACCACTTGCTATCTGTATTTCGATGAGGCCGAGATTCAGAGTTGATGAGTCCATATAGCAGCCCGCTTTTTGCTTTTACCCTTCCTAGAGAAGCCAGCACTTCATCCACTCGAACAAATGCATCATCATCAGTCTTCATTATATACTTGGCTGGATGGACCTTTGTCTGTGGAGAGGATAAACTTATGAGGTTATAAAAAGTACCCTTATCTTGGTAAGGAAAAGAGAAGACTTTACCCCAAAGATGCAGATGGCAAGGGTTTTCCATGTTATGAGATTGTAGTAGTCCACAAAGGGCATCAGCTGTACATCTCCATATGTTCTTGCCTCGTTCCAAAGCTCCTCATTCACTATCTGGTTCTTGTGCTGTAACACAATTCAAAGTTGATAAATAATTTGACAGCCACAATATAACAGAATATTAATCCAGAATGTTTGAGATCTTGCATCCTGCTGAATGAAAAGATAACGTGTTGGCACAGAGAGTGAAAAACAGACACGATGATTGAGGGAATATGCCCTGCATAAAAAATTGTTTGCAGCATGCGGTTTCACTATAATGTTAGGCTGGAAAAGATTTCAGCTCCTTTATAGAAAACGAACACAGATGGGCACAAGACGAGAAGGTCCAAAACATGGGAAAACTCACCAAACCAACAAAAAAGCGCACCGCTACTGCCCCCGAGCGCACAGCTGCATATTGCATCCATGTTCTCCTAACGGACATGCGACGCTTAAAGTTGTTTGCTGTTGAAAACACACCAATGAAGAGATCTAATTGCCTCTCGCGAGGAAGAGGAACCGATTTGAGGGACTCCAAATCAGTAGTATGGTCCGAATCCTCTGATGTGGGTAAACCACTGGCAACAACTGAATTCAGTTTAAGATCCCCAGAGATTTTAACTTCACTTACAAGCCAGGGCTCCAAGGTCTGAAAGCATAAGGGAAGGAAATGACCAAATGCTTCTGCAAAACAAGCTTCTACAAACAACTACAGATGGAAGAATAACTCACTTCACGATAAGCAAATGACGTTACGTGCTTTCCATCAACAGTCATTTGGATCCCTTCTGATCCAACCCTAAGTGTTGCAACAGACAAATAACCTTGCTTAAAGGGAAAGTATTTCCTAGATGTAGATTTCCTGGTTGGATTCAGTTTTGAACTGTTTAAACGTGCGCGATTATCATCATTACCCACCATCTTGTTGCACTGGTCCAACTCATCAACTGAAGAAGAAAATATAGCACAGTCAGCCACAGCCACCATGAGGAATATCAATAGTATTAATCATCTCCAAATCACATAGAAAAGCCAAATTTAAACAATTAGCAGATTTCACATGATTGCAATTAACACTATGTTCCCAAATATTCATGAACATGACGGGTCCTCAAGGTCCAGGATTAACTGCTACACAGGTATTCGAAAAACTAGAATTTCAGAGGCACAGCAGATGGCCAAATAAGTTAGAAAAGGACTTGAGCCAGCTTCTGCAATAAGTCAAAGGCTCCCTTTAGAAATCAAATACGAACGGTCAACAATGCATCAAAAGCAGTAACTACTGAATTACATAGAATATAGATTGAGATATAATGAGCACCACCCACCTCGTACAAAATTAGCACTCAATTACTGAGAACCACAAAGGTGATGAGTATCCTTATTCTTTACCTTTCTTATTCTTTTCTGGAGATGGGGATGGACAGCGTTCCTCTTCGCCCCAATCATGAGCAAGAGTCCAGGTATTTTGGACAATAACTGGATCTTCAGTGATCTTATCTCCATGAAGCCTTACATTATAGTGTAAAATAATGGGTGGATCGGGCTCTCCGGGAAGTGGTTCCCCAGTTAAGTCTATCCGAAAGTTGCCGAGAAGACCATCTGGGATGCCAATAATTGTTACGGAAGAGCCCTGGGTAAGGCCACAAGGAACTCGCAACCTAAATCCCTCATTACCAAGCTCCGTAGCATCCATTCTGTTAAGGAAATGAGGACATTGTTTCTCATTTGTCCTCCTTCGTGAAGTGTCATTGCCAGAGGCAAGCCTTTCCTCTTCAACTGAGAGCATGAGGCTATTCCATGCATTCTCAGCCTGTTTTATAGCCTCTAAACCATTAGGTAATCCTTGAGCTCTATCTATCAAATGCCTCAAATGATGCCATGAAAAGAGAGATTGCTGCTCTTCAGTAGACATATTCCTTTCAGCAAAAAGACTCGAGACCACTGTTTCAGTGGAGATAACAACAGATTTGTTCACCGGACTTTGAATGGTTGGTGGAGCGGTAGCACGCACCCACTCGAGAGGATTACTCGCATTTGAGGAGAATGGATTAGACAGATAGCCTTGCCCCATGGGATTGTTCAAGACCACATATCTTAGGACGAGTAACATGAAAAGAGACGCGACCAAAACACCGCCGTACCATTTCTTCATCTTTCTTCAATGCAAGCACAAATCTGCAACAGCCACAGGTCTGATTTATACAGTAGCTAAGCAAATAGAAATCAGAAAACGGCAAGTCGTGCTCATTTGACCTATTCGAAGAGGAAGAGTATCTGCTGAGTAAGCCCGGGTATCATCAAGAAGAAGAGCAAGCACAAAGAAAAGGACTTTTCAGGAACTTCAGCAACATACATGGAGATGTCTCTGTTCTCAAGAAGCAGCCATTTTGCATCTTGCCATCATAACTGGAACAATGACACTTTTGGAGATAGAATTCCGGAAGGTGCAAAACCGATGACAAGGGTCCATTTATCAATAATTTCTGCTGACGATTGGAATAAAACACATGGCATTAGTACGTTGCTGATAAAACAACATGTAAGTTATAGCTATCATACAGAGAAACAAGACAGTTAAAAAAAAGCCGTGAAATGACAAACAGTAGAAGAGAGAAACGACCTAATGCTACTTGAATGCAGCATATTATGCAGCTTTCTACAATAACTTTCCTCTAAAGATGATCCAAGGAAATACGTCACATAACCTCAAAGCAAACTATTATCAACAGATAAAAAAGGCCTTTCTCAAAATTTAGCTCTGCAAATGGCCATAGCATCCACGCCTTTGCATAACTTAGGAGTTTCTTTATACAATGTAAGCTCTTAGCCGAATATAGAACATGTATCTGCTCCGGAAAACACCGTGTTTGAAGCAAATTGGTGTGGCTTGCTAAGTGTATTGCGTGCGCAAATCCCTTTTCCTTTCAACATTGAAAACCGACTCTTCCTAATCCTAACACTTCATCAAAAACCCAAAATAGGAGGATTTGTAATTTGAACTCTTTAAGTAGATGCCCTAGATACTCGACTAACCAAATGAACAAGATGGCAAGTGATACTGTTGGAAATTCGCAAATAAAAAACATGACAAGACTTACAAAATCAGAGTCGAAAAATGAAAATGGAATCAAGAATAGACGACATAAGGAGATACTTAGATCAGATCAAGAAGCAACTGAAGTGGGGCACACTTAAGTTGGTGTAGCTAACCCTTTTTGTTTCTAATTAAATGGCTGACCTTAAAGTTTAAAAGAAAAAAAATGATGCATGCACCATCCGCCAAGGCTTTTACCGTTCAAGCAAAGGATGCAACTTTCACCCAAGAAGAGAATAAAAAGCAAACCACCGAGCATACAAGTACGCGCTCGACAGCATAACACAAGCAGTTGCATTGACCAAGTCAACATCTAATTACATGCTCAATTTCACTCAAAGATCAAACTTCATCACTTTGATGCAGGGGTTTTCCTGCGCGACGACAGGAGTCGTAATAGGTTACAACAATCAGACGAAAAGCGTACAATTACATGAAACCGCTCCCTCAGACAAATGCACAGAGAGGGGGGATGGAAACTAATCAAACGGATCGATTCTTCAAATTCCTGAAAATCCCAACACGTCTCGCATTCCTCTTCGGGGTAAAAACAAACAGTACCCAGACGAACGCACTCCAGAACAAGCGAGCCCAGACGCACATTCACTCCGACTAACACACACGCGAGCGAGGCGAGAGAAATCCGAAATTCACTCGAGAAAATCACGGGCAACTGACCGGAGGGCGCGAAGAGCGAGAGGCCGAGACCTTACCGAGCTCAGCAGCAGCCGCCGCCGGGAGAGGAAAGAAAAGACGAAAGAGAAACCCGGAACCGCCGGAGATCGCGCGCTCGGGCGGCGGCGGCGACCCCCTCTCGATTCAGCAACCGGCACAGCGGCGGAACCAGCGGCTTCCCACCCACCTCTACTCCGACTGCATGGACGATAATGGAGAGACAGAGATGAGGGGAGTGAAGGAGAAGCCAGGGATCTGTGTCGCCCTTTGCCGTACTGCGGACGCCAGGAAGAATTGGAAAAGTCCACGCGCAAAAGAGGCAATGACGATGGAGCCGCGAGCAGGAAGGAAGGAAGGAAGGAAGGGAGAAGACCGTTCAATCCCTGTCCGCCATTCTTGACAACAGCAGAAAGCAAGCAGCTTTCGCACTGTACAAATCTCTCTCTCTCTCTCTCTCTCTCTCTGGTCGTCTTCTTCTTTTCTTTTCTTCGGGCCTTCTCTTTTGCGCTTTACCATTTTTTTTACTCGCTGTTCCAGAGAAGTAGAAAAATAAGCGAAAGTAATAAATAAAAAATAATAATCGCTTTTTCTTTTTTTTTTCAAAAAGGGCGTTCAATATAATAAGGGAGTGGCCGGGTGGGTCTTTTCCGAAGAAATTTCTTTTAAAAGGCTTGACTTTGACCCGTGCGCGCGCCACAGGCGGTGCGCCACGTGGAAAATTTGCGCCGGTCACTGTACGTCCGACGACGCTGGATGGTGACATCTCGAGGACCTTTTGATCGGCCTACGGAACGGCTAACTTTTGATCTCGACCGTCGATTTCTGCGGATGAATTTTTTTGGGGCAAGAAATCTCTTTCAAAGCAACTACTGACACGATAATTAGTTTCTTTTGAAACTTTTGTCAAAAAACATTTTCAGGTATTCGTCATGTTTAATGCACCGGCTGTTTTCATGATATACATAATCAATACATCAAAATATAAAATAAACTTCTCGAATAATGACACGAATGATCTCCAAACTTTGACTTAATGCGATCTATGAACTTTTAATTTGTTCGATATGGCCCCTAAATTTTAGCTCAATGTGTAATGCGGCCCCTGAATTTTTAATTATTTCAATGTGCTCCATAAATTTTTTGTACACGTTCAATTTAGTTCCTAAACTATACGAAAATGTTTAATATTATCATTTCGCTAATTCAAATTCAGGACAACGATGAACATTTCAGACCGAACTGAACATGTAACAAAAACTTAGGGACCACATTGCACATTAAGTTACAGTTCATGAACCACGCTGAACATTTTCATATAGTTATCGGACCGAACTGAACATGTAACAAAATTTTAGAGACCGTATTGCCGAACAAATTAGAAGATCGGGAATCATTTGTGTTATTTGCTCTATTCGCCTTGTGAAGGACTTGCACAATCCAATTTCTATCTTCTTCTCGGTGGCAACGCCGTCTTCGGCCTAGGCGCGGAGGTACAAAGGCCAGAAGGGGCCGGCCGGCCGGCCGGCCGTAGCAGGTGGGGGCGAGACCCTGGAAAGGACACGGCCTATTTAGTTCCGCACGAGCTGTCAAAAATTGACCATATCATTAATCCACCCAATTAACAGACAACAAAACCAAAACCTTCGACGACCACGCGGCACTAATTATTATAATCAATGGAGTTGTGTTTAATAATGTTGTTTGTTGTAGCTGGTGATTACATCTGTCGTTTTGCAGTTGGAGTGCAATTTTCAGGAGTTAGGCCGCATGTCAACACAGGAGCCAGCTGACACCGGCGAACTACTTGGAGGCCGAGAGGGTTTGGAGTCGACTTCAAGGAAAATCTTGGGATTAAAATTATTTTTATTCCGCGATTAGGTCGTGTCCAGACTGGTTTTCGCGAACTTTTTACCGGGCAATCTAAAGAGCACAATCTCCCGCTCATCGATCCAGTAGATTTGAGACTTTTAACTACCAATGTGCTCCCAACATGATTTGAATCTAAAATCAAAAGGGAGAGAAGTAAACTCCATCGGCATTTAAGCCAGACACCATGTTGGTAGTCCGCATTTTGTTTTGTACGATAGATACCGCCGTGATTAAAAAAACATTAATTTTGGTGGCATGAGTGCAAGATAGTCATGACAACCATAGGGTGCATGGTTGGAATTTTCAAGAAAGACACGATTCTCCCATTTTGATCTAGTGTTTAATGGATGCAAGGAGTAACACATCGCCATACCTTATTATCGCCCAACACATGTTGGAGACGTGTGTCGTGGGTACATTTATTCACTTGTTATAAAAAGGGGTAATAGTATAAACGGTCGATGAAATTCGATCAAATGTGTAATGTCGCTCTTGAACTTTTAATTTGTGCAATATGATTCATGAACTTTAGCCAAATGTACAAGTTATCCCAACAAGTGAATAAGGGGTTCAAAGACGGCATTTTTACAGGAGGAAGTGGCACAAATGGTTCCTAAACTTTGGCCAATGTATAATGTCGTTCCCGAATTTTTAATTTATTCAATGTGAAGTTGAGAAAATGTCCATAATCTAGACACGATGACGGCAATGGTTGTCCAATCACGCCCTATAAGTTCCCGTAACTTAAGTACTAATAAATGATCACCATGCCCGCACGGCACTTGATAAAACACCACTCCTTTAAACCGGTCGTGTTTACTAAAAGATTCCTTCGATGATTATGTCTAATCTTGATGTCACAGAGACATAATCATTCATTCATCGCTACATAGGTTCATGATGGAATTCGTCAAAAAGCTTTGGTAATTAGCACATTGCCTTACAATCCACGGTTTAACTAGCTCATCCTAGCACTTCAACTAGTTTTCTCTTTTAGGCCCACCTACACCGACCACCTTACTGGTAAAAACAAAGGGGGACTTGTAATTGTTGATCTTAGGCACGGAACCCATTCATTGCGACTACTGTAATTGTTACGTTAAATTTGGGACAAATCATGATAAGCCTGGGTGCCTACATACTTGTCCACGATCTTTAAGCAGACATGATTATCATGGTGTATACAATAAATACATACTTTGTTCATGATATTAAAAGCGGCGCGAGGCCCCATTTCTTGTTCGGGTCGATTCGGCGACGTCGCGAGTTGCAATCCGAACTAAATTTTGTGATGGGTAATCTCAAATCTCAAATCAATGTGTCGACGTAACCGCTATACTCACCAGGCAATCGTGCACAATGCAAGTAAATCGACCAAATTTACTCGTCGATATTATTACAGGATAATGACACAAATTGTCCCTGAACTTTGACTCATATGTAATGTGGTCTCTAGACTTTTAATTTGTTCAATTTGATCCATGAACTTTATCCGAATGTTCAATGTAGTATCTGAAATTTTAAATTTATTCAATGCGGTCCATATACTTTTGGTACATGTTCGATGTAGTCCTTGAACTCTATAAAAATATTCAATGCAGTCCCTGAAACCAAATTAAGAGTTCAGGGATCACATTGCACATTCGGTTAAAGTTTGGGGACTATATTGAACAAATTAAGAGTTCATGGACCACATTGCATATTCGGTTAAAGTTCATGGACCATATTGAACAAATTAAAAATTCAGGAACTACGTTACATATTGGACCAAAGTTCAGAGACCGTCTGCGTCATTTTCCCGTATTATATTCTATGCTATTTGGAAAGGAGGCAGGTGGAGAGGCCACATGTAGAAAGGAAGAGGAGAAACACGAGACGGTTGATTAGGCGACCTTTCTGAAACGAGGAGACGCCCAATACGAGGATCTTCTCTTAATCTTTTAATTAAGTTGAATATCATCAGCTGGCCTTCCCCACGAGTTTGTTTCCCCAAATATCTTATTGCCCTGGATCGACAGATTCTAGAGCAGATCTCCAAGTTTGTGTATTTTAATGTCACATTGCATTTGCCCCTTCGTTTGACTCCGACCTAAATTCCTTTATTATTATATCTTTTTTGAGCTTGTAAAGACCGTGCACATGGGGAACTTGGAAGCACCTTTCGTCTGTTTCGGGTTCCCCCCTCCCCGCTGAATTCAGAAGATAATCAAATTCAAATGCACAAGGGCAAAGCATCGTCATGATTACCAAAATTCAAACCCATCGTTTTTAATACGTTTGGTCCTTTGTTTTTTTTCCTCCTTTACCTTTTTGAGTGGATTTGAAAGTCTTAGTTCACAGTCTTCCCCACCGTTTAAGAACACGAATGATTCGTTATGCATGCGTGAGTCTTGTTGCGTCTATATCGAATCGATCGACGTTTAAGTACGACGGGACTCACTAAATTCAATTGTTCAAGTATATCCGAGTGCATGCAACTGGAGCGAGCAAAAAATCTCTTCTTGTGCCTTTACAAGATTGACACACGCTATATCGATCTCACCCAAACTCCAACACCACTCAAACCTGCCCTTATTCCACCTTCCCCATTCCACCCCGCGATTATAATTTTAAATCAATGTGACTCAATGTTCGAATACGCGAAACATTTGCAAACAATTACGTATTTGTCGTGGCTTAATAGATTATGGACCTTGTATATTGACATTGTCCGCTAGGACACCAAGTTATTGTCACCTCTTTTTCTTGCGGCTAATCCGGACCATGACATGGGAATCCTAAAACCCGGACTCGAGCAGTTAGGGCACATTGAAACCTCAAACAAGTAATAACAATTGGGTCAAGCTGGTTGTTAGTCCCGGAATATAACGTCATGATGCTTGAACGCGGAGCCGAGTCAAAATTCCTTTGTTAAGAATTCGTTGGTTTTGAGGTCATGGTGCTACTTTATGATACTAAATGACTTGCGTGCCCTTTTTTCAATGTCTATCTAGTCAGCTTGCTTGTTTTACTATCATTTTTGGGAGATCGAATAATAAATTGAAGATCCAAGTTGATTTGCTTCTATGAGAACGCGCATGTTGAATGCAGAAAGAATGTACACAGTTTCGACCTCCTCAAACATCTATGATAAGAACGATAATCCCACGCTATTAAATGATGGATAAAATGACGATACGCAAGTTAGCCAATATAACTAAGATTTGACCTCATCTTTTCTCCTTTCGTCTTCTTCTTTCCCTTTCAGTTATTCTAGACATATCTTCTGAATTATATTGGAATTGTGGCAAGCTCTCTGTCTCTAGATGAAGTACGACACATCTAATCAATTCAGACAAAACAACGACGATGATGATGATAAGTCAGCTCCTAGGCAAAAACCATTGTGGAAGTAAAATCCCGTGCAAGCAGCAAATTGTAACGAATATCAGTGTTCACCAATTGCGTACATATTATCCCGGGTCAGGGTGACTTGCACTAGCCAAAGGTTTAAATTTAATTGATTCATAGGATTTGCAGGGTATTCCATCAACTTTCAATTGGGAAAATTACCAAGAAAAAGTTTTAAATGTATTGTACGGACGATACCAATTCAGTCCTAAATCTTTAAATTTAACTAATTTAGTCGTAAACCTTTTAATGATTTGCTAATGTAACCATTATGCTCAATTTTTAGCCGACAATCGCTGCCGTGGGACACGGGCGCTAACGAGGATAATTTTTTACATTGTTTTTTTAATTATTCCGAATTTGGGGTGATTCGTGGAGGAAGAAGAAAGAAAGAAAGAAAGAAAGAAAGAAAATCAAAAGGGAAAAAAATAAAAAAAAATCATTAAAAAACTTAATTTTTTTTAAAAAAAGTTTACAAAAGTTATTCACGTCAAAAGGGGGGGAAAAGGAAGGACAAAAACAGTGGAAAAAGAGCCCGAAACCATTTGAGAAAAGGGGTAATGACCAAGTTGGTGCTCTCGTTGAGAGTCGAACTCAAGACCTCCCGCTTACTAAGCGGGTGCTCTAACCAACTGAGCTACGAGAGCTTTCTGATCACATATGCCAAAGTCATTTATTACCAACTTTCTCCACTCAATTTCAAAAGAGGAAATATTAAACTTGACGAGAAGAGAGAGTTTATGCGGGCATTGGAATGCTGCGAGCACTGACGAATCTCCAGTCCAGGCGAAACTGAAACTCGGGCTCCATTCACTCACTCACTCGCCCTGTTTCCAGGATCGTTGGGATGGGATCTTGAGACCGAGAAGAACCAAGGAAAAGGCAAAAGTTCATGACTTCCTGTTTCTCAAGGAGCTGTGCAGCACTGAAATCATTGATGTGTGAGTTGTTTCACGGGTGATAAACGAGCTCGTTCATTCGAGACACTCGGGGTATGTATGTATGTATGTATGTATGGTCATGAGCAGTAGCAGGACCTTGGCAACTCGGCTTAGACTCTCATCCCATCTGCTCTTTTGGTCAACGTTACTTCCCTTTGTTTTCTATGGGTCCATAGAGTTGATCAGGGTTCCGTGAACGACTTCGTCGTCGTTGTTCTTCTTTTTGTAAAGCACGTCGTGCTTGACCCCCTTCTTTCATCTTTTCCATGGTTTCGAGCTTGCATTGTTTTCGAAGGTGGGTGCTCTGCACGGTCAGTCTTGTGACCGGAGAATCGCGAATGTCGCGAACTTGATTCCACATCCTCTGTGCATACTGGTTGATAGTTTATTTGACAAAGATACATTGTCTCACATAAAAAAGCTATGAGTGTCTGGACCAATTTATAAGTGTGGAAGTCTTCTAATCACGAGCTAAGTGGGCTGGACTCTACGATTCTCGTGTGCGAGTGCGTGAAATTACCCAATTTTTGGTGTACTTAGCACTTGGAATTCCCGTGGGCCAGAATTGGCACTAATCGATGGCAATTGTTTTTCTCTATTATAAATTTGACGTTTCAGGTTCAATATCTTCCATTTTCAATTTTCGTTTCTTCCCTATAAAAACAGCATTTATTCTCCAATTGTTTCCTTTTGATAGTTCTTAGAGAAATACTAGATATGGTATTCTCATTTAGAGACTTTATTGTATTCCAAATGATTTTTGCCAATAATCATTAGCAACTTTGTGGAGCAAACAATTTCTTAAAGACAGTATATTAACGCCTTGTTTCCAATTATTTTCCAATCACGTACATGTATCCATATATATACTAGCCTATTATCGGATTAAGGGGGGGAGTGGCAGCACAGCAGTGGTCGCCATGGCAATAGCACAAAAGTTCAATAGATTTAGTATTTTTTTTGGTAATTTTCCCGATAAAAACAAAAGACTTGAACATCGATGAGGATGACCTCGCCGGTGATTAGGCAATAGCACCGTCGCACCGCATCACACATCACACAGATAGATGCAAAGACATCACAGATATGTAGGGGCTGAGACACCACGGATGTGATAGAAAGACATCAGACAATTCCTCTCCATGAGTAGGCAAACCTTGTCAAAAGGATTTCTAAAAGAGTGACATCGAGTACCAAAATATAAAAGACTAAGGGCCGTTTGGTAACATGCCAAACAGTGAAAATTTCTGTTCTTTTATTCCCAAAAATGGTTTGGGAATAGAAATGCGTTTGGTAAACTTTTTATTCCCGGGCACATTTTTGCAAAAATTTGTGCCCAGAAACAGTTTTGGAAGAGAAACAATAAGTAAAAAAAAGTTGCTTCTTGTTTCTTGGCACAATTTTGAGAATCGGTTTTTTTTCTTCTTTTTCTTTTCTTCTTTGTGTTGCTCTTTCCTGGGTTGTGGCCGGTCGCCGGCGACCAGCCACAGCCCAGGGCCGGCGGAGGCGAGGGTCCCCCTTGCCGGCGAGGGCGAGGGCGAGGGCTGGACCCTCGCCGCCTGGGCGAGGCGGCTCGCCGTCGGTCATGGCGAGTTTGGCCTCGCCCGATCCGGGCGAGGCCGAACTCGCCATGACCGACGGCAGCCGCTCGCCCGCGGCGAGGGTCCGCCTCGCTCGCCCTCGCGGCAAGGGGGACCCTCGCTCCGCCGGCGGCGGCGAGGGCCGTGACGCCCTCGCCGGCCTCGGGCCGTGGCCGATCGCCGCAATCGGCCATGGCCAAAGAAGAAAATGGGTAGAAAGAAAAAAAAAATTAAACAATTCAAAATATTATTAAAATATTATTAATAAAAGAAATTTTGTGTAGTTACCAAACGCATTTCTATTCTTTTCTACTCTAGGAATAGAAATTTTGGACAGTTTATCAAACGCCTTCAAATGCTCAGAAATTGTTTCTGGGCACAGAATAAAAAAAAATCATTTCTGTTCAGAAATAGTTCCCGGGCACAGAATGGTATTCATGCGCACCCTAAGTTGCCAAGTATTACAAAACCCAAAATGAGTTTCACGAGAATAAGAAAAGTTTTATGACTTTGTCTTCGTCTTTACTTAGTATATTAAATCAATGCAATTACAATCGAGAAATTTTAGAAGTCATATTAGGATTAGGATCCACGAAGAACACATGGTCTCATACAAACTTTCTACCAAAATGAATTCTTATTTACCACATCATCCACGTAACAAGAAACCGGACCAATCAATGATGAAATTCGACTATGAAGAAAGTCAGTCAAATTATATTTTTTTTCTCTTAGGCTGAAAAACAATGGTTGAATTCCTTGTGGTATAACTAGCAAAAAAGACTTGTACATGTACACAATGTGCTAAAGATTGAAGAAGAATAGTCAGTCTTGGTACGTGGAAAATGTCAATAGAAGTGTTCAAAAAAAGCTAGTTATCGTACCTGGTACTGGTAGAAATTGTCTCATATGATCAAATATATACATGTTCTTAAAGTAGAAAAGAGATTGAGAAAACAAGAAACAGTAGAGTGAAAAGAAAGAAAAGCTAACTCCAACTGCTAACTAACTCCCCTTCTCTTCTACTCCACCTTATTGAGTGCATCTTGTCCGTTTGGCTTCAGGCATCATATGAGGACGATCGATCCTTGTTCATCACACGAGAATTAATGTCTTGTTTCATCAGGTTCATTGTCCCCGAACTCCATCACACGAGGACTATGGACCTGATGAACAAGACATTGACTCTCAGGATCGTTCTTGAAGTGGGGCTTGTTCTTTATCTCAGTGGCACGAATCTTGAATATTTGGTCGTTCACACTCGCGATCTCTCACTCTCTATGCGAATTGAGGGTATGGGAATGGATATGTGAAGGTAAAGAGTGAAGGGGGGAACAAGAAATTTATAAGGAAAAGCTGGATTGATTTTTTCAATTGGCGCCAAATCAACTCCGGCAACGAATGACGGAAAATCAAGCATATCAAATGGTGAATCCGGATGCCATCAGTCCAAATAAAACTGGACGACACTACTTTCTTGCAGACTCCGTCTCTACTTGGAGTAGTTTCAATCAGTATAGACGGTTGTTTCATTTGTTCTTCTTCTCCTCACAACAAAAAAGTTCAGACACAGAATCCAGAGAAACAACTGCAGTCACCGCACTGATATAGAAGTAAAACCAGCCATCTTTCTGAGAATCAAAATTTGAGATGGGAAGTTACTATAAGAATAAATGATTGTCTTGATGCATGAAGGTATTTTGATGTATATGCAAGTCTCCATCAACTTGAAGCATATGATATCAATCTACCTCAAGGAGCACAATCCTGCAGCAGATCCCGGGTTCAATATGTACAGGTAAGTTCCGGAAAGGAAAAAGGAAGCAAACCCATCATGTAGCCTCAGAGATTCGATCAAAATTTTATTTCCACAGCAAATACTGTATTGATCCTCATCGCACGCAACGTCGAAAGAATAAAAGATCGAGACGAAAATTGTAACATTCCGACATTAACCAAATAAAAATACGGATTTCAAATCCATGAAGATAGAGATACGTCTCTTGCATCTAGTTCCGCACATAACTCAGGGAGATAGGACACCAAATATCAAGCTTCAAAGTCAATGAGAAGCCACTCCGGCACAACCTCGATACATCACGTGAGTTCTGCAACAAATGAAACAAAAGAACATTTAGTCAGATGCGCCAAAGCAGAAATATACTACAGAAGATGTAAGCGCCTCTCAGCTCCAAAATGATGTATAACGGATGAGAATAGCAAATAATCGGCCAGAGAATGTTCTTACATATTTTGTTGAAAGCAACAATGTCGCAGCTCTGGACATATTCGTTCACCGGTTCAACCGTAAGATGGTCCTCAATGAGAGTATCGACCGAAACCAAATCATCCACAATGGTCATCATAATTTGCAATTTCTTTATTCCATAGCCCACAGGTACGAGCTTGGCTGTGTGACATTAAATATTTATATCAGAGAGACTTCTCATCTAGCAGGTTCTTCAAGGTAGCAGAACCAAACATTCAATAATAAGAGGAAAACATATTTTTTTCACATCCCTAAAATACCTGTGCATTTGAAAGTAACAAGGACATACCAAAATTGTAAATGATGTTTCATAACCATGCAAGAAAAACTCGTGCTATAATGGGCAAAAGGAAAGCTAAGACCTAGTGCAATTAATTAAAGCCGAGACAAACAAAGGGAACAGAACGTACATGCTCCCCAAAGCAACCCTTCCATTTGGACGCTTCTTACTGCTTCCTCAAGCAATTTCATGTCAGTCTCATCATCCCATGGCTTCACATCCAACAGCACAGACGACTTGCCAGCTGAAAATAAGTATTGAACATTAAGATCTCTCTTTATTGTCATTGACTCAATTTTCTAAAGCATAGTAGATTAAGTGAACAGTCCTTAGTGCTTCCGTCAAAAATAGACGATGAATAAGCTTTGGACAGCCTCCATCCAGACAATCGGAAGTATTTCCCGCATAACATGATTTTCTACCGTAACTTAACATCAAAAACAGGTTTTTTCCTGATATTCTACAATGCCATAGCAACTTGACCAATCTAGATGTCAAAGGAAATAAATTATGAGAGAGGGAACTACGAACAAACACTGAGCTTTGAATCATTATCTCCCATGTGTATATAAAAAACTCACATTCTTTCTTCTTTCCAGATGCCTTGACGGCAGCTGCACGTTCCTCAGCAGCCTTCTTCTCCTCTTCAGTCTCTTCACCAAACAAATCTACATCATCATCATCATCCTCTGCAGCTGCAGCCTGCGATAAGCAAAGTTTATATTATGGTAATGTTCTGTGTTTGAGTTTCACAATCACGGTTTAAAGAACATAACCCCATCGAACTTCTGTTTTAAAAGTAAATCTTTCAACAGAAGCACAAAAACAGTAATAAAAAATCTATCAAACCACCCCCCTAAAAAAAAAACAAAAAAGAGAAGCTTGCCTTTGTGTCGGCAACAGGGGGAGTTGCCAGTGCCTCCTCAGTGATTGGAGCAAAACCCTCAACAATAACACCACACCCTTCCGCATCAACACCACTGACATGGGTAAAGTGTTAACTTTAGAAAGGAAGGAAAAAAAAAAAGCCAACTCGTTACTAACAAGTAGATGCTCAATCGTATGCCTTGAGTGCTGAAGCCAAGATGAATAAAACACTTAGGTTGTCACAAGAACTTACGAAATCCTCAACAGAGCCTCAATGTGGTTATACCACCTAGATACATTGACAAATTCAGACGACGGGGGCTTTGGAAGCGCTGCATGCACGGTGATGTCGTCCTTTGAAGCTTGGTACCTAACATAGCAAAGACAGAGGATAAACATCTGCACTCGAACTCATCCATCGTTTTCTTATGCGAAAATAAGACAGGGAAGATCGGACACCAACCCAGTTATGTAGCTACGCGTGAGGAGGTATTCATCGAGCTTCTTCAGCCCCGATGCCGAGCCAAGGTCATAGAACGCAACCGCCATTGCTTTTCCAGGGAAGTAGTGATTCTTTATACAATCTGCAGAGGCAACAAGAGAAGATCATAAGCCGCTAGCCCTGAACGTGAACAAGCTACTTCTTTAAATTCACCACTCCAATGCCCAAATCGTATAAACAAGTGGGACCGAATCATCAACACAGATTTCTCTCTCCCAATAACAATTGCCATGCCACACAAATCGACTCTGCCGACCCAATCCCTTCGAGAACAATAGCACCATCAATCAAGCAGAAGAAAGATGCCCTTTTTCAAATCCAATCCATGCAGACAAAGCCGGCAATCAGATATCGTCTCTCCTGAATGCGCATCAGTCGGCCATCAATCGATTCATATACTCGATAAAGCAACGACCTTTACCGCCGAACAAGACTCGCATCACTGACTTCTGGATATACAGAGCAAGATCGAGAAATCCCAGAAAGAGGAGAAACATCAAGAAAGCAACCTGCGCTTGCAGCGAGATGATTACCTGGGAAAAACAGAGGAGGCTGCTGGGACTTGGTGCGCGGGGTGAGGAAGAAGTGAAGTTCTGTATTAGGGTTTTATATCTAGAGGAACGAGGTAAGGGCAGTATGGTAATTTTCCCTATCCTCACCGAAATTGTTATGGTAATCTTGGTTGGAGATTTGAGCTCCTAATCTGGTCGGATTAGCTGTTTTAGGTTTCCTCTATCTGCAAGAGCACCGGATAATAATGATTTTTTTTATTAGATTTACCATAAATAACTCACACATTCACCGTTAAATATCGGGAAAATTCTAATTGCGAAACTAATTCCAAGCACACGTGTCGCTCGTCTAAAAGTGGATGTGTGGACTCTCTTATTACAACGATGGTCGTAATCATTTTATTTATTAGGATTTTGAAAATTCACCGTTAAGTGTCGGGAAAATTCTAATTGTGAAACTAATTCCAAACACACGTGTCGCTCGTCTAAAAGTGGACGTGTGGACCCTCTTATTACAACGGTGGTCGTAATCATTTTATTTATTAGGATTTTGAAAATTCGCCAATATGGTCCCGAACCTTTTAACGAATTCCCACGTCAGCGGTTTCCAGCAAAAATTGATCAGAATGACTACATTGGCAATCGTTGAAATGTTTAAGACTATATAACAAATCGTCAAAAGGTTTAGGACTAAATCGACACAATTAAAAGGTTTTAAAATTGTATTGGTAAGTTGTCATAAGGTTTGGGACTGAATTAGCAAAAATGTAAAGGCTAAGGATTAAATTAGCCGCCATACAATAGGTTCGAGACATTTTAGACAATTTTCCACATTTCCATGTTCTTTACAACTCTGTTTCTCTCTTCTTGTCCCCAGCTCGGTTGTTTTCCCTTCCTATCTCGAGCTCTTCGCGGATTCTCTCTAAAAATTCTTGGTTAGATGATCCCCCGCCTTCAATTGCCGTGGTCAAAAACGTCCGAATTGATCCTTGCCGTGTCAGAAAACATCCGAATTGATCCTCTTCTACCGTGGTCAAAAACTCCCATCTTGAGATTCAACCGAAGATAGACCTCAAACTCCGCCATTTTATCCTCAAACTTTGGATTATGACCAACCCCCAGGACCCATCAAAATTTCGGTCAAACTTCCTGAATCCTTGGAATTGTAATCTATTTTGTCCCAATTTGGCAATCTTGGAGTCCGGTCCACTTCCAACAATGTTGTTAGATATAATCGGGATATTTTCTATATATTTTGTGATCGTGTGTATATCTGGAAAATTCTACGTATCCTTGATTGCGCTTACTTTAATTGATCGTACTTTATTTGATTGCGCATATATATTTTCTTATCTAATTTGAAACTCCCACAATCTTGGAGCTGTGTCCGATCCCACAATGTCGGAGCTGCAACCGAAATTATATTCGGATGACTTGCAATCTTTGGCCGATGTAAAGGGAAAGGAAAGAATAGCAGACATTTCCATAGAGGCCAGGCCTATGAATTCTAGCTGTCTCGTGTCAGGCCGTCTATCGGATTAATCTAGATGAAATTCGTAGCAGGACCTACGTTTCATTTGGTGCGAACATGCTATTCCTAGATTTAAATGTACAATATCTAAATGTAGTAAGAAATGCGTACGCGGGACTAAGGATTCAAATTCTATCAATATCTATGAGTTCGATCCTAGTTTTCCTATGAAATGAATGTAAAAATTTTCGAGGGAAAATTTAGATGGCAACGGGATATTTATGGCATATGTTATGTGGTGATTTTTTTATTCGCTAAAAGCTTGAATAAGAAGAGCAAAACTATATTGGAAGTCCTGATGTAGAACTTATATAAGGATTAGAAAACGATAACTTCAGATCTTGTTATTCCATTTAGTCGTTGATCTCTCTTTTAACGAAATTGTGTGGAATCGGAATGGATTATATTAAGAAAAAGCTATTTTCGTGGCTCATTTAACTTCGGGCACGGATTTTTTATCTTTTAATATTTTGTACTTTTTTATTATTATTAATTTTTTTTTTTCCTTTCTTATTCCTTTTGCCAATGATCGGCCACTGGTCATAGACGAGGGTCGTTGTCACTTGCCACGGGCAAGGGTGAGCCTCGACCGGGCGAAGGCGACGCCCGGCGAGGTCGACCTCGCCAAATATGGCTTAAGCAAGGCCAAGCCCCGACAAGGGCTCCCCTCCTCAAGGCTGGCCCTCACCTGGGCAAGCCTCGCCTGTGGCTAGCGACGGCAACCTTCACCTGGGCGACGCCAGCTAACCCGGCCATGGTCGGTAGCCAGTCACGGCAAAAGGAAGAAGAAAGGAAGAAGAAAGGAAAAAAATAAAAAAAAATTATTGAAAATTGCTCATGTCAGCGTCAGTAATATCACGTAGGTCAGCCGGCATCCACGTCAGCAATATCCTATCAAAATGAGCCGGAATGATAGAATTGGCACTAGATCAAAATGTTTATGACTGGATTGACAAAATTAGAAAGTTTATGACTAAATCGACATCATTGCAATAAGTTTATGATTTTTTCTTACTCTTTTCTTTGGCTTCAGGCACGGGTTTTTTTCCTCTTTTTAAGTGATAAAAGTGACCTTGAACCTTAAGTTAAGAGATTGCTTCAACTCTTCTGTCCTCCTCCTCTCACTACAGTGCTTTCCTTCACGATTCCTAGCACCATCTTCATCATATTCCCACTTGACGTCGTGTGCCTCATTGTCATTGATGGCGAGAAATGGTATCAACCCCATTAAAACTTCGAACCAAATTAGCCATGGATTAACAAATAAAGCGAAAGAAAAAACAAGTTAAAGCAACTGACCATTACATAAGGAAAATTGCAGTTGGTTATTCTCATAAATTAGTCTGGTGATCCCAACAAGAAAGTCACAAGACTCTTTAAAGTTACAATAAAGTACCCGGGAAATCGCATTCCCAAGCAGTTTTATTCCGAATTAAAATCCTAGAAGATACATTGTCAAGAAACAAATCAGGCATATGAACAGTGAAGAAGTACAAAGCCTCTGATGAGATCGTCGAGTTGGCTAGAGTTTTCAATACGAAGGAGGAGGAAAGAGCAGAGAAGCGAAGTTGCCATGTCGTCCGACCATCTGCAACTGTAGGGGCTCGACAGACCTGGTACATCAGCGATGGAAGTGGTTGACTTGACGGTCGCCATTGGACTCTCGTTGAACGTGGGGGAGTAGGAAACTACACAAGATGCAGGGAGCTGGCAAGAGGGTCGTTGCAAAATATTGTTTTTTTTTTAAAGGGAATTAGACCCCTTTATTGGTATTGAATCCCCTGCTATACCTACTATTAGCGACGCGGTAAAAGGAAACGACTGCTTGCACACACAGACATGGATGCAACCCCGCATCAAAAGATCAGGAAGGAGGAGGAAAGAACGGAGCATTGAAGTAACGGCGGGGGCCTGGCAAAACCTCGTACATCACCGCCGGGGGCACAATACGGGGGAGCATGACAGATTTAGGCTGCGAATGATAACCATTCTATTTCAGAAATCAATTTCTGGCCATAAATTGATTTTTCTATTTCTGTTTCTGGACGAGTTTCTGAGCAAAAAAGCACGTATGATAATTATACAAAATTTTATGTTCTTGAAATAAAAATAAGTTCGACAAAGGCACAAAATTTCTCCCTCTCGAGTGGCCGATAAGTGGACGGTAGATAGATGGTTGCGGCGGACAGTGGTGGCGAACAGCGGGTGGCGGACAGTGAGGGGAGGCGATGGAGCACGGCGACGCGGCCAGTGCGGAGGACAACGGGCAACAGGAGGAGGGCGGCTAGCGGCGGGAGACGGTGGCCGGTGGATGGCGGTGGGAGGAGGGCGCGAGACGGCAAATGGTGGGAGGCGACGGGAGGAAGGAGGCCGGCGACGAGAGACGATGGCCGGTGGCGGGAGGAGGGCGATCGGTGGTGGGAGACGGTGGCCGGCGGCGGGAGGTGGACGGTGGCAAAAGACAATGGCCAGCGGCGGGGGCGGCAAGAGATGGTGGCTAGTGGCAGGCAGTGGCGGGAGGAGGGCGGCCGGCGGCGGAAGGAGGGCGGCCGATGGTGGGAGACGGCGAATGGCAGAAGGCGGCGATGGGCGGCAGGTGGGCGACCGACTAGTAGCGAGGGCGAGCGATGAGAAGAATTTTAACTTCTCATTTCTGTTCCAGAAATAGAAAAATACAAAATTGTAAACTTCTGATTTCTGTTCCAACCTATTTTTGGAACAAAAATTTGATTTAGAAATAGAAAATGAAGTTGCGTTACCAAACGAATTTTTGTTCAAAAACCTATTTCTGGAATAGAAATAGAGAAACAGAATGGTTATTATTCGCAGCTTCACTGGGAGTGCGCAGGAGATCGCCAAAAGGGAGGCTAAGGGTGCGCATGAATACCATTCTGTGCCCGGGAGCTATTTCTGAACAGAAATGATTTTTTTTTGATTCTGTGCCCGGAAACAATTTCTGAGTATTTGAAGGCGTTTGATAAAGCTGTCCAAAATTTCTATTCCTATAATAGAAAAGAAGAGAATGCGTTTAGTAACTACACAAAATTTCTGTTCCCAAATAATATTTTAATAATATTTTGAATTGTTTAAATTTTTTTTTTACCCATTTTCTTCTTTGGCCATGGCCGGTCGCCGGCGACCGGCCACAGCCCAGGGCCGGCGAGGGCGTCACGGCCCTCGCCGCCTGGGCGAGGCGGCCTCTCCCGAGACGGCGAGGCTCGGCCTCGCCGTCGCGACCCACTGGCGAGGTCGGCCGCCGTGGGTCGCGACGGCGAGGCTCGGCCTCGCCGGATCCGGGCGAGGCCGACCTCGCCGTCGCGACCACGGCGAGGCTCGGCCTCGCTCGATCTGGGCGAGGCCGCCTCGCCCGGGCGGTGAGGTCCGGCCCTCGCCCTCGCCGGCGAGGGCCGTGACGCCTCGCCGGCCACAGGGCGTGGTCGGTCGCTGGCCGCCGGCGACCGGCGGCCGGCTCAGCCAGGGAAGAACAACACAAAAATAAGAAACGAAAAAAAAAAAAAAAGCGATTCTCAAAATTGTCTTAGAAACAAGAAGCAACTTTTTACTTCTTGTTTCTCTTCCAAAACTGTTTCTCGGCACAAATTTTTGTAAAAATGTGCCCAGGAACAAACAGTTTACCAAACGCATTTCTGTTCCCAAACTATTTCTGGGAACAAAAGAACAGAAATTTTCACTATTTGGCACGTTACCAAACGGGCCCTAAGTCCACTCGCCAAGAGAGAAATTAAGTCCGAGCAGGCGAGCCTAAGTCCGAGCCTGTTAACATATCTAATTCAACCTACCTTCACTCAAAAGCACAAATTAGTGAGTTATGGGCCAACTGAGATATATTAATTGCTCTACACCATATTAATTTTTCGATGCGGGATTTTCTTAACACAACCCACACGTACATCATAACACTTATAGAGGACAATGGAGAGGCTTGATGATAAGAAGAGCATCGTTACTCGTTACCCCAGTCGCGATCGGTGTGGCAAAGGCCGGGTGAGGGCCTCCTTGGTGAGGGGAGTGAAACGCTTTTTTAAAGCGCACAATTTGAAGATAGCCGTAGTAGCACGATACGACGACGACGGAAGGATTCGATCGTGGAAATCCGAAAAGTTCGAGATAAAAAGGTCGGACGATTTTGGATTTTGGATTTTGGATTTCTCTGTTTTTCCTTTTTCACTTTTTCGGCGACGAGAACGAGTTTGTTGGGAGGAAGACCGAAAAAGAAAAAGGAAAAAGTAAAAAAAAAGCGGAAAAAATAGAAGAAAGAACAGAAGTGTCGATAGCGACCCCAACGCGGGGGAGCGCGGCCAGAAACGACCCCCAGGAGAGAGCGAAGCGGTCAAAGGAACACAAAAAAAAAGAAAAAAACACGCCAGAGGCGCGCACGCCGTGACGCGAGGTGACGGCGAGCGCGAAAGGACGGAAACACCCCTTCCCCCCTTCCCCCCCCCCCCCCGCGTCGAAATTCAATTGGAGCCGTTGGAGTTGGACGGAGCTGGACGGACGTCACCGAACGCGTAACGCTTTTCTGTAAATTTTTTGACGGAGGGGACTCCCCTCCGTCTCCTTCCCAAAAAAGCTCCGTCTCTCTCTCTCTCTCATCCTCTAAATTTCCGCAGCAATTCAACCTCTCTCTCTCTCTCTAAGAAGAAGAAAAGCGCGTCCCATTCACCACCACCTGCTCCTCGGGGGCAAGAAAAAATCTACTTTTTCTTCTGCGGCCGGAGCGAAGCAAACCACCGCCACCGTCCATCCATCCGTCCGCCCACCGATCTCCGCGCGGTAAGGGGGCTTCCGATCCTCTCTCTCTCTCCCTCCTTTTTCCGTTTTCGTACCGTACGGAATCCCGGAGGCTAGATCGATCGCCTGCTCTTCCCCCCGGCGATCTCCTGGTTTTCGATCCGCCTCCCTTTTTGGCCTCGGTTAGAGTTTTCCTTTAATTAGGTTTTCAGTTTTTTTTGCCACTCTTCTTCTTCTTCTTCCTTTCGGTGTAGTTTGATTTTATTTTTTTTTGGGGCGGGGGGGGAGGAAGATGAGCGATCACGTGGTGCTGTCCGTGGACCGGCTGGTGCGGCTGGCGCCGGCGAGGGACGAGGCCGAGGCTTCGGCTGCCTCCTCCTCCTCGCCGCCGCCGCCGCCGACGAGCGGCGGGGGCGGCGGCGAGGCGGCGGCGGAGGTGGAGGGGAATGAGGAGGAGGAGGAGCCTCTGATTCAGATGGCCGAGTGTCGCATTTGCCAGGACGAGGACGGCGTGAGCAACCTGGAGTCCCCCTGCGCCTGCAGCGGCAGCCTCAAGGTACGGTTGCTCGTGGTGGTTTACGATTGCTCGTTGTTGTTGTTGTTCCGGAGGTCTCTTTGTTTGGGAGGCGTGTATGTTGTTGGTTTTCCGTCATTCCGCGGGAGGCGTGCATCGTGCTGCTTTTCTCTTTGCTCTCTCTACGGTTCACTTGCGAGTTTGTGGAGTTTTTCTCCGCCGTTTCCTATCGCTTTTTAAAAACTGAAACGAAAAGGATTGCAGCATTTTTTGGCCCTCAAAGGGAATGGGGTTGTCTCAATTTTCCGCCTTGATTTGAGCAGGGAAAGTTGGAGGTGATCAGCTGATGTGGAAAGCTTGGGCTGTGTTGGGCTGTGTTTGGTTTGCACAAGTTTTTCATCTTCTTTTTCTCTGTACTCATTCTCATTTTTGAGAATGAAAAATAGCTTCCTATTGCAATCCTGCATAGTTCTCAAATTCTGTCAGTTAATTTTTAAAAGCAAAAGTTATGAGCTGAAAACCACCTTGCGATGTTCTCATTCTATTCATGTCGATGGGAATAGGGAGGTTTGGAATGTCGAAAGAAAAACATCTTTTGCAAATTGTGCTGGATCTCAAACATTATTTTTATTATTAAAGGATGTGATTTCACTTATGTAAAGTCATTTGTGTCGTGTAATATTTTTTAGTAACAGTGTATGTGCTTTCCAGTATGCTCATAGGAAGTGTGTCCAGCACTGGTGCAATGAGAAAGGCGACATAACATGTGAGATTTGTCATCAGGTACGCATCTGGTCCACACTGCTTTTTGTCTTGCTATGAATTTTGCGAAATTTATGCTATTATCTGCACAGCTAATGTCCCACCAAAGGACGTCATACATCAGTTTGTGGTGCATTCAACTGGAAGGTTTTATTTCTACAAATTGGGCAGTGTAAGCTGTCATCTTGTTATTCAGGAAGATCGGATAGAACAGATTCACCTGCCGTCCCATGATTTTCTGTGTTCAAAGAACTTGTTAATAATATTTATTATCCCAACCTAGAGATAAGATAAAAACTGCTCAAGTTTTGCTTTTGTCTGTCAATGTCATCATAGATGGAACATAATCCCTTTTTTATATCTGTTAAACAGCAATTTCAGCCTAATTATACTGCCCCACCTCGTCCACCTGAAGACACCACAATCGATATTGGGTAAGCTAGAGTTATTTTGTATTTTTCTTCGCAAACGCAATTGGAGCTAGATTCCTATTCTTTAAACTTGTGAAAAAGCAACAAACAAAATGTTTATCTTCAAAACTTAAAAAATGAAATTATTTAGCGCAACGAAGGATTTTTTTAAGCTAATGCAGACCATTCTCTTAGAAATTTACTTCTTTCACTTCTGCCAGTCCTCTTTTTATTTGACTATCTGTTCTTTTCAGTCAAAGCTGGACAATATCTGGAACTCCACTGGACCTGCGAGATCCTCGTCTCCTAGCACTTGCAGAGGCAGAGCGTCACTTTTTGGAAGCTGATTATGATGAGTATGCTGCCTCAAATGCCAGTGGAGCTGCATTCTGTCGCTCAGCTGCTTTAATTGTAAGAACTTAAATTTTTGAACCATGTAGTCTATATTTTTGCCTCTTCAGTTTTTTGTCCTGTACAACTGTATTACTGATATTTTGGGAAGAACATAAGCCTTATTATTGTGCTTACTCAAAAATCTGTCATAATTTTGTGACTCTGTGGTTCTTGGCAGTTAATGGCCCTTCTGCTTCTGCGGCATGCATTGACCATTCCTGATGATGATGGTGGAGATGACGATGCATCTACTTATTTCTCCGTAAGCTAATCTTAAACACTCTTATACCTTCTTGAATATCTTGTGGTTATAGCCACAATTTGATTTCTGGTTCAACCAATTCATCCTTTTCAGCTCTTCTTGCTCCGGGCTGCTGGGTTTCTTTTGCCCTGCTACATAATGGCTTGGGCTATCAGTATCTTGCAGCGCCGCAGGCAGAGACAGGCAAGTCTCTTCTTTATCCTCTTGTTTTGTTGGTATTTTCTCTAGGATTTACCTCTCCTTAACTAATAAATACGTTGTCACCTGGGTGTATAGTTAAACAGAAAAAATGATCCAGTAAATACTTAAAATGATGGTTATTGCGGGGTAGACATGGCAGACTGTAGTAAAACTTGGCAATGTCCAAAGATGCAACTAGTTCGTGTTGAGCTAGTTTTTTATAGTGCATTGTTGTATTCTGTTGTGAAGCAGGAGGCGGCAGCATTGGCAGCAAGGCAAGTTGCTTTTGTACTCCAATCCGGTCAACACGGGGGACTGCAGTTCACAATAGCACCAGTAACCCCTGTAGCTGCTCACGATGAACCCGTATGATCTGTAATGTGAATTGTGGTACTATTCGCTACCAATTTACGTGCAGTGAAGAATGTAAAAGAGCTTATCCGGCCAACCAAATATGTATGCATGTGTTTGTCCCTAATTTCTGGAAGTGATTATATACTGGGAAAGCCCTATTAGATACGATGCCTCTCTTGGTTTTGCCGCCTTGTAATTATAGTTTCTCATTTTGCATTATTTGGCATCAGCCTTTAATGGCTTATGGAAAACTTCTCAGGTTGTGTACCAAAATCTGATTTTCCTATTACGAGCTATTCCTTTCTTTAGGAAGTTATGTTGGCAGATTTGATTGTGGCTCATTTCTATTTTAAGTGGTTTCTTTGAAAGTTTGGGGGCCTATTTCTGGATTGACGAAAGTCTTGGTTCTTGATCCGACTCTAAATCTGATACTGGAAGAAAGAATTGGAGTTTTTGGAGTTACTTTTTCGTTATATTTTCTGCTCTAAACTAGCCCTCTATCTTAAAGAAGGGGCTTCTGAATAATTTTGGTTCGTAGAGAGCCAAGGCTCAGGTTTTTTTTTTGGTCGAAAGCAAAATCTGGTGACGAGACTCGGTCACACGTCCTACTACGTGCGAACGTCAGCTAGACGTGGGCGGGGCGTCTTACGAAGAGCAACTATAAGTACTTCGTCGAATCAATCGGAGAAAGGCTCTGAGGCAGGAATTGTGCACGGCTTCCCTCAGAGAGATTTGAGGGGGAGAAGGGATTTTGCCGTGAAGATCTTCATGTTGTGTCTCCCTTTGCATTTGTAGGTTATCTAGACCAATGTGTTTGAAGTTATAAGACGAAAAAACTTGAACTAAGCCTCGGATGAACAAACTGGAAATGTGATTTATTAAGGAAATAGTACAAAAAAAGTATCAAACCTATTGAATTGATATCGATTCATTTATAAACCTTTTAAGTTGATCAATTTAATCCTCAATCTTTTGGCGATTTGCCAATGTAATCTGTCCGGCCAAAATTGGTCGGAAATTGTTAATATGGACGTCGGCCGTTCTATGTGGCATAGCCGGCGCTGACATTAGTAATTTTTAAGAACTTTTTTCTGATTTTTTTTTTTAAACTTTTTTTGTTTTTTCCTTTTTCTTTTCTTTCCTTCCCTTTTTTTCTCAACTCTTGGGCCGGCGAGGTCGTCAACCGACCATCACTGGTCACTAGCGAGGGCCAGCGACCCTTGCCGGCAAGGGCTGTGACGCCCTCGCTTGGTCTGGGCAAGGGCTCGATGCCCTTGCCAGCCAGAGTTGTAAAAGGAAAGATAAAATAAAAGAAAAGAATAGAAAAAAATGGTTAATACCACAAAAAATCCCAAACTGGTACACTTACAATAAATTTACCTCAAATTAATTTTTTGACCACCAAAAACCCCAAATTGATACACATATGACAAATTTACCAAAAACTAATTTTTTGACCACAAAAAACCCAAAACTGATACTTTGCGACAAATTTACCCATTGTTAAATTGGATTAATACAAAAAAAATCACAAACTAGTACACCTATGACAAACGAATGGTGAAACCCCAAACTAGTACATTCGTCAACTGTCACGTGTTATTTCACTCAGCAATTTGACAGTAAAATTTAACGGAAACTAATAGAGGGTAAATTTGTCACAGGTGTATCAGTTTGGGGTTTTTCATGGTATTAACCCTAGAAAAAAATTAAAAAATTGCAACATTTGTCCACGTCAGCGCTAGTTAGTCATGGCCACGGTTCAGGAACCGCCGGTTTCGGTTCACGGCCATGTATGAACCGGAACCGCAAGGGGGCGGTTCCGGGCCAGTTCCGGTTCCGGTTCCTGTTCCGGCCGGTTCCGGTTCGTAATTTAAAAATTAATAAAATAAATTATAAAATAAAAATTGCAGGCCTGGTCCTCCGTCGGTCATCGCTCGGGCTTCACGGCCTTAGCCACGGTGGCGGAGGTGGGGTTCAAGGCGACGAGGAGATGAAGTGGGAGACGGGGGCGGCGACGAGGGGGAGTAGGAAGGGGCCGGGAGGGGGACGGGGACGGGGACAGGGACGAGGAGCGGGGGGTCCTCCTCCTCCGGGGTCGGGAGGAGGGGAGGAGGAGGGGGTGTCGGCGTCGGTAGCTGCGGCAATGGGCGGCGGCGGCGGGGGTCAGATCTGGGGAGACGGGGGGTGGGCGGATCCGGCGGAGGAGAAAAGGGGAAGAGGTGCAGGGTAGCTAGGGGGAAGGAGGAGGGGGCGTCAGCATCGGCGGTTGCGGCCATGGGCTGGGGCGACGGCGGCGGGGGTCAGATCTGGGAAGACAGGGGGCGGGCGGAGGAGAAGAAGAAGATGCAGAGCGCGTGAGAGAGAGAGATATATATATATATCAATGTACCAGCAGTTTTTTTTTTTTTTTGGAACCGGGCCCGGAACCGCCGGTTCCAAAATTATTGGAACCGGAACCGGGCCCGTAGGCCACGGGCCGGTTCCGGTTCCGAACCGCGGGCCCGGTCAAAGGGCCGGTCCCGGGTTTGACCCGGGCCGGTTCCGGGCCAAAATCGGCCCATGGCCATGTCTAGCGCCAGTCATGTCTTATAGGATGCCCGTTATACATGTCAACAAAATTTTTGGCAAAATTGGTCGGATGGACTACATTGGCAAATCGTCAAAATGTTTATGGCTCAATTGGTCCAATTGAAAAGTTTATGACTAAATTGGTACCAATGCAATAGGTTTAAGACTTTTTCGGTACTTTTCCCGACCTATTAACATGAGCACGTGAATTATCAACATTCTGACCCAAAGAAAAAAAACCATGACTATCAACATGCGAACATGACTTGTCATCCTCACCTTTTAACCCAACGAGCGCACCAAGTTTGAACTCCATCAGCATTCGGACTTCGAAAGAGGGCGTTCAAGGATGGGGATGCGACAACCGACTCAGATCGACTCTCTGTTTATTTTTATAGCTTTGTGACACTTCCCATCGTTTTCCTCTTTCCGCAAATTCGGTCATTGGCATTGCAGGTAAAGACTGTCTTGGGCGGACCAACTCAAATCAATAAGCTCTAGAAAAGGCCCCTTCTTTAGGACCAACCTCGAGAATCTACAAATGCTACAGCATTCCCCCTTTTCGTTTCTCATTTTGGCATTCCTGTAGAGCCGATCAAAATAAATCGAAATACCCAGATAGAACCAGACGGGTACTCTCAAATTCTGACTGTGAGTGGCCTTCAACGGAAGACGAGAGGAGTATTGGACAGTGTAGCTTGTTCCGACTTGACAAGGTTTAGTAAGGACATCTTGTTCCATGGATTAGTTGGGGCGCGATAATTCGCAGGTTGTAGCAGGTTAAGAGTCGCATGAAGTCCATTTCAACTTCTTGGATTACATTTGTCGGCGGCATTTGCTTCTAGTTGAACTAGCGGTAGCACGAGGAGGTGAAGTTTAAGTCTCGTTAGACTTCTATGAGTTGATATTCTAGTACCATTCGAAAAATAAAAAATAAAAAAATTCAAACCACACAAGGGTGCAACGGTGGAACCTAGCTGCAGGATAGTTAGCCGGCCCTCGTCCTACCATCATATGCATTGCGGAAAGATCTAAAAAATTTTCCCCTAATCAAGTTAGCGACGTGCAGTTCATTGGGCATTGCTAGTTTATGGAACTCTTAGGGCTGAATGACTTCAGGCCCCAAACAAAAGAGAATCACAAGATATGAGTCGAACAGAAAAAATTCTTATTCCCCAATTTGGAGAGATCACCACAGCCACTTAAAACACTAACATGTTGAGATTTGTGATGGGATTTTGATACATAAACTATTGAAAAGGAGAAAAGGGAACCTTGTGAAAGAGGTGACATATTGGAGAGAAACAAGTCACTTGGACTCTTTCTGTGTCAATTGGTGAAGAAAAAGCAAAGAGAATCAGAACAAAAGAGACCCATTTAAGAAGTGCTCGTGTTGCTTGGACCAGAACTACTCACCTTTCACCTTCGCCTTGCATGAACTCCTGCAACCCACATTCAGGAAAAGTGGGCTACTTATGCTTTCGAATGTTCCCGATTGCATGTGAGACAGCATATTATATTCAAAGTATTGCCCACAGTACAGAAAGAACATTAAAAGAGACTGTATCCATCATTAAAGTGTAAACAAGAAGAGAACCAGGGGAAACAGGGTTGGAATTTTGGCCTGCTATATATCCAAGCAGTCCAGAAACGAAAGCATAAAGAATTTTTTGCTTCTTTTCACTGCTGTTCAGTCTCCCTACACCATCTCATTTGATTCTCAATAATGTGTCTTACTTGACACTGTAGCACGACCCCACTTCATCAAAGGTAAACATAACACACTACCCTTCCTTGATAATAAGATATTTCAATCACCAGAATACATTCACAGTAACCTATGAAAACTGATCCAAGGTATGACTCTATGTCGGCTAATATCAACCTCAGTGTTAACAACACACATGCTCTTGATCCTAAGAAAAACATCCAAGATGTAAGTCTGTCAGCAAATATCAACCCGAGTGTTCGTTAAGACATCCTTTTTTTAAAAGGGAAAAGGAACCTTTAGATACAGATTTTAAGCAGATTTGAGTTCCCTCTTTATAAAAATCCCCTGCGCACCTACCTATGTGGCAAGGTGAGTGTTGTCCAAGAGGCATTTGGCCCCTGCCAAAAGATCAAATCAGAAAAATGACAGATAGATTAGGATATATTGAAGAAAGATGCTTGGCTTCTCAACGGTAATGTTCCAAGAACTTTATTCATACTTACCGGATTCCCCATATAGCACCGTTAATATGCTTATTTGCTTCGATTGCAGGCAGGCTAAAGATTTTTAAGTGATCTGAATTCCCTCTAGCTGTTAGGGGCCCCTCCGTACTTTATGCTATTAAGTGCAATAACAAATCCACTACTGATAGATCAAAGGCTTATATTTGCGGGAGTTGGAACAGAAAGAAGAGGACGAAGGTCTCCAAATCACCTACACTCCTGATATTACAGTAAACAGAGGGAGTTTTCGTGCTGCTCTTTCTTGTCCTTCCGCAAACCACAGTCATGGGCTTCATCTTAAACAGAGCCCTTATACTGCTCGTATGCATCTTCTTCTTAGCGTCGGACCTCGATAACATCCGCGGTGTAATAAGTGTAGAGCTCGTTTTCAGGAGGGAGCAAGAAGATCAGGGAAAAGCACCCCAGAGTCGACGCAGTTTGAAGACTATTGGCACAGTGGGCATGAACACAAAGATGTCTTCAAGTGTGACAAAGACATTCGATCCTAACACATCGAGCAAAAGACAAGTCCAAAGAGGAGCGGATCCCATCCACAACAGGTCCTAAATCTATTCAAGTGTGGTTCCTTCGACTAAAAGAAAAGGTCGAGCAAGCTAATTAGACAGACTGGAAGGAGGAGTTTCCTCGGAGATGTGAAGGCTAGCATTTAAAGTTATCCCGCCTTCAACGGGAGGCTGTGTGAAGGTTGATTTGTTTCTCTGAGTATTGTGTTTTGTCAGCTATTGTCATAAAGCAACTTGTACAGGCAAAGCTAAGCTATTGTAGGATTTGTATTGAGAGTAAGACCATCACATCTCAGTTCTTGCAAGCAAGCATCATAGACCCGAGAGAGGGTCCAGCTTAGATGACGGCGCAAATTCTTCTTCCTACTTCTTCTCTAAGCATGGGACGGTGCGAGATAGACAAAGGGATTATTGCAAACTCGGTTCCTTTATATGTTTCGAGCCTGGGGAGTAAAAAACTTTCTGCCGAATTAGCAGTTCCTCTCAACAGGAGTCCCTTCAAGAGCCTAGCTGAGCTTTAATTTTAACTTGGGTTGTATGTCATCCGAGAGGAGTACATCTAGGCAATTATACAGCATAAAATTTGAACTTCCTCTTTTCATCTCAGTCAACGATCTGAGTCCCTTCAAAATTAACTGTCCCAGGCTCATGCGACGGGTAAACATATTCTAAAATTTACAACTGTTCAAGTTTACTCCTTCACCTCATAAACTTGGTAATTTGGCTTCGCTCTTCGCTTTTGTTCGATTATAAGAAATAACCACTTTGCTGGCGATTTATTGCGTCACTCAAATAAATACGGAATGAGATCGTCGAAACATGAGCTTGTGAAGGTGAAAATCACAAGACGAGGTCAATGAGAAAAGACCAGGGCGTCTGCTAAAACAGCTCATATCATCAATAAGTAAACCATCTCTCCACCAATCGAAGTCACATGTTACAAGGTAGTATACTTTTCCCCCTTGCATCATGCTTGTTATTTGCAGTTTATCAGCAATGTGCAAAAAAAGAAACAGGAAATGCCGCAGCTAATATTTTTAGCCAGATATAGTATAAAATTGGATTTGCCTACTTTCTTTCGGCCACTTGCTGTGCGTTTGGTAACTTGTTAAATATTGACTGATTTTATTCTTTTGTTCCAGAGAACAAAAAAAGAATAAAAATCCGTTTGGTAGATTTTTTGTTTCCGGGCATAAATTCGCATAAATTTATTCCCTGAATCAGTTTTTAAACAGAATCAAGAAGTAAAAAAAAGTTACTTCTTGATTCTAGGAACAAAAATAAAAAATGAAAAAGAAATTTTTTTTCTTCTTCTTCTTCTTGGTTTTCTTCTTTGTTTTCTTCCTAGCCTGTGGCCGGTCGCTGGCGCTAGAGACTTGGCCATGGGCCAAGGAAGAGGAAGAAGAAGAAAAAAAAAAGGAAAAAAAAAAGAGAAAGAAATATTAAAATATTTAAAATATTATTAATAAAAAAAATTTGTGCAGTTACCAAACACATTTCTGTTCTTTTTCTATTTCAAGAATAGAAATTTTGGGCAATTACCAAACGTCTTCAAATGCTTAGAAATTGTTTTCGGGAATGGAATGAAGAAGAATCATTTCTAAACAGAATTGTTTTCGGAAACAGAATGGTTACCAAATGCACCCTTGTTAATACCACAAGTTCTTGGTCCAGCTTAAACCAGGCCTTTTGCACTTCACACTACATTCATCTTATGGAAGATTGGAAAGGAGCAGAACGCCTGAGAGCTCGTGGTACAAAACCTACGCACAAAATGTCCCATAAACAGTATACTATTCACTTTGTAAACAGAGTAGCCAGGCTGCAATCAACTCTTGAGACATATGAGACAGCAAATTTTATATATCTTATATATTCAGACTAGAAAGGTTAATCACATCGTCCGCATCATCTTCTTGAGTCTCATCACTACAGAACTCGCAAGATAATTTAGGAGGGGTTAAATGCAGGCAGTGTTCTATTCTATTTTCCATCCAGGCTAATCTCCTCTCAAAATTCATAACACCCATGTGCATACATCTAATCTCAACCTGAGCTACTCTAGCACAAGCATGAAGCAATATGTAATAATCAGCATGGGCAACATAAGCTAATGCACCGTGATCCCTCTTCCTAACATAATGAAGATAATCAAGTCTCTTGACCTTTACCCTTGGAGGAATGTAGAAGAACCTATTCTCTTCCATGTCTAATTTCAGCTGTCTAATGGCTCTGTCTTGGTAACTTTCTGAAGATGGGCGATTGCTAGGTTTCATGTTATCATCTGCTAATGAACCCTGCGAAGAAGCATCATCATCTGTGCTGTCCAAAAGGCTTCCATTTGCATCAGGAGTTCCACTATTAAGCCTTTTGTTGCCTATAAATGAATTCTTCGAACATCCATTAACATTATCTCTAGCCCTCTTTTGATTAAAAGCACCATCAAAGTGAAGCCCCAGCCTTTCCGTTTGTTCACCATCCTGACATCAATCACAAATCCCGTTGGATAAGAATAAAGGTAAGAGCATCAAATACCAGGACAGGCTTCTATCAAAGATCTGTAAAAATTAACTTCACAGTCCAAGTAAGAATTGATGATGGAATTATATCATATGTTACCTTGTGCTTCTGATAAAAATCCCATAGCCGATCTATAGCTCTTTCTTCCTCAAAGTCCTCCAAAGATGGTTCTATACCAGCAAAAACAACATCTTTGCAATACTGGAGATAGGTGGGCAAGTCTTTGCAGTACTCTGTCCACACAAAAAGATGTAACACAAAACTACACTGATTATTCATTCATCACATCAAGCCCAAAAAACCTTTCAAAGCATGTTGTGATAGATAAAACATTTTAAACAATTATGTTAAATTATCAAATGCAATTAGGTACCATATGAGTCATGGAAGTCATTGTCTCTAGCATTGAGGTTTCGTAGAAGCTCCTTAGCATCAAAGTCAGACTTATCACCATCTGAGGCTTCTGCTTCCAATCTTGTATCTAAATCATCCCCAGCACCAGAATAAAAACCAGAACCATTTTCAACATCTTCCCTCATTCTGGAACCCCCTGTATTTTCAGATCCAACTTGATCACTTGATGTTGAAGACATATCTTGGTGATCAGTCAAGCTCTTCTCCCATGCTCCGAAACCATGTATATTATAAAGAATTCTTATTGCTACCATGAGTATTGACATAACACAGACACGAGTTGGAAGCCTCAACTCATTTGCTGACAACCATAAATCAGGAGGCATTGACCATTCCTGTAATCGGCATGCATGTGGAAAAATTTTCTCCGCTGGTAGGCATAACTGATTGAGATAGCGGCAACAAATTGCATAGAAGTTCACAGGCGGCACATCCAAACCTATGGACAGAGCAATGGAAGCTGCCATAGCTTCTAACTTCTGTGATGGAACTTCTTGAGAAGGCCTAAACATAAGATTGGAACTCAAAGGACAAGCAGCTGATGGTGGACCAATGCTCTTTTCGATGTCACGGAAAGCAGCAAAATATGGAAGCTTCCCTTCAACTGACCACTTGATTATGTCAGTCGGGAGGATCGGTTCCCTAGCAACATGACAAGCCAGGAAACAAATAGCTAAAGAACAAGATAATGGTATCTTTTTTCTCAAGGTCCTATACCATATCATCACTGCTCGTTTACCATGCATATTGTGTGGTTCTGCTCTGAACTTAGCACGAGGCCTAAAATCTTTTGGTTCTCCTGCGACCAAATACACAGAGATTACAATGCAGAATCAATTTAAGAAAACAGGGTGATTGAAACATGAGAAGCGAAAGGTTGGTTAAGCATGCACACATATCATCTGTAGACAAACAGCAGAAAACAAAACTTATACAAACATCTTCTAACTCAAATGCACACATATCATCTGTAGACACTCTCTCTCTCTCTCTCTCTCTCTCTCTCTCTCTCTCTCTCTCTCTCTCTCTCTCTCTCTCTCTCACACACACACACACACACACAATTAAGAATGCCCTGAATAGCTGCAGATGAAGGTGTTTCCTCCAAACTTTTCATGCTAAAATTACAGAGCCACGAAAGATTACAATGCAATGTTAAAGCTACAAGTCATTGATCACAGCTTGGAAGGCACAAGTTCTTCAGAGCATGGTTAAATTACAGAGACATGGAATCAGCGCACCTTGTGTCTGCATCTCGGACTCGTGAAAGGTCTCATCCGCCCACTCGTCCGAGAAAACCCGAGTGCCCGCGACGAACCTCAGCCAAATCGGCCCGGCAATCCCACAAATCAGCGGCGTTGCGCCGAACTCCCTCACGAGAGCCTCGCACTGGAGCTGCACCATCGTCTGCAGCCCCATCACATACCTGATCCTCACCTCATTGTAGTAATCCTCGTAGCCAATCGCCCTCCGCCTGGCCGAGCCCGGATTCCCAAAGTCCTCGGGCTCCGTCGGCCCGATTCCATCATGATCGACGCCTTCCTCCTTTTTGGGCGTCTTGAGCTGCGGAGTTAGGGTTAGCTGGTCCCACATCTGGGGTTGGGAGTGGTATGGCTCGGGCTTGGCGGCGGGGAGGTGGTGGCGGCGGCGGCGGTGGCTGGCCAGGTAGAGGGCGCCGCGGCCGTCGTGGTCGTCGCCGCCGCCCTTGTCGACGAAGTCCTCGTCGGCGACGCCGGTGTCGACGATGTCATCGGCCTGGGTGCCGCAGTGGACGCAGTAGAAGAAGCCGTCGGAGCCGTCGGCGAAGCCGATGCCGCCGCAACGGGGGCACATGAAGTCGAGCGCCTCGCCTTCTTCATCGTCTTCCATGGGAAGAGGACTCCGGCGCGACCGCCCGGCGACCGAGCGCGGGAAGGAGTCGAGAATTTCTTCCAACCGCGGCGGGGCGAGGGCGGCGGGGGCGAAGGCGGCGGGAACCAACGAGAAAAGAAGGGACGAAGGAGGCATGGCTGACTTTTTTAGGTTTTTATTAAGGTTAATTGCACGAAAAATCCAAACTGATATAAATTCATCTCAAATTAATTTTTTTAATTATCAAAAATTTTAAATTAGTACATTTGTCGAGAAATTTATCCTCCGTTAATTTCTGTTAAATTAAATTAATACTACGAAAAAGTACACCTGTGACAAAGGGAGAGTAAAACTCCAAATTGGTACGCCCATCAACTACCACGGGTGATCTAACTCAACAATTTAATGGTAAAATTTAATGGAAATTAACGTAAGGTAAGTTTGTCGCAAATATACCATTTTGGGATTTTTCATGATATTAACCATTTTGGGTCTTTGCATAATGTGCTTTTATTTTTTAGAGTTAATATAACTATAAAAGGTTAATACCACGAAAAACTTCAAACTGTTGTGACAAATATACCCTGAACTAATTTTTTGATCACCAAAAACTCCAAATTGATACATTTTTGACAAATTTACTCTCCGTTAAATTGAATTAATACAAAAAAAAAATCGCAAGCTAATACACCTAGGATAAACGGAGGGTAAAACCCCAAACTGGTATATTTGTCAACAGCCACGTGTCAGTAAACTAAATAATTTGACAGTAAAATTTAACGGAAACTAACAGAAAGTAAATTTATACCATTTTGAGGTTTTTGAAGTAAATTTATGATGAGATTTTTCATGATAATAACCCTAAATATAAATACTAACATGGCATTCTTTTTTTCTTTTTTTTAAACATGGCATTGGGTTGTCCTTTTTGGGCTCAGATAATACAAGCCGGAAATAGAGCTCAGAACCTGAACAAGCCCGACCTAAAAATTTCGGACTTGTTTGGTTTGGACCAGGCTGAGCTCGGAATCTTAAATTTTTTTTAAAAATATTTAATAAGTAATTTTTTTCACTTGAAAAGTTCCCTGCTTTCAAGAATAACATAATATCAATTCAATAGTATAACAAAACAAATAATTCACTCGTGAGTTCTTCCTTTTTTTCACTTAGGATAAAAAGTATTAATGAGATATAATTATAAGTATTAGAAATTGTACGAAAACCCGCAGGGTTTGGGCCGGGCCAGACTTATGAATTTTCATCTTAATCCCTCCCCGCATTTTGAAAAGTTACATATTACTTCCCCAAGACTTTGACATCGTTGTACATTAATCCCGAACTTTTAAAAAGTTACCGATTGCCCTCCTGAACTTTAAATTTTTGTATACCCAAGCGATTTCACCCCTTTGATCTCTTTCCACCAAATCAACGAGAGTCCCACAGCACTCAAATATAGAAAGCGGGCCCCCAAAGATATAAAAGCTAATCAAACCAAGAAAAGAATTCTCTATATCATGGGTGTGAAAGCCGAACCGGAAAACCGAACCGAAATCGAAACCGAGCCGAACCGAAATTTCGTGAATTTTCGGTTCGGTTTTCAGTTCGGATAATGGAAAAAATAACCATTCTTTTTTTTTTTTTCTAATTTGGGTAGTTTGGTTCGGTTCGAACCAAAATTCTCAACAAAAATTAAACGCCCAACTTGAAAATCTCTTTTCTTAGTTCGGTTCATGCTCAGTTCATGCTCAATTCGGGGCGTGAAGGAAAACCAAAAACCCAACCGATTCGATCCAGGTTTTTGATTTGGTTCATACTCAGTTCGGGGTGCGGTTCAGTTCAGTTTAGCTGCTCACCCTATCGGTTCGGTTCGGTTCGGTACGGAAAATCCGAACCGGACCAAGCCGTTGACACCCCTACTAGTCTATAGCTTCCGCCAATTGACTTTGCCAAAATTAAAGTGGCGACTTCCTTATTACTGTAGTACTCGGGAAATTCCTAATTAACATCCGGATTCCGTAGTGGGCTCAAACTCGAGACATAACATTAACAATTTTCGATTAAACAAACATTCCAATCTATTTCAAATTAAGTGGGACCTTGGAGCAAATTCGAGATGGAAAAAGTCAGAATAGATCGAGACGGAGTTCGAGCGTTGTCGAGCTCCGCGGAAACTACACAGGCCGAACGGCGTCCAGATCGATTGGGCGAAACGGTTCCGATCGACACGACCCGATCAGACCACGACAAGAGACACCACGCTTTCCTCGCACGTTGAGGAAGAAGAATCGGGACACGAGCTAAAGTCGATCCTTCCAATCCGAACCGCATCCCGCGCACTCGCACGATCCCCCAAGTGTGGACCGCGAGGCCGACCCCAAGTTTTGGTTCCCTCAAAAACGTGTGAGCCCAGAAAAGGCAACGCGCGGGGTGGGGGTGTTGAAGTTGACCAGCCCGTCGTCGACGTAAACCCGAGGGAATCGTCCTTTCCGTCCAGGAAATCGAAGCGCCCGCAACGTGTTTGTCATTATGCCTCACTCAAGCTTCCAAAAAACAAAAGAGGGAGGACATCGTCAACGGGGGAATATGTCCTACCTATCTTTCCGTCATTTATTTTACTCACGTCACGCCACGAAGCCCGTCGAAAAAGCCTTGCCTTCCTCTTAGACATAGTCCCGGTCGTCGTCTCTCCCTTCTTCTTCCCCCCCCCCCACCCGCCGCTCGTCACGGCACGATCCTGGCCGACCGCGAGAGCGATGCGCTTGGGACATCTAATCAGATTCTTGGCTAAAGGAGAAAGCTTGACGTATCGATGCGATGCTGCGTAGTCAATCAAAAAGATCGCATAAATCCAAACGGCTTCTGACATCGGTTCTCGTCTGGTTTCGTAGCGCGGTTCCATTTCGAAGCCCTTACGTTAAGGTGAATTGTGCGATTCTGCGAAAGACAAATTGACACGAAAGGCTCGTGCCTTTGCCCGTCGCGAGGTCGAAAAGGAGAAGATCGAAGTCGGAAGAAATATCTGGGGGTTCTTCGGACGACGAATCGTAGAACTGAGATCGCCAACTAACATAGAAACTCGGTGTCATCGATCAAGTCGAAGTCCATTGTGCTCCTGAACTTGAACTCGATCTCCATCGCGGAAGCACAAGAAAGGAAAAGAGCTCAAGAGCTGCTCGAGATCATGAAGATTCGTGCGATCGAAGAACCGATAGTGAAGAAATGAATAAAATTTCCAGATAGGTCTCGACACATAAAAGACATAAGAGAAAATGGGATAGATTTACCGCGGGTGTCTTTATTTGAGATTTTTCGTACACGAAATTAGTTTATGATAAATAGGGCACGGCTGCTCTAGATTGAAATATTTTGCGATACGAAAATTAGTTCGAGATAAATACACCACGAATACATCGGTTCAGAATTTCTGGCCATATTAATCCATTGGACCTAGCCATTTCATGTCCTTATGCAGCGTGAACGATCCATTACAAGGAAGATCATAGCGGGACAAGCGAAATCTAGCGATGGATTAGGTGTTTTTCCATTTTGTGGTGGAAACATATGCTAAATGTCATTACTATCATCGCTTTCAATTTTTTCCATCATTAATTAGGGACAATTCACAGCCGCCCAATCTTTCAATCTCAATGTGATGGCATATCACATCTGGGTTTTTAGCACGCACCATGATTTCTTGATCTTGATTTCAGAGCCCTTCTTGGTGGCCTTAAAAATGACTTGCGCCAACAAATATAGACATAAGAGCCGATCCTTTCGAGGCTGAATCATGACCCTTAATAAAGAATGGTCCGTACCACGAAAAATCCTAAATCGATACATCTGTGATAAATTTACTTTAAATTAATTTTTTGATCACTAAAAACTCCAAACTGATTCACTTGTTACAAATTCATCTTCCGTTAAATTGAATTAATATCGTGAAAAATCACAACTAGATAAATCTGTGATAAACGGAGGGGTAAAATCCCAAACTTGTACACCCATCAAATGCCACGTGCCATCCAACTCGGCAATTTGACTGTAAAATTTAACGAAAACTAACAGGGGGTAAATTTGTCACAAGTATACCAGTTTGAAGTTTTTTGTGGTCAAAAAATTAATTTATGGTAAATTTGTCACAAATATATCAGTTTGAGATTTTTCGTGGTATTAACTTAATAAAGAAAAAAAAAATTTGAACAGATGAGCCTGAACAACCCCATTGTTTTTCTTGATGCTCCAAATCAGACCATTAGGTGGAGGCTCTCTCGCATGATCCATGACGTGTGTTCAATCATGAATAAAGGGGACTAAAGAACCCCTTCACACATGCAAGTGCACAGAGTCTTCTTCTAAACAATATGAGTTGGCCATTACAAATTAATTTTAAGTACACGAGCAAGTACGTATGTTGGTTTAAGTATGGTTAGGTGGGTGAAGGGCACATAGGCTACCATTGCCAAAAGGACGATGGTCCAAGCGATTCAGTGGGGATATGGACGGGAGAGTCCCATAAACAATGTCAACTCCATTTGCATCAAGCTCTTCTTTCCAGCTCGCGATTCGTATCGAATCTAAACGAATCGGATATTTCGTCTAATCAATTTTCCCAAGTCAGACTAAGTCTATCCCTTTGATCCAGTCAAAGACAGATCGTCCACATTTGAAAAAGAGATTCAGAGAGAGCTACTTCATATAGCGACACAACCTTAATGAGATTGAGCCGAGCACGAACAGAATTCGAGATCTCAAGATGACAAAGGTACGAGGTCCCGATCGTTTTCTTGCTCGGCTAAATTCCATCTACGATAACTCACTTCTTAGAAGTTTTGTCCGCATTATGCATTCACACAGGTAACATTTACTCACTTTTGGACCCTAAAAATCTACTATGTAAAGATCTTGAACAGTCTACCTCTCGTCACTAGTGGGGTTCAACCGTCATTTTGCCCGCCAAAAAAAAAACCTAAACCAACAACGGGGGGTTGACCCTTTCCATCAAGACCAGAAGACTCGGTGGTTCTGCCACTAATTTAGTTTGGTCTGTGACGGCATCGCACACTCTCCGTCTGTAGAGATAAACATACATCATAGACACAATTCAATCGGTACATTAAAAAGCACGAAGAAAAAACCTGCAACTAGGGTACTCTTTGAATCCTTGGCGGTCACAGGTTTCCTCGCCAAAGAGCAGAAGCCGAAGCTTTGACTGAAGCCGCCTCGCCTGTCCAGGTATATGTATCTGGCGAGTTAACAGTATTGCCTGCACACCCAGTTCCTCTAATTCCTCATGAATCTTTTTTTTTTCCAAGGAAAAGGGGATACCGTCCTTGTGTTTAACGTCCGAGAGATGTCTAAATCCAAACATGGCCTCAGACGAAGCAGCTTAACCTCTTAATAGAGGAAGAGACGCAATTCAATCAGTAATTTAAAAAGGACGAAGAACAAACACCGACCAGGTCACGAGGAAAGGGCACACTGCCTTAACTCTCAACCAAACACAGTGCAACTTCAGCTGATATTTTCTTCTGACGCTCCATCGTCCCCGTCACCGAAACGTGTCGCTTCCAATCGAGTCTTTCCAACCCACAAAATCCCATATTCTTTCTTCTTTTAACTCCGACAGGAACGTTAAAAGAAAAAGGAAAAACGAGAAATTGGAACTTGAGGTAAGATCGTCTCTTGGAAATGCAAAGCGACCCGAAGGAGAAAGAGAAAGGCGCAGGGAGGGAGTCCGCGTTTATTTAATCTTGTTCCTGTGAACGGGTTGGGAGCCGAAAGTTCTCCTCTTCCTCTCGCACAGTCTCTCGTGGCGGCCTGAAATTCTCTCCATAAATTTCGCTGTCTGCAAGTGGAGAGTCCACTTCGTTCCGGGGAATAAGTAAATGAATTGTAATGGAGAAAGAAACAAGGGGCTTGCGAGTCACTCTTAACTTTGCTTGCGATCGAGAAAAAAATGAGAAAAAGAACAGACGCAGAGGTTGATTGAATTGATGGGTACCCGAGAGTTGTCTTTCTTGAAAGCCCATCTGAATTTGGCTGGCAGAGGATTGCCGAACCGGTTCCTGCACGGAAACATGTCCGGGTTCGTGGCCTCGTTCTGGATTTTGCTCTGCAACTTCTTGTTCTTCGTCTTTGGATCAGTGGGCAGATACATCTCCAGGTTTGCTATGAAAAGAAGTCGGTTCGTTTTTTTGGTGAATTCTTGAAGTAAGTAATGGTTGAGATAATTTGTGTTAAATTTTGGCCCTTTTTTTTTTGTAGATTTCAAGCAGCTGAAAAATTTGAGAAGAACGAAGAAAGTTCCTGTTTTGCTGGTTCACATGAAGACGATGGGATGTATTCGGAGGGCAGAGAGATTGAAAACAGAGAACAAAACGAAGATGTTGCTGGAAGTGATGGAGACGAAGAGGGCTCTGTTTTTGTGGAAACTGCGTCGAGCAAGTATGAGTTCTGCACTGGGAGAGACATCAGCGGATTTGTGGAGCAACCAAAAATCATGAGCTTCACTGTCCAAGAGGTGTTTCTGGGTTCAAGCGATGATTACACGATCCATAGTAAAGATCTTGATGTTGGGCATTATGTCGGCAAAGAGTTCGGTGAAGAGGAGACTGAAGCACAAGAGCAAATAGAGGAGGATTCTCACGAGAAAGATGGCTCTGTTCAAAGCATCGCAATGGATGAAGTCCTTGATAACAAGGTAAGGGAGCAATTGATGGATCAGCAGCTTAGTGAAAAGGCAGAGGTTCTGGAATCAGAAGATGAATTTTTGGATGATGATGCTTTTCTTGATGAAGAGGAAATGATTTTGGATGATCTCTTGTCTCAAGCTGATCAAGTTGATCCAGAGTTAGAATCGGTTTGCTCAGATGATGGAATTGTTTTTGGGTCTGATTCAGCCAATACTTTCGATGCCCATAAACAACAGCACCTGGAAAATTGCACAGTCGACGCTGCCGTAGATTTGAACGGCGACGAAAGAATTCCAAGTTCTGAAGAAGATGAAATGCTCAGTGAAACTACGTTAGACCCAGAAGCAGCCTTCTCTGCACATCAATTTAGTGATAGTGAATCGGAATCTGACGAGGACTACATAGAAGTTGAATTGCAGAAAACGAATTTCTCCACTTCAAATTGGTCGTCCTGCAAAAATTCAGTCGAGGACGATGGGGAAGGGGAAAATCCGTCATCCAACGACATGGAACCGATGACGGCTAATTCAGAAAATTCCCCGGAACTCGTGCATTTTCAAGATAATTCACCAGCATCGGATTCTGATGATAATTGGGACTGGGAGCATGATGACATAATAGAGCAGCTAAAGATGGAGCTTAAAAATGTGAGAACCGGAGGACTTCCCACGATCTTAGAAGAATCCGAAACAGACTCTCCAATGATGGTGGGCGACGCCGATCTCAAGTTGAAGCCGCTGAAGCTCGACCAGAAGCTCGAGCACAAAGATCTGCTTCAGGAGATTCAGAAAGTGTACAAGAGCTATGCAGAGAAAATGCGGAAATTGGACATCTTGAACTACCAGACTCTACATGCTATCGGTAAGTTTTACTCGCCAAAATCTTGATCCTTTCACTTTCGTTTTGCTACAATTCTCATTCACATAGCAAACAGAACGGGACAGAGCAAATCTTAGCAGAAGTCACTTTGATTAACCGGTGAATAATTTGGAAGAATGTTGATCCTTTCACTCTGATTTTATTACAATTTGTCATTGACGCAGTAGATACATACACAGCAGAAGTAAATTTGATCGACCAGTGCATTATAGGATTGAATTTGATTCCTATGTTTGCAGTTCCCGATTTTCTATTCTTGGGAATCTGTCTGACAATAATGAGGAGCTAATAATGGAACGCTTTTGTCCCTGGTGGGATCTGATAGACTTCTTTTGACTCCGCAATGATCGCCCTTTTTTTTTAATTTGAAGCGTATAAATGGCGACTCTCTTAGCATAAACAAATTCAATTTTGATAAAGTAGGAGCCGCACAGACCAAAGATGTGCAATTCCTGTGAGGAAGATCTTTTAAAAGAAGCATGATGGACGGTGGGTCTCCATCCCCTGTTTTGAAATCTTTATTCCATTTTCGAGTTCTTTCAAATCAACTGGTGCTCGTGTAAAGCAGCCCAATTTGCTGTCCACTCCTTGTACCACAAAAGCCACCAATTTCTTTAAAAGTCCTTGTCACTCTGTTTCAAAAATTTATGTTCTCTTCTTTCTCCTCCATTAATTTTTCATGTGAATAGGACAGGTAACTGGTGCACCTAAAATTTTGCGACAGTTTCTCTACCTACCCACTCGATGCACTTGAGTTTCTCTGCATAATGATGCACCAAACTCGTATGGTGACTTTAATTTTATTGACAGACATCTCGCTCCTAATTGGTATTTGCTTGGCTGCAAACTTGACAAAAGGTTTCTGGATTTAGCTAGACTGTGTCATGATCATCTGCAGGGCTGCTCCAACTGAGAGAACCGCTTAACTCGAATAGGAACCGTAAAGTTCTCCTCTCGCAGAGCTGGACAAACAGATTGAGGAGGCCCAAGATTGACTCCATGGCGGAGTCCATGGTCGCGCTACATGGTGACCTCGAAATGGTTTATGTAGGACATGCTTGCCTCTCGTGGGAGATTCTTCAGTGGCAGTACGGGAAAGCCCGGGAGATGAGAGAGTTTGATCATGGAGGGTTTCGCCGTTACAATCAAGTAGCTGGCGAGTTCCAACTGCTCCGAGTGCTTCTCCAGAGATTTATAGAGGACGAGCCATTTCAAGGGCCGAGGATCGAGTATTACGTCAAGAACAGATGCGTCCTGCGTGGCCTCCTCCAGGTGCCGGCCATAAGAGGTAAATTAGAGGATGCATTCCAAACATGACCGAGCTATTGAATTCGATGTGTGAATGCTGAGCTGAAATCCTATCGTGGGCTTGGTTAGATTTGTCGAATTGAGAGGACAACAAATTGGAGCAAAATCAAGTTCAAAAACTGACTAAAACCAATTAGATCTCATTCCATTTGGTTCAGAAGGGGTCTCAGTTTCAATGCCGACATGTTACAGACCGAAATAAGTTCAAAAGCCCATTCGAGTAATACGCAAAAAACGAAAATTGCATGTAAATCAACAGATTGCTAGATAAGTAACTATCAAACTATTGCAATATGCAGACGACAGCTCCAGGAATAACAAGGGAAAAGCGGCCGAGGAGGATGCTATCTCAATCGAGACTTTGGTAGAGATCATAGAGGAATCAATGCGAGTTTTTTGGGATTTTATCCGTGCTGATAGACACGAACCCGACGGAGGTTTAAAGCAAAGTCAGCTCAACGAACAAGACTCGGCAGATTTGGTACTTCTGACAGCTCTCAGGGCTCAACTTCAAAAGGTTTGTTGTGTTCTGCACACATGGGCATTCCATATTATACTTCACTTACTTTTCAAAATATCAGCTCAGCTAATCGAATCCCTCTTGCTTGCAGAAGGAAAGAAGGCTCAAGGACATAGTGAGGAGCGGAAACTGCATAGTGAAGAGGTTCCAAAAGCCTCGTGACCGGCTGGATCCCGCGATTCTGTTCGCTCAGGTCGAGCTGAGATTGGTCTCGAGAGTTCTGAGCATGCGGAAGGTCGCGAGAGATCAGTTAGCATGGTGTCGCGATAAGTTGGACCGGATCAACATCGTTAGTAGGAAGATCTGCGTGGAACCGTCTTTCTTGCTCATCCCCTGTTGAGATCGGAGGGCGAGGCTTTTGCCGCGGAGTTTTTGCTCGCCGACGGCAACATTTTACAGAAAAACAGGATTAGGAATATAGGGTGAGACTGGATTGCTGTGGCGCTGGTAGCGATATTGTTTACCGTCAGGATGTGTACTTTGCATGGTCCCTGCGGTGCACACATGCATCTTTCTCACGGTCTCTGTAATAGTTGTGATGTATATAGACATAAAAAATAAGATGCCAAATCCTTGTGCAAAGCTGGAAGAGAGAGGGTGCTGCTGTTATGAGACACTTTCCTTTTCTCCTCTGCATTTTCGCGTCGTGGTCGAGTCGTCTTCTCGTGCCGTGTTTAGAATTGTCATCCGTTGCCGTGCCTCGGGAAGAAAAAGATGAAATGAGAATGGAAGAAGCAGTAGTAGCAAGCAACTCTTTTCTCCTCGCAACTCACACTCTTGGTGAGAAGGGATTCAGTCAAGAGGGAATTTCTCAGGATGAGCTAATTAAGGTTTATTTACTAGTAAAACCAGTTTCGACCTATTCCCGAGAGATTGCTTGAGTGGTCAAACGTTTGTTTCGGATGCGACAGATTCCATGTTCAAATCACATTTTCTTCATTCAGAGTAATCTTAGGATTGCGTGGGCTGGCCTGAATTCCATGTGCATTCTAGGCGAGTCGAACATTTCATTGACCCGAGATTTACCTATTCCGGTCGAGCGCTTAGCATAAACCTGTGAACATTGTTATGCATGTTAAAAATAGCTCACAATTTAGTATAATAATGAACGCAATGAACTGTACGTTCCTGAATAAGTGTATGTCGACGCTGATTCCAAAATGGGTTGGAATCTAAGTCGAACATTCTTGAAAGGATTTTCTCCTTCCGGTCGATAATAAGGGCGATTTCGTCATCCGATACAGTTCTACCCTTTTGACCTAGTCAATGTATAATAAGTCTATTTCTTAATAGTTCTTTGACATAATCGAGATCAGGTTCCGAAGAGATATCCTCGACCGAAAAGGGGTTTTGATCGGGAACCAGCGGCGGGGCCTCTTGCGAGGGCAGTGGATTTGGAACCTGCGGTAACACCTCTTGTACAGTGTTCAAAAAAGGCGCAACGACCTCCAATTTAGTATAATAATTAACGCAATGAACTGTACATGAATGTCGAACATGGCAATTCTCTAGAAGCTCTGACATTTGATACATAGAAGTCATCACACATGTATCGTTGCATCAAATGGGTCTCTCTCACCCAAAAAAACTAGCTCGAAAACTTACCTAAGTCCTTCTACAACCAATGTCGAATAAGGCTCAACAATCTTCCCCTCACACATTGGGCCCTTGGTCGGAGCAACAACAACCCATATCTCCTGTATGAATATTGGATCCAGATTTGTTGGTAAACTGAGTTATGATATCAATGTTGAGTGATGTTGGACCTCATTTACCCTAAAAGGTATTTTTTTTTTTGGATAATAACACAAGTAGTCCCTAAACTTTGGCCCAACATGTAATTTGGTCCATGAATTTTTAATTTATTCAATGTGGTCCTTGAACTTTAGCATAATGTGCAATATGGTCCCTAAACTTTTAATTTGTTCAATTTGGTCCCTGGACTTTTGGTACATGTTCAATTTAGTCACTGAACTATATGAAAATCTTCAATGTAGTCCCTAAACCCCAACCGTAGGAGCCACCTCATTCAATGCTATATGTGATCCGGATGTAGCTAAGGCTTCTTTTTCTTGTTTCGGGCTATGGCCAATCGGGATTTCCCCAATGGCATGCCGACACGTGGGCGGGTGAAGGCTACAAGTGAGAAAAGTAGGTAGAAAGCAGGCTGTGCGGGCTGTGAGAATAGGGACCATCCATGCTTTGCCCACACATGATTTTATCGTTTATTTGTTGTTTAATCCGTAATCTTTTTCGGCATTTTGACAACCACCTATAAATTTTGATTGAAATTAGCGAAAGAAAATAAGCTGATTCAATGTAAGTGCATTTTACTAATACCACTGGCCTTTATTGTGCAACTTCATATTTTTTTTCTTTTTTTTTTTGCAAATTAAGGCACGACCAACAAACAATTTAAGCTCGATACGGGTTGGAATTTTGTAAAGAGATTTTTTTTTATAAATCAATGTTCCATTTTTATAAAAAAAATTTTTAGTGGATTGACCCAACACATGGTTTACTTACATTTCCAATTCAATTTATGTGCTTTTACATTAATTAGGAATTTTAAGATTCGTTTATTAATCTCATTCCTAATTTAATTTGAACACATTTTCTTTTTCATTTTAAATGATTTAACAGCGCATAAGCGATATAGGATGCATAGAAGTCCATGAAATGGGCCGGGCTCAGCTCAGGCCCATGTCATCTCCCCAACGCATTGCCGTCGGATCGAAAGACGAAGAGCTCGTTCGCAGCCGTCGGATCTAGGGCGTCCATCCGTCGTCGCCAAGCGAGAGGCTCCCCCTCCTATATCTGCAAACCCTAGCGCACACCGCGACTCCCCCCTTCTCTGCTGCGACTGGAAGCCGAGCTCTCTGCAAAAAAAGACCCTAGAGGCAATAAAGGAGGGAGGAAAAAGAAGTAGAAAAAAAAGAAATGGTGCAGCGTCTCACGTATCGGAAGCGGCACAGCTACGCCACCAAGTCGAACCAGCACCGGGTCGTCAAAACCCCGGGTAATCTCCTTCGTTTCCTCCTTCCTTCCTTCCTTCCTTGTTGCTTCGTTCTTGCGTGTCGAATGTTCTTGGGCGCTGAGAGGTCTGATTCGTTCTGGGGGCTGCGAGTTTGAATCGAGCTGCGCTTGTGGGTTTTTTTTTGGGGGAATGCAGGCGGGAAGCTAGTGTACCAGACCACCAAGAAGAGAGCCAGTGGCCCCAAATGTCCCGTCACTGGCAAGAGGATTCAAGGGGTACGCTCTCTCTCCCCCCGCCCTGTTCTCCATTTTTTGCCCGATGACCCGATTGGTTGATTGTTGAAATTAGCCGCGAAACGGCGTGTGCGTGTGTGTGTGTGTGGAGAGAGATCTCGTGTTTTGGTGCTATGATGTGGATGGTTGTTCCGGATGATTGCGGTGCGCTTGCTGTCACTGTTGGATCGAATCGATGCTCTCGCGGAGGTGTTTCTTCTCGCACGTATTGGGTCTCGACTTTGGGACACTGTTATTGCTGTTCGGGAGTATTTGTGATGTCTAGAAGTTTGTTTCGACGTTGGGTTTTTCTCGGTTTGGTGCTGGGATTATCGAGACTGTGTAGACAATGAGAGAAATGCACGCTGTTGCCTTCTCTCCAAGCTGGTATTGCCGGGCAAGAGCTTTATGCTCTGGAAATGATTGGCGATGTTATACCCGATACCATTGTTCGTGGGTTGTGCTTGATCTAGATTCTTGTTCGATGAGAGTGCAGCCGATGCTCTTAGAAATTCATTCCTTCGATTCGCATCTGTCGTAGTCTAATTTCTTGCTTGCTTTTCATGTGTTGGGGTCCCTTGTGTCGCATTCATGATAGGCCTTGATCATATGTGCAGATTCCTCATTTGAGACCAGCTGAATACAAGAGGTCGAGATTATCGAGAAATCGCCGTACTGTGAACCGTGCCTACGGTGGTGTATTGTCAGGAGGAGCTGTTCGTGAGAGGTCTTTATTCTAACCCTATATCTGCGGATCTTTTTTTTTTTTTGAAATTATCTTCCATGCTATGCTTAGGAATGCTCATCCTGAAATTGAGCGGTTTTTTCAGGATTATCCGGGCCTTTCTGGTGGAGGAGCAAAAGATTGTGAAGAAGGTGTTGAAGATTCAGAAGGCTAAGGAAAAGCTAGCCTCCAAGAGCTGAGATTTGTAAAACCACAGTGAGTTTGGCGCTTTGAGAGTAATTTTGGCTTTGAATTCTTGGTAGTAATATGAGTTGCTGGGTTCGAATTTGCTTCTTGGGCTTCTTGGAACATCATATGTAGCGCTCCTTTCATCACTTTGTCGACAAGTCAACTACTTAAATTTTGTCTTTTCCATTGGAATGCTTGCTGATGGTACTGAAAACATCATTTATGATATTCATGATGTAATATTAGATCCACGATTTGACATATTGGCTCCGTTTGAGCTTGGATGTCTTGGATGTCGCTGAGGGCATCTTTCAGGTCACTTGTGCAACCAGTTCATAGTCTATTGTCAGCTAAGGAGAATCCATAGCCTTATTCTAAAGTCTGTTAAAACTTGGGTTATTTTCACCGTTATACAGAATCTTTTTATTAGTTCAGCTTTCTGTTCTTAGACTCAATTTGTACTTGAGAGAACCCTCAATCATATAGCAAAGTAAAACTATGTTGCATGATTTATGTTCTTTGAAGTAATGGAGTGCTTTACATCAGAGGAAAGCTGATTGTTATGCATTTCCTGGCCGAAAGAAAGAAGATCTTCACTAGTTTCATGTTTCAACACAATGTCATTTGGTTGTATGGATTAGTGAAAGAGCGGCAATCATGTGATAGATTTCGCGCGAACAATTTGTGGAAATTTAGAAACTGTCTTAGGAAAATAATCCACATGCCTGAAGCATAAAAGAAAGAGGAAGGTTTGTGATGATCTGGAAATCTTACTGCTAGGAAATGGTTGCATTTGCAGAAGATGCAGAGGTAGATCTCACGAAAGAAGGTGCAATCGTACGAGTGATGTGTGTATTATTCAACTATTTTACAATATATAGCACAATGCCCGGCTAATTGCGATGGCCACGATGTATCATTACTACCTGTGAGAAACAATACAAATCATACGGCGACCTTTGGAGTTTGGAAGAACTTGGCCTTCATTTTGGCTACCAGCTTGTCATGAGGTGGGAGATTCTCTCTCATCAAAGGGTGTGCCTTCAATTCATCCACCCATGAGAAGAACAATTCATTCCTCTGTGGGTCTGTGATCTTACCAATGGCCTCTTCAAAGGCTTGGTAGTGGCAAGCATTTGTACCGATCACTACGCCCAAAAAGCTCAGGTTCTCACCATTGAAGAATGGAGATTTTGTAGGAAAGTCCCTCTGAATGCCCTCCTCAAACACCCTCAGCACCTCAGCGAGGTCTTCTCGAGCCTTATCTTGATCCTTCCCTTTGGTCTTGAGGACGAGGTAGGACGCTAGCCTGACCTTTGACACCAAAGCATCGAACTGTTAGGACTCAAGCTAAAAGTGATCGCTTGCCTGTTCCTACTTCTCACATAAATCATGGTTATTGTGCTCGTGAGTCGTGATGAGAGAGTGAAATTTCCAGTACTTGTAAGTTAGAATCATTAGAGCTTGTGTTTTCTGCTGGCAATTGCACGAGACTCTGGTCAGTACCTTCTGATCGTAAAAGTCCGCCCAAAAGCGGATTTGCGACCTAGTGTAAGGATCCTCGGGGAGGAGTTTGGGGGCATGGCTCCAGTACTCATCGATGTATTCGAGGATGAGAAGCGACTCGCAGATCGGATGGCCATTGTGCAGGAGAACTGGCACTTTCCGGTGGACAGGGTTGGAGCGGAGCAGCAAGTCGCTCTTGTTTGTCAAGTCTTCCTCCACGTACGCGTAAGGAATGCCCTTAAGTTTAAGGGCGAGCTCGACCCTCTTGCAGTAGGAACTACCAAACGTACCCAGCAATACAACCTCACTACTCTCACCCATCTCTCTCTCTCTCTGTTATGCCCAATGGCTAATGCAAATGCAGCAATTTATAGTCTGCGCGAACTCTTACTTTCCAACACCAGGTGATCCAGATTTGATTCGGTCAAAAGCTCAATAGTGATGGTGCGATATGATAAAGACTGTTCAGTTAAAAAAATGTGAATGGTTAGATCTTGAACAGAGTTTCTCAAGTCAGAAGACTTTTTATATTCGATTGGTAAAGGATTTGATTGAAGATAATAATATATATTGTGGCTTGGAGAGCACGTTTGAGGACCAAAGACTTTGCTGGTCATGGTCAGGTGATTGGACTGAAGGAGATTGCCTCACAAAGAAAACTTACACCTACCCCCTGGCTCCTTAAATAATGAAGGGAGGGTTGGCGAGCTTTCGTATGCTCTGTGTTCACCTGCACGTGGGACTTAGTCTTAAACGAGTACAGAGACGCAACACAAAATCTCCAAACTTGCTGGGGATCTGTCAGTGACAGAAAAAACCACGGATGGATGCCGCAGCATCATGGTTGCAGCCGACCGCGGCAATCCGACTGCAGCGCAACCTTTCCCTTAACGATCGCATAGGTGATGTGGAATGCAACATACCCTTGAAGAAAGTACAATAAGTGAATGACGCTATTGAGAGATCACGTGGTTGACTAACAACTACAAAGCTACCTTTGCAGAATCAGTTTGCAACTTGGTTTTCCATCGTCAGTTCGATAAATAAAAATAAATAAAAATCAGCCATGGTTTTGATGCGGATTTTGGACTCCTAACACTATGTGCTGTCGAGAAACCTCTCAGGCGCACCTACTAAAGAAATTACTCCAAGCCGACGTGAAGCAACGTTCCATCAGAAGCGAGCTCGACGACGCCCGCCAACTGTCGACACTTGAGCTCTTCTGCACTGCCATCTCTCCTCCATTCGCTCCGACCCTTTGCGCAGGCTCTGATTGTAGATTGACAAACGAGAAGGCACAATCTCCGAACACCGACGAAGGGACGTTGAACATGGTGGAAGCGAGGTCAAGTGTTCCTTCCCCGGGTGCCGATGGTGATGCTGACGAATGCGTTTCGCTGGAAGAACACGTCAACTTGTCTTTCAGAGATGGGCTGGGAATGTGGTGATCGTGATGATGGTCTGTGGGTGGTGTCGTTGCTGTCATCGGAGAGAGGCAGAGTGAATGAGAGAGGGCTTTTTGAGTAGTGGACTTGGGTTTCTTGAATATCCTGCATATGGCCCATGAATCCTGCAAAGGTCCAAAACAAATTTAATTAACGAAAACTGCGATTATGGCCCTAATTCTTTGGCCACTAATGAAAACTGACCTGAGTTTGCCAACTTCATCTGCTAATATATAGAACGCTCGCGTTGGATTGGATTTTTTTTGGCCACCTTACTTCTTTCTTCGAAAACTTGAATTAATAAAAAAAAAACTATTCCATAGTGTTGATTTTTTTTTTAATTCGAAATTTACTCTTTTGAATAATTTCAAGTCTTATGGTCAAAGTGCATGAAACGGCAAGATTTGAAAGTAATAAAAGTCACTGTGAAAATAAATCGCGACAAGGTACTCGAAAACATGCTCAAACTTGAGATTGATACAAGAGTAGAGTGTATCACATTATCCGTTTTTTCCTTTTTCGATTTCTAAGAGCGAATCCCATTATTCATTGGGTTATGTATTATTGGTTTTTTTTCTCGTTTAATCATTTTCCGATGTGCATGTGAAACTGTGTACATTTATCTATCAAAGATGATACTAATACATATGAAAAAGTTCTCAGAAATAATCATGACAATACTGTACCACATTCTTGCATGTGGGGGAAAAAATAAAAAATAAAATAAAATAGTTTCCATGAAAATTTCTCAGAAAAGGAGAGAAGACAATGAACACCACAATAAAACCTCAAAGGTAAAGAATACTTACATGGGTGGGGAGGCTCTTCTTTGATGGAAGTGGGGATGCAACTAAATCAGAGAGAGAAGGCAGCCGAAACTCATGCATCATCCAGTCAGTCTTCACCCCTTTCCCAGCTCTGCCTCTGTAGAACACGAGAGATTTCTTCAACCCTATTATGTTATTGCCACACTTGATGCTGTTGATGCTGACATCGTTATTGAGTTGATGAGATGGGGAATAGATGGGTCGATCAGTGCCTGTGGCTTTCCAAAAGCCACCTCTGGTCACTCTGTTGGGCCTCGCACTGTTTCTGTATTTCCTGTCCCTCGGGCAGTAGAAGTACCACTCCCTTTCCCCAAGAGTCGTCGCCAACTCTATATGAATCACATGAAAAGTGCAAAAAGAATCAGTTTCCAATCTAGTCATATCAAAGTGAAGAATGGCATCGAGTCTTGAGATGCAAACAGTGACTCCTCAACAAGTTCAGGAAAGAGTAAACGAAAATTTCTTCAAAGTAGAAACTAGAGATTATGAGCATATGAACCAAACAAAAGCACCCCCATGTCTTTTTATCATATCTTCTCTATTGAATCCAAGCATTCGCACATGCATGCAAATGATCAAATTCGTCTTACTTGGGAGATCCCATGGATCATATTTGTAAATATCAAGTTGCTTGATGACCTCCACACAGATGGCTTGCTTCTGAATCTTCCTCTTCAAGTAAAACCCCACAAGCTCCTCATCTGTGGGATGGAACCTGAACCCTGGCAATATCAACTCCTCCATTGTGTCAGCTCCATCTCTCTCCTCCATCTCTCTCTCTCTCTCTCTCTCTCTCTCTCTCTCTCTCTCTCTCTCTCTCTCTCTCTCTCTCTCTCTCTCTCTCTCTCTCTCTCTCTCTCTCTCTCTCTCTCTCTCTAACTAGCTCTTAAGAAGATATAAAAGCAGATGCAAGGACTTCAAGCTGCTGTTTTCGGAAACCCTAGAAGTTATGTGCACAAAATGCTGAACACTAACCAGTAGGTCAAGTTTTAAGGAGTGAAGCTTCACCAATATAAAGTACAAAATCTGGACAAGTAAGTTTAACCCCCATTATTTTGTTCAATGACCGAGGACCGAAGGATGAGCCGCCAATCATGGTGGGGTGTGTGACTTTGAGAAGCAACTTGTTTTTGCGAGGAACGTGGTGGATCCTCCGATTCCGTGAAGCTCTCAAGCAAAGCAAGTGAACAGGGAACTACTACCAAGAAAATTACTGTCTTGTAAAACAATCTGAATTTTCCTTTTTTTTTCCTCTTTGGTGAGTAATTGATGCATCAATAAACATTTAATCTTCTCATAGTTTGATTGAAGACCATCTCATATGGCTATTTTCTAGATGCACATTTCTCAGAAGCCCTGTCCTTGAAAAGGAAAATATGTCTTTATAAACTCTTAAGGCATGTTAGCTTAACAAGTCTTTCGAGGGTGTAACCTTGTTGATTTTGTCCCTTCAAAAGAAAATAAATAATTGGTTATAGCATCACCTGACATTGAGGTTTTGAGGAGAACACAAATTCAATGTCGTTTTTGAATTTGAACTTGACCAAGTAAATTGGATTGGCAATTTTCGGCCCAAAAAGACTAGAAAAACATTTTCATCTTGCAATATGAAATTGTGACTTCTCTTATAATAAATTTACTAGGAGCTGATACGATTCTACATTTTAAATTAAATGGGGGCTAGGAAATGAAGAAGACCATTAATTGTTGCCTTCCTCTTAATTAATTCATCAGGCAAGGGCTTGTCTGGTCTGGTCCAAATTGAGGAATCTCAAGAACTTCAACATCAATGTGTTACGGGGATAAGGAAACAAAAGCTTGGAAAAAAAAGCATGGCGTTCGAGACCAGTACTACTCATTGATTATTTTAAGGTTTTCGGGTCGTGGGAATCAGGAAACGCAGTTTCTATTCCATTCCTCCAAGCTTCTATTCCACTGAACTTGTCAGGTTTGAAAATGCATTTAAAATTGTCGGAAGATACCCTCAAATTGAGAGACCGTGCATGATAGCTTGCTTGTGTTGGACTTTACTGCAAAGATTCGTTGACCTTAATGAATAGCATTAATAATTGCAACGAAGCTCATCTTGGGTTTCTCAAAGAGAGCAAAACCAGTCGGGCTGCATCATTTAAATTTGTCGTTTTTCCGTTTCTTTTTTCACGAGGAACATAAAAAAATGATAATTTATGCAGAAGAGTAGGTTCCAAATGTGCAGATAGTCAATGCCATTACATGGTAGTCGAGAAGAAGAGCCCGTGTAATAAAGTTGCCAAACAGGCCAAGCGAGGATAAAGTGACATTGAGTTTACATCCATATTCCGTTGCCACTCTCAAATCTTTGGGAAATTTGAGGAAAGAATCCAAGGCTGCATTTTGGCTTTAGCTACGGATAAATTTCCCAACTTTCGACGGTTTGTTATTGTGCAAGTCGATTTTGTAAATCGATGTGAGCATTCCCGGCATTTCTGAATTCACGTTAGATGCTTTTACTTGAAGAGTGAGAACCATACTCTAACTTGGTTGTCACCCTCAACTTGGCCAAGAGATGAAGTTCAAAAGAGAAGGTATGAAGGAAATTTCAAGAAAGGCTAGTACATTTTCTACATAATTCGGGTTGCTAAGTTGAGTTATGCCAAGTAAATCTAATAGAATTAAGTACGTATGTTATGCACTTGCCGGTTGCCACCAGTATGAACAGGCAAAAGATCCATAGGGATTTGTTTCATGTATGATAAAATCATTATAATCCGACCATGTTTTCTAAATTTTTGCCACAGAATTAGGCAAATGCTCTCCCTTGTAATCGTAAAATGCAGTTTTAGTTTTGCTAAATTGAATCCGAGCTTCTAATTCACTGAATTCACCTTCTGAATTTCCTCATTTACTTCGAGTTTTAGACGTCTTGATAAAAAGGACTCGTTATTTGCATCAAAATAACGTCACATGTGAATGTTACTTGACATATATTTACCAAAAAGGGATGGGAAGATAACATGTAAGAGACCATGCATTATATCTCGCTTGTGTTCAACTTGATTGCAAAGAGTACATGTACTGTCCCGGTGAGAAATAGTAGTGATAGACATGGTTTTCGTCTTTGTTGCCCGCGAGTATCGCCGGCAAGTAGAGCACATATAATCACGTCATGATCTCACTGGCTGTTACAGGGCACATAAATCAGCTCAATTATACAACACCAGATATGATATCTACCTAAAACACCTGAATGGCCTAAGCGCTTTCCTGCCGAGGAAACATCAAAACATACTTTTTAGCTCTTTGCATAAACTGCCAAGTCCTTTTTTCACGGCTAACCTGCTCTGCATTAGTTGGCTACAACATCGCCTTGTTCCACACATCCACTTAGTTTTTTCACAGAAAGAAGAAAAGAACAGAAGTTACCGATGGTGCACTTGGAGGAAATGAAGAAAAGAAATTTTATGGCTTCACGGTCTAACGAAGAAAACTCTATCAACTCGACTGCAACAATTCCTTTATATCGTATCCTTGCAGCTATAGAAGAAGAATGAGCCAGGAAAACAGTTTTAGCATGTTGAAGAAGATGGAACAAGCCAGTTAGAACATCAGAGCCACAGCAAGCATATATGTGCAGTACAAACATAAATGTGCTACCTGAAGGAAGGTAAGAAGTATAATGACTCCTGAATTCCAGAGAGAATGGATCGTGATGGGTGTGATGAGGTTTCGAGTCTGAGCATAGGAAAATCCTAAAGCCGCCCCTGCCACACCATGAAGTACATAACTTAAGAGAGCAAGATAAGGAAACAGAGAAAAGTGATACTGATCATATTTGAGCACCCATGGTATCATTTCTTGACAATAGCATAGAATATCGAATCACTACCTAGAACAAAGAGTTGAGGAAACTCTCCAGGAGTGAGGTGTGCAAGCGCAAACACAGCAGCACTTATAAGGACAGCAACTGGAGTAGGAACCCTGTGGAAAGCGAGGGCAGCCCCAAAGTTAAAATTACTTCCACAACAAAAAGAATGAATATTTAGTTTGATTAATGTTGCACCTGAAAAAACAAGCATAAGAAACGATCGTGAACTAGTAAGTAATCAAGCATCTTTATATAAAACCAGCAGAAGACATGGCCTTTTCCACTTTTGACACATGAGCAAGCATTATTGAGATTTTAATCACGTGAATGATGAGAAGTTTTAGAGATGACAGGACCGTAAAAAAAGGCAAGCTCTATATTCTATAATCTAACAAATTACATGCAAACGGTATACATACTTTTGCATGGGTACATACCTAACAGAAAACTAATAAGATATGGCCCAACAAACTTTCCAAGGTACTTCACCAGCCACAGTAAAACTTGTTAGGACCATAATGCATATGGCATTACTGTTAGCCAAATACGACACGCGTCTCTCCACTAGACTGGGAAAAACCCACCTCAATCTTTTTTGGAATGTGTTAATGAGCATCTTTAGCTGCAGATCTCACACTCATTCTGCCTTTGCTGTTATAGACGGTTAAGTTCCCACAATAGCAGTATGAAGCTTTACAAATGATTTTCTGCATGGCCCTCTACAATGATATATAAAGTGGCGTCTTTCAATTTATAGGAGTTCTTTGCGCTGAACCTTTTTTTCAAGGGAAATAAAATTGAAATATGATGATGACAGGGAAACACACAAAAAATCCAACAATCCAAGTCCAACACCTTAAGTAAATAAAAAAAGAAATAGGTTGTATATTTCTCCTTCTCTGCTTCATGATGGTCTCACAACACATGATCTCTCATGAAACTCAAAGAGAATTGAGAAATGAATCCAGAACATAGAACAATTTATGGAATTGCAAAACCAAATACAGCGCTTTTGAAAAAATTGAGAAGCCGTACCATTTTGTTAGGGACACCATAAAAAATCCTCGGAATATAGTCTCTTCAAGAAATGGAGCAAGGACGCCCGTGATGCCCAACAGGCAAGCGGTGCTACACAATGGAATGAAATAAGCAAATTCCCAAAGAGCATTGAGGAATCTACCAGTTCATTCTGAAAGTACCTGACACTTGATGAACCAATCAATGGAAGCAAGCGAACCAGAGCATCTGTCTGAAACCAAGTAAACATGGTTGCACCAACTATCAAATTTAAGAGGAACGTGACTGGAAGGAGAGACAAAGAACTTATGAAGAAGGTCAACCAACTTTTTTCATATTAATGATCCTTAAGATAACAGGATTCTTTCGATTAAGTTATCTAATGAAGGAAATGAAGCTAATTTATCCACATTCTAGCATGGTATACTTAAACTTGATCTGCGAGTATATTGTCCTCTGCATCTTGATACAAAATAGTTTCACAAAAGAAAAAAAGCTTTATTCAGATTCTAACCTCTCTTTGAGGGGTCTCTCCACTAAAAAAGGACATAGCATAACCTGTCACTGCTATAGCTAGTAGGGCACCAATAAGACCAATTCCAGCCCACAAGAGCCAACCTCTCTGTAAATTAAAAGGCTCCTTCAAATCTGAAGCAGCAACATAAAATCCCAGTCAGTATTCACCTCCAAGGACATATATTAGAGACTCAGAAAAAGTACTAAAGCTCCAAAAAATATATCCACTGTACAGGCGGTCAGGCATTTCTGTTTGTTTAATCGGTGTATTTAAGCTTCGTAACATAAGATAATAGCTTATCATGATGGATGCCAGTAGTGTATCTTGGAACAATACCATAGCGGAAAAGATCTTCAGGAACTGGTTGAAAGGTCCGAGTGATGCCATAAAGAACTGCAAGTACTGCTGCAGTTGTAATACTGCCAAACAACAATATTCAAAAGTAAACCTCTAAACCACATTTATAAACAGCAATTATTTTTCGCTCATGTTTGTCTCGCCCCTCTTATGCAACAGAAGAGCATGGAACGGATACATTGACAAGCAAGACTAAACGAAAGTAACTTTCTCTCGTGTTTTTGGAAATAGAATGGTGGCTCATGCGAATATATCAGTCAGTGGGCTCGATTATTTCCATGAATTCTTCTCCCCCTTTATCATACAGACAATCGCGAGCATGATCGCCAGAGCGCCACAAACATGCAGAGATCGTGAATATTCACCCCAAGATTTGTTTTTTCCTTATACCCTTTAATCATCTCAGCAACAGTTAGCAGAAACAAGAGGATCGCAAAGAACGAATCAGTACCCTTGATCAAGAAAGAGGAGTTCTGCTTTCTCATCTAAGCTCAGCTCCTCGAGTCGAAGTCCGAGGTATGGTATCGCCGCGGTCTCCACCAATCCTGTCAAAACAAAACTGCCTGGGGAAAAAGATCAAATTCATTTTCCTTACCAGCTCCTGCAACATTTTATCAACTGTATCATAGAACAGAAAATGTTTGCTCTCTAGAGCAAATTTCTATTGACCACATGAACCAGTGAAAAATAGAGTTTTGTTATTAATGATACCTCTACCAGAATCACAAAAAGAAAGAAAACAGAGCAGACACCTTACTCCACAGGCGAGCGAGGTGAGAGAAACAGTCTGCCATTGCCACGGCACGTCCCACCGCTTAAGTATTGGCCAGCCCGAACCACTTCCCTGCGGCACAAACCCAAAAACATGAGAATTTTCGCCGGCTGTCGCCGCAAATCGGAACGCAACCGGAGAGTTTCAACTCCGCGGTCTCGTCACCTCTTCACCAAAACCGCCTCCGGATTCGTCTCTGGCGTCCTGGGAGCGAACCGGAGAGACCCTCTTGCGGTCCGAGAGTCCGCTCCGGCGGCGGCGGGGAGAGAGGGAGAGGCGAGAGCTGGCGAGGAACGAGCGGGTCCGGCTGAGCGGAGGTAGCTCCGGAGAGTTGGAGAAGAAACGGAGCGGAGATCGAGCCACTGGGTAGAGGATAACCATCGAGGCCATTGCGAGATGGAGCTCTTCCTGGGCGCGTCGCGGGACGCGGAGACTTGAGGATAAGGCTTTGAGTTGCAGAAGAAGCAGAAGAGGAAGAAGAAGAAGAAGATGAAGACGAAGATGAAGAAGAAGAAGCAGGGGGCGTCGGTTTCGGGCCTCCGTTTATCATGGGCCGGGCCGGACCCAAAGTTGGGGCCCGATTAGATTACCATTAAACTTCAATTTTATTTGCGTTAATATCACGAAAAATTCCAAACTGGTATACTTGTGACAAATTTACCCAAAATAATTTTTTGACCGCAAAAATTCCCAAACTGGTAACTCTGTGACAAATATACCCAAAACTAATTTTTTGACCACCTAAAACTCCAAACCGGTACATTTGTGACAAATTTACCCTCCGTTAGTTTCCGTTAAACTGGATTAATACCTCAAAAAATCACAAACCGGTATATCTGTGATAAATGGAGGAGAAAACCCAAAATTGGTATATCCATCAATTGCCGCGTGTCATTTAACAAAGCAATTTAACAGTAAAATTTAATATAAACTAACAGAGGGTAAATTTGTCGCAGGTGTACCGATTTGGAGTTTTTTTGGGTCAAAAAATTAGTTTTTGGTAAATTTATCATAGGTATACCAATTTGAGATTTTTTGTGGTATTAACCCATTTTCTTTTGCTCTCGAATTTCGTCTTTTAAACTAATGGATCTATGCAATCAAGTCCTTCTTGTGCCATAATTTTGGAGGGAGAGGGAAAGTAGAGATGAAGGCGATCGGAGTAGCAGTTGCACACAACGTAAGCGTCGAAGGCCACCCTTGTCGATGGTGGATTCAACCGCCGCCTTGCGGAGTGGAATTCTTTCATCTATCAACCTTTCATTTCATTACAATTAGAAACTATGTCGAGGCTTATTGAATTTTCTATGAGAAATGTAGACTACTCGATTCACTGCCTTGTTTACCAACAAGTGCAAGAGAGTAATTATTATCGGAATCCTTACAACTATTATAACTGTCTCGAGAGAAGTTTTCATCGGTCACAACTTCGCTCAATTTGGATAAGGGCATTTTCCAAAACAAGAAAACCTCTCTCATTGTTATTATTCAGTTTCATGAGCAGACTCGATCGCGGATCTAGCTAGATGCGAACTTTCGCGGATTAGAAAGAGCTCGAAAGTCGACTTTTCTATAGATGGGAGAAAGTGCTATCAATGATAAAGTCGTGAAAGCCCGACGAGAACCAACTGGGCACAAACCAAGTTCGCTCGACCAAAAGAAAGTTGCTTATGACATTAATGGACGGACCCTGACAAATTAGGCTCGACACAATGCAGGCTTGGCTCGAGCCCCGTCAACGACCCTCTTGGTTCATTGGACATTCAATTACCAAACGACCCATGATGACCATGATTTAGCTCTAGAAAATGTCATCTTTGTCCGCGGATTTCTAGGCTTTGGGAGCGATGCTGCAAGCCCAAGAAAACAACGTGCCGCCATTGGGAAAGCAAGAACCCAGCCGCGCCAACCCTCGCCCGTCTTTTCAAATCAAGCACCTCTCTTTCGCTAACTGGCTTTGACTGTCGATTCATCTCTCTAAATATAAAATGAATTTTAATTTGTTTTCGGGGAAATTAAGGACGCTAATTAAAAGAATTTGTCATTTTTAGGTTCCATTTAATTCGCGAGAAAACGAATAATTGGAAGAATTAGGCTATTAAAGCTGCGAATGATAACCATTTTTTTTTTATTTTTCTGTTCCAGAAACAGGTTTGAAACAGAAATCCGTTTGGTAACGCAATTTCATAATCAAAATAAGTTTGGAATAGAAATAAGAAGTTAAAATTTTCTACTTTTCTATTTTTGGAACATAAATGAGAAGTTAAAATTCTTCTCATCATTCGCCCTTGCTACTAACCGGTCGCCTACCCGCCACGTATCGCCGCCCACATGTCGACCGCCACCTCCCGCCATTCGCGGTCTCCTGCTGTGAGCCGCCGTCCGCTGTCCACCGGCCACCGTCTCCCACCGCCGATGACACTCCTCCCGCCTCCGGCCGCTGCCGCCCGCCGTCCACTGCTCCCACCTTCGGCCGCCCTCCTCCAGCCATCGCCCGCCTCCCTCCGCCGCCCGCCGTCCATTGTCTCCCGCCACCGGTTACCCTCCTCCCGTCACCGACCGCCGTCCTCTGCGCTAGCCGCGTCGCCGTCCGCCACTGCCTCCCCCCGCCACCCGCCGTTTGCTGCCACTATTCATCGCCTGCCATCCACCGCCACCATCTGCCCGCCATCCACTCGCCGGCCACCCGAGAAGGAAAAATTTTATGCCGTTATCAAATAAATTTTTATTTCAAGAACGAAAATTTCATGTCGTTATCAAATGTGTTTTTTGGCTCAGAAATTCGTCCAGGAATAGAAATAGAAATATCAATTTCTGGTTAGAAATTAATTTCTAAAATAAAATGATTGTCATTCGTAGCCTAAGTTTTTATCGTGGAAAACACTTTCTAATAAATACCAGTTAAGCATATGGTTATAAAAAGGGTTGAAAAAGATTTGTCCGTCCTCCAAAGCTACAGTCTGTACCGCTCTGCATTGCACTGCGGACACTCTCCTCTTCAAAACCCAAAACCTCATTTGTCCCGAAAAGCCTACGTTCTCCGCCGCCGCCGGAGACCTGTCCTAACGTCGAAGCAAAACCCAACTCCCCAAGCTCATTTCCCTTTATATCCTCTCCCCTCTCAAGTAAAAAAGAGACCTTGAAAGATCTCCGGAAGCTATACTCGGACACACATTCACAATGGCGGCGCTCACTCGCATCGCCCACAAAACCCACCTCCCGTTCCCCGCCGCCGCGCCCAACGGCGGCGGCAGGCCGCACGCCGCCAGAGTCCGCATGTCCCTCCAGGAGAACGGCCCCTCCCTCGCCGTCGTCGGCGTCACCGGCGCCGTCGGCCAGGAGTTCCTCTCCGTCCTCTCTGACCGCGACTTCCCCTACTGCTCCATCAAGATGCTCGCCTCCAAGCGCTCCGCCGGCAGGCGCATGACCTTCGAGGGCCGGCACTACGTCGTCGAGGAGCTCAAAGCCGATAGCTTTGAGGGCGTCGACATCGCTCTGTTCAGTGCGGGCGGGTCGATAAGCAAGGAGTTCGGGCCCATCGCCGTCGAGAAGGGGACGGTCGTGGTGGACAACAGCTCGGCCTTCAGGATGGTCGAGGGCGTGCCTTTGGTCATACCCGAGGTGAATCCTGAAGCCATGGAGGGTGTTAGGCTCGGGACGGGAAAGGGGGCTCTCATTGCGAACCCCAATTGCTCGACCATCATCTGCTTGATGGCTACCACACCGCTGCATCGGCACGCCAAGGTGAGGCAAAAGTCTTTTTGAATGTGATTGTGGCGTGTGTTTGTGTATTTGATGGGACGTGTCACCTGAAAGTTTTGATCTTCTGCATTGTTTTTGAGTTCTGGGTGTCAAGGAAGTTGTGGTATGCATTGTGAGGGTACTACATTGGGTGTCTTGATACATTTTTTTTAGCCGTAAGGCAGAGTACATGTGTGAGAATGCCCTTGTGTCTTCATAGACAGGAATGGAGGAGCTTTGAGTGAGGAAATCAATAGCTTTCTGAAAGCTGTATTTGATGTGACCGAGTTGTTTTTAGTCTTGTTAGAATCGAAAATTTTAAATGGCTGTTTAATAGTTAAGTCGAAGCATTGATAAAATCTGGTCTTCGTGTGCTAATGTCCTCTTTACAAATTGAAGGGTACATGGCATAAGTACTATATTTCTGCTCATACCTTAAGTTTTGTATAGCAGTATTTCCCTACATATCAGGTTATGCCTAGAAGTGGAATAAGACTTGACACTGTTTGTGGCCTGTTTCAGGTGCTTCGCATGGTTGTTAGTACGTACCAAGCAGCTAGTGGTGCTGGAGCTGCTGCAATGGAAGAGCTTGAGCTTCAGACTCGTGAGGTCGTCTGTTTTTATTGGAACCGCTCTCTTTTGTTGCAGTGCATTAAATTTACCCATGTCCTCTGGGAATTTAGCTTCTCTTGTTCTGTCATCAGGTTCTTGAAGGGAAGCCACCAACTTGTAAAATCTTTAGCCAACAGGTTTATTTATAACGTGTTTTCTATTATTGGAATTTCTTTGTGCTCTATTGGGTTGCTGGGATCATTTCGTTAAGAGCTGTTTCTCAATTTTGTAGTATGCCTTCAATTTGTTCTCTCACAATGCTCCTGTTCTCTCGAATGGGTACAATGAAGAGGAAATGAAACTAGTGAAGGAAACTAGGAAAATCTGGGTAAGTGCTTGACCCAATGCTTTCGTAGTTATTTCATTTGATAAAAATAATTATGTTACTCTTCATTGTAGTCCACATTAGAAAATGCCATCGAGTATGGCATTCACTTGATTCTAACATAAATTTTCTTCCCACCAATTACCTTGTAGAATGACACAAATGTCAAAGTGACTGCTACTTGCATACGAGTTCCTGTCATGCGTGCTCACGCTGAGAGCGTTAATCTCCAGTTTGAGAATCCACTAGATGAGGTAAGTTTCATATTCAGAGTAGTGCTGTGGCGTTCTGTTTAACCACTGAGTCCCATGTATAGTGTCCATATTAGGAACAATGCAGAATGAGATTGGCTTTACAAGGCTGGACTTGTTATATTGGTAATCTCTATATTATGATTAAAAGTTCTTGTCACCTATTCTATTGATAGAAGCTATTAAAGAAAATTAACTGTTGGACAGTTAACTTCTTATGAAGCACCTTGTCTGCGTGTACAAACTTTGGCATGGAGTTATGTGTGTGTGCATTATTTAGATTATTTGAAGTGAAGAAGAGGAGGTGATAACTCCTAATAAGTTAACATACATGTGCATTTGTCTTCTTCTTTTACTCTACATGACAGTGTCTTGCTTTTTTACATTTGATATTGGGGCCAGAGATTTGATTCAAGATGTCTGATTAAGCCGAATAAACAAAATTACTTCTATCTTCACTCCCATTTTTACGTCATCTAGAAGTTACGAAAATCTGGTCGTTAAGAATATGCAGTTTGTGACCTGAGGAATTTCTACTCAAGCGGAATATATTAGTATTAACAAAAACCCCCATAAGTTAGCATATTAATATTTCTAGATTGCAGGGCTTTCAATACTAGTTATGTATATTCTTCAAAATATGCTACTTTTAGATTTTTCTTTCCAATTGAGAGGTTTCCTTACATATTTATGTATAATACTTTCAAGTCAGGATTTTGCTACCTTAGTTAATCTACATACATTTGCTGTACTTGAGAACGTTTTGGGTGAGTTTTGTCACACATGGCAGTAATTCAGCATTTTCTACTCTGACAGATACACACTAAGATTTAAAATACTCTTTGTAACAATGTTGGACTTGTAATACAAAGCAATTTTTGTAACGGCTTGGTAACTAAGACCAATTTGCAATTTCAATTGTCTCCTTGAGTCTCCTAAAGCTGAACTCTGCACATTCTCTTCGTCCTTTGGTCATAAACATATCAGATAAGCATATATCGTGTGTTAATGGCTTCTCCCTGTGAAAAGGGGAGCTAGATTTCAAGCTTGAATCAGGAGTTTCTATGACATTGAAACTCATTCTAGCAAACTAGGTATGCAGAAATAGGACAAGAACCTCTTCCATAGTTTGTGGGGAGTTTCTTGAGTTGACTTAGCCTTTCATGGTTCATACTCTCGTCTATTTCTTACACAGGAGACTGCGAAGGATATACTCAAGAATGCTCCTGGTGTTGTGGTTATCGATGATCGGACAGCCAATCACTTCCCTACACCATTGGAGGTGTCGAATAAAGATGATGTCGCGGTTGGGAGGATACGTCGTGATGTTTCACAAGATGGGAATTATGGGTGAGTTTTGCATCAGTCACTCTTTTGCACATTCATCTCATTTTTGTTGTTATCACGACTTTCTTAGAGTTGATTCAACTGTGGAACTGTGTACAGGTTGGATATCTTTGTCTGCGGTGATCAAATACGCAAGGGAGCAGCACTCAATGCTGTTCAGATTGCTGAGATGCTCTTATAATTTGGAATTTCTTCATGATAGTGAGGCTTTAGATCTTCTACTATTTCTAGTACTCAGGTGGAGATTTTTCCCTGTGATATGTCACCGTTGTGAGAGTGCTGTTCATTCTTAGTGTGGAGTAGAATAAGCTGGAGAAGGAGTTTGAGGCTCATTAGATCATATTTAAAAGCTCCCTTTGGGAATTTTTGCTATGACTGGCCTGATTGTTTGTTTGGGATTCTTGTTAACCTTGAGTTCTAAATGCTATATTGTGCCATTCACATGTCGGCTGCGTATTCTCAACAAAGCAGCCTCCTTCTTAACAATCAACGTCCTTCTTGTTCCTCGTTTTGTCCTCTTTTAGCCCCTAGCTAGTTGTCATCTGGAGTGTTCATACATTGACAAGCATTCGTGGGTACGTCTTGCCCTGGTATTACGAATCTTTGTACTTTTCAGGCAATTTATGCTACTGTATGGATTTCAAGGTTACTTATTTGCCATCAGTGACAATGATACAGTCACAAGAGACCTGAAGAACTTACGAGGAGTCCCCCCAAGTGAGATAATTTTCCCTCATCAGCTGATTCGTGGATAGGGTTGACTATTTAGGACTCAAGGTTAAACATGATCGCATACGATTCAATGGTTTCGGACACAACGTAAAAAACAATCATATGTGATTCAAGCACAAGACAATTTACCGAGATAAATATGATTCCAGCGAGATAGGAATAGGTGATGAATCTTCTACGGAGAAATGCCATAAGTATTTTAATTTACCTGCATAATGACACGATCACAGCTAAACCAAACGACCTCTTCCACTCAAAACAGCAAGATATGGGTACGATCTGCATCTTCATCACCTGTCATTTGATCTGTGAAGCTAAATACCTCGGTAGATAAAAGGACGTTCCGGATCTCGATTTCTTGGAGAGGTTGCCAGTTTTGCAAGAAAGCTTCGAATGGGAGAGATACAGGCTCTGGTGTGCAGAGTCCCACGTGCTCCTTCTATCCCTTGAAATGGAAATCGCTAGTTATATACCTTCCCCTTAGACATGTCTCCAATGTCCATTCTTCTTTCGGCACAAGAGTAGGTTAAGAGAAGATTAGAGAAATAGATACAAATTGAGAGAGAGAGAGAGAGAGAGAGAGAGAGGGAGGGAGGGAGGGAGGGAGTCATAATGGTACCAATTGGGCAGCCCATTCTTTTTACTTAACCCACGTAGAACTTAGGACAACCAAGGCAAGGGATCTCAAGGTTTCCAGAATATTTCCATTATCCAAAAAAAAATCATACAGCAGTAGAACAGTGAGACCGAAGATACAGCTCACAACAGTATATATACACCAACTATATCAGAAAAGTGGCACCAAAGGGGAAAACATGAAACAACTCGTTACAAAACAAAGCGCTCAGATAAGGAAAATTCAATCGTCCTTGTACTCCTTAGTCGGCCGTGCCTCAAAGCCGCCACCTTTCCTCTTCTCTAATGAGTATGGCATATAGGTGCCGAGAATTCTATCCCACATGACGAAAAATGGCTGCGAGAAGTTGTACTTGCTACCGTACAGTTGGTGGTGGACATCATGATAAGCTGTGTTGTTCTTGAAGAAAACATGAAATAGATTCCCAGGAAGCCACAAACCACAGTGGTCGTCAACAGTTTTTATGGTGGCGAAAGAGAAGAAGAAAATGGATGCTCGAGGGGTCATCCCAGAAAAGAGGAAAGACAACGCACCCCCGACTGTGTCCAGAAGAAGCCCCTCCAGGGGATGGTTGTAGAGAGCTCCAAAGGCATAGGGCACCACGAGCCGGTGATGTTGAGAATGGATGTGCTTATAGAGAAACTTGTTGTGGTGCATATATCTATGCATGAAGTATTGCCAAGTATCCAATACCACCATTGCAGTGACAAATTGCCTTGCTAATACAATCACGGAATTGTTCGAACCTTCAGAAGCCCCAGCATCATCTCCAGTAACCTACACCGTCTCCAAACGACAAGACAATCAAAAACTATCCAAATACGGACATGGTTTTGCAAAGAGGTAAACATCTTATAAACCATAAACAGATCAAATAAACCGAGCACAGAACTGGGAGAACAAACTACACAACTCGTGTCGGAACTAACATGTTTCCATTCCATCTTAGAATCAGAATTCAATTCACACGGGAAATTGAGAATAGCCAATTAAGTGATATCTCTGCAGAAAGGGGATATAGTCCCTTTTCCACGCAACATGTTATACTCCAATAACCAGAAACAACCTATTAAATGGCATGAGCCCTGCCATTCAGGGCAATGACAAGGGCATGAGATTTGCACTACACTAGTCAGGCATAAATGCATGATTAATCTGTTATCTGCAGCAACAAGCCGTACTTTTTACAGCTTTCTTGTTGATGGAAATCTGACGGCCATTTATACAAGTAAGTTTCTTTCTCGATCACGTTAAAAGAAACAAAGTCTCAGACCATTCTTTATGTTCACATGCACGGAGGTCAAGAGGAAGTAGAAAGAACAAGACAATTCGCCGTGGATTCTTATTATCGGTATCAAGCACGATCTAAACAAATTACCGCAGAAACAAGAGCCGTCGTTTCCCATCATCTTGAGTTCGTTAAAGCTACCAGATTTTTCTTATAGGCGACGAAGCATACGGCAACCATTCACAACCCAATAAGGCGAATGAAGAACGTATGATTATCAGCTCGCAGAGGAAAGGACAATCTCCAAGTAAAAATATAATCCACCAGATTTGAGCAAAACCAATACTTCCCAAGCCTGACAAGCCTCTGGCAGATTACTAAATAAAGAGATTCACAAGGTGACAGGCAAAACATATGCACATGCCGACAGGAAATCAAGAAGGGAACAAGCAGGGGACACGACCAGAATCATCCACGACAATTCTCTAGCAAGACACCCCGAGCTGAATAAAAACTCACGATCCATCAAATTAACCAATCGCAGGCGACAAGCAACGAATTCACCGAATGACAAGAATCTCTTCTTGCTCTTAATTTCCTCGCAAAAAACAACACATACCGTGAACAGGAGGATGGCAACGACAGCCTGAACCGCCTGCTGGAGGAGAACCCCCTTGACCACCGTCCCCTTGGACACCAAGTTCTTGTCGTCCTCGTCCTTCTTCGAGTGCAGCCGGTAATTCTCGAACGATCCCAGCAGGATGTACACCCCGGAGTACACCCAATACACTATGATCGGAACAAACGTCCCCAGCATCTCATCCGACATCCCCAAGCCCATGTTTATGTTTTTTTTCTCCTTAACACCCCCCGAGAAGACAAATCGCGAGCTAAACGCGGAATCACGGAGATCGCATGAGACACGAAACCCGGCCCTTCGAAAACAACAACGGACGACGACGGCGGCCTCCTCCTCCTCCTCCTCCTCCTCCTCCCCGTCGAATCTCCTCCGACCTAATAATTAAATCGAACGCAGCAGAGAGGGAGAAAGAGAGGGAGAGAGAGAGAGAGAAACGATTAGGTCAAACAGAGGAAATTAGGGTTCGCGAGGACGAAGATTCGTCGCAATCGCAGAGAGAGAGAGAGATGGAGAGGGATTGGGGTAGGGACGTGGTTGACGAAAGGGACGCAGAAATATCAAACTACCCCCTCTTTCGCCCGAGCTCGGAGAAGGCCGGAACCCCCTGCGGGCGAGTCCACGCTCCCTCTCACGTGTTCTCGCCACGTGGGCTCCTCCGATCGGCTCGATCCGCGGGGGCAGTTCTCAGCGGACGGCCGGAGATTTCGCGAGGGGGGAGGGGGGGGGAGGGGGAGCGCCGGCTCGGGTTGACCTGTCGTTGGGTGGGGGTCGTCGGCGGGGCTCGCGCTGGGGGGCGATGGGGCGCTCGCAGGAAATATCGCCAGTCGCGTCGCGGTTTTGCGCCGCGCTGTCGTGTGGTTTGTCCGCTTGGACGGGGTCAAAAACGACGCCCGGCCCCGCGCGTGGGGGCGGGGCGGGGCGGGGGGTGGCGGGGCCTGGAGATTCTTGACACGCCGAGGAAAGGCGCTGTCGTTAGCCAAGTCGTCGAGCGTGCGTGGAGGCGCTTTCACCGTTTCACGGCGCCGGAGGATTTCCCCCCTTCTCTCTCTCTCTCTCTCTCTCTCTCTCTCTCCTCTGACGACCCGCGAAGAATTATCGAGCCACGTTGACGGATCAAAATTTAGCCACCCCCGCATTGAACTCGTGGCGTTTTCTTTATTTTTGCACTGAAAAATCATTTACTTTCAGTATTTTCTATGCCAGAATTACAGTGTTTGATAAGAACGTGTGTAATTGATCTCACTCTCCTCGATTAGAGATTCTTCATTCTGTGATTAATCTGTGTTGTTGTGGTAATTTCACTTATGAGCAGTTTGCCTATTTCCCATGGATGACGATATGAGGTAACTAGTCTCATAAATCCAAAACGATTGCACTACCCGGTGTTTTCCCATCCCTCAATCCCTTCATGACATGCCATGAGAAGCATTGTGGATTCAAGAAACCCGGGGGAGATGTAGGAGTCAGATCGAGGCGAGCAGTTCTAATCATAGTAGACGGGGTGGTCGGACGCCTCCTTTTCCGGGGTGCCTGTAGAAAGATCTTCTGGACAGAATGTTTTAACATGCTAGAGGATAGATGTCCCGTAGAGAAAGGAATAAATAAGCTTAATGAATTTAATTAACAAAGAAAAAGGAAGTGCTGAAATTTTTCTATCTTTATACAACACTTTATAATTCATCGAGCAAACTATGATTTTTCTGTATGATGAACCACTTTTGAATTGAGAACCTTCCGTTTGCCAGAGTTTCATAGGCGGTCGTTCCAGCTCACGCAACTGATAATTTTAGCATTACTGGCAGAGTCGTTGACAAAAGTCCAGAAAGTGCTTGTACGAACCTCATGACGCCTCCAGCTCTTGGGCTTCAGGGACCTTTTTGACGAAGTTGATTTGCGCTTGCTTGGTCCGCTTGCATGAAACTAGGAAGAAAATTAGGGATGATCAGATAAGACAGCCTAACGGTTTCTGGGGTTTAGGGGAAGGGGAAGCTCAAAGATAATTCGTTAAACCTTTGCTCTTTTCGTTAGATGTAAGGACAGAGGATTTCCACTGCTCGTAGTCCCGCTTCTCCATCTTCTTGCGCTTCTTGTAGCATGAAGACTGAACATAAGGCGTACATAAAGTCAGCAAACTCGAGTATGAGCTCAGCTTCATATATGCATTTTGGAATGCACCGATTAGCTTAATTCCAGAGTAAGACATCAAGCATTGAACTCTGAAATGCGTATTGGAAGATTTCGCTTCAGCCACTTTCTTCCTATGGAAGTAGGGATTTCTGTAAACCAACACCCACAGGGTACTTAGAAGTTCCACTTTTTTATTGCAACAGTTGATTCACTTTCGTTTGAATCAAAACCAGATGAGCACAATATGTGAACAACGGCAAGTATTAGCAAATAACGGAGGTTCATCTCATGTAAAATCGGTGGTTTCGACGTGGCTCAGCAAATGTCAGACAGGTGTAAAGCTGGTTGTGGATGTTTCATGTCCCTAAGATACATAAACGAGTCCTACGTGCCAAAGCTTCAATATAAACATGAAAATGGCCTGGTAAGCCATAATCCTAAAAACATAGTTCACGCAACTCCTCTAAATTTAACATGACAGACATGGATTAATAAAAAGTGACTCCATCATTTGAAGTCCATAGGCCGAAATATACTGACTGGAAAGCCGCATGCGCTGACAGATTTTAAGAACTGGTAGTTGCTATGGTGAACCTCTCTCCTCGCACATATTAGCTTTGCATGTGGACAATACTAGTGCATAATTTTGTGCAAGCGAAATAAACAACCCTCGAGTGACATGACTTTTCTATGCAGCCTTGAGATTGAAATGATATAGAAGTCAGTCCATCAAACAAATAAACGATTGTTTTGGATGAGGTATTTCTTTTGGCCTGAATAAGATGAGGTTAACTACCGACGCAACAAAGAGTAGATCAGATTGAGCATAAAGGAGCAATGGCTGAAACAGTCATAATCCATGCACACTCATCTGAACTCTAAAACTGTAAAGAAATCTTCCAGGAAACAAATAGAAAAGGTATGCCAATATCGTACCTCCGGTCCCTCATCAGATAGATACCCACCATCCTCCACTTGCCTCTTTTCAGGTACTACGTCAAGCAGATCTAGATGCCAAATGATAGTTGATCAGGAAAAGCTCCCGAATTATGATACAGTGAAAAACTAATCATCAAGAACATTGTGGTTCTTCAGACCAAGTAGTTAATATAGGAAGAACTGGAGATGGGTACAAAAAAATGGAGTGTTCTAAGAATGTTGAGCCATCATATTATTCACCTCGGTTCCCTTTGACCTCTCGTGGATCTTTCTTTTCCTTTGAGACACCAAAAGTGTCGTGGCATAGATCCTTCATTGAATTGGCCACCTGAAAGAGCAGTTGAGCGTCACCATATATCATAACAGCATAACACAGGTTTCATTAGATTGCTCTAAAGGGCAAGGCATAGCAAGATGCGGCTATCTTACAGAAGCAAACTCAGTTTCGGATGTCCCGCAAAGTTCAATTAACTTGATCTTGTCTACCTTGAGCTGCAAAATCAATTTAATGTTTCACTGGAATGTGTAAGATGTACTTAGCCCATTGCACAACAAAAGGTAGTAGGTATATATAGAAGAACATGAACACAAATACCTTTTGTTTCTTCGCACATAAGTAGAATGCCACAGCAAGAAATACAGGTCGAGTGAAATCAGCAGTTGCCCTTCGCGAAGCAGGCAATGATGTGAGGAACCTGTCCTTGTAGCTGGTAAAGACGGACATCATGATTACATCTCAAGTCGCAAAACATCATTCGAGGCCAAAGAAATTGACAACCCTACTAAAGCAAAGTTGAGGCTCATTAAAAAACGACAACTCGTGATTGTTGAGCACTGGAGAAATCGCACAGTGAATCTTTCTACATCATCTGTAATCAGCGTAATGCCGAGTGCAAAATGAACAAGGATGGCTATTGTGCGGCAATGCGTGCATAAACCTCTCACGGGCAATCGAGCAGACATTTGGCTATGAAAAATTCAACCAATCTCCAAATCCAATCATAAGCAATGACAAGACGACCGAGCCTTACAGAGATAGGCCCTTCTTCACGAACGGAATCAGCCTGACGCAACCGAACTGAATCGCGAGCTCTCTTATATCCAGCGTATTCCTACAACACCGCGCATCGTGCTCGTTAAAATATCGAACAAATCACGCTAGGCAAAATCAGCTCCTAAAGAGAAGGAAGCGCATAACCCACTTGAGGCCCATTCCGTTCTGCATCGAAATGAACGATCTATTGTACGCTTTCTCCGACATTCCGCTCATCTTCACCGCGGCCTGCCTATCGAATATGACCTGCAATCTACAGAATTCCACAACACCCGATCAACACCGCCGATAAGCTCCCCACAATCGAAGATTGACCAAACAAGGGATAGTCCGACCAACCTGTTCGCCGCGATCTCCAAGCAGATTACGGCCTTGCAGACCTCTCCCTGCGAGAAACGAAGCATCGAGCCTCAGAAAATCGACCGCGAAAACGAACGCCCTCCAAACTCCAGCAGCCGCGCGAAAAAAGGAAGGGGGGAAGAAAAGAAAAGAGGAGGAGGGGAAGGGAAGATACCACGCCGATGATGGAGGAATCGAACTGGACGTCGCAGAGGCGGCGGAGCTCCGCCGCCTTGCGGAGGAGGTGCTTGGGTTCCGACAGGCCGAGCTTCCTGGCGATCTCGGAGAGGTCCATTCCGGCGACGGCGGTTTCGTCCGAGCGAGAGGGAGAGGGAGAGAGGCTGCGTCGAGAAGTCGCGATTTGGAGAGGCGGAGCGAGATTAAGTTGCCCGTGAAAATGGCGGGAACGAAAGTCGGTAAATTTTGAGTTCGCGCTGTTCCTGCTCTCTCTCTCTCTCTCTCTTCTTTTTTTTCCCTTTTTTTAATTTTTAATTTTTTTTTTTTAACGATTGGCGCGTTGAAGAACTTTTTTTTCCCGGGGGAACTAAAACTGGAGTGGCGCCAGGGAAATGAAATTTGTGACGGCCCAAAAAGGGGAGGAGGGAAAAAAAGGAAATTATTTTATTGAAATTCTTCCTTTTTCTGTATTTTCCGGTAAACAATGACCGTTCACGAAAATTATTGGGATAATGACAAGGAGCGACCGGTGAAAGCTTGGGGTTCGTATTTGATTAACGAAAAATCACGATTTTTTGAATTCTTAAATTGTATAGCTATTGGAATAGGGAAAGATAATGGTACGCCCGTTCAAATCGGATGAGTTATGTCATTCGCAAACTTTGACTTTTTCTCATAAGAAAAAACTTTCGAAACTCTCAAGCCAATCAAATATGGGCACGTAGTATCACTTATAGTTACTTTTGTAATTTTTGAAATTCGAATGCTATTTTTAAGTTTTGACTAGAAAGTATAAAAAAGTACTTTCTTACATTTTCCGTGATTTGAACAAATGTGTCCATTATGAGAAAAATTTCATGATAAAAGAAAATGTTTTTCCATTTTTTCAGGTCATGGGATTTATTTTACTGACTTTAAGCGTGCATGTTTTCTTTGATAGTAAATAGTTCTTCGTTGACTGATCGTTTCCAACAAACCAAACGCGTGAAAATCTAGAAAACTAATTCTCGGAAAATTCTTTCGCTCAAATAAGCATGTCCTGAGTGTCCATTCGAAAAAGATGTCGAAAGAGTATTGAATATAGGTGGAGAAGTGGGAGCGACAAATTTGTTCGGGGTAGATGTGGCTGTGTTGTGCTTTGATGTGGTATTGCCATAAGATGTCGTAGCTTGTATGTGTTCGGCGGTGCATGTTTTAAAGTTCCAGCACCTAGAAATGTGAAACGAGGCGATATTCCGAGAAATTCTATGGGTTATTGCAACTTTGGAGGCACTGTAGCCGCAGCGAGTTCATCAAACACGTTACAAAAGTCACCACCTCTTTTTCAAAGCTATGGTCGTTCGTTACAACAAAACCGTACCAAACAAAGCTTTTAATTGCTGTGAAAGCTACTGCTGCTATCTTACAGCTCTGGTTTCAACGTGGCCGCAAAGGTCATCTAACCATTTTTGGAGCTGAATTGTTGGGCTATGTATTGGTGGTTTGCAATTATGCTTAGGCGATATGTTTTACACGTCCCCTCGAACTGAAGTTGGTTTGCAAAGCTCATCGGATAGATGGGTGCCACGACACCTTGGAAAGCCAGTACTGTTTGAAATTAGCTTTGTGAGTAGGTGACATCGAGATGCAATGACACTGTCACAGAAAAGCAAACGAGGCTCGCTTCCGATCATCTCTCCCTGTATTGATAAGATAAAAGGTAGATACAGCATGCGGCAAGGCCCTTTGTGAAGGACCTTATCGGCGTTTAGGGGAAGAAAGCGATTCCACGACAGTAAATGTATGTGTGTGAACGGGCGTGTGCACCTGGTGCACCAGAGGACAATTCTATTTGGAAACACCTTGCTTCGATACCAGTTAAAAATATGGAGATAAAGATAAAATATCTCGATTGCTTAACTTCGATATTACAATCCATGGCCTAAAGATGGCCGTGTCATTACTCATATTTCATGTAGGATTTGGGGAGTGACATTTGTTGGTATTAGAGCGGAACCCCTCCAGTTGGTGCGTGATTCGGAGACAAACCATATGAAAGCTTGTGGGCCTATAACGACCAGATCTGACGAGAGCGAGGGGTGATCATTGGGGCCAGGGGTTCAAACAGTAAGCGGATCGTAACAAGTTTCTAGGATGGTAAGAGAGCAAGAATGAATTGAGTTGCACGCCAAACATAAGGAGAGCGTGCCTGGGATATATGTATGTACTGAGACACCTTTTGACATAATGGCAAGCTTTAAGCATGCTTAGACTAAAATACTACTAGATGGGTGACCTCTTGAAAAAGTATCTATCTGCACATCAAAGGACAAACCGTAAAACTCAATATGAGATGGGCCAAAGTAAACAATACCTCGAGGGAGTCAATCGAAGGATGTCACAATATTCTCTATCTCCGTATTTTTAACTACGATATTACAATCCATGGCCTATTTATAGGTCTCAAATCTAACATACCGTAAGGGATTTTTTGTTTCTCTTTAGGGTTCAAATCACATTTATGCCAAAGTACATTACCACATTTGCGAAAGAGGAAAAATCTGTACATAGCTAGATGCTCGCCCTTTTTCATTATCATCTACTTGAAACCTCTTCTAGCAAGACTCGTGAGTCAGGATTCGAGCATCTTCTTGAACTACCAATCATATTACGATGGAATACAAGTTGCAGAACTTCAGGCACCACAAGAGCAGCCCTAGTAAGAGTTTCAAGTCCGAGTTCAGCAGCCGGTGTAAATCGGCCTCTCACCTCTCATTTTTAGGAGGTAAGCAAACAAAGACAGAAACATCATCGCAAGGCTCATTTTGAGTTGTGGGCCATAGGCTTGCGCAGCTTAGGCAGAAGGTGAGGAAGGCCTCCTTTTGGGGCTAAAGCCAAGGAGCGAGTGACCGCAAACTCCGCTTAAGCGCTTGACGCACAATTAACTTAAAACATGTTCATCATCTGGCCGAGCCAAACACACCCGTGCGAAGCAGCCTAATGTCGCAGACCAAATTCTCTCATGCCCTTGTGAGCTAAGACTGGAGTTTTGTGGTATCAGAGTGAAGAAAGACCGATGTAGACGGGATGATACAACTGGTTTATAGGAGTGGCGTCGGGATATTTGTGTTAAGAGCCCTTGAGTAGAATGAATATCATTTTAGAGGATCTTTGAAGGCGAGGTTAGCCTCTGTTCACAAACTAGTTATGAGCTGATGCTGCTTTCCTAATGAGATCGTAGCATGACGAGACAAGTAATTGTACTAAAGTGTTATGTATGTCTTGCTCGAGGGACTGCATGCCCGAGCTAAACGGGGCATAGTAAAATTCGATACAAGAATGCTATTAATAATCTTTAGAAGGAAGGTCGGCTTGGTATACTTGGTTCATCAACTGCCGCATGGGCTATTCCGCAGCCAATGCCCGTGATAAGTGGTATTAGAATAGGACTCCTCTTATAGGTGGGTGATTAGGGGAAAGCCTGTGTACCTGGACCAACGAGGGCAGGAGTGATCGCCGGGCTAAAAGGGTTCGGACATCACCGAATATGAAAAACATTCTTGGATCAATGGGTGAATCTCACGAGGATGTCCGTTACCACGTTTCCAACAAGGAAAGAAACCTCAATCTGCTGAGATTGCGAGAAGCCTTCTAGGCGAAAGAAGGTGCTGCCAAGAAAGTGCGGTTGGTTTAGGACGCCACACTTGTCAGGGAGAGCACAAGTGATTGGAGATTCACGAACATATTTGATCAAGGGAAGCTAGCGATGGAGCATGCTGGCTTGTTATGTTGGGAGAGCGTTTGCCATTCACGCAAGTCTTGAGGGAGTGGAATTGGTGGTTGCGGAAGGCAAGGAAGCAATAGAGCAGTCCGTAACGAGAGCATTGTGAAATTGAATAGGGGAGAATATCACGGACCAAATTCTCACGTACCCCTGTGAGCTAAAAAGTTGAGCTTTGTGACATCGGGGTGTAAATTAACTGATGCAACAGAGATGATACAACTGGTATGTAGGAGTGGCGTTAGAGGATCTCTAAAGAAGAGATAGGCATCCCGCACACAAACTGGTCTAGAGTTAATGTCGCTCTGCTTATAAGGTCATGGCAGATCGAAATCAGTGATTGTACCGAAGTATTTTGTATGTCCCGCTTGAAATACTAGATGCCCAAACTAAACTGAGAGTGGTACGATTTGCCCGAATTAAATTAGAAGTGATAAGATTTGATATAATGGTGCGATTTGTGATATTATTTTTGGGAGTAATTTTTAGAAGGAAGGCTGGCCTGACGTGTCAGCTTATCATGCGCCACGCGGCCTATTTCGCGGTCAAGGAGTTGTCGATCCGTAAGATCACTTTAGATGGGGAGCGCAATGGAAGACTCACGATCGTGCATGACCCACGCGTCCTTGGGAAGGTGGAAGGAAAGGGTGCTCGCTAGGAACGCTTTTCATGTTGCGGAACGCTAAAAAGGTTGCTCAGATTTGAACACTTCCCCACATCAGTTGCCAGAAACGGCAAAGGAGGAAACCCACCGAGAGAAGAACGAAATCCATAAGCAAAAGAGGAAAAGGAAATCGAACCATTTCGGATCCAAATCGCTTTTCCCGCCCCGGAACGCCCGGCTCGCGAGATCTATCGAGCTCCGGCGATCCTCGTCGCCGGCGACCGGGAATCGCACGATCGGCTCGGATGCTGTCGATTTCGCGCTCGTCATCTGCATTTGCGCGAGTCGGCCGGGCAAAAGAAGCTCGACTCCCACGCGCTCGGCGATTTGAGCTAAGAATCGAGGTGCGCGGAGGCCGGAAACGGTGAATCCCAAGGGCTGACGCCCGTTGCTGAATTCTGATGGGGGACGCGACGGCTTGCGAGCGGGATTCGGCAGGTTAGGGACAATGGCTGCGAACGGAGACGGCGATGAGCTAGCCGTTAGCCGAACGGAGGAGGAGTTGCGATTTGCTGAAACCGCGAGGGAGAAAGAGATAGGTTCGGTGTCGTGATTGGGGGAGAGGGTTTGCGAAAATGGGTCTGGATAAGCACGGTGATGAGATGTTTATCGAGAGAAGGGGCGTGATTGGGGCGTTCCTGCGTTCGTTGAGGCGAGGCAGGGATGGGCTTCGAGCCGCCCGTCGAGGGAGGAGGACTTACAAGCAGAGATTCTCGCGCTTGGCGTTCCTGCTGGCCGCTATCTTCCTGTTTTGCTTGGTGGCTTTCGGCCTGAACATGTTCCTGCACGGTGAGACATTTGCACCGGAGTTTCTGATGATGTAACTCTGTTTCATTCGTTGAATCTATGTTGGCGACAGATTGGTTTGATTGTAGTTGGTTTAGCTTCAAGCTTTGTTATTTTGCGAGCACCAATCTACGCATAAGAACGCTTGTGCTCATGGCATTTGTCAGTGCATAGAACACCTAGCATGCTCGTTCTTTCTTTTTGTTCCTTTTGATGTTGGGTTTTCCTTTTTCTCTTGGGGGAGGAGTGGATTTAGTAATCGGCAACAAGGGGTTCATGCACATTGTAATTCATATATTCTCGTTTTCCAACTCATGTGCTTTCCATCGTATTCATACCGAAGTGCCAATGTTTCTTCTCCAATCAGTGGGCTAACCTTGCGATTTACCTTGGAGAGACTTTTCATGGTTGATGTGTTTCGAAAAGTAGTTTCATGAGGCAGCTTTGTCTGTAACTATGAAACTCCTCTTGTAGTTACTGTAGGTACTTTAAAATTGTCTTCCATAGTCGCTATTGTTCCCATTGCTATGCTTGTAGAGTTTGCAAGAGAACTCATCTTTATCAACTTCATTCTTCACTATTGCTGAATAAGATCCTCTCTCCCCTATAGTCATAATCCGCCAGCATTTGATTAGACAACGTATACACTTCCTGGTCAAAGAGGGGGGTGGGTGATAGGTGTTGCTTTTCTTGTTTTCTTGTCCATATTACTTCCTTGACTTTAGTACGGCACGCAATGCAGGAAAGATGGAAGGCAGAACTTCATCTGCTTATGAAGTAAAAGTAGCAGACGCAGTAAAAGAAGCAGACGCGGTAAAAGAAGCAGACGCAGTAAAAGAAGCAAACATAGGGTCTGATGTTGGAAAAAAACCAACAACCAAGCATCGCAAGCGGCGTAAGTAAATTGCTCGCATTGCTTAATCCTCTATTTCAGGCCTTACTTCGGCCTTTACATGATTAGGTAACGGACGCGATGCGTCGTCTTGTGTTAGCAGACATATTAAACTAAACTGTGCCCTTGCTTGTTCTAAGTAAAGCAGAAGATACTCAAACAAATACCTTTTGATATCTATGGATTCACTCTCAGCAGCTTTGGAAGTTTTGCACTTTTATTGACATCATGGATTGAGTCTTGTAAACTTTTCAAGCTTAAGTTTGATTTGATGCTTGTTAGCTGCCTTCATTTAAATGTTGCACTGTATTTGAACCTGTGCAAAGACGAACATTGCTTCTTCATTTTCCTGTCACATGCTTATTCTGTGTACTTTGTTTTTATACCTTCATCTTTTCTATGTTGATATTTCAGATCTTCCTTGTGAAATAACTTTATCAGACTCAGTCGACAATATAGTTGAACCCAGCAGTTTCATGAATTTCACGCAGTTTTCACTGCATTACATTGAAAAGGAGGAAAATAGTTTTTCCATCCCTAGATTTGGCGGACATCAGACCCTTGGTGAAAGAGAGACATCCTTTCATGCAAGAAGCCAAAAACTTCATTGTGGTTTTGTCAAGGGGCCAGCAAGATTCCCGAGCACTGGATTTGATTTGGATGAAAAGGACAAGATATATATGAATACATGTAAAGTTGTAGTGTCTTCTTGCATTTTTGGAAGTTCTGATTTTCTGAGGCGGCCAACAAGCAAGCGGGTACATATACTTGATCGATTCTCTATTGCCACATACTAGAAAGCAAAACTTATTTACGACTTTAGTTAAGACATTCTGTTGTAATTAGTGGTTCTTTAAGTTTGGAGTTAATATCTAAATCTGCAAAATTTAAATGATCAGTGGTGTTCTTTCAAGTTTACCTTTAAGTAAATGTCAACATTGATTGAATGAGGCATAGGCAGGATTCCTCATCCAATATTTTCAGTTTATGTAATGTCCTACCTGATGTGGAAGTTCTTGCGTTTCAGACAAATTTGACAATATTACTTGGGATCTTTTCCCATGAAACATTTGCATTCTAGTTGCTATCTCCTGTTCTGGCAAATTCAGTCATAGCACAATGTTGAGGTCTCAATCTACGAATGGAAGCTGTTCGCCAGAAATTGTGAAATATATTCAGGTCTAGGGCCTGAGTTGTGCAAACTTTGGATCTCTAAGGCAAATAGATACTTGCACGCTTAACAATAATTCCATTTGGCATCGCCAATATATTTTAACTATCTGAGATTTTTAAAGAAAGTATCTAGGCAAATCTAAGATGCTTGCTATCTACCGAGTGATCTTATGTACCGCACACATATACTGCAGATCACTGAGTATTCCAAGAAAAATGTCTGCTTTGTTATGTTTGTGGATAAGGAGACACTATCAACTCTGTCATCAGAAGGTAATATTCCTGATGATAGAGGTCATATTGGGCTATGGAAAATAATTGTCGTCAAGAACTTACCATACAAAGACATGCGTCGAACTGGAAAAGTGCCCAAACTCCTTCCTCATCGGCTTTTCCCTTCTTCCAGGTAATATAGTTTATATATTCAAGCGCTCTCAGCTGGAGGCATCTATGGGTTCTTCTAAATCGCGACCTTGTAATTTCTTCTTTCTTTTCACTAGGTATTCGATATGGCTTGACAGCAAAATGCGTCTGAATACTGATCCAATGCTTATCATCGAGTACTTTTTGTGGCGGACAAAGTCAGAGTATGCCATTTCAAACCACTATGATCGTCACTGTGTCTGGGAGGAGGTATTCCAAAACAAACGCCTAAACAAGTACAATCACACAGCCATTGATGAGCAGTTTCTGTTTTACCAGTCTGATGGCCTCACCAAGTTTGATCCCACTGACCCAAATACTCCTCTTCCTAGTTGTGCGTGCAATTGCAGTTTTCCCTTTTGGACATTTGCATCCACCATTTCCCTTGATTCTAACGATAATTACATCTTTGTTTTACAGATGTGCCTGAAGGCTCCTTCATTGTGCGGGCCCATACACCAATGTCAAACTTATTTTCATGTCTTTGGTTCAATGAGGTCGATCGATTCACGTCACGTGATCAACTAAGCTTTGCATACACTTACCTCAAATTGAGAAGATTAAATCCCGACAGACAGTTCTATTTACGTATGTTCAAGGTGATGCATGTCTTCTCTTATTCCTGTGCACTTATCTGAGTTGCCATTATGTACTTGGAAGTAGTATATGGCTAGCAATTCGAGATTATACCTTTCTCTTCTTTTTTTCAAGCATATATTTTGATACGATTGTTTCAGTGCATCCTCTCCCCTAACACTAGTGATTGGAGCTTAAAATCCCTTCTTTATCAGATGAATGGTGTCTTGTGATACACATGATTAACAGCAATGCTTCTGTTCATTACTGTTGGAAAACATTGCAAGCTGAAATGAGGCTACTTCCGAGATCTCCCACTGACTTGAGGAAATAATAAGTCATGGCTCTATTGTCCTTAAATGACACTTATATCCAGAATTGTAGATACGCAGCTTCTTGACCCTCTGTGGGAGCTGTAGAGCACCTTGGTATTTCCTGGGGCTGTGAAACTTTTTGAGCCTGGCAATTTGGTAGAGACTAAATTCATTTTAATGCCGATAGTGACTTCCTAAATCCGTCTTAATCCTACTAGGGCACCCTCATACAACATTGAGTTGATGTAACCAGTACACTGGTTCCAGCGACTGTTCTTGGTTCTGCTTCACACATGAAGTGACAAAAAGCTATATGGCGATATACAGCGTGTCTGTGTGTAGGGCTTCCTTTTCTCTTGATTTTTTTTTTTGGTGGAATTTCTCTTGATCTATAATTGCATCAATGAGCAGACAGTGTTTAGGGGTCAATGGTAGGTACAGGATGGTGAGGAATTTTGTGGAACATAGTTGTCCTGTTTAATGGCATAATCAGCCCAAAGTTCCACCACATGTCGACTATTGTATCAATTGGAACTCATGCACATAATAAATTGGACTAGTTTAATATTATTACTAAATATCTTTTCTACAGGATTGTGAGCGCAGAGCGATAGTAAAGCTATTCCATCACAGGGAGCTTCCTGTTCCAGCATCACCTTGAGTTTCCCTGGTGTTTCTACCTGGTAAGGTAGATCTGACTAATGCAAACCTGATATTGTTGTCCTTCCACCTTCAGAGTATATGACTTTGTTAAGGTCCCAGAATTTCATTGAAATTAAAATGTTCATGGATCTATGCATGCACCCTAGCACTCTGTTGGAATTGCAATAGAAAATTAGTTGTCAAATTTGCGTTAATAAACATTGGAGTCGGACCAATGTTAGTATACTTTCTTATAATAGAGCTGTTCTGGGTTTTAAAAGTAAATCTGTCTGGTTTGTAATGGCAGGTTCCACCAAATGATATCCGGCTCATCGCCCTATTTTGAATTTGTGGTTGGATGAAGATAAACTCATCATTCTAGAGTGAATCATCAATTGGGAATGGATTTCAAAGTCAATATGTTGGTTCACCAAGGGATCTCCAAATTCTTGTCTGGTGAGTTGAGTATATGATTTTATGGTAATTGTTCATTAAGTTCCTGGATCTGCATTAGCTTTGGCTTTTTTTAGCCCCTGGTCGATTTGCTGCCTAGTCAATTGTGTAATTCAGAAATCATCTTTCTTTCACCAATCAAATGCTAAAACTGGTTCATTTCCTGTATAGCTGGCAATTCTTTCAAACAATTAATCTCTGTCAACTTTGTAAAAAAGTAGCAAGGACATCCAATGAAATGACAGAAATTGAAGGAGTTAAAAAAAGGGTAGAATGGGGTTGCGGAAGCAAAGATTCCTAGCAAAGTTTACTTGATCTGTTCTTGCCTGCAGGTGGTGATGCTTGAACAGTTTCTGCAGGAAATTAGATCCTTGTAGTCAGATCTACGTGAAGTGCTCTCGGTTGATCTTCAGACAGGAGGAAATAAGTGGACCTCGTTCACTTGCTCAGCTCAAATGTATTGATTGCTGTATGTAAGCTGTTGAGAGTGAGCAAGGCTAGGTGACTCGAGAGTGAATCTCCCGTTCAAGGAGGGTTTAGTTATGAACCATCATAAGACTCGGTTCGCTGATTAGATGAAATGCCTGCACTTTGAAGTGAACAGGATGACTTTTTACTTTTTCTTCTATTTACTGGAGAGGGAAAGCTCATTTTAATTCAGCTTCTTGTCTCTCCCTCGGCAAGTAGAAGACTAAACTGTCTCGATAAGGTTGCCTTTCTATTGTCGAATTTTGTCATTCTTTTTTGGTGTTAAGGCAGAGAGACAAGGTTTGTGCCTATATTCTGTGGAGCAGTGAACTTCAGCCGGCATATGAAATTTTATCCTTTAGTTTTGATCCCTGGCTCTTGATTCGCAGTTCTTTCGACCTTATGAGTAAGAAGGATCTTCCTTTGGTTTAGCCACTTTTATACCATACAATTAGAAGCATATTTTTTTTTGGCCCAAACGGCTAGAAGAAATTGCTATAGAAAGAAAAGATGTCGTCATATTGGAAGAGGAAAATCTCGATGAAAATAGGGAGAACTGCTCGATCCAGGTGAAAAATCATGGTCAAAGAGTCGAGAGAAGAGGCTTAAGAAAGTGTAATGCGGATCGGCTATCAAATGGTTTGATCACTTGGGGCAAGCGGAATTCGGAAATTCACTTTTGTTTTTCACACCTGACGACAAATTTGCACCAGAGTCGTCACCAAGGGTGCGCCGGCAAAGCAGATGAGCATGCTTCTCAAAGGCCTCTGCCGGGTACATGCATTTGTTTTCAAATTCTAGATCTTCAATAGGATCTAGATTGATCTACTTCCGACAGAAATAGAATGAATGGAACAAGATGTAACGAGTAACATCCAGTTGACTGACAAAAAAAAGTCAACGTGGATATATACCAAGGAGATGCTACAATGAAATTGTCAAAAATGATCATACATGAGAGATGAAGGTAATTACGCGCGCTTTTCTGATCCGATTTCTCTTGATCCGGCTTCCACGCTTTCATCCAAGTGGAAAATTTCTTTTCAGAACCATAACAGGATTATTACGTGCGCCAGTGGCAAGAATGTTTCCACAGTGCTCTTACAAAATATCCATGAGAGAGTCGTGCATGCAAAACAGGGGTGAGCATGATTCTAGGTTCTACCTTGGAATCTGAAAATCTAATCAGTGGGAACTTGTAGGTTCCAGATTCTAAGGTATACAGAGTATGTTGCAAGTTTCAAAAATTGGAGAACATGTTTTGACGAGTAGATTCTAAGTAAGTGAAATTTGGAACCTCGAACTTGTAACCTGAAACATAAATAAGTTTTTTGTGTTTTTTTTTTTTGTCTATATCTTTGCGTGATCCTATTGTGTTTCATGGTGTTAGATGATGAATATATAATCTAAAACCACTAGTCTGAGCTCTTATTTTATGACTTGTTAATATTTCATATTCTTCGTGTGTCTAAATATAAGTTGTGGTTAGTTAATCATAGCAATAAGTGATGATCATTAAAGGTGATTATCCATTACAATTGTTCAATTAATAATACAGGTGAAACCTGAATAGAGCCAGTTAATCATAACAATAAGTGATGGTCATTAAAAGTGATTATCCATTACAATTATTCAATTAATAATACAGGTGGAACCTGAGTAGACTCTGAAATCGACCCTCTAACCTTGATAGGATAGGTTTCAAATTCCAAAAAATGAGGAACCTATACGGAACATGAAATTGCTCACCCCTAGTATTGATTTACGTAATGACTTCTCATTTTAGCTATATTTATTTGAACTGTAATGTTATAAATACTAGTCTTTTTTGTATTCTCTTTGATGAATGACAAATTTATTCAATATTGTTGCGTTCATTTTCGATTTGATGAAATAAAAAAAATAAAAAACTTATTATACCCTAAAACCTACTTTGGAACCTGTGACAGGATAGGTTTCAGGTTCCAGCTTCTGACAGGTAGGTTCCAGGTTTCAAAAAATGAGGAACCTATACCCGATGATAGGTTCCAAGTTTCATATGGAACCTGTAAGGAACCTAAAACTGCTCACCCCTAATGCAAAACATCGATATTGAATCTTTGCTTTAACTAAATCTTTAGAGATTGCTTCCTCTAATATCGAAGATTCAGCATGCTCACCCAACTTCTACTGCATTTTGGGACGTTTGTCATCCGATATTAGTGTAGACGACGAACAGAATAGCCCCAGAGATACCTTCGCAACATCCAAACTCGAACACTACAAACATGTCGCAGGCTGACCTGATATTACATGCCAAACAAGGAAAATGATGTTCTCACTACCATCAGCAACCATTTAAATGGAAACACAAAATTGTCAAGACTTGTTGAAAAAGTGATGAAAGGAGCGGTAGATATATGTTTCAACCAGCCTAAGAAAAGGCAAATTCAAGTCCAACAACTCATTACTGTCACGAATTCAAACGCCAAAATTACTCTCAAAGTGCCAAAAGCACTGTGGTATAACAATCTCAGCTCTTAGAGGCTAGCTTTTCCTTCGCCTTCTGAATCTTCAAAACCTTCTTCACGATCTTTTGCTCTTCCACCAAAAAGGCACGAATGATCCTACGTAACAAATTATAATCAGTATGTGCTTACCTAAGCATAGCATGGAAAAAAAATCGACCATAATATCCACTAGACATGGTGAAAAAGACAGACCTCTCACGCACAGCTCCTCCAGACAATACTCCACCATATGCACGGTTCACAGTTCGGCGATTTCTTGAGAGTCTTGACCTCTTGTATTCAGCAGGTCTCAAATGAGGAATCTGCACATAAAACAGGATGTATCATGCTGATGCACTTCATAATGTACTTCACAAGTAAATGAAGACTACTGCACAACCATCTACATCATTTACCAACATAAGACTTTAAAGTTCAAAGCGAGCGAGCGAGAAGTTAAGACTCTGACAGATGCGAGTAAAGTGAAGAGAATTGAATATCTTGGATATCATCCTTCACACTCCCTCAATTTGTACCACCCCTTCAGCTGAGGGTAAAAAAAACAAAAAATCCTCCAACAACTTAAAAGAAGCCTTCGTGAGGCCAGCTAGATGACAACAGCACACATTTCAAGTGGTCAGGAAGTTAACAAATGACATCTAGACCACATTACTAATATGACAAATAGGACTGTCTCAGAAAACCTATTTACTGTTCTCCCTCGAACCAACCCTATTTATTACTGGCAATCCGACATAGGAAACCGGTCAATGGACCTACAAGAGAGATCAAAATTTAGGTTCACTTAACAGTAGATCACTTCCAACTCCCAAGAGTTTGGTCAGACATGCAAGTCATCCTTAACTAGCAATTCGATTAAAGTTGGACTTGGCCATTTAAGTGAGAAAGGAAAAGCAATACTATTGTAACAAACCGATGGATACTACAATCAGCAAAAACACAAAATACTCGTGGCTGCAAATTATTTCCAGCAATGTTACTTTCCCTAAAGGTACCAAATTGATATATATTGCACCAGAATTCTTAGCTGGGGGATCAGAAAACACTTCGCATATCGGCACTGAAATCTTCTCAAATCGTTCTAGCTCAACTTATTTAATCACCCACGGAACTCACGATCGATCGGTAAACAATCACCAGACAACATGCCACAGCGAGCAATGTCGAGTGCGTATAATCAGCACGCTTGACGCTTCATCCCATTACATACAATTCTCTCAATATCAAACCCCATTAGCAATCAAATACAGCTTCAAGAAGAAATTTCTCCCATTCGCCATCAATCAATGGCCTCAAGCAGCAACGATATCGTCGCCGTAACTCTTGCGCGCCTCGGCAAAAGTAGAGAAAGAAACACCTCGCGAAAGCACGAACTCGATTCAACAGTGACTGCAGGCGGACCCAATTATCCAATAGCATCATGCACGTAAAAGCACAACAACACCACATCTCCACATCACATAGATGCCCGCTAATCTCAACAAAACCCGAATCAATCAGAAAGCGTACCCCTTGAATCCTCTTGCCAGTGACGGGACATTTGGGGCCGCTGGCTCTCTTCTTGGTGGTCTGGTACACTAGCTTCCCGCCTGCAGCACCAGAAACCAAAACCCACACAAACTCAAACTCAAACCCACGCTCCGAACACCAAAAATCCTCCACTAACGAATCAAATCTCAGCACGACAACAAGAAGAAGAAGAAGAAGAAAGAAGGGATGGAGGAAGAAATACCGGGGGTTTTGACGACCCGGTGCTGGTTGGACTTGGTGGCGTAGCTGTGCCGCTTCCTGTACGTGAGACGCTGCACCATTGCTCCCCGCTTCTCTCTCTCTCTCTCTCTCCCCCTTGTCTCTCTAGGGTTTTCCTCTCGTTCGCCGAGCTCGGCTTCCTCCTTTTAGCGCAGAGAGAGAGAGAAGAGGATAGCCTCCTAGGGTTTGGGTTTTTGGGTTTGGAGAGAGACGGGGCGGACGGGGGGCGTTTCGCGGCGATTTAGATCCGACGGCTGAAAAATGAGTTCGAGATCGAATGGGTCGGGCCCGTGTCACGAGCTTTGTAACAGGGTAACGATATGGGCCGAAGCCCACCGCCATTGGCCCGTACTGGACGGGCCTCCTCACATTTGCGATTTAACCCAACCCCGATCTCACTATCAAGTGAGGGTGATCAATTCCTGGGCGGTCCGGTTCCCACCTTGGAAATAGGAACTGGATAAGGAGGACCGGTTCCCTATTTTTTGGAACTGAGAATCGGACCACCTAGTCTTGGGACTGGTCCGGTCAGATTCTCGATTGGTCTAATGAAACCGGTGGATTCATAACTAATTACCAGCCCTTGTCGTCGCCGATTGAGGATCCGTGCCATGAGTCCATCCAAGGACAACAGCGACAACAAGCTACTCCATTCTATGCACCGATGTGATTCGTAGCCCCTCGATGATGTCGCTGTTGTTACTTGAGCCTTGCATCGACACCTCCAGCTCTGCTCCTACAAGCCCCAATAGTGGCAATTGAATTTTTTTCGATCTGTCTTGTAGGCTGACTAGCATATCAACGCATACTCGAGTTGCTGTCCGGGCGCATCTAGCAAATCCGAGAGTCCCATTGGCAAAACCATGCCATCACCCAGAAGCTCGAGGAGCCGCTGAGAGCTTATCGGCCACTCGAGTCGCTCCGACCGACTCATCACCGCGTCGCGCCATTGTGATTAGGGTTTTAGGATTATCATTCCGCGATTAGGGTTTGTGATTTGCTAAAGAGGTGCAAAGAGTCGAGAGGGAAAGAGCGAGCGTGAGAGAGGGAACAGCCGAATAAGGGAAGAGGGCAAGCGAGCTTTTAAGGTTTATGTTAAGATTTTTAAGGAAAAAAAAAAAAAATCTTTCCCGTAAAAATCTTAACATGAACTACGAGAGAGAGAGAGAGAGAGAGAGAGAAGCATGGAAGCTCGCTTGGCGAAGTTCACCGGATCCAACCTCCTCCACTTCACCGCTCGGCGCAGCCTCGCTCTCCGTCGCTCCGGGCGGCGCGTCCGCTTCCCTTCCGCGCTCCTCCATTCAGGTCCCGGTCCTCTCGATCTCCGCTTCCGTCGGTCGCGATTCCGATCTCGATCGCCCCCCGCGCTTGATTCCATCTTTTCCCCTCCTTCGCGATTTCACGCGGCTTGTTTTGGACGCAGGGACCGGAAGGGATGCGGGGAGAGCGTACGACGCGCTGCTGCTCGACGCCGGCGGCACTCTGCTCCAGCTGGCGAAGCCGGTGGAGGAGACGTACGCCTCCATCGGAGCCAAATACGGTCGGTTTCCTCTCGGCTTCGTCGTCCTCGCCGGCTCGCGCTCTCGTCTTTTCCTTTCCCTCGCTGATGATTACGTGCGTGGCTTGCCGCGGGCGCGCGCGTTCGTGTGCTGAATTTCCGATAATGTCCGGCGAAATGTTTCTCTCGGGTTTTTAGGAATGTCGGCAGATTGTGCTTAATTGTAGTCTTCAGTTTTTAGGTAAGAATGCGTATGATTATGTTCGCTTCGCAGGTCTTACTGCGACGCCTGCCGATATCAAACGAGGATTCAAGAGGGCGTTTTCCGCTCCCTGGCCGGAGAAGCTTCGTTACCAGGTGTACATGTAGTTATGTTTTCCGATGAGCTGTGCATTTGAATTTGTTTTCTCCTTTTGCCCAGGTTCTCTAACATGCTCTTGCTCCAAGAGAACCCTTCTTCGTACTTGTGTGTATATATACATTCTCACTTACTGATTTTGTTCTGTTTGTCAGGGAGATGGGAGGCCCTTCTGGAGACTTGTCGTGTCGGAAGCTACCGGTTGTGCAGATCACGACTATTTTGAAGAAGTTTACCAGGTAAAGTTTTTAGAGACAAGAATGTCCGGCATGTTTTCTTTTTTCTTTCCCTTCTTTCTTAGCATCTGCAATAGATATTAGAAAGACAAACGATGGAGCCCACCCACGCCACATTGTATTTGTTTTGAGCAAGAAAGGGTTGGCTTACTCTCAAATTATGTTGCCGGCAACAACCGGTTGACTCACTTTTGAAAGGAATACCAGAAAGATTTCTACGTAGATTAAATAGCTTTCACCTTGTGTGCGAATTACCTTCTTTTGCATATTGAAGTTTGGTCCTTGTGGGCGAGTTATCTAAATGAACTTGCTTCGCAGTACTATGCAGACGGTAATGCATGGCGCCTTCCTGCTGGAGCTTATGAGACAATGAGTATTCTGAAAGATGCCGGAGGTCATATTCATCAAGTATTCTTCTCCATCTTCTGCTAAGATAAGAACCGTTAGCCAGGATTTGTTGCAGCCTCTTTCACTAATGTGGTCAGTGGAATTACAGTTAAGTTGGCTGTTGTGTCCAACTTTGACATCCGGCTGAGGAAGCTATTGAAGGACTTAAACATTGTGGATCTGTGAGCAATTGCTTATTTAACATTGTTCATCTCCTGATTTTGCAGCCACTTATTTAACCAGGGTGGTCCTTAAGACTAGGTTATGCACTGCTGTAAGCATTTATTTGGTTGATGATGCTTCAGGTTCGATGCTGTAATTGTATCCTCAGAAGTTGGATATGAGAAGCCAGATCCTGGAATATTCAAAGCTGCTCTAGGTATGTATCTAGTTGGAGTGTTTTCATTCTGAAATTTCTAGTGAAATTATGAAAGCAACAATTCATAATCTCGAGTAACAGTTACTTAATCTTCTGTTTCCCTCTTTATTGTTGACCTTTAAACAGCACACACAAGTCTTAGCTGGACAGTTTCAGTAATCTACTTTGCAGTATGACCTTTTCTTGCCATCACATTACGTCTTAGTTCAGCATAGTTATTATCTAAAATGAGATTAAAGCAATTGAATATGTTATTGAACAGCAGGGAAATCTTTACTTTTGTTTTGCTTTTGGCCTTATAAAGTGACATTGTGAATATCAGTTCAGCATGAATTGCATAGAGTCCCCGCTCCATTGGCAGTACTATGCCAGCGCGACAGTATTGAGTATGATGATTCTGCTCGTACTCTTAGTTTTGTTTGGGTTCTTTGCCTTTTGGTTTCAGACTACTGCTTGGCATGATATTATTCCGAAAGAAAAAAGTCTAAATTGAAAATTGAATCATGTGATGTTATCTTCTCGAGGATGTCAAGGATTGCCATATTCTGGTGTGGATGGACGGGGGGGTCTATTCTTCTTCGTTTCTGTAGGACTCATACAAGCATTAAATCTATGCTACAGACCTTTTTTTGGGTATGAATGTCCTGGTTTTTTTTGCTAATCTAGAAAGGCGGGGAGGGACAAGTGGTAGTGGCGACCCCTTTTGGGCGTAGGGATATATGAAAACTTGCATGTACTAAAAGCAGTATAGATTTAAAGATTGAAATTTTGTTACTGTCATTTAATCAACTGTACTTACTCCATACTACATGTGTGTTCTGCAACTTTCTGTATGAATCTCTTGGAAGTTAGGCTTTCATGAAACTCGTAGGCATTGTATATGCTCGAATAATTCTGTCTTACGACGGTATCAGAAGGTGTGCATCTGGAATCCTTATAATGCCCGATGATCTTTCAGATCAACTTCGAGTGGAACCTAATAGAGCGGTACATATTGGGGATGATGAAAAGGCTGACAAACACGGTGCTGCTGTTGTGGGGATCGACTGCTGGTGAGCCTTCTGTTACTTAATACAAGATTATGTCACCCATCGTTCTCTAACATTTTCTATCCCTTTGTTAGCAGTTTTATTTTATGTACCGATGAAATAAATGCTTATGGATTAGCGAATTCATCAATTGTTTTCTTGATCAGGTTGTGGGGCAGAGACGTGGAGACATTCTCAGATATACTAAACCGCATACTCATTCACGTCTAAACGATTTCAAGGAATTAATCATTCATCAACATCGTTCGAGTCCTACCAATCTTTTCTGTGCTTTTGCCTGCGGAAATGTTCCCATGATGGAGATGGCCATCTTGTCATTCGAAAATTGAAATATTTAGGAGCACAGGTGACAGAAGCATGGGAAGCTTGAGATTTTGTGGAATGACTTGTTATAAATTATATGGCTTTCTGTCACTCCCGACTACCAATGGCTCTTTAACATTTTCTGCAATGGTGTCCTCTTTATTATAGGTGATTATGAATAAAATGGCCTTCGGGTTTGTGTACCGTGTTATATATGCATTCCAACTTTGAATGTTTAAAAAACGTACCGATATGCAAATGGTTTCTTTACCTTTTGGTTTTGATACAGCTCAAACATTTTACTAGCTTGTTAGGAATCTTTGATACTGTTAGACGCAGCGAACCTAAAGTCAAGACTGCACCGTGTGCCATGAGGAAGGCCAAACTATGGAGTTACTTTAACAGGATCTGATTCATTTCTGCTCGAATTACAGCTCTTGTTCAGTCAATATACGAATGATTCTGACCAAAAAAAAAAAAACTTATACTAATGATGGTTTTCATCTCATGGCAACTATCTCGCAAAGCCGACTATTATCAGCCGACAGTCACGACTGTGAAGACATTCAGCATTATCCTCAACTTCGGACATAGTTTTACCCTCTGTTACTGACTACCTCGCGACCATGTCGCCAGCTCTACGGAGCACAAAGCCTGGAGTCGAGTATTTAGCAGCAGATAATACTCCATATTGCTGTGATCAGAGACTCGGTTGCCATTATTAGTACGAATGGCAGAACATGGGAACGATTTCATATCAGCTCTTTTAGTTTATCTTAGCTAAAGACTATACGGACCTGCATTAGGGCAAGCAGTGTGGAGGCTAACTAAGAAAGTTGGTAGGGTATTAGGGACCGGGTGGCCCAAGATCATGCTCCTTGGGAACAAGGATATCAACCGTAAGTAATCTCCGGGCAATTCCATGGAGAAGGGATGGCCAGTGCAGATACGGCAGCAATTAACACAAATGAGCACTGCTAGAACCCACCTGAACCGATCAATAGTCCGCCGAGATGCAGAACTCAAATTTGGCAAAAGAGGAACAGATGGAGAACTCAAATCTCTTGACGGAATATCAGATTCTCGTTGTTCTTCTCCTTCAGACCTGGGTTCAAATAATTGAATGACAATTCAAAGCAAAAAAGCAAAACTAGGCATCCATCAATAAACTTATCCTCTTAGATGGGGCTGAAACCTGCTTTAGATGTCACAGGAAGTAAAGTATTGAAATGAAAATGCATTCTCCTAAGCACTTCTTTCTTTTCTACTGCCGGAGGAGAGAGTGGGGGGGGGGGGGGGGGGGCTAAAGTAGTCCAACCAAATTGAGCAATTCAAATTTTGAAACTAAATGGAACGAACCTCTTGAAGTTTAAAATAATTTTTCCACTGAGCAATACTCAATAGAGTACAAACCATTTGCAATTCCAGCATTCCCACAAGCGAAAAAGTAATCTGCTCAAACCATTTCATCTAAGCCAAGTAGCGGTACAGCTTCCTATCCACATTATCTCTCTCCAAGAAATCACGCTCGATGAGAGACTCGATCCGCTTCTTTATCTCTGTGGGATTGGCCAAAAACCTCGACTGCAGCTGCTTCGTTACCTCTGTTATTATATTATTATGATCCAACACCTTCCTTGATTTCATGATTCTCACTATTGCAGCCTCAATTTGGGGCTTCCGGTCCTCCTCCACTCTTTGTCGGGTTTCCTGTTTCTCGGGTTCTGACTCTTTCTGTGCAACAACAGTTCCTATCTTCACCTTGTAAAACTTACTTGTAAACTTGTCATTGACGAAGAACGCATCATCCTCACCGATATCTTTACTCATAGGCTCCTTTCTTAGAACATTCTTTCCCTTGACGCATGCCAAAGATTGCAGGCACCGCTTTAAGTCTGAAGCAGGGATCTCTGTAGCTTGTTCGATCTCTTTATAGCTCAGTCGGTCAGAATTGTTGAATAACATCAGCACGCACATCTGGTATGTGGATACGTTCAATTCATGCTTCTGCCCTTTCCCAAAAGTAGCTTTTATGTCTGCAGTTCCCATATTTGTTTGCCAAGACAATCTCCGACCAGTGTGTGTCCCAAGGTAATATGAGCGAAACTTCTCACATAGAGCCGACATCTCAGCTGGCAAGTTACACGTCACACTAGGTTGTGTAGGCCACGAGCCTGTTGTTAGAACCTGAACGGTTAATGTCGGGCCCTCTCCTAGCTCGGGGTGGCTTGCGTAGAACCCCTGCATCGTATCTTGGGAGGTTTTCATATCAGTGAACATGCCTTCTAGCTTTGAAGTGAATTGATATCCACATTCAGTCTTGAGCTTAACAATGAGACTCCTTTCTGCATCATCAGAAACAGTTTTTCCAGACAGAAGCCTTTTCGCCAGATGCTGTTTATAATACTTCTCAAACACATCCTTTTCTTGCAAGTAGCGGAACAACATCATCACCTTATCAAGAATAACCTCCACATCCTCCTCACTGACGCCCTTCAAGCCTTTGCGTAATTTATCATCAACAAACAACGAAATGAATTCGGGAGAACGAGCATTCAAGTTGATGAAATATTCAAAGGACGAATTCAAAGCATTCTGAAACGTCTTATCGTTGTTAAATGCAGAGCTTATGATCTTATCATACTTATCCTTTTCATCCAATAGCCGCTGAACAAATTCAACAGGGTCCTTCAACCTCTCGGGATCAGTAACTAACTGCTTGCCAATCTCCCTTATATGAGAAGTCATCACGTCTCGAACAGTTGAGAGACCACTGGAGACCCGACGAAACAAGTTGTACATCCTTCCTAAGTCTTCATACTTATCGTCGAGAAGCATGTTCACCAAGCCCGAATTCTCCATGTGCACCAATGCCAGCATGTGATTTGCGATCATCTCCTTCTCCACGACATTTGTGATCTTAGCTTCACTCTTGGCGTCCAAGTAGTGCGTTACTCTCTCCATTTCTTCATTAAGACGCCTCTCCGCTTTCTTCAGATACTCACCACAATCACAACACTCGATAAACTTCTGGGATTCGCCTTTGTAAAACTCGGCTGAAACCTCCAGAAATGGCTGTTCGAATTCTTCTTGATAAACTGAAGAACCCAAATCCATCAGCATTTTAATTATGTTCCTCATCAACCCCCGATTGATGACCTCGCCCGTCCGTTCTCTAAGTACTAGTTCTAGCAATGTATCTAGAAGCCTAGTGCGGATCTTGCTGGAGTAGATAACATTATCCCTCCAAAGAATCAACCCAAGCTCATGAACTGGGGTTTTGCGGGCACTTTGGATGAAAGTTCTATCCATGTACATGAGGATGTCCCTGATCATTTGCAGTGCTTTATTATGATCGTTCCATTTCCTGTTTAGTTCCTCCAGAAACAAACCTCCTTGGGCATCTTCGATGGATTTCGATATTTCCTTAAGGTGAGCAGTCATGGTCGTCACCAATCCAGTGTACAGTTTCTCACCAAACTTGTGCAGAACCATGTTGTAGGCGTTCCTATATAAGAAGGCACATCAAAAAAATATTACGATCTCACAACTTTACGGCCGTCGCCCACAGACAATGCAACTCAATACCGACGCATAATAAATGAGGAAGAGCGCGGATGCATCGTCACCTCGATGCTGTTTACCAGAACAACACCAAACCAATTGGCATCGGACCAATACACAAAAGGGAGTTTCATAATCCAGTCTAAAGGCCGCAACCCGTAGGGGAAGGCGGAACAAAGAGTCGGACAGCGACTGCCAATTTCATCGCTCATCGTACTCAATTAAGGATAACACTACCAAGTCTATATCTCCTTTCAAAGTGCAAATTAGTAGATCATAAACCAAAGAAGTACTCCCGCAACAGTACAGCTAAAACAACCACAGGTCAAACAAACCGAGGCGAAATACCTAATGTAAAGAGACGGGGGCGCATCGCGCGAAAAACGAGCAGAATCAAAGTCAATATTGCACCGACGAGTAAACAGAGACTCATCAAACCGTAATACGCGTCAAGCTCGAGCTGGCTAATTAGGGAATTCCCACCTCAAAGAAAGACAAACCAGGATTAGCCTAAATCGCTCAATCAACCCATACGCACATCCGATTGACGAGCCTCGAGGCGCGAACCGAACATCACCAGATGCGGAGACGCGGAGACGGCACACGGCGTGTATCTCATCATCCGCCGCGCCAACCGACGCAAGAAACACGATCGCAACAACAGAACCACCAGAATGGACAGCCGCGAGAGAGAGAGAGAGAGAGGGAAACGTCAAGAAAGAAAAAGAAAAGAAAGAGAGAGTAGAACCTGTAGAGCTCTTCGAAGCTGAGGCCGCTGGCGTTATGATTGTAAATCTCGTGGATGGCGTGCTCCAGGATCTTCCACGTCTTGTCGGCGTACTTGGGATCCACCACCACCTTGTGCTTGAACGCCTCTATCTGGAAGTTCCTCTTCTTCTGCGGATTGCTCATCCTTCTTCCCCCACACCCTCTCTCTCTCTCCCCACTACTCCGCCGGACTACCGGACCGGACGTCGAAGCCGCCGCCGCCGCCTCCTCCGCCGCGCGCGCGCTCTCGCTCGCTAGCGCTAGCTAAATCCCCACCCAGCCGAGCCGAGCGAGAACGAGGGGGAGGATGGGAAGACCGCCGGGATTTAATCGGGAGATTGGACGGCGGAGCCCTAAAATCGGAAGGAACACAGTCCCCCAATTGGAACGCGCGATTCGATTGAAGAGCTGCAAGAGAAGGGAGACGAAGGAGAAGGGTTGGTGGATTTCCTGGGGAGTGATGAAGAAGAAGAAGAAGATGAAGAAGATGAAGATGGAAGATGGAAGATGGAAGAAGAAGAATAAAAATTGGGAGGATTTTTTGGGGGGTCTTTGATCGAGAGAGGCGGAAGAGAAGAATAAGGGGAAAGAGGGCCGAGGCGAAGGAAGGACAGAGAAGGGCAAGGAAAGAAATGGAAAAATGGATTTCCTTTTTATTTATTCTATTTTATTTTTTGCTCTTTTTTGTTTTTAATTTTTATTTTTGGAGATAGCAATTTTGGGGAGTGTGGAAAGCGGAAACGGAGACGGCGACGGCGTCGGCCTCGGCCTCCTCCCTCGTTTTATGGTTCTTTCGTAGTGGCGGGATTGGGTCGTTGGCCGGATTCTCCGTTCCCCGACCGGAATCTGAACTCCGGAATGGGAGTTTTTTAGCTGATCGGTCGGAGCGTGAGTCCTTCGCGAATCGCCCCCTAGTGTCGATGGGGACGACCTGCGCTCGATCGAAGCTCGGGAGAGCGGTGATTTTTCGGATGGACGGAGTGGAGAAGGGAGAGAGGAACGAGAGCCGGGAGCGAAGGCCGCGTGAAGAAAGGAAAATGGATGTTTATCGGGTTGTTTTTTTTTTTTTTTTCTGTGAGATAGAGATTTCGAGGCCGCGAAAAATAGAATGCAAAGTTGCTTGTAGTTCGTAACAACATAACTCGTTCCCCCTGTGATTTTTCATTGAACACGTCGAGACCCTTCTCATCTGCCGTAGTTGAGCGTGGTATCGAATTTAGCGAATTGGTCGAAATGTAACTTACATCCACGAGGACGTCTTGTATCCGATTGAGAAGTTTGATTTATATCCAAAAGCAGGAAAATCAATTTCTTCCCCTTTATGTTATGCGTTTTCGACTGGACGCCATTAATGACAAGTGTATCGCGATGTCGCGAGTATTTCAAAAAGTTTTACATGTTTGTATTAATTAAACCACCTCTTTATTCACCTGCTTTTATGTATCTTACGATGAAATTTAACATCCGAAAAACAATTGAATTTCAGAGTGTTCCTCGTAAGATACTCTCCACCTCGCAATACTATAAAGGGGGAAATTACCAAAATAGTCTTGAATCTATTGCAATTGTGCCAATTCAGTCCTGAATTTTTTTTTTTTTGCCGGGCGGTGCTGATGTGGATGCCAGCCGACTGGCCAACGATGATGTGGCAATTTTTTCACTTTAATTTTTTTTTTTCTTTTTCTGACCTTGTCGGCCCTTGACTCTAACCGGTTGGCGACTGGTTAGAGGTTGAAGATGAAGGGAGGAAAAGAAAAAAAAAGGGAAAGAAAAGAAAAGAAATATTTTAAAAATTGCAACGTTAACATTGGCTGGCCGGCGTCCACGATAGCAACAGCCGCCGACCGGCCAAAATTAGGCGGATAGACTAAATTGGCACAAAAAAATGTTTATGACTAAATTGGCACAATTGCAATAGATTTATGATTATTTTGATAATTTTCCCTACTGTAAAAAGCACGTTGTAGTGTTAAGGTGTGTTTGAACAATATTTTGTTAACACGATAAAAGTCAGGATAGATCCCATGTTTGATTGCTTTTAAAGATGAAATAAGGCCAGATTAAGAGGAATATAACATGAATAAAAATACTTTGTATGAATGCGGGATAAAGATGGATATAATCTTTTTATGTCCATAGTACTGAAGCTTTTTTTTTTAATTTTATGAAAAAACTTATCCTCTCCTCCTCCTCCTTTGTAACCTCGAAATTCCATGGCTCCTCCGTAATTCTTTGGTTTCATTCCGAAATTTCACGAAAGTAAAGAGAAAGTCGAAACTTTTTCTCCTTTGCAACAATTTGGTTCACATGGAAGCTTTACAAAAGCAGCAAGAGATTCAAAACTTTTTCTCATCCATAGTTCCCTAGCTCGAATTGAAATTTCACAAAAGCAGCCAGACAATCGAAACACTATGTTTTCAAAATCATTGCGCTTTCTCTCTCTTGCTAGATCTATCATTCATTCATCTATTAATCTCGTTGATATCGTTGTAACCCGTTTATATTTTTTTGTCATAGTCGACTCTAGAATGCTATGAAAGCTCTAGATATTATCCTAATTATGAATTGATTATTGGAGGTTGTCTCTATTTGTGTAATTTAAGTTTTTTTTTTTGTAGAGAATCGTTATAAATTATTACCGTTTCTAGTTCTGCAATTTACGCCGATATGATTGTTTCCACCAAACAATGGGCATGATAGCATACAAAAATATTCAGTCCTATTAATACGATTCACCAAATAGTGTATAAGATATAACAAAATTCCTAAATTTCACATCTTATTTATCCAGTTCTAGTTTTGTCACCAATCTTTCAATTCGCCACAAAGTCACGTGGATAATGGAATTGGATTCCTTCTTCCTTTTTTATTGTCTTTTGGTATGCAATATGGTAATTGTACAATGGCGATACCACACGACAGTAACGCGCGAAAAAAGTCGATTAATGAGAGACGAAAATTTCAAAATTCAAACACTCGGATGCATATTCCTTCCTACGACACTGTCCAAGCCAATCTACTCGATATAAAACTAGTATTTCAATAAATTTCGTCCCACAACTATTCCAATTTCACTTCCTACCCTGCCACAATCATTTCTTTTTGGGCTGAAAACATGGCCTCCGACGCACAGTTTAAATTTTAGCCAAAAAAACAAAAGACCCACGGTTTAAAGAGGCACCCTTTACACCGGCCCAAATGCAAACCTAAGCCCTAAAACTTTTATCAAAGAGTACAATCAAGTTTTAAATTTTAAGTTCCTAACATTTATTGAGAAAACGCGATCGGATCCCGAACCCACCTCGTAAAAGTGAAATTTTAAGACCGTCACTTAAGTAGATTTTCGGTGCCCCGTAGAAAAACTTTTAATATCATTTGCCTAAAAAGATTTGATTGCACTTTTTCTAAACATATTAGGGATTTGATAGTACCAATCAAAAAATGTGGGAATCCGTTACATTATGTATATGAGTTTTAGGAACACCAATATACTTTCTTGCTCGATCAAAATAGGAGCACGATTTCAAAATGATATGGTACTCGTCAGTATGCAGCATGGAAGAAGGACCGAATGATTAAATATTTTAGTTATATAGATAAAATTAAGGAGTAAAGGAAGCAACAAATCAGAGTGGCGCAGCGGAAGCGTGGTGGGCCCATAACCCACAGGTCCCAGGATCGAAACCTGGCTCTGATAAACGCTTTCAGAAGTGGCTTCCACACTCTCTCTTTTTGTTTTTATTTTTTTATTCCATTCATTCATTCATTTTTTCTTTCGAGAAACTGCCGAGATTGCCCTCGTCCTCCTCTAGGAATTTACGAAGATGACCCGGGTTCCCATTTTGCCGTCGATAGGGAAATCGAGTTCAGCGTCTTCATCAAGCGGACGCGCGCGCGGCGCCTATAAAGAAGAAACCGCGAACGCTTCAGAAGCTTCGATTTCGCCATCTTCTCTCGCGCTCTCTCGCTCGCTCGCTCTCAATCTGCAGCAGGTTCAGTTCAGGTACGGTTTGGATTCCCGTGTCAATCTAGCGCGCGATTCGCATTCTCATCTCTACGTATTATTCACCTGCGATGCTGCGATGCTGGTAGCTTCTTGTTTTAGCTTCGCTCGCGCCTTTAGTCGCTCGGCGGCGATATTGGCTGTGGTGTGGTTCAGGCCTCTGCGCTTCCCCCGGCGGCGCGATCTCGTTGGCGGTCCGAAAATGCCGTTGGAGTCGTGCTCGGAACGGCCGTTGTTTGGGGGCGCAATCGGTAGCAGATTTCCTAACAGATTCGAGGTCTCTCGTTTCCTCCAATCGTCTGCGCTTTCGAATTTTATTTTATACTTAGTATTTGATTGCGGAATGAAATGCCCCTTTTGCTGATGTATGTAGGATGTGAGCAACATCAGGCAAGTCCCTGACCACCAGGTTCGGATTTACTCCGTGCATGTCGTTGTCTTACTGGTTCGGTTTAGGCTCGCCGTCGATAAGGTTGCCGATTGATTTTTGTGTTGTGGTGGATGCGGTTTTTTGAAGGAGGTGTTTGTGGACCCTTCGAGGGATGAGAGCTTGATTTTCGAGCTCTTGGATTTCAAGCATGAAGTGGGAGATAGCGGGAGTGCGGCGTGGTTTCTGCAAGACCTTGCCACCGAACAAGATGCGGAACAAGGCATGGTATTAGGCTTCTTCCTGTGCTTAATTTTTGTTGTATTGTTGCCCGCCTGTGCACTTGGTTTGATTATATATTGGGATCATAATGCGCTGCGAGTAACGACTTTCTGTTTGTCTCTCTTTTTCCCACTGCCACTCGATCACAGTTCTCGGTCTTACAGTCGTATACTTTATTCACGTCATAATCATTTGTCAGATGTTAGAGAGAGTGCATGATACTTTTGGTTCGTATGGATCTTAGCATGAAGTTTCTTGGACTTTTTGTGCGAGAGTGTGCGCGTGTGTGGTGTTAATGTGCTCTATGCCTGGAAAATTCAAGTTGAAATTTCTTTTCATGGTCGTGTTACTTGTTTATATTAATTCAGACCAGTGAGTCGTTATCTTCCATCCATGGCATGCTAGTGCATTTAGTAGTCATAATGCAGGACATTCTCCTTTAACTGCAGTTTTTCCACTTCAATGTTCATCAGGTGATCGAACAGTCGGCAGTGGTTGAGGCCCCTGGATTGACTTATAGAAACACACCCGCTGTCGTTACCACCGCAGTTGGACAGATGGTATGGTTGTAGAGCTCTATTTTGTTTCTTATAACTCACTTTCTTCGTAGTCAAACTTGATAAGGGCCTAATATGTATTGAATATCACAAGTTCCCATCGAAGCATCTCCTCTCTTCTGCATGTTTTTTTGCTAGTAAATTTTTTGTGGAAGTATTTCTGCATGAATTGTCAAGTTTTTGAATCACAATTATTCAATTGTTTGCCGTAGTACTTGTTTTCTTTTCTTTCAATCATTTGTTGAGCAAACATTAAGGCCTTGATGTTTTCTGCTTTTGTCTATATTAGGTGGCTTTTCCTTTTGTCTAAGAATTGTTTCATCTTGCTTTTGTCCTCTAATTTGTGAAAATTCGTGCAGGCTATCTCCAAGGGAAGGCAGGGAAGGGAAGCACAAAATATAGTGAGGGTCAGTCACTTATCTTCCTTATCCTTGTATGATGTTGTTTAGGTCCCCCAGAGGGGGTTGCATTGATGTGATGTTTTTTATACAGGTCTATCTGGCCAATTTGCGTCTGAAGGAAGTTGGGACAGATGTACTAATTGCTGCATATGAGCCTATATTAATAAAGTACGTATTAGAAAAGACTGCTATCAGTATGATCATTCTCCTGATATTTTTGTTGAGACGATGTAGTTCAAAGCACTAACATCTAATACATTATGTACCCAGGAAACTTGCCATTCACTGCTTCTAAATTAAGCATCCTTTACTGTGGATGTTCTGTGCATCTCAATTAGTTTTGTTGATGCTATAGGTTAAGAGAAAACTGTAGGACGATATTTAGTGGACCGAATGAATAAGCATAGACAGTGTCCCACCTGCTTATTATAATAGATAGTTTTGTTGATATGGACGTTTTAAGATCCTCAGCCAGAAAGGCAGGAATGAAAGAAACTGGGTTGGAACGGAAGGCTGTAGAGATCTTGCTTGAGGATTGATTCCAACCTAGGATTTGGTGGATCTATAACTTGAGGGTGATCAGGTTCTTTTGATTGTTTTTCTACGGACGTGGTTTGCCGAACCAACTGCTAGAGAGATGACCTCTGAGTTTGCTTGCTGGCTCTTTTTGTAGCTGGAAATCTATCACTATGCTGACGGGAAGGCATTGTGACCTTGAGCTGTCTCTTTACCTTCTCAGATCTTGGATGTCCAGATAAATCCCTGAAAATGGTTTTGGGTGGTGGTCTTCTACTCCATGTATATTTCAAAATTTTTGTTTGAAGAGTGGCTGTGTCTGGTAAATAGTAAAGTGAGACAGGAATAATCTCACTTTGCAATTTACTATATAATTGTTCCCTAGATCTCCTTTTCCTTAATTCTCCTATCTGAACTTACCTATTGCTTAACACGAGTCTGTAGTTGCATAGTCTAGGAGATATCGGACTTAGATGGGTATGTTTGCTCCTTCTCCGGTGAATTTCTTCCACCCCAGCAGTGGCATGACAGACCTTTTGGCTTTCTTCCTTGGAAGTTGGCAAGAGGGAGCTCGACTGCCCTTCAGAAGTGTTTGGTGAGAGAAGCTGTGAGAATGGATGAAAACGTAAAATTGCTTCAGCTCAGTTTTCCTTGGAAAACTTCTGCCGATGCACTAGCATTAGCAGTAAGAATACCTAAAGCTGGCTGAATCCTTTCATTAATGGATCATTCTGTGCTTGTGCTGGTTGATTGTGTGTGTACTTTTTCCCCTTATTTCTTGCTGTGGGTTTGTTGTTTGGAATATCTGAACCGTCATCCCACCCACCCACATTTTGGGGCCAAGTGCCTAATGCATCTGCGCATGCATGAATAAATAATACTCAATTTATTTGTTTAAAGTTATCCTGGTTCACCCAAAAACTCATTTTGCTTGCAGCCCTTTGAGCGAAAGTGCAAGAACAGTTGGTGCTGGATTAACTGCCCCTGCATCTCAATCTGGATACATGCCCATGGCTGATGTCTTTAAATTAGCAGTCTCCAGCTTCAAAGTCAATGATTGGAGCCTGTTTGGTTCTTCTGCTTGAATTCATATCTATTCATAGTTTGTATCAAATCTGCATTTCTGGAAATAAGGGAGATAAATTGCAGGGCCCAGTACTTCTTGGGAGTCTCCTGACTTAATGGCTAGTTTTTGTCAGGAATGTGTGTCCATCAACTTATGGCTAGAATCTCTCGAATGGGTCCATGAGAAGGGTTTGCAAAAAGCATTGTTAGATGATTTTCTTGCCGAGGCTAGTTGGCCTTGTTGGTTTTTCTTTCATCTGGTCGAGTTCTGTTACGCGGCATGCAATTCTGGTCAATATGTGTCGAAGGACAGCTGAACCTTGCATGCTGAACATAACACTATATCTTTGAGTCGCATTCTGGCGGCGGTGAACAATTAGTTTATTATGTGAATTGTCGAGCTTAAGACGGTGAACATTGCTTGAGGACCCATATTTTGATAGAAGGGATAATGACAAATAGTCTTTGAACATTAGCCCAATGTGCAATGTGGTTCCCGAACTTTCAATTGTTTAGTGTGATCTTTGCGCTTTAGTCCAATGTGCAATGTGGTTGATGAACTTTTAATTTGTTCAATGTATTCCCTGAATTTTTAGTAAATGTTCAAACTAGTCCCTATAACTAATGTTATCATTTCATTAATTTAAGTTTAGGACAATATTAAACATTTTCATATGATCCAGGAACTAGTGTGAACATGTATCAAAAGTTTAAGAACCGAATTGAACAAATTTAAAGTTCATGGACCACATTGTACATTCGGCTAAAGTCTAGGGACCACATTGAACAAATTAAAAGTTAAGGGACCTTATTACACATTAAGTCATAGTTCAATGGTCATTTATGTCATTTTCCCTTGAAAGGATAACTAAAAAGCTAATCCTCTCGGCATTTGAAGTGGTCGAACCTTGAAGAATATAGGGATCCATCCTTTCTCAGAAGGCTTCGAACTAAAAACGAGGGATCTTAGCCTAACCTCATAATACGATGGGAAAGTAGTGCATCTCCTTGTTATCGGAGAACTATATATGTCAACTGAATTGGTAATAGTTTTACAGAAAGCGGGAGGACGCTTTTTGAAGTATAACCGATTCTTGGTTCCTCTCGAGAGAGACCTAACAGTTCATATAAATTATCATGATGTCTGCTGCACGATCCATACTTAACAAAAACCAAAAATCTTTTCCTTCGGTGAAAGATCTTTCATTCGAGACTACTCTGGGCGAAACAGTGATGTATCCTAATTTCACGCATTGTCTATTATAGTTCGAATCCAAGAGGAAGTGGAAGATCCTAAGCTGTACGACGACGACCTATTCTTGACCCTATGGAGATGGTGGGGTCATGAAGATGCTGCTGATTCTTCATGTACGATGGCATGAATTCTTGGGTTTTTTTTTTTTCTCTTTTCTATCTTAAATGGTAAGAGGAAGTTGTCCTAAAGGTTTCGATTTATCTTTACACAAAAACAATCATGCGTTTCATTGTCAATCCCATCGTTCCCGAATTGAGCTTTGATATTATTGTTGTTGTTTTGCTATCGGTTCATAGTTGTAGTGTCGGGGCTGTCATGATCTAAGCTACTCTCTTGGCTGTTGCTCCGAGATCAAACATGGATATCCATGGAGCTTTGATATGGCAAAACCTATGTTAAATCAGAGGTGGCGGCGAAGAGTGCCAACACAGTTTGAAGATTCAGATGCACATGTCCTCCAACATTTAAAGACATGCACTGGTTGTTTTTTTTTTTTTTTTGGCTACGTGGAATCGTTTTTGGCTAGCTAATCAATAGTAGGCCTATGTACGTGTATTTGTCAAGTCTTTTTAGGACTAGCGGATCAATCCTGCTCTTGTACAAGAGACGCTTCTTCATGTTATGTTTGGGAACTATCAAGCAACAATTTTTTGCATCATGCTAAGTTTTGTTTTCTGATTCGATCGAAGAGTGTCTATCCATATAAGAAAATCAGTAAAATTGTCCAATTAATTTTATATCTATTGGATGTATGTCAATTCAATCATAATTTTTTTAATTTTATCAATTTACCCCAAAATATTTGCGCAAAATTTTAATATAATCATTTCGATCAATTTTCGGCGGAAATCACTGATATGGCAATGTGCCACGTTAGACGGGCGGTAATGACTAGATTGAAAAAGGAATCTCTCTCTCACATTCCCAACTAAACCAATCTACAGAGCCCCACTGACTCTCTTTGAATTTCAGAGTGTTCCTCGTAAGATACTCTCCACCTCGCGATACTATAAAGGGGAAAATTACCAAAATAGTCTTAAACCTATTGCAGTTGTGCCAATTCAGTCCTGAACTTTTTTTTTTTTGTGTCAATTCAGTCCATCTGACCAATTTTGGCCGGCCGGTGCTGACGTGGATGCCAGCCGACTGGCCAACGATGATGTGGCAATTTTTTCACTTTAATTTTTTTTTTTCTTTTTCTGACCTTGTCGGCCCTTGACTCTAACCGGTTGGCGACTGGTTAGAGGTTGAAGATGAAGGGAGGAAAAGAAAAAAAAGGGAAAGACAAGAAAAAAAATATTTTAAAAATTGCAACGTTAGCATTGACTGGCCGGCGTCCACGATAGCAACAGCTGCCGATCGGCCAAAATTAGGCGGATAGACTAAATTGGCACAAAAAAATGTTTATGACTAAATTGGCACAATTGCAATAGGTTTATGACTGTTTTGATAATTTTCCCTACTGCAAAAGCACGTTGTAGTGTTAAGGTGTGTTTCAACAATATTTTGTTAATACGATAAAAGTCAGGATAGATCCCATGTTTGATTGCTTTTAAAGATGAAATAAGGCCAGATTAAGAGGAATATAACATGAATAAAAATACTTTGTATGAATGCGGGATAAAGATGGATATAATCTTTTTATGTCCATAGTACTGAAGCTTTTTTTTTTAATTTTATGAAAAAACTTATCCTCTCCTCCTCCTCCTTTGTAACCTCGAAATTCCATGGCTCCTCCGTAATTCTTTGGTTTCATTCCGAAATTTCACGAAAGTAAAGAGAAAGTCGAAACTTTTTCTCCTTTGCAACAATTTGGTTCACATGGAAGCTTTACAAAAGCAGCAAGAGATTCAAAACTTTTTCTCATCCATAGTTCCCTGGCTCGAATTGAAATTTCACAAAAGCAGCCAAAGCAGCCAGACAATAGAAACACTATGTTTTCAAAATCATTGCGCTTTCTCTCTCTTGCTAGATCTATCATTCATTCATCTATTAATCTCGTTGATATCGTTGTAACCCGTTTATATTTTTTTGTCATAGTCGACTCTAGAATGCTATGAAAGCTCTAGATATTATCCTAATTATGAATTGATTATTGGAGGTTGTCTCTATTTGTGTAATTTCAGTTTTTTTTTGTAGAGAATCGTTATAAATTATTACCGTTTCTAGTTGTGCAATTTACGCCGATATGATTGTTTCCACCAAACAATGGGCATGATAGCATACAAAAATATTCAGTCCTATTAATACGATTCACCAAACAGTGCATAAGATATAACAAAATTCCTAAATTTCACATCTTATTTATCCAGTTCTAGTTTTGTCACCAATCTTTCAATTCGCCACAAAGTCACGTGGATAATGGAATTGGATTCCTTCTTCCTTTTTTATTGTCTTCTGGTATGCAATATGGTAATTGTACAATGGCGATACCACACGACAGTAACGCGCGAAAAAAGTCGATTAATGAGAGACGAAAATTTCAAAATTTCAACCACCCGCCTGGTGGGGCTACTGGAAAGGACACTCTTCCTCTCGCAAAAGGTTGGGTGTTCAAATCCTGAGCGCCACAGAGTGACTTAACTGGTGCACGTCTATGGTGGCTAGCATGTGTCGCCCCCAGGGTTTACCTCCCGGCTGTCGGCCGTGCGGGGGTTCCTTGGGTTACCAAAAAAAAAAAAAAATTTTTCAAAATTCAAACACTCGGATGCATATTCCTTCCTACGACACTGTCCAAGCCAATCTACTCGATATAAAACTAGTATTTCAATAAATTTCGTCCCACAACTGTTCCAATTTCACTTCCTACCCTGCCACAACCATTTCTTTTTGGGCTGAAAACATGGCCTCCGACGCACAGTTTAAATTTTAGCCAAAAAAACAAAAGACCCACGGTTTAAAGAGGCACCCTTTACACCGGCCCAAATGCAAACCTAAGCCCTAAAACTTTTATCAAAGAGTAGAATCAAGTTTTAAATTTATCAATCGATGCAATTAAGTTCCTAACATTTATTGAGAAAACGCGATCGGATCCCGAATCCACCTCGTAAAAGTGAAATTTTAAGACCGTCACTTCAGTAGATTTTCGGTGCCACGTAGAAAAACTTTTAATATTATTCGCCGAAAAAGATTTGATTGCACTTTTTCTAAACATATTAGGGATTTGATAGTACCAATCGAAAAACGTGGGAATCCGTTACGTTATGTATATGAGTTTTAGGAACACCAATATACTTTCTTGCTCGATCAAAATAGGAGCACGATTTCAAAATGATATGGTACTCGTCAGTATGCAGAATGGAAGAAGGACCGAATGACTAAATATTTTAGTTATATAGATAAAATTGAGGAGTAAAAGAAGCAACAAATCAGAGTGGCGCAGCGGAAGCGTGGTGGGCCCATAACCCACAGGTCCCAGGATCGAAACCTGGCTCTGATAAACGCTTTCAGAAGTGGCTTCCACACTCTCTCTTTTTGTTTTTATTTTTTTATTCCATTCATTCATTCATTTTTTCTTTCGAGAAACTGCCGAGATTGCCCTCGTCCTCGTCTAGGAATTTACGAAGATGACCCGGGTTCCCATTTTGCCGTCGATAGGGAAATCGAGTTCAGCGTCTTCATCAAGCGGACGCGCGCGGGGCGCCTATAAAGAAGAAACCGCGAAAGCTTCAGAAGCTTCGATTTCGCCATCTTCTCTCGCGCTCTCTCGCTCGCTCGCTCTCAATCTGCAGCAGGTTCAGTTCAGGTACGGTTTGGATTCCCGTGTCAATCTAGCGCGCGATTCGCATTCTCATCTCTACGTATTATTCACCTGCGATGCTGCCATGCTGGTAGCTTCTTGTTTTAGCTTCGCTCGCGCCTTTAGTCGCTCGGCGGCGATATTGGCTGTGGTGTGGTTCAGGCCTCTGCGCTTCCCCCGGCGGCGCGATCTCGTTGGTGGTCCGAAAATGCCGTTGGAGTCGTGCTCGGAACGGCCGTTGTTTGGGGGCGCAATCGGTAGCAGATTTCCTAACAGATTCGAGGTCTCTCGTTTCCTCCAATCGTCTGCGCTTTCGAATTTTATTTTATACTTAGTATTTGATTGCGGAATGAAATGCCCCTTTTGCTGATGTATGTAGGATGTGAGCAACATCAGGCCAGTCCCTGACCACCAGGTTCGGATTTACTCCGTGCATGTCGTTGTCTTACTGGTTCGGTTTAGGCTCGCCGTCGATAAGGTTGCCGATTGATTTTTGTGTTGTGGTGGATGCGGTTTTTTGAAGGAGGTGTTTGTGGACCCTTCGAGGGATGAGAGCTTGATTTTCGAGCTCTTGGATTTCAAGCATGAAGTGGGAGATAGCGGGAGTGCGGCGTGGTTTCTGCAAGACCTTGCCACCGAACAAGATGCGGAACAAGGCATGGTATTAGGCTTCTTCCTGTGCTTAATTTTTGTTGTATTGTTGCCCGCCTGTGCACTTGGTTTGATTATATATTGGGATCATAATGCGCTGCGAGTAACGACTTTCTGTTTGCCTCTCTTTTTCCCACTGCCACTCGATCACAGTTCTCGGTCTTACAGTCGTATACTTTATTCACGTCATAATCATTTGTCAGATGTTAGAGAGAGTGCACGATACTTTTGGTTCGTATGGATCTTAGCATGAAGTTTCTTGGACATTTTGTGCGAGAGTGTGCGCGTGTGTGGTGTTAATGTGCTCTATGCCTGGAAAATTCGAGTTCAAATTTCTTTTCATGGTCGTGTTACTTGTTTATATTAATTCAGACCAGTGAGTCGTTATCTTCCATCCATGGCATGCTAGTGCATTTAGTAGTCATAATGCAGGACATTCTCCTTTAACTGCAGTTTTTCCACTTCAATGTTCATCAGGTGATCGAACAGTCGGCAGTGGTTGAGGCCCCTGGATTGACTTATAGAAACACGCCCGCTGTCGTTACCACCGCAGTTGGACAGATGGTATGGTTGTAGAGCTCTATTTTGTTTCTTATAACTCACTTTCTTCGTAGTCAAACTTGATAAGGGCCTAATATGTATTGAATATCACAGGTTCCCATCGAAGCATCTCCTCTCTTCTGCATGTTTTTTTGCTAGTAAATTTTTTGTGGAACTACTTCTGCATGAATTGTCAAGTTTTTGAATCACAATTATTCAATTGTTTGCCGTAGTACTTGTTTTCTTTTCTTTCAATCATTTGTTGAGCAAACATTAAGGCCTTGATGTTTTCTGCTTTTGTCTATATTAGGTGGCTTTTCCTTTTGTCTAAGAATTGTTTCATCTTGCTTTTGTCCTCTAATTTGTGAAAATTCGTGCAGGCTATCTCCAAGGGAAGGCAGGGAAGGGAAGCACAAAATATAGTGAGGGTCAGTCACTTATCTTCCTTATCCTTGTATGATGTTGTTTAGGTCCCCCAGAGGGGGTTGCATTGATGTGATGTTTTTTATACAGGTCTATCTGGCCAATTTGCGTCTGAAGGAAGTTGGGACAGATGTACTAATTGCTGCATATGAGCCTATATTAATAAAGTACGTATTAGAAAAGACTGCTATCAGTATGATCATTCTCCTGATATTTTTGTTGAGACGATGTAGTTCAAAGCACTAACATCTAGTACATTATGTACCCAGGAAACTTGCCATTCACTGCTTCTAAATTAAGCATCCTTTACTGTGGATGTTCTGTGCATCTCAATTAGTTTTGTTGATGCTATAGGTTAAGAGAAAACTGTAGGATGATATTTAGTGGACCGAATGAATAAGCATAGACAGTGTCCCACCTGCTTATTATAATAGATAGTTTTGTTGATATGGAGGTTTTAAGATCCTCAGCCAGAAAGGCAGGAATGAAAGAAACTGGGTTGGAACGGAAGGCTGTAGAGATCTTGCTTGAGGATTGATTCCAACCTAGGATTTGGTGGATCTATAACTTGAGGGTGATCAGGTTCTTTTGATTGTTTTTCTATGGACGTGGTTTGCTGAACCAACTGCTAGAGAGATGACCTCTGAGTTTGCTTGCTGGCTCTTTTTGTAGCTGGAAATCTATCACTATGCTGACGGGAAGGCATTGTGACCTTGAGCTGTCTCTTTACCTTCTCAGATCTTGGATGTCCAGATAAATCCCTGAAAATGGTTTTGGGTGGTGGTCTTCTACTCCATGTATATTTCAAAATTTTTGTTTGAAGAGTGGCTATGTCTGGTAAATAGTAAAGTGAGACAGGAATAATCTCACTTTGCAATTTACTATATAATTGTTCCCTAGATCTCCTTTTCCTTAATTCTCCTATCTGAACTTACCTATTGCTTAACACGAGTCTGTAGTTGCATATATCGGACTTAGATGGGTATGTTTGCTCCTTCTCCGGTGAATTTCTTCCACCCCAGCAGTGGCATGACAGACCTTTTGGCTTTCTTCCTTGGAAGTTGGCAAGAGGGAGCTCGACTTCCCTTCAGAAGTGTTTGGTGAGAGAAGCTGTGAGAATGGATGAAAACCTAAAATTGCTTTAGCTCAGTTTTCCTTGGAAAACTTCTGCCGATGCACTAGCATTAGCAGTAAGAATACCTAAAGCTGGCTGAATCCTTTCATTAATGGATCATTCTGTGCTTGTGCTGGTTGATTGTGTGTGTACTTTTTCCCCTTATTTCTTGCTGTGGGTTTGTTGTTTGGAAAATCTGAACCGTCATCCCACCCACCCACATTTTGGGGCCAAGTGCCTAATGCATCTGCGCATGCATGAATAAATAATACTCAATTTATTTGTTTAAAGTTATCCTGGTTCACCCAAAAACTCATTTTGCTTGCAGCCCTTTGAGTGAAAGTGCAAGAACAGTTGGTGCTGGATTAACTGCCCCTGCATCTCAATCTGGATACATGCCCATGGCTGATGTCTTTAAACTAGCAGTCTCCAGCTTCAAAGTCAATGATTGGAGCCTGTTTGGTTCTTCTGCTTGAATTCATATCTATTCATAGTTTGTATCAAATCTGCATTTCTGGAAATAAGGGAGATAAATTGCAGGGCCCAGTACTTCTTGGGAGTCTCCTGACTTAATGGCTAGTTTTTGTCAGGAATGTGTCCATCAACTTATGGCTAGAATCTCTCGAATGGGTCTATGAGAAGGGTTTGCAAAAAGCATTGTTAGATGATTTTCCTGCCGAGGCTAGTTGGCCTTGTTAGTTTTTCTTTCATCTGGTCGAGTTCTGTTATGCGGCATGCAATTCTGGTCAATATGTGTCGAAGGACAGCTGAACCTTGCATGCTGAACATAACACTATATCTTTGAGTCGCATTCTGGCGGCGGTGAACAATTAGTTTATTATGTGAATTGTCGAGCTTAAGACGGTGAACATATCTTGAGGACCCATATTTTGATAGAAGGGATAATGACAAATAGTCTTTGAACATTAGCCCAATGTGCAATGTGGTTCTCGAACTTTCAATTGTTCAGTGTGATCTTTGCGCTTTAGTCCAATGTGCAATGTGGTTCATGAACTTTTAATTTGTTCAATGTATTCCTTGAATTTTTAGTAAATGTTCAAACTAGTCCTTATAACTAATGTTATCATTTCATTAATTTAAGTTTAGGACAATATTAAACATTTTCATATGATCCAGGAACTAGTGTGAACATGTATCAAAAGTTTAAGGACCGAATTGAACAAATTTAAAGTTCAGGGACCACATTGTACATTCGGCTAAAGTCTAGAGACCACATTGAACAAATTAAAAGTTAAGGGACCTCATTACACATTAAGTCATAGTTCAATGGTCATTTATGTCATTTTCCCTTGAAAGGATAACTAAAAAGCTAATCTTCTCGGCATCTGAAGTGGTCGAACCTTGAAGAATATAGGGATCCATCCTTTCTCAAAAGGCTTCGAACTAAAAACGAGGGATCTTAGCCTAACCTCATAATACGATGGGAAAGTAGTGCATCTCCTTGTTATCGGAGAACTATATATGTCAACTGAATTGGTAATAGTTCTACAGAAAGCGGGAGGACGCTTTTTGAAGTATAACCGATTCTTGGTTCCTCTCGAGAGAGACCTGACAGTTCATATAAATTATCATGATGTCTGCTGCACGATCCATACTTCACAAAAACCAAAAATGTTTTCCTTCGGTGAAAGATCTTTCATTCGAGACTACTCTCGGCGAAATAGTGATGTATCCTAATTTCACGCATTGTCTATTATAGTTCGAATCCAAGAGGAAGTGGAAGATCCTAAGCTGTATGACGACGACCTATTCTTGACCCTATGGAGATGGTGGGGTCATGAAGATGCTGCTGATTCTTCATGTACGATGGCATGAATTCTTGGGTTTTTTTTTTTTTTCTCTTTTCTATCTTAAATGGTAAGAGGAAGTTGTCCTAAAGGTTTCGATTTATCTTTACACAAAAACAATCATGCGTTTCATTGTCAATCCCATCGTTCCCGAATTGAGCTTTGATATTATTGTTGTTGTTTTGCTATCGGTTCATAGTTGCAGTGTCGGGGCTGTCATGATCTAAGCTACTCTCTTGGCTGTTCCTCCGAGATCAAACATGGATATCCATGGAGCTTTGATATGGCAAAACCTATGTTAAATCAGAGGTGGCGGCGAAGAGTGCCAACACAGTTTGAAGATTCAGATGCAACATGTCCTCCAACATTTAAAGACATGCAGTGGAAGTAAGAGGCCATGGCTCCTTGGAGTGACTGGTTGTTTTTTTTTTTTTTGCTACGTGGAATCGTTTTTGGCTAGCTAATCAATAGTAGGCCGTATGTACGTGTATTTGTCAAGTCTTTTTAGGACGAGCGGATCAATCCTGCTCTTGTACAAGAGACGCTTCTTCATGTTATGTTTGGGAACTATCAAGCAACAATTTTTTGCATCATGCTAAGTTTTGTTTTCTGATTCGATTGAAGAGTGTCTATCCATATAGGAAAATCAGTAAAATTGTCCAATTAATTCTATATATATTGGATGGATGTCAATTCAGTCATAATTTTGTTAATTTTATCAATTTACCCCAAAATATTTGCGCAAAATTTTAATATAGTCATTTCGATCAATTTTCGGCGGAAATCACTAATATGGCAATGTGCCACGTTAGACGGATGGTAATGACTAGATCGAAAAAGGAATCTCTCTCTCACATACCCAACTAAACCAATCTACAGAGCCCCACTGACTGTCTTTGCAAGCACGACGTTGCCTCCAGCCACCCCACTCTCACATACCCGATTGTCGCACTATCCACCTAGAAGCCGTCGTCACCCCTCTCTCTTCCCCTCTCTTGTCATCTCCATCTCCACACGAACTCCCTCTCTCTGCTCACTAGTCCCATCAACATGCGCAACCACTCCCTCATCACCATCGACCGTTGCGCATCCAGACTCCTCCCTCGTCACTGTCGACCCCTTGCCCGAGTGTTCCAGAGTAGGAGAGAGAGAGAGAGTAGTTGGCCTTGGCAAATCCAAGGACATCCGTCCTTCATCGCGAGATGCTCACCCACGTTTCTTTGGGATAATGACACAAACAGTCTTTGAACTTTGACCCAATGTACAATTTGGTCCATGAACTTATAATTTGTTCAATGCAGTCCCTAAACTTTAGCTTAATATTCAATGTGGTCCATGAACTTTTGATTTGTTTAATGTGGTACCTGGACTTTTGATACATGTTCAATTTAGTCCCTGAATTATATGAAAATATTCAATGTAGTAAAGTTTAGGGATTACATTGAACAAATTATAAGTTCATGGATCAAATTGCACATTAAGCCAAAGTTCAGGGACTGTTTGTGTAATTTTCCCCATTTCTTTCTAAGATTCTTGTCAGGCGTAGCTTTTTTTGTCATCCCCAACTTATGTCATGTGTTTGTGGGATAGACATCTTCAGCAATTAGGGTGAATAGGGTGTGTGGTTACGCTCGAATGACCAACATGTCTCTAAGATATCACTTTCAAATTATTATATATGTTCTTTCTAACGGAACGATTCGTAGAGAGATGATCGCAATTCCATTGCCTCTAAAATCAATCTTTTCTAACTACATCATCATCTGCTTCGTCATTCACAAGGTATTTGAGAAATTACCGTTGGCCAGCAAACTTCTAAATACCCTTTTTATTTATGTAATACTAACCCTACAATGACAGTTGGGTTACATCTTATAATTCTTGTACTTCCGATCGTGAGTTTGCATTAGATACGTCAAAACCCCTCAAGGGTGGGTGCAGTTACCGTCGTCCTCTCCTTCAGTCTCCTTCTTGAGCTTCAATTTCATGCATGCACACGCCCATGTGTGCGTGCCTCTATATATGAGCAAACTTCGATTAACCCAAATGGATGGTGAGCTATATATCGTCATCAATCAAAAGCATACAATAAAAGTATATATGGATATTCATACATGTGTAAATCCTTAGGTGTCAAAGCACGTAATATCTCAGCAAGCAGCAAGAACAGTAAGAAATAACGAGCAAAAGGCGGGTGTCAATTCTTTGATGGCTTTTTTGGTCCATTATTGAGTCTAGGTTGGGGTTGTGGCCAAAAGGCGTGGACGAAGGCTCTCTCTCCTTTCCCATTTCAGTCTCCATTTTAATTAGGGTTTCTGATAGAAGTTGTGTGGGTAGAATTGAGTTGGGACATTGACGTTTGGCATGCGATGCTCATGTTATTTGTGCTTTTGTTTAACTCGGGATGCGAATTTCAAAGATCCATAATACATAAAATTTTCGTAGTTGCTGCATGTACTAATTGTGATAACGGACATGCATGCAATTGTCAATAATTATGACAATTCGATCTCGTACATGCATACAAATCCATTTTTCAATTCATGGAAAAAGTGGAAGGGAAAGGAGAAAACGATATAATTTATTAGAGACAACGTATATTACAAGGATTCGATTTAACAAGCCAAAACTAAGTGAAGTCCATGCTATGATTTCCCATACTTTTAACTTTCATTGTGAAGTGCGTCGTGCATGATTAGTATTTTGAAAATTGATACTTTCATTCTCTAAACAAACAAACGCTTCGAAAAACACACTCGTCAACACATTGTCTTGGGCGAGGGACAGCAGTAGGCGTGAGCTCATTGGCTTCCGTCGAGCCCCTACATTGAAGTGAATTGACATCCACATTCAGTCTTGAGCTTAGCAACGAGACTCCTCTCTGCGCCATCAGAAACAGTTTTTCCGGACAGAAGCCTTTCCGCCAAATGCTGTTCATAATACTTCTCAAACGCATCCTTTTCTCGCAAGTAGCGCAACAACATCACCACCTTATCAAGAATGACCTCCATGTCCTCCTTGCCGACGCCCTCCAAGCCTTTGCGTAGCTTATCGTCAACATACAACGAAATGAATTCGGGAGAACGAGCATTCAAGTTGATGAGGTATTCAAAGGATGAATTCAAAGCATTCTGGAACGTCTGATCGTTGTTAAACGCAGAACTTATGATCTTATCATACTTATCCTTTTCATCCAATAGCCACTGAACAAACTCAACCGGGTCTTTCAACCTCTCGGGATCAGTAATAAACTGCTTGCCAATGTCCCTTATATGAGAAGTCATCACGTCTCGAACAGTCGAGAGACCATTGGGGACCCGACGAAACAAGTTGTACATCCTTCCTAAGTCTTCATACTTATTGTCACAAAGCATGCTCACCAAGCCCGAATTCTCCATGTGCACCAATTTCAGCATGTTATTTGCCATCATCTCCTTCTCCACGGCATTTGTAATCTTAACTTCACTCTTGGCGTCCAATGAGTGTGTTACCCTCTCCATTTCTTCATTTCGACGCCTCTCAGCATCCTTCAGATACTCGCCAGAATCGCAACACTCGATAAACTTCTGGGATTCGCCTTTGTAAAACAAGGCTGAAACCTCCAGAAATGGCACAAACTCAGCTGAAACGTCCGGAAATGGCTGTTCGGATTCTTCTCGACAAACTGAATAACCTAAATCCATCAGCATTTTAGTGATGTTCCTCATCAACCCCCGATTGATGACCACGCCAGTCCGTTCTGTAAGTACTAGTTCTAGTAATGTATCTAGAAGCCTAGTGCGGATCTTGCTGGAGTAGATAACATTATCCCTCCAAAGAATCAACCCAAGCTCATGAACTGGGGCTTTACGGGTACTTGGGACGAAAGTTCTATCCATGTACATGAGAATGTCCATGATTATTTTCAGTGCTTTTATATGATCGTTCCATTTCCTGTTTAGTTCCTCCAGAAACAAACCTCCTTGGGCATCTTCAATGGATTTCGATATTTCCTCAAGGTGAGCAGTCATGGTTTTCGCCAATCCAGAGTACAGCTTCTCACCAAACTTGTGCAGAACCATGTTGAAGGCGTGCCTATATATGAAGAAACATCAAAACATTATGATCTCACAACTCTACGACTGTCACCCACAGAAAACGCAACTCAATACCGACACATAAAAGAGGAAGGGCCGCAGATGAATTAGCACCTTGATGCTTATTACGAAACAACACCAAACCGATCGGCATTGGACCCATACAAAAGGGAGTTTCTTAATCCAATCAGATGGCCGCAGCCTCGACTGAAAATATCTTTGCTAATCGTACTCAATAAAAGATAACACGACGAAATCCATACCTCCTTTCCAAGTGCAACTCAGTGTATCGTAAACCAAAGAAGTACTTCCCCAACAGAACAGCTAAAACAAATGAAGAACATAGCTCTGTTCTAAGAAGCTTATTTTTTACATACGTCTAACCAAGGAAAAAGACACCATGAAGAACAACCAAAGGTCAAATAAACGAGTAAAAACAAAGTCAATATTGCATCAACGAGCAAAAACACTTGTCTACAGTAATAGGACATGAAGGGCTTGAAAATATAAACGAGGACAGCCACGATCGTTCGATCAACCGATGAACTGGTCAGATTAGTTAAGTGTCGGAGTCACAAGACGAACATCAGATACAGAGACGGGACACGGCACAGCATTAGGCGCACAAAAGACAAAAAACACACACACACACACACTCTCATGACAGAACCAGAATGGACAGATACATCAAAAAGGCGAGAGAAATTTCAAGAGAGAAAGAGATAGAGCGAGCCTGTAGAGGTCTTCAAAGCGGATGCTACTGGCATTGTCATTGTAAATCTCGTGGATAGCGTGCTCCAGGATCTTCCACGTCTTGTCGGCGTACTTGGGATCCACCACCTTCTTGTGCTTGAACGCCTCTATCTGGAAGTTCCTCTTCTTCTGCGGATCGCTCATCTTAACCCGCCCGGAAAGTCGACGAAGCCTCCGCGCGCTAATCCCGGCGAAAGCAAGGTGAGAAAACCAGACCCAATTGCGAGATTTGGACGACGACCCCTGAAATGGAGAAAAGTTTCAATTGAAATAGAGGATGGGGATTGCGACAGAAGAGAGAGCGAGAGAGAACGAAGAGAAGCTCTTTGGTGAGTCTGTGCTTCCTGAGAGAGATGATTTCGAACAGGGTCGCGGTATTCCCAGCCTAGTTTTGACTTTGACTTTGACACTTTCAAAAGCGGTGTTTCTTTTACCCTTTTGCCCCTTTAGATCAAAATTTCCTGCCTTATTATTATTATTTGTTAATTTTTTCTTTTCTTACGGGTCCCATGTCCCTCCCTCCTCCTCCTTTCCTTCCTCTTCTTCTTTTCTGCCTTCGTGGGACAAGGAAGCTCTAGCTCTTCTAGCTCCCACTTGCATTCACATTCATTTTCTTCTTTCTCTTCTTCATGCTCAGGAACGGGTCCCGCGTCCCTCCTCCTTCCTTTCCTTTCCTTTTCTTCCTCTGTTCTCTTTATTCTCTGCCCCATCGTCATCGTCTCCGTCCTCGTCCTCATCACGCGCCGCCCGCGCGATCAACTGGCGATCCGGGTAGCTGGCGCGCCTAAGCCCATTCAGCGGTTCAGGTCGCGGGGTCGGTCTCCCGTAGCCGGTGGTGGGCGGAAGAGAAGTTCGCCGGCCGTCAAGGCGTCGTGGGAGAGAGGTTGAGGAGCTGGAGTTTTCCTTGACCGTTATCGTCCAAGGTTCTGCAGAAAAGAAAAGGAAGGAGGAGGAACGTGGGACCAGAAAGAAAAATAAGAAAAAGGAATAAATAATAAAAAAGGGTGGAAAATTTGACCAAAGCACGTAAGACCAATGGGCCAAAATGGTAGAAATATTGTTTTTGGGAGTGTCAAAGTCTATACCGGAGTGGAAATAAGCGCGTTCCTTCGAATGAATGAAGGATTTTCCACGTCTTGACTCGCTTTCTTTCACTCAAATAACTTGCGAGGACAGGTTTTCTGGTTCTTTGGGCCTCTGCGTGCATGAACTCAGTGAAAACCATATCGATTGCTGCCGCCCCCAATCATTTTGAATTGGCCATGTTATCTTTTACGGGTCTCGTTTTAACACAGACATTGGTGCATGTAAACATTGTAAACGCACGGCGTGATATGTCCATTTGAGTGTCAGTAGTTGTGCAACCTGCGATGCCCACATTATTCACTTTTTCTTTTTTTTGGTCAAAGCGATTGCTTTTGTTTCATATTAAGTAGTGTTCTTGGAACAACAAAGACGAGCCCCCCATCAAAGGATAGCCCAAAAGGTTGGGAGTGGGTTAGAAAACCACTTACCAGGAAGGGCTAGGCCCAGTCTGCCAATTGATTGGCCTCGCGGTAATGGTGGACGACTTGGACTTCAAGGAAATGGGGCAGACGTGATTTGCTCTCTTCAAGGGAGAATTCCAAATAAGGATATGAAATGGGGTTGTTTTTTCAAAAGAGAGTTCAGAGCGGATATTATTTCAAATAAGGGTCTGAAGTGGCTAATTAGTTTCAAATAAGGGATCGAACTTGCCGGTCGACCAAATGTTCTTCGCTGGCGAGCAAGTGATATTTTCGGCGACCGGAATAGGGACACTTTTGTCCAAAAAATTTTTTAAATAAAAAATTGCAATTCCTAAGATTTAAAAAAAAGCCCAAATTGCTTTGTCTCTTTTTCTTCCCATCTTCTTTGTTTTCACGGTCAGAGTTGCAATCCAAGAAAAGAGCCACTCTCTTGATATTTCACAAAAACCCAAATTGCTTTGTTTCTGTTTCTTCCCATTCAGGACTCCCATCATAATCATGAATGTTGAGTGAAGGAGTAAATGAATTATCTTTCTTATCATGATATGTCGATGTATGTCGATAACACATTGCATGAGATTATTCCCTCAAATGCAAGTAGATGACATAACATATTATGATGCATGGCTGCCACCAACTATGCACGTGTGAATATATGCATTTATACATACACATAGACGTGCATCATATTTATTATTAGCATATCATTCCATTCCGACTCCCAGGGCATCCCTAACTCCGGAGCATCTCCACATTGAGGTATTGCGAAACACTCCATCACGGGGCATCCCAACTCATGAGGTATCTCGACTCCGAGGTATCGTCGCCACTAATATGTGGGCAGTGGCATTTACTTTTCATAATACTTTCCATATTTAATCGCATAGCAAAAATGCACATGATAATATGATTACCCTTGCACCAACAATGAAATCAACACTCGTTTCAAGAATCAACATCAAATACACACATCTTTTCATGTAAATCATTTCCATCATACGATTACCTTGCCTTTTCAATGATCTCATACTGACATGCGTACCTCCTTTCGTATCTCATGCATGCAATAATAACATACATAGAGAATCAACAACTTGAACATCGGCAACTCAAATAATAGACAACCTAAATATCGACAACTCAAAAAATCGATCACGTAATTAATTGACAATACTTAGCTAGTACATTGGTGAGATGATTAGTAATCCAACACAAAATCATGTGAATATCCTTGTCAAGTCTAAATTTCACGTTTTTACGCTTTTTCATATAGTATACAACCAAACCTTTTGCGAAGTCGATCAAACACTTTATATGCATGACAATATTATAGATTCAACTCAAATAAACACAATTACTCAACATGCTATAATCAAAGCTTGATCACACTCATGATTAACATTCAAACTAAGTTAATAAAAATCAACCAGCCAAGTCAAGAGAACTAAGTAGATCAATCTAACTTAGTCCCTAGAGTTTTCACTTACCACAAATAAAGACTTGGACAACCCAAAGCCTTAACCACCTCGTAATTCTTGAAAGATAGTATTTTTAAGCTTTGACAACATTAGAATGAAATCTTTCTTTTCACTCAAAAGATTGAAAAGTGAAGCTAAAAGAGAAAAGTGATGGAAGATCTTTTTAAGAACAAGTTGGAATTCTTTTTGGAAGCTTAAAGACATGCGGAGGTCTACCAAACCAAAGTTAAAAGTAATGATAACTTTGGTTTAAAATCATTATATCATAGAATAGAAGGGTATGTATTCCAATAGAAATGCTTCAAGTGGACCTAAGTAGGTAGCTATGATATAAGTGGCCTCATAAGATTATTTAGAGAAAGATATTTTGATTCAAATGAATTACGACTTCTTCTTGGTCAAGTAAATGAGTGAGTCATCAATGCATTAATGTGCTAAAGTTATCATGAATGGTATAATGCATGATATCATTACTAAGCTAAGTTCAATGTCTTAATTTAAAAGCATGTGAGTTATTATTTGAGTGACAAATAGAAAGATGAAGATACTTGATTGGAAAGAGAGAAAACAAAACATCACTGAGGATGCATTATTTGAGTTGTAGTCATTCAAGCATTAATGATAGAGATAAAGAAGACATTGACTTGTGTTTCTCATGAGTTAAAAAACAATGAATATTAGTTAGCTAAGGTTAAAAGCCATGATGACATTGGGCTTAATAACACTTGGTAGACAATGAGAGAGATATATACAAATTCCAAGATTACAAGTGACACAATTTGAGTAGATAAATGAAGATAATGATTATAAAGAGCATAAGATCACCCAAATAAATGCATGAATAAGAATCAGTATGTGATTTATAATCATTGAAGCAAAGGGCAAGGTCATGCATAATGTAATTCCATAGGTGAAACTTATTGTTGAAAATGAGAGAGATGTGATACAATGACTGATGACTCTTGGCTTGAAAGCTTAAGGGAGAAGAACAATAGAAGTGCCAAAACTTGTGTATGGCGCTCACTTTAGTGTCAAAAGTTTTTTTTGGATCACTTCAGTGTCAAAATTTTTAAAAACGATAACTTAAGTGCCAACTTCGATTAGTTTGGCCGGAAATTCGACGTGACATTTTTTTTTATTAATTTCTGAAGTTGATGTGGCTCGCCGAAGGTCTAGTTAGCATGTACACATCGAAATGATGTAGTTTAGCATCTACACTTGGATTTTTTAAATATTTTTTCTGATTTTTTTTCCTTCTTTCTTTCTTTTCTTTTCTTTCCTCTTCTTCTACCTCTGATCATCGGAGGCCGGCCACTGGCCAGCCACTTGGCCTCACTTGGACGAGGCCACCGTCGCCTGCCACAGGCAAGGGCCGGCCTCGCCTCGCCTGGGCGAGGGCGGCCGTCGCCCAGGCCATGGCGGCCTCGCCGAGGCTCGCCCTTGCCCAGGCGAGGGCTCCCCTCACCAGATCCGGCGAGGGCACCGTGGCTTGGGCGACAGCTACCCTTTCCGGATCCGGCGAGGCTCGGCCTTGCCCAGGCCCTGGCTAGGCGAGGCAGACCCTCGCCAGATCCGACGAGGTCGGTCGTCACCGGGCATCGCTCGGGGGAAGGCAACGCTCGGTGAGGCGAGGCTGACCCTCGCCGGGGCTCGCCCGCCCGCCCTTGCCCAGACAAGGGTAGGCCGGGCCTTGCCTATGGCGGGCGATGATGGCCTCATTCGGGCGAGGCCAGGCGGCTGGCCGTGGCCGGCCTCCGGTCACTGCCGGTGACCGGAGGTAGAAGAAGAAGAAAGAGAAGAAAAAAAGAAAAGAAGGAAAAAAATTCAGAAAAAAATATTTAAAAAATCCAAATATACATATGGAAATGCCACGTAGACTTATTTTTTTAAATATCCAACTCAGATTAAAATTTTAATTATAAAAGTCACGTATTAATTTGGCTGGAATTTCTCGCCGTTGGCACTTAAGTGATCATTTTTCCTCCGATTTGGCACTTAAGTGAGCTGGCGAAAACTTTTGACACTAAAGTGAGCGCCATACATAATTTTTGACACTTATAGTGTTCTTCTCCCAAAGCTTAAAGAGCAATAATGAACCAAAGATGTGTTCAAACAGAAAAGTTACAAGTGGTATAATCATATGGTTCCAAAGTAAATATTTTGATAAGTTACCAAGATATCTAGTAAATCAATATGTAAACAAAGAAATCAGTGTCCGTGAATTAGAAAAATATTTTGAACCCTTAAAATTATCATTGAAAGATATCAAACATTAGGAAAATCTTAACTCGATAAATTTTAAGACTTGAAAACAAACCAACACGTATTTTTGAGCGTATCGGCCCCCTTCAATAGATACTATGATGGTAAGTTAATTACTGTTGCTCTACATGTACATGTCAATATCTATCAATTTAACTCTAACACATTTAAACAATTTTTTTTTTCTAACACATTGAATTTCGGATGAATACGGTCATTGAAAATGTTCCCAAATATCATTATCAAACATGGAAAATTTGGGATGTCATAGTTTCCTGGTTCCAGGGTGGGAACTGCCCACCTAAACCATACTCACCCCTAGCCCAAACTGGGCAAGGGCCACCTCGCTCACGATCGGCGTGCGACAGCCCGAAGGCCCTCACCAGATTTGGGCTAGGGCTTTTGCGACTCGAGGCCTGCGAGGCCACCATGACCTTTACCAATAATCGGTAGGGCCATGGTGGCCTCGCCGTTGGCGAGCGAGGGCGCGAAGGCCTTGGCTAGATTGGGTGAGGGCCGTCTCAACCGCGGCTAGCAATGGCCTTGCCCAGGGCCTTTGCGGTTGGTGAGAGTCAGAGCAAGCACATAAAAAAAAGCAAAGAAAAAAAGGAAAAGAAAAACAAAAAAAATGAAAAAAATCCATGTGGATATGAAAATTTAAGTACCAAAAATGACATTAATGATCAATTTTACTTCGATGTGGTACTTCAATAAGCGAAAAAAAGTTATGGCATTCAAGTGAACGCCTTACGAAAATTATGACACTTCTAATAAGTGGAAAAACTATATACTTTATTAGAGACTAGGGGTGTCAACGGGTCGGGGTGGGTTTTCATGACACCAATCCCGATCCGAAACACTACACATGTGTCCTTGACCCGGACTGACCCGATCTGAACAAAAATATAACCCCAACAATCTTGAACAAAATATAACCCCAATAGTCTTGTCGGACCGGTCATGTTTGTTCGGGTCGGGTTCTTGTTTTAGAAGAAAAAACGCAGCATTCATTTGATCAATCCATGCCATTTGCCATGACTTCGCGTGCGATCTCGTTGAATTTTTACATACAACAATACAAAAATCTCAGCCGGTTGTACACAAGAGAGAGAGTCATTTTCAGTACAAATAAAGTTCAAAAGAATTCTCTTTTTTGGCCCCAGGATCGAACTCTCACTGGAACGGTATCGTACCGCTGTCGCCTCTTAGGAACAGGCCGGAATTTGTGCTTCACCATTGATGGAAAGCTGAGACGGACAGGAGCAACACTAACACTGCAGCCATGGCAACAATGGAAGGCCATCGGCAAATTCTTGCTGCAAAACCCATCTTCTTGTCGTGGATCATCAGCAGCGAAACAAAAGCGGATGCGAAGGTGAGCATGATGGACGACGTTAGCGCTCTGAAGGTCGATGAGTCTCGCTTGAGGATCGACGTCGGAACAAGGGTCAGGGAATTGCTGATCGAAAAGGTGACCGTCACAATGAATCTCTTGACGGCGGCTTCACGATGATGATGAGGATCTGAAGACGTGTCAGCATATCACCCAGCGAGGCGTGGCGGGTCGGTTGCCGGCGCCACCGCAAGTCAGAGATCGATAAAGTCCAATGGTGGCAGTTGTGGCTGCTCGAGAGTGCGACTGCGCTGTGCGAGCAAGAGGAGGAAAGGAATCATTCTCGCCTATGGAAGAAAAAGGCGCACTGCCTTCATCCTTCTACAGTACCGAGGTTGAGGGTAGGGTTAATTATTGCTTTTGTGTTTCGGCTCGAGTATAAACATGAGCCCAACAGATCCATAACAATACCCAACCATTTTATTGTTACCCGAAACAAACCGAGGGCCAACCCGATAAAGCTGAAAATTTTCGGCTTGGGCTGGATTGTTTCGGGTCACTTCTTGTGCAGAACCATGTTGTAGGCGTGCCTATATATGAAGAAACATCAAAACATTATGATCCCACAACTCTACGACTGTCACCCACGGAAAATGCAACTCAATACCGACACATAAAAGAGGAAGGGCCGCAGATGCATTAGCACCTTGATGCTTATTACGAAACAACAGCAAACCGATTGGCATTAGACCCATACAAAAGGGAATTCCGTAATCCAATCAGATGGCCGCAGCCTCGACTGAAAATATCTTTGCTAATCGTACTCAATAAAAGATAACACGACGAAATCCATACCTCCTTTCCAAGTGCAACTCAGTGTATCGTAAACCAAAGAAGTACTTCCCCAACAGAACAGCTAAAACAAATGAAGAACATAGCTCTGTTCTAAGAAGCTTATTTTTTACATACGTCTAACCAAGGAAAGAGACACCATGAAGAACAACCAAAGGTCAAATAAACGAGTAAAAACAAAGTCAATATTGCATCAACGAGCAAAAACACTTGTCTACAGTAATAGGACATGAAGGGCTTGAAAATATAAACGAGGACAGCCACGATCGTTCGATCAACCGATGAACTGGTCAGATTAGTTAAGTGTCGGAGTCACAAGACGAACATCAGATACAGAGACGGGACACGGCACAGCATTAGGCGCACAAAAGACAAAACACACACACACACACACACACACACACACACTCATGACAGAACCAGAATGGACAGATATATCAAAAAGGCGAGAGAAACTTCAAGAGAGAAAGAGATAGAGCGAGCCTGTAGAGGTCTTCAAAGCGGATGCTACTGGCATTGTCATTGTAAATCTCGTGGATAGCGTGCTCCAGGATCTTCCACGTCTTGTCGGCGTACTTGGGATCCACCACCTTCTTGTGCTTGAACGCCTCTATCTGGAAGTTCCTCTTCTTCTGCGGATCGCTCATCTTAACCCGCCCGGAAAGTCGACGAAGCCTCCGCGCGCTAATCCCGGCGAAAGCAAGGTGAGAAAACCAGATCCAATTGCGAGATTTGGACGACGACCCCTGAAATGGAGAAAAGTTTCAATTGAAATAGAGGATGGGGATTGCGACAGAAGAGAGAGCGAGAGAGAACGAAGAGAAGCTCTTTGGTGAGTCTGTGCTTCCTGAGAGAGATGATTTCGAACAGGGTCGCGGTATTCCCAGCCTAGTTTTGACTTTGACTTTGACACTTTCAAAAGCGGTGTTTCTTTTACCCTTTTGCCCCTTTAGATCAAAATTTCCTGCCTTATTATTATTATTTGTTAATTTTTTCTTTTCTTACGGGTCCCATGTCCCTCCCTCCTCCTCCTTTCCTTCCTCTTCTTCTTTTCTGCCTTCGTGGGACAAGGAAGCTCTAGCTCTTCTAGCTCCCACTTGCATTCACATTCATTTTCTTCTTTCTCTTCTTCATGCTCAGGAACGGGTCCCGCGTCCCTCCTCCTTCCTTTCCTTTCCTTTTCTTCCTCTGTTCTCTTTATTCTCTGCCCCATCGTCATCGTCTCCGTCCTCGTCCTCATCACGCGCCGCCCGCGCGATCAACTGGCGATCCGGGTAGCTGGCGCGCCTAAGCCCATTGAGCGGTTCAGGTCGCGGGGTCGGTCTCCCGTAGCCGGTGGTGGGCGGAAGAGAAGTTCGCCGGCCGTCAAGGCGTCGTGGGAGAGAGGTTGAGGAGCTGGAGTTTTCCTTGACCGTTATCGTCCAAGGTTCTGCAGAAAAGAAAAGGAAGGAGGAGGAACGTGGGACCAGAAAGAAAAATAAGAAAAAGGAATAAATAATAAAAAAGGGTGGAAAATTTGACCAAAGCACGTAAGACCAATGGGCAAAATGGTAGAAATATTGTTTTTGGGAGTGTCAAAGTCTATACCGGAGTGGAAATAAGCGCGTTCCCTCGAATGAATGAAGGATTTTCCGCGTCTTGACTCGCTTTCTTTCACTCAAATAACTTGCGAGGACAGGTTTTCTGGTTCTTTGGGCCTCTGCGTGCATGAACTCAGTGAAAACCATATCGATTGCTGCCGCCCCCAATCATTTTGAATTGGCCATGTTATCTTTTACGGGTCTCGTTTTAACACAGACATTGGTGCATGTAAACATTGTAAACGCACGGCGTGATATGTCCATTTGAGTGTCAGTAGTTGTGCAACCTGCGATGCCCACATTATTTACTTTTTCTTTTTTTTTGGTCAAAGCGATTGCTTTTGTTTCATATTAAGTAGTGTTCTTGGAACAACAAAGACGAGCCTCCCAATCAAAGGATAGCCCAAAAGGTTGGGAGTGGGTTAGAAAACCACTTACCAGGAAGGGCTAGGCCCAGTCTGCCAATTGATTGGCCTCGCGGTAATGGTGGACGACTTGGACTTCAAGGAAATGGGGCAGACGTGATTTGCTCTCTTCAAGGGAGAATTCCAAATAAGGATATGAAATGGGGTTGTTTTTTCAAAAGAGAGTTCAGAGCGGATATTATTTCAAATAAGGGTCTGAAGTGGCTAATTAGTTTCAAATAAGGGATCGAACTTGCCGGTCGACCAAATGTTCTTCGCTGGCGAGCAAGTGATATTTTCGGCGACCGGAATAGGGACACTTTTGTCCAAAAAATTTTTTAAATAAAAAATTGCAATTCCTAAGATTTAAAAAAAAGCCCAAATTGCTTTGTCTCTTTTTCTTCCCATCTTCTTTGTTTTCACGGTCAGAGTTGCAATCCAAGAAAAGAGCCACTCTCTTGATATTTCACAAAAACCCAAATTGCTTTGTTTCTGTTTCTTCCCATTCAGGACTCCCATCATAATCATGAATGTTGAGTGAAGGAGTAAATGAATTATCTTTCTTATCATGATATGTCGATGTATGTCGATAACACATTGCATGAGATTATTCCCTCAAATGCAAGTAGATGACATAACATATTATGATGCATGGCTGCCACCAACTATGCACGTGTGAATATATGCATTTATACATACACATAGACGTGCATCATATTTATTATTAGCATATCATTCCATTCCGACTCCCAGGGCATCCCTAACTCCGGAGCATCTCCACATTGAGGTATTGTGAAACACTCCATCACGGGGCATCCCAACTCATGAGGCATCTCGACTCCGAGGTATCGTCGCCACTAATATGTGGGCAGTGGCATTTACTTTTCATAATACTTTCCATATTTAATCGCATAGCAACAATGCACATGATAAAATGATTACCCTAGCACCAACAATGAAATCAACACTCGTTTCAAGAATCAACATCAAATACACACATCTTTTCATGTAAATCGTTTCCATCATACGATTACCTTGCCTTTTCAATGATCTCATACTGACATGCTTACCTCCTTTCGTATCTCATGCATGCAATAATAACATACATAGAGAATCAACAACTTGAACATCGGCAACTCAAATAATAGACAACCTAAACATCGACAACTCAAAAAATCGATCACGTAATTAATTGACAATACTTAGCTAGTACATTGGTGAGATGATTAGTAATCCAACACATAATCAAAATCATGTGAATATCCTTGTCAAGTCTAAATTTCACATTTTTACGCTTTTTCATATAGTATACAACCAAACCTTTTGCGAAGTCGATCAAACACTTTATATGCATGACAATATTATAGATTCAACTCAAATAAACACAATTACTCAACATGCTATAATCAAAGCTTGATCACACTCATGATTAACATTCAAACTAGGTTAATAAACATCAACCAGCCAAGTCAAGAGAACTAAGTAGATCAATCTAACTTAGTCCCTAGAGTTTTCACTTACCACAAATAAAGACTTGGACAACCCAAAGCCTTAACCACCTCGTAATTCTTGAAAGATAGTATTTTTAAGCTTTGACAACATTAGAATGAAATCTTTCTTTTCACTCAAAAGATTGAAAAGTGAAGCTAAAAGAGAAAAGTGATGGAAGATCTTTTTAAGAACAAGTTGGAATTCTTTTTGGAAGCTTAAAGACATGCGGAGGTCTACCAAACCAAAGTTAAAAGTAATGATAACTTTGGTTTAAAATCATTATATCATAGAATAGAAGGGTATGTATTCCAATAGAAATGCTTCAAGTGGACCTAAGTAGGTAGCTATGATATAAGTGGCCTCATAAGATTATTTAGAGAAAGATATTTTGATTCAAATGAATTACGACTTCTTCTTGGTCAAGTGAATGAGTGAGTCATCAATGCATTAATGTGCTAAAGTTATCATGAATGGTATAATGCATGATATCATTACTAAGCTAAGTTCAATGTCTTAATTTAAAAGCATGTGAGTTATTATTTGAGTGACAAATAGAAAGATGAAGATACTTGATTGGAAAGAGAGAAAACAAAACATCACTGAGGATGCATTATTTGAGTTGTAGTCATTCAAGCATTAATGATAGAGATAAAGAAGACATTGACTTGTGTTTCTCATGAGTTAAAAAACAATGAATATTAGTTAGCTAAGGTTAAAAGCCATGATGACATTGGGCTTAACAACACTTGGTAGACAATGAGAGAGATATATACAAATTCCAAGATTACAAGTGACACAATTTGAGTAGATAAATGAAGATAATGATTAGAAAGAGCATAAGATCACCCAAATAAATGCATGAATAAGAATCAGTATGTGATTTATAATCATTGAAGCAAAGGGCAAGGTCATGCATAATGTAATTCCATAGGTGAAACTTATTGTTGAAAATGAGAGAGATGTGATACAATGACTGATGACTCGTGGCTTGAAAGCTTAAGAGAGAAGAACAACATAAGTGCCAAAACTTGTGTATGGCGCTCACTTTAGTGTCAAAAGTTTTTTTTGGATCACTTCAGTGTCAAAATTTTTAAAAACGATAACTTAAGTACCAATTTTGATTAGTTTGGCCGGAAATTCGACGTGACATTTTTTTTTATTAATTTCTGAAGTTGATGTGGCTCGCCGAAGGTCGAGTTAGCATGTACACATCGAAATGATGTAGTTTAGCATCTACACTTGGATTTTTTAAATATTTTTTCTGATTTTTTTTCCTTCTTTCTTTCTTTTCTTCTCTTTCTTCTTCTTCTACCTCTGATCACCAGAGGTCGGCCACTGGCCAGCCACTTGGCCTCACTTGGACGAGGGCACCGTCGCCTGCCACAGGCAAGGCCCGGCCTCACCTCGCCTAGGCGAGGGCGACCGTCGCCCAGGCCATGGCGGCCTCGCCGAGGCTCGCCCTTGCACAGGCGAGGGCTCCCCTCACCAGATCCGGCGAGGGCACTATGGCTTGGGCGACAGCTACCCTTGCCGGATCTGGCGAGGTTCGGCCTTGCCCAGGCCCTGGCTAGGCGAGGCAGACCCTCGCCAGATCCGACGAGGTCGGTCGTCACCGGGCATCGCTCGGGGGAAGGCAACGCTCGGTGAGGCAAGGCTGACCCTCGCCGGGGCTCGCCCACCCGCCCGCCCTTGCCCAGACAAGGGTCGGCCGGGCCTTGCCTATGGCGAGCGATGATGGCCTCATCCGGGCGAGGCCAGGCGGCTGGCCGTGGCCGGCCTCCGGTCACTGCCGGTGACCGGAGGTAGAAGAAGAAGAAAGAGAAGAAAAAAAGAAAAGAAGGAAAAAAAATCAGAAAAAAATATTTAAAAAATCCAAATATACATATGAAAATGCCACGTAGACTTATTTTTTTAAATATCCAACTCAGATTAAAATTTTAATTATAAAAGTCACGTATTAATTTGTCTGGAATTTCTCGTCGTTGGCACTTAAGGGTGCGCATGGAATGCATCCCGGAATAAAAATTCTGTTCCGGAATGCATTCCGGAACAAAATGGCGTTTGTTAAAAAATTTCCGAAATGCATTCTGGAGCGATTTTTGCATTCTGGAATAAAAATGCGTTTGTTAAAAATACTTGATTCCAGAATGCATTCTTGATTCCGGAATGAGTTTTTGGCAAGAAAAAGCGAAGTTACTTTTTGTAGCTTCTTGATTCCGGAATGCATTCTCCCTATTTTCTCACAATTTTTTTTAGAAAATGCATAAAAATTGAAAAATTCTAGAAAAATTCATAAAAATTTCCAGAAAATAAAAAAAAGTCAGATTTCGGGAAAATATGAAATTTGGTGAATTTTTTTTAAAAAAATAAAAATAAATCAAAAATTTCAAAACTTCACAGAATAGCTTAAAACGCATGTGGCCACCCACTTTGAGTGAAATTTAAATTTTTTGAGGTGCCCAAAAAAAATCAAAATTTCAAAACTTCACAAAATGGCTTAAAATACCTGTGGCCATCTATTTTGAGTGAAATTTAAATTTTTTGAGGTGCAAAAAAAAATAAAAAAAATAAAAAAATAAAAATTTTCAAAACTTCACAAAATGGATTAAAATACCTGTGGCCACCCACTTTGAGTGAAATTTAAATTTTTTGAGGTGCCCAAAAAAATAAAAAAAAAATAAAAAAATTTCAAAACTTCACAGAATGGCTTAGAATATCTGTAGCCACCCACTTTGAGTAAAATTTAAATTTTTTGAGGTGCCCAAAAAAATAAAAAAAATTCAAAACTTCACAAAATGGTTTAGAATACCTGTGGCCACCCACTTTGAGTGAAATTTAAATTTTTTTAGGTGCCCAAAAAAATTAAAAAAAATCAAAAATTTCAAAACTTTACAGAATGACTTATAATACATGTGGCCACCCACTTTGAGTAAAATTTAAATTTTTTTAGGTGCAAAAAAAATCAACAAATCAAAACAAATTTCTGTTCCAGAAATCAATTTCTAGAGCAGAATTAGTCATGTTTTACCAAACAGATTTCTCCTCCAGAAATCAATTTCTGGCAAGAATTCCAGAAATCAATTTCTGGCAAGAATTTGATTTCTGGAGCAGAATGGTTACCATTCGCACCCTAAGTGGTCATTTTTCCTCCGATTTGGCACTTAAGTGAGCTGGCGAAAACTTTTGATACTAAAGTGAGCACCATACATAAGTTTTGACACTTATAGTGTTCTTCTCCCAAAGCTTAAAGAGCAATAATGAACCAAAGATGTGTTCAAACAGAAAAGTTACAAATGGTATAATCATATGGTTCCAAAGTAAATATTTTGATAAGTTACCAAGATATCTAGTAAATCAATATGTAAACAAAGAAATCAGTGTCCGTGAATTAGAAAAATATTTTGAACCCTTAAAATTATCATTGAAAGATATCAAACATTAGGAAAATCTTAACTCGATAAATTTTAAGACTTGAAAACCAACCAACACGTATTTTTGAGCGTATCGGTCCCCTTCAATAGATACTATGATGGTAAGTTAATTACTGTTGCTCTACATGTACATGTCAATATCTATCAATTTAACTCTAACACATTTAAACAAATTTTTTTTTTCTAACACATTGAATTTCGGGTGAGTACGGTCATTGAAAATGTTCCCAAATATCATTATCAAACATGGAAAATTTGGGATGTCATAGTTTCCTGGTTCCAGGGTGGGAACTGCCCACCTAAACCATACTCACCCCTAGTCCAAACTGGGCAAGGGCCACCTCGCTCACGATCGGCGTGCGACAGCCCGAAGGCCCTCGCCAGATTTGGGCTAGGACTTTTGCGGCTCGAGGCCTGCGAGGCCACCATGACCTTTACCAATAATCGGTAGGGCCATGGTGGCCTCGCCGTTGGCGAGCGAGGGCGCGAAGGCCTTGGCTAGATTGGGTGAGGGCCGTCTTGACCGCGGCTAGCAATGGCCTTGCCCAGGGCCTTTGCGGTTGGCGAGAGTCAGAGCGAGCACATAAAAAAAAGCAAAGAAAAAAAGGAAAAGAAAAACAAAAAAAATGAAAAAAATCCATGTGGATATGAAAATTTAAGTACCAAAAATGACATTAATGATCAATTTTACTTCGATGTGGTACTTCAGTAAGCGAAAAAAAGTTATGGCATTCAAGTGAACACCTTACGAAAATTATGACACTTCTAGTAAGTGGGAAAACTATATACTTTATTAGAGACTAGGGGTGTCAACGGGTCGGGGTGGGTTTTCATGACACCAACCCCGATCCGAAACACTACACATGTGTCCTTGACCCGGACTGACCCGATCTGAACAAAAATATAACCTCAACAATCTTGAACAAAATATAACCCCAATAGTCTTGTCGGACTGGTCGTGTTTGTTCGGGTCGGGTTCTTGTTTTAGAAGGAAAAACGCAGCATTCATTTGATCAATCCATGCCATTTGCCATGACTTCGCGTGCGATCTCGTTGAATTTTTACATACAACAATACAAAAATCTCAGCCGGTTGTACACAAGAGAGAGAGTCATTTTCAGTACAAATAAAGTTCAAAAGAATTCTCTTTTTTGGCCCCAGGATCGAACTCTCACTGGAACGGTATCGTACCGCTGTCGCCTCTTAGGAACAGGCCGGAATTTGTGCTTCACCATTGATGGAAAGCTGAGACAGACAGGAGCAACAATAACACTGCAGCCATGGCAACAATGGAAGGCCATCGGCAAATTCTTGCTGCAAAACCCATCTTCTTGTCGTGGATCATCAGCAGCGAAACAAAAGCGTATGCGAAGGTGAGCATGATGGACGACGTTAGCGCTCTGAAGGTCGATGAGTCTCGCTTGAGGATCGACGTCGGAACAAGGGTCAGGGAATTGCTGATCGAAAAGGTGACCGTCACAATGAATCTCTTGACGGCGGCTTCACGATGATGATGAGGATCTGAAGACGTGTCAGCATATCACCCAGCGAGGCGTGGCGGGTCGGTTGCCGGCGCCACCGCAAGTCAGAGATCGATAAAGTCCAAATAGAGGTGGCCACGAGCCGGTTTTGGCCCGGAACCGGCCCGGTCAAACCCGGGCCCGGCCCGTTGACCGGGCCCGTGGTTCGGAACCGGAACCGGCCCGTGGCATATGGTCCCAGTTCCGGTTCCAGAAAAATTTGAACCGGCCCGGAACTGCCGGTTCCGGGCCGGTTCTGCGAAAAAAATAAAAAAAAAAAGCTGCAGCAGCCCGTTGCCAGGCAACGGGCCAACGGCCAAACCCAAAAAAAAAAAAAAAAAATTTTATCCGCAGCAGGGCCTGCAGATGTGCAGGCCCTGCTGCGGGCTTGCACCTTGCGGCCCGTTGGGGCAACGGCTACGCCCCAACGGGCGTTTTTATAAAAAAAAAAAAAACACATAACCGTTGCAATTTTGCAACGATTATGTTTTATTTTTTTTAATTCTAAATTTTCTTCTATTTTTTTCCTATAAATTCTCTCAAATTCTCACAATACACACACAATTCTCTCCAATTCTCTTCTCTCAAGTCTCAAATTTTCTCAATACTCGAAATTCTCTCAAATTCTCTGAAATTCTCTCAATTTTCTCAATCCACGCAATTCTTTCTTAATTCTCCCAATTAATCCGCTTAATTCTCTCAATCCATTCGAAAAATGGCAAGTGGAAGTCGAGTGCCAACTGGCAAAGGTAAGAATATCGCGACGGAATCCCATCATTCTTTTTATCCTCGTGAATATGCAGATTTTCAAGATGATGAAATCAACATTTTTCGCGATGTGGAGCGCGTCGCGACGCAAGAAAGTTTTCATCCTCCTGCTGAAATATCTACAACAAAGGAAGCGGAACGGGAATTTACATCTGACATTTGGAATCACTTCACGAAAATGGAAAGGTTTGATATCGGTCAAAAAATGTATGATATAATTTGTAAATATTGTGGAAAAATATATAAATATACAGGTGGACAAGGATATGGAACATTTAAACGACATCTTATGAGCAAACATCCAACCGAAACAGGAATCGATATCGGGCAACAACAAATTTCCGGGTACGTCAATCCTAACACTTCCCCTTTATTTCGTTTTAATGAAAAAACTTATAAGGAAGAATTAGGCAAATTTATTTCCGTTGAGCATTTAGCATTTAATTTTGGAGAAAGATTTGGTTTTAATGAATTTGTACAAAAAGCATGTGCTCCACAAGCAAAACGTGTTCCTAGAAATTCAATTAAACGAGTAATTAAAGATCTTTACAAAAATGGAAAAAATGATTTACAAAACTCTTTTATGCAATTTAATGGATGCGTGCATATAGGTAGTGATATTTGGAGTGATCATTGGCAAAATCATTCTTACATGGGCATAACATGTCATTGGATAGATGACGAGTGGACTATTCAAAAAAGAGTTATTGCATTTAGAGTTTTCGATCATCATCATACGGCAAATAATATTTATAGAATAATTAGGCAAGTTTTAGAAGAATATTATTTGCTTAACAAAATTTTTTCAATTGGTTTTGATAATGCTGCAGCAAATACCGCTTCAATTGCCGAGTTAGAAAATATTTGTAAACCTGCTTTTGGCGGAAAATTTTTTCACATTAGATGTGCTTATCATATTTTAAATTTATGTGTACAAGATGGTTTGAAAACTCTTGATATTTTTCTTCAACCAATAAAAACGGCGATTCAATTTTTATGGAAACATCCCAAAAAAATGAAAGAATGGGGTAAATTTTGTAGAGATAATGGCAAAAAGCCAAAAAGATTTCCAAGAGATGTTCCAACTCGTTGGAATTCTACTTTCCACTTGCTTAATGAATCTTTAGCATATAAAAATTTATTATGTGCATTCATTTCTAATAATATACCTCAGATTAATTTATACCCACAAGAGTGGCATATTTGCCAAAAAATTTTAGATCTTTTAAAGGTTTTTAATGATGCAACTTATACTTTGTCTGGTGTTTATTATCCTACTACACATTTATTTTTAGTAGAGTGTACTAATATTGTCGGAACTTTTGATGAATATGAAAATGATGTTGAATTACAACATACTATAGTTACAATGAAAATGAAATGGCTTCATTATTATAGTGAAATTCTCATGATTTATTTAGTTGCTTGTGTTTTTTATCTGCGTTGCAAATTGGATGGCTTAAATGATTTTTTGCGTGCGTATTATCAATGTTTACATTATGATGTGACAAATGTTACAACCATAGTACGTGAGATTAAAAACGTAGTAATAGAATTATATAATGAATTTTATACTAAATATAATTTAGGTGATATTAGATCTTCTCAATCTACGGAGATACAAAATGACAATACAGGTAAAATTAGTAGAGGGTACCAACTTTTATTACATAGACAAAAAAAACAAAAGGGAGTAATAGGAAATATTTATGAATTAGAGAGTTATCTAACCATTTTATTTGAGTTTACTGAAGCCGAAGGTGGTACAGATTTTTTTTATTTTGGATTGGTGGAAGAGGCACGCAAGCCAATACCCAATCCTTTCTCTTATTGCAAAACAGATTTTTTCAACCCCTTGTTCCACAGTTGCGGTCGAACAAGCATTCAGTGCCGGAGGTAATATTTTGAACGAACATCGTTCAAGATTAGATCCAGAATCAGTGGAGATGCAATCTTGTGTTGCTGATTGGATGAAGGCTCAATACCGGCAACAAGAGATAGATCGGAATAATGAATCCGAATTCTTTAACGACGGAGATATTACTGCTACCAGTATCGGTACTGGAACGGGTAGTGACGATTGAGGGTAAAAGAACTATTGGAGTTGGCAAGTATTTCGGGAACTCTTGTTTCTCATACCGGGTACGCCCACGTGAGCTTAGGGAAACCGAAATATAATCCGACGATATGTGACCTCTGGTCCCCTGCGCACGGAATGCTTAGGTTTTGAGATAATTTTAGGGTATATATATTGTACTCCTTTTTTTTCAGATCGTTGTAACGAATTGTAATGTGCTTAATGATAATTTATTAAGTTGAAGCCATCTCTTTCTCTCTTGTCTTTTTGTCCCCAAATTTGAGTACAATTTACATTTTAATCACAATTTATATTGAATAATGTTCTATCACAATAATAGTATTTTTAAAATTTTTTTTATTTTCATTTCTGTTTTTCCTTTTTCTCTTTTGTCTTTTTTCCTTGTTTCTGTTTTTTAAAATTATAATTTATATTATAATTTTTTTTTCTTCCTCCGCGGCCGGCCATGGCCGGGCCGCGCGGAGGTCGCCGGCGTCGGGCGAGGGGGCCTCGCCGGCGTCGGGCGAGGGGGCCCTCGCTTGGGTTGGCGAGGCCGGCCTCGCTGACACCGGCGAGGTCGAGCCTCGCCAAAGAATCGGTGAGGCTCGACCTCGCCGGCGTCGGGCGAGGCCGGCCCTCGCCTCGGGCCGGGCGAGGCCGGCCTCGCCCGACGCCAGCAAGGCTCGGCCTCGCTTGCAACCGGGCGAGGCTCGACCTCGCCGGCGTCGGGCGAGGCCGGCCTCGCCCGCCCCAGCGAGGGCCGGCCTCGCCCGACGCCGGCGAGGGCCGCTCGCCCGACGCCGGGCGAGGGCCGCCCGCCGAGGCGGCGACTCCGCGCCGGCCCGGCTATGGCCGGCCGCGGAGGAAGAAAAAAAAAAGAAAAGGAAAAGGAAAAGAAAAAAAACAGAAAAAAAAAATCGGAACCGGCCCGCCGGTTCCGGTTCACACTTGGCCACGAACCGGAACCGGTCGGTTCCGAACCGTGGCCACCTCTAAGTCCAATGGTGGCAGTTGTGGCTGCTCGAGAGTGCGACTGCGCTGTGCGAGCAAGAGGAGGAAAGGAATCATTCTCGCCGATGGAAGAAAAAGGCGCACTGCCTTCATCCTTCTACAGGACCGAGGTTGAGGGTAGGGTTAATTATTGCTTTTGTGTTTCGGCTCGAGTATAAACATGAGCCCAACAGATCCATAACAATACCCAACCATTTTATTGTTACCCGAAACAAACCGAGGGCCAACCCGATAAAGCTGAAAATTTTCGGCTTGGGCTGGATTGTTTCGGGTCACTTCTTATTTAGTTGGGTTCTTTTAACAGCCCTATTAGCCGTAACATATATTACAAGGATTTGATTGACAAGCTAAAACTGAATAAAGTACCGTTAACTTTTCTTGTGAAGTGCATCGTGCATGATTAGTATTTTGAAAATTGATACTTTCGTTCTATAAACAAACAAACACTTCCAAAGCACCCTCGTCAACACATTGTCTTGGGCGAGGGACAGCAGTAGGCGTGACCTCATTGGCTTCCGTCGAGCCCCTACATTGAAGTGAATTGACATCCACATTCAATCTTGAGCTTAGCAATGAGACTCCTCTCTGCGCCATCAGAAACAGTTTTTCCGGACAGAAGCCTTTCCGCCATGCTGTTCATAATACTTCTCAAACACATCATTTTCTCGCAAGTAGCGCAACAACATCACCACCTTATCAAGAATGACCTCCACGTCCTCCTTGCCGACGCCCTCCAAGCCTTTGCGTAGCTTATCGTCAACATACAACGAAATGAATTCGGGAGAACGAGCATTCAAGTTGATGAGGTATTCAAAGGATGAATTCAAAGCATTCTGGAACGTCTGATCGTTGTTAAATGCAGAACTTATGATCTTATCTTACTTATTTTTTTCATCCAATAGCCACTGAACAAACTCAACCGGGTCTTTCAACCTCTCGGGATCAGTAATTAACTGCTTGCCAATCTCCCTTATACGAGAAGTCATCACGTCACGAACAGTCGAGAGACCATTGGGGACCCGACGAAACAAGTTGTACATCCTTCCTAATTCCTCATACTTATCGTCACAAAGCATGCTCACCAAGCACGAATTCTCCATGTGCACCAATGTCAGCATGTTATTTGCCATCGTCTCCTTCTCCACGACATTTGTAATCTTAACTTCACTCTTGGCGTCCAATGAGTGTGTTACCCTCTCCATTTCTTCATTTCGACGCCTCTCAGCTTCCTTCAGATACTCGCCAGAATCACAACACTCGATAAACTTCAGGGATTCGCCTGTGTAAAACAAGGCTGAAACCTCCAGAAATGGCACAAACTCACCTGAAACGTCCGGAATTGGCTGTTCGGATTCTTCTCGACAAACTGAATAACCTAAATCCATCAGCATTTTAGTGATGTTCCTCATCAACCCCGGATTGATGACCACGCCAGTCTGTTCTGTAAGTACTAGTTCTAGTAATGTATCTAGAAGCCTAGTGCGGATCTTGCTGGAGTAGATAACAGTATCCCTCCAAAGAATCAACCCAAGCTCATGAACTGGGGCTTTACGGGTACTTGGGACGAAAGTTCTATCCATGTACATGAGAATGTCCCTGATCATTTTCAGTGCTTTTATATGATCGTTTCATTTCCTGTTTAGTTCCTCCAGAAACAAACCTCCTTGGGCATCTTCAATGGATTTCGATATTTCCTCAAGGTGAGCAGTCATGATTGTCGCCAATCCAGAGTACAGCTTCTCACCAAACTTGTGCAGAACCATGTTGTAGGCGTGCCTATATATGAAGAAACATCAAAACATTATGATCCCACAACTCTACGACTGTCACCCACAGAAAATGCAACTCAATACCGACACATAAAAGAGGAAGGACCGCAGATGCATTAGCACCTTGATGCTTATTACGAAACAACACCAAACCGATTGGCATTAGACCCATACAAAAGGGAGTTCCGTAATCCAATCAGATGGCCACAGCCTCGACTGAAAATATCTTTGCTAACGTACTCAATAAAAGATAACACGACGAAATCTATACCTCCTTTCCAAGTGCAACTCAGTGTATCGTAAACCAAAGAAGTACTTCCCCAACAGAACAGCTAAAACAAATGAAGAACATAGCTCTGTTCTAAGAAGCTTAATTTTTAAATACGTCTAACCAAGGAAAAAGACACCATGAAGAACAACCAAAGGTCAAATAAACGAGTAAAAACAAAGTCAATATTGCATCAACGAGGAAAAACACTTGTCTACAGTAATAGGACATGAAGGGCTTGAAAATATAAACGAGGACAGCCTCGATCGTTCGATCAACCGATGAACTGGTCAGATTTGTTATGTGTCGGAGTCACAAACCGAACATCAGACACAGAGACAGGACAAGACACAGCATTAGGCGCACAAAAGACATAAAACACACACACACACACACACACACACTCATGACAGAACCAAAATGGACAGGTAAATCATAAAGGCGAGAGAAACTTCAAGAGAGAAAGAGAAAGAGAGCGAGGCTGTAGAGGTCTTCAAAGCGGATGCTACTGGCATTGTCATTGTAAATCTCGTGGATAGCGTGCTCCAGGATCTTCCACGTCTTGTCGGCGTACTTGGGATCCACCGCCACCTTGTGCTTGAACGCCTCTATCTGGAAGTTCCTCTTCATCTGCGGATTGCTCATCTCACCCGCCCGGAAACTCGACGATCACGACCTGAAAACGGAAGCCTCTGCGCTGATCCCGGCCAAAGCAAGGAGAAAACCAGACCCAATTGCGAGATTCGGACGACGAGTACAATTGAACAGAGGATTCGATTGGGGAATGCCGCAGAAGAGAGAGCGAGAGAAGGAACGAAAGAGAAGCTTTTTGGTGAGTTCGTGTTTCCTGAGAGAGATGATTTCAAACAGGGTCGCGTTATTCCCACCTCGGTTTGACTTAGACACTTTCGAAAGCAGTGTTTTTACCGTTTTGCCCCCTCCATCTTCCTCTGATCAGATTTTCCTGCCTTGTTTTTAATTATTATTTATTCATTTTTCCTGTCCTTACGGGTCCCATCCCATGCATGCTCCTCCTCCTCCTTCTTCCTCTTCTTTTCTGCCTTCACGGACAAAGGAAGCTAGCTAGCTTTGTAGCTCTCCCACTTGCATTCACATTCATTTTCTTCTTCTCCTGTTCATGCTCAGGAACGGGTCCCGCGTCCCTTCTCCTTTCCTTTCCTTTCCTTTCCTTTCTCTGTTCTCTTTATTCTCTTCCTCATCGTCATCGTCTCCATCCTCGTCCTCGTCACGTGCGGGAGGGACGTCCTCGTCACGCACCGCCTGCACGATCAACTGGCGATCCGGGTGGCTGGCGCCTAAGCTCATCGAGCGGTTCAGGCAACTTGCGGAGTTGGTTTCCCGTAGCTGGTGGTGTAGGGAAAATGGTAGAAATGTTGTTTTTGGGAGTGTCAAAGCCTAAACTTGAGTGGGAATAGAGCGGCCTTCGAATAAATGAAGGATTCTCGGCATCTTGACTCGCTTTCTTTCGATCAAATAACTTGCAAGGAAAGGCATTGGTGCACGTAAACATTGTAAATGCACGGCGTGATATGTCCATTTGAGTGTCATTAGATGTGCAACCTGCGATGCCCATATTATTCACTTTTTCTTTTCTTGGTCAAAACGATTGCTTTTGTTTCATATTAAGTAGTGTTCTTGGGACAACAAAGTTGAGCCTATGAACAAAGGATAGCCCAAAAGGTTGGGAGTGGATTAGAAAACCAGTTACCAGGAAAGGCGTTAGATCTCTGGGCCTTGACGGCCCAATCTGCCAACCGATTGGGCTCGCGGTAATGATGGATGACTTGAACTTCAAGGAAATGGGGCAGATGCGATGTGCACTCTTCAAGGGGAAATTTCAAATAAAGATCTGAAATAGTGTCATTTTCTCAAAAGAGGGTCCAGAGCGGACATTATTTCAAAAGAAGGGCCTAAAATGGCCAATCGGTCTCAAATAAGGGCTTGAGCTTGCCAGCTTGCCAAATGTTCCCCGGCCGGCAAGCAAGTGATATTTCCGGTGACCCGAATAGGGACACTTTTGTCCAAAAAAAATTAAATAAAAAATTATAATTCCTAAAAATTAAAAAAAAAACCCAAATTACTTCATTTCCTTTTCTTCCCATTTTCTTTGTTTTCACTAAGGGTATGCAAAATGGACGGTTCGAACTGGGAACCGCTCGGACCAGATCGGCAGGTTTGGTTCGGTTCCCAGGATTGTCAGTCCGGTTCCCAGTTCCCCTTATCGTTGCACAATAATGACTCTTCATTTATTGTCGTTTCCATCAATATGTTGAGATTTGTGATCCTCTCATTGTGGTGGGAAAAAAAATAAAAAAAAAGTTACCGATTCCATTGGATCGAACTAGACCATCGGTCGGTCTGTTCCCGGTCCTAGGACCAACCGATATGATCTCCAATTCCCAAAATTGGGAACCTGTCCTCCCGGTCCGGTTTCCGGTTCCACCTTAAAATCGGACCCGACCAACCGGAAACCGGACCAGGAACCAATCACCCTTAGTTTTCACATTCAGAGTTTTCTATGCTGATTTGATGGGATTTCTCCTCTAAAATAGGAAAACTTAGTTCCTTCTCGAAACTTATCAAACCCACCGAAATAAATAACTAAATAAATAAGATCTCAAGGGGGAGAAACAGAAACAGAGAGGCTGATCAGAGCATTTTTAAAGTCTCTCCTTTTCTGGGCTTTGTGAAGAAGAAGAAGAAGATAGTTTGAGATCACGATAAAAAGGTACCTCTCGACTCCACAGCTCAAAACGGCAGCGTCTCCGTTGACTCGGGTCACGCCCCGTTTGCATGAGCTCGGCTACAAGCAGGAGCTCAAGCGCGAACTCTCGTAACACTCTCGTTCTTGTGTATCTTCGTACTTTCTTCTGGGTTTTGGCATGGATTGGGTCTTTCACTAGGTGTTTGAAAGAGTATGAATCTGAATTTGATCGCATACTCATTGGTGTGGAGATTTGTATTATATTTATAGTATGTACATGAGTGGGAGAATCACAATTGAAAATATTTTACAAAAGATAAGAATCTACAATATTAGTACAGATTGTAAAAGATTTGCTCTATCAATGAGATTGGCACAAATTGTAGAAGATTGACGTTATCAATGTGATTGGCACAGATTACGGAATATTGCTCTATCATGGGAGATTTGCTCTATCACACCCCCTCCAGTGAAACGGTGGCGGAGTCACAGTGAGCTTGTCGCGTAAAATAAGAAATCGGGATATGAATAACGGTTTTGTCATGACATCAGCCGTTTGCACCTAAGTAGGAATGAAGCGAACTTCCAACTGCTTCTTGTTGATTAAATCACGAACAAAATGATAGTCAATTTCCACGTGCTTGGTTCGTGCATGGAAGATGGGATTTACGGCCAGATAGATTGCCCCTACATTATCACAAAGAACAAGAGGTGACCGATGGAGAGTGAATCGAAGATCTTGGAGGAGTTGTAATAGCCATAATAATTCAGAGACTGCATTAGCCACCCCTTTGTATTCTCATTCAGTGCTAGACCAAGCAACAATTGGTTGCTTTTTAGAACTCCAGGAAACCAAGTTGGGACCAAAATAAATGCAATAGCCACTAGTAGACTTTCGGTCGTCAGGGTAGCCAGTCCAGTCAGCATCTGTAAACGCAGTGAAGGTTAGTTGGCGCATAGGCCGTAAGGTAATCCCATGATGAATAGCAGCTTTGAGATAGCGCAAAATTCATTTGACAGCTGACCAATGATCGATAGTTGGACAATGCATAAATTGACACACTTTATTAACAGCAAATGATAGATCTGGCCTGGTAAGGGTGAGCTGTTGCAATACCCCAACTGTGCTCCGATATGTGGAGGCAGCGGTCAGTGGTTCACCACTTTGCTTCGACAACTTAGAAGCTAAGGGAGCCATAGGTGATGAGCCAGGTTTTGCATTGGCCATGCCTGTGCGAGTGAGAAGAGCAGTGGCATACTTGGATTGAGTGAGGGGCAGCCCAGTAGAGGATCTATGGGCTTCAATGCCAAGAAAGTATGATAGATTTCCCAAATCAGTGATTACAAACTCAGTGCCAAGTTGAGTGATTAATTCGGTGATGGAGGAGGTAGAGCTCCCGGTAATAATAATATCGTCAACATAAATGAGAAGAAGTAGAATGTGGTTAGATTTATGTTGAATGAATAATGAAGGGTCAGTAGTGGAGGCCACAAATCTGATAGATAATAAATATGAGTTTAGTCGAGAAAACCAGGCCCTTGGAGCTTGTTTTAGCCCATATAGAGCTTTTCGAAGACGAAATACATGGCCAGGATAACGTGAATCAACAAATCCTTAGGGCTGCTTCATGTAGACTTCTTCTTTAATGGTGCGATGGAGAAATGCATTCTTGATATCCAATTGGCATAGAGACCAGTTATATGTAACAGCTAACGAGAGAACAACTCGAATCGTTGTCGGTTTGATAACTGGACTGAAAGTTTCATCATAATCCAAGCTAGACTGTTGAGTAAAGCCCTTCGCAACGAGTCGTGCTTTGTATCTATCAATGGAGCCATCAGCCTTGGTTTTTAGGCAATAAATCCACTTGTAGTTGACCATATTCATGGAAGGGTGATGAGGAATCAGTTCCCAAGTGCCATTTTAAATGAGAGCATTCAATTCACTAGCCATAGCTTGTTACCAGTTAGGGTCTTTGTTTGCAACGGAAAAACAAGTGGGTTCACGTGGTGTCAAGCTTGAGTGAAAACAAGAATGCGGTGGGTGCTTAGTGGAGAGAAAAGTCTTTGGTTTACGGATGTTATTTTTTAGACAAGTGGCCATTGGATGGGTAGAAGTTGGTGGTTGAGTATGAGAAGATGGTAAGGGTGGAGCTTCTGGAGAAGATGATTCACATTGAATTGTGGAAGTGGATGATTGTTGAAGTTGTGATGAGGAGTTGCCCATAATATTCGACGAACTCAATAGAATTGATGTAGTAGTGGACATCCCCTGAAGTTGTGGGGCTTAATAGAGGAATGACCAATGCAAACAAGGGCACTTGGCGATGGTGAGGACAATTGACCAGAGTATGATTTAGCAAATGGGAACAAGTGCTCCTGGAAAACCACATGGCGAGAGATATATATTTGGCCAGTGCTACGATGCAACAACGATAGCGACGGTGATGAGGAGAATAACCAATGAAGATACATTGCATTGTTCTGTCATCAAGTTTATGGCGAGTATAAGGGCACTTTCAAGGATAGCATGCACATCCAAAAACACGCAATTGTAGATAATCAGATTTTTGGCCAAATAATTTTTCATAAGGAGACAATCCACCCAACACTGTTGTAGGCATGCGGTTAATTAGAAAGACCGCAGTGAGGAAATCATCAGTCCAATATAGACGAGGAACATAAGTTCGGGTAAGCAATGTGATGCCAGTTTCAACAACGTGACAGTGTTTGCGCTCAGCCCGTCCATTTGTTCTGGCGTGTGCGGGCATGAGAGACGGTGTAGGATGCCATGAAGACGAAGATAACGATTAAATTTCTTAAACTCACAACCTCCATCGGTTTGAAGGGTCTTGATTTTATAGTTGAAATATTTTTTCACTTGGAATTTAAAATGCACAAAAGTTGAGAGAGCATCAGATTTCACAGTAAGTGAAAAAAGCCATGTGTATCCACCGTAAGCATCAATAAAAATGATGTAATAACGAAAACCATTAATTGACGTAACGGGAGATGGTCCCCATAGATCAGAATAAAGCATTTTCAAAGGAGCATTACAAGTGGTTAATGATCTAGTAAAGGGAAGACGACGTGACTTACCCAAGTGACATGATTCACAAAATCTAGATGAGGAAGAAGCAAATATCCGCAGGCCATGCTTTGAAATAATTGAAGAAGTGATGCGAGCAATCAGATGACCCAAGCGCTCATGCCAAATAGAAGCAGAAACTCGTTCACCAATGAAGCAGGATGAAGCTGGCGATGATTTATTTGACTGCAGAGAATCCTTATTGGTGGTACATGCATTATTAAGACAATAGAGTCCATTCTTATTTTGGCCTTTGAGCAGGAGGTTCCCCGAGGATCGATCCTTGACACAACAGAAAGTAGGATGAAATTCAAATACCACATCATTGTCCTTGGTAAATTGAGAAACAGATAATAGATTCTTCTTGACAGATGGAACATGCTAAACAATTCGTAGATTAAAAGAACAGGTAGGAGAATGTAAGATGGAAGAACCAATATGTCATATTTGCAAACCTGACCCATTTGTCGTGCGGATTTGATCGGTGCCAGAATAGTCATTCCGAATGTTCAAATTTGCCATATCAGCCGTAAGATGATGAGTGGCACCAAAGTCTGGGTGCCAATATGGATCAAACGACTCACCAGTTGAAGAGGCATACATCGCAGATGGAGAGTTGGTATTGGCTTTATAGCCAGGATTAAATCGCTGGCAGCATTGGAGAGCCAAGTGACCTATACAACTACGCACCTGATAGATGATGCGAGAATGAGAATAAGCTCCAAAATTGCAATCACAACCTTGGCCACGACCTCGTCCTCGACCATTGGAGGGAGTGTTCAAGGCATCAGATGTTTTGACTGCAGCATTCACAATTGAAGAAGACTCTATTGGAGATTCGGAAGTGCGACTTTGAAGAATAACTTCCTGATTGTAAAGAAGGCCAAGGAAGTCATCAAGAGGTAGTGGATCGAGACGAGATGTAATTGAGGTAACGAATGCATCATACTTCGAACCCAGGCCACCAAGGATGCTGAGAATTAATTGGGAATCAAAGATGGGATAAGCAGCCGCAGAAAGATGGTATGCAATGTTTTTGGCTTTTTGAACAAAGGCTTCCATCAAAAGAGAGCCCTTCTTTAGAGATCGAAGCCGATATTCTAATTGCATTATGCAAGCTTGAGATTGAGGAGCATAAAGTTTCTCAAGCGAAGTCCACACATCATGAGAAGTCTCAAGATCGACAATGTGTGAGAAAATTGATTCAGTAAGAGTGGAGAGGATGCAGCAGAGGATGAGCTTATCTTGATAATGTCATGCAGTATGATTTGGGTTTTCGGTCACAGTATTATCAGTAGTAGTAATAGTGGGTGTTGGACAAGGATACTAACCATCCACAAAGCAAAGATACCCATGAAGACGAAATAAAGGAAGAAATTGTGCTCGTCACAGAAGGTAGTTGTTGCGATCTAGCTTGATTTTGAGAACATGAGATATATTACCGAGCACAAAGGGTGGTTGGGAGGGGGCAAACAAGGATGTAGAGTCAGCAGTGGTGGCAACGGTAATGGAGTTGGAGGATATGGAGGAAGAAGAAGACATTGTAATGAAGAATAGAAACAAGATTGTAAAAAATATATTAGAAGCTCTGATATCATGAAAGAGTATGAATCTGAATTTGATCGTACACTCATCGGTATGGAGATTTGTATTATATTTATAGTATGTACATGAGCGGGAGAATCACAATTGAAAAGATTTTACAAAAGGTAAGAATCTACAATATTAGTACAGATTATAAAAGATTTGCTCTATCAACGGGATTGGCACAGATTGCAGAAGATTGAGTTATCAACGTGATTGGCATGGATTACGGAATATTGCTCTATCATGAGAGATTTGCTCTATTAGTGTTCTTCACCGAGGCGCTTGGGTCATTTGGTTTTGTTGGGATAAGTTTTTGTCGCAGGGCGATATCGTATTTTGTGTTGTCGTTCTTGATTATATCGGTGCTCACTGGCATAACTACACTTTGCAACAATGGTCTCCGATACGGTGGGACGGTCTCGATGGTTCGCGGTGGTTCCTTGTTGGTGTTTTCACCATGTTTGCCGGGTCATCCATGGCCCCGTGGTGGGGATCGAAGATGGGAAGGAAAAGAAATAAGTAATTTGTTTTTAGGAATTGTAGTCTTTTTATTTAAATTTTTTTTGGACACAATTGTCCCTATTCCGGTCGCCGGAAATATTACTTGCTTGCTGGCCGGCGAGTTCAGATCCTTATTCAAGATTGATTGGCCAGTTCATGCCTTTATTTAAAATAATGTTTGGGTCATCTTAAGAGAAAATGATTTCACTTTTTGCTCTTATTTAGAATTTTTCCGCTCTTCAAAAATGGCCCGCAACTACCACCTAGGCTGAACAGAACCCGCAAGAAAGCCCGTAAGTGATAAACTATCAGTTTCCAAGCACACTTGCAGATCATTTCTAGCTTCGAAGTACTTCAACGACTCTTGCAAACTTGGGGATCCAGTGTGAATTACAGAGGAAGCTCGAACACAACGTGCAAAGCCATTGACCAAGCTTCCTAAAGAATCACGACAAATACTTGCTATTGCACCTTCCATCGTCCCTCCAACGAATGATCCATCGAAAATTTATCTTCAGGGAGCCTCTCGTCGGTGGACTCCATGCTGTCGATAAGTTACCTCGTTCATCACCTGAAGTTCTCAATTTTGGATGCCTTTTATGAAGAATCTGATTTTGGGCAAGGGTTGTCTCAACAATTATAACAATTATCTAGGGGTGAGTATGGTTTCAGGGTAAAATCTGGAGCCTAGAACTGGACCCCAAGGTATTCACAAAAAATTGAGGAATCTGTTTCAACGAATAGGTTCTAGGAATAAGTTTTTGTATTTTTCTTGGTTTATATTTTCGCGTAATTCTGCGATATTTCATACTGATGATGAGTATATAATCTAGAACCACCGATTTGAGTTTCCATTTTATGATTGAGACTTTTAGTTTCTTAATGTTTTATAATCTTCGTGTGTCTATATATAAGTTGTGGTTAGTGGATTGTAACAATAAATGGTAGTCATTAAAGGTTATGATTCACTACAATCGTTCAATTAATAATACAAGTGTAACTTGGGTAGACCCTAGAATGCATGACATGGTAAGTTCTAAGTTTCAAGATATGTAAAGTAGGTTTCAGGTTCCAAAAAATGAGGAACTCGTTCTAACGGGTAGGTTCTAGGTTCCAAGTGGAACCTATATATAACCTGGAACCACTCACCCTTACAATTATCACCGGATCCGGGTGCTGAAGGTGGAAGACAAAATTGTTTCTTGCTTTCCATAAATTCCAAAGGATACCCGCAATTACTTCCAGGGAAGGTAAGTTCAAGTTGGGTCTTTAAAATTGAAACAACCATTCCTCTATTCTGGTGATTTCACTGATCTAGATTTGGATCTGTATTCTGGAGTTTGACCACATTTCCTTTGTCCAGCGACGCTGAAGGAATGTGTGCTCTGTTGTTTCCGAGAATTTTTGGCAAAGCGGGCAAATTGATTCATGTATGACTTTTCGTTTATACAGATTTGCTCTTGTAGGCAGAGCATTTTGGCACATAGTCCACATAAAAACTCTTATCTTTGGGTACGTATTTAGTTTCCATATTCATGTCCATGGAGTCCTAGAAGTCTGGCAAGAATATGAAGCTTGATTGACATTCTGTTGCTGCTCTGTATCGCGGATTCGACTATACCCACTCTTCACTGAGTAGTATCCTGATTTGCTGTCAGTCCATCTCTAGCTATCCTTCTCGGAGTTCATACTTAAGTGAATAGCAAGTATTGCATCTAGAGTCTGTTCATCGAATAAACTCCGTAGATTTTCTCTTTCCACATCCTATTCTCCTTATTAATGAAGTCGGCCACTCTGTGAGGTTCATCATGATTTGATGGCCCTCCTAAACTTCTTTTTTTTAGCCATCTATCTTTACATATGTGGACATTCTCTCCAATACCAACTGACCACCTTAGTTCGTAAGTAATAGCTTCTCTGCCTACAATTAAGCTTTGCCATCCCCAAGAAGGACGGGAGCCCTTTCCTACGTGCCAAAAATTGCCTTGGGGAAAATAAAATCCCTTTTAACACCTGACTCCATATAGCTAAAGGGGTCTTTGCTAATCTGCATGCATGTTTCCCCAACATTAACTTATTAAAAGAAATTAAGTCCTCGAAACCTAACCCGCCATTGTCTTTTCTCGTTTTTAGCACTTCCCATCTTGCCCGGTGTCTACCTGATTTGGATTCACTATTTTTCCACCAAAAGGAAACCATTCTCTTTTTCATAGCCTTGTTGACACATAAATTTTGGTGACCCTATTCATTGTTTAGGGGTCGAGATCGATCTCTAAACAAAACATATTGATAAATTACATATGCATATTGGGAGAGTTGTTATTTAGTAGTACTAAGCCCACATAAACTTCATTATAATTGGACTGAGTTAAGCAAGTATGCTCTGAGCTTAATTGGATTATCTAGACTAAGCTCAAGAGAATACAAAATTCAGCAAAGCATATAGCAGCCGAAAATTTCACATGTGGGATGCACATGAGGGAAGTCAAATTAGGAAAGATTGTGTTCTTTAATTGAAGAATAATAAAGCATATTGAGCTCAAAATTTTGGTTATTGGATGGGGAATGCAAGAGATATTTTATTTTCCTACCTTGAATATATCACATAATTTTTTTGTTTCAATTTAGAAAATGGATATCTCAAGACAAGCTCTAATCTTTGCCTATGTAAGCACCTTGTTCTCATGAAATTATTAAAGTTGTGCACAAAGGGGGTTGGCAATACACAATAGGAAAGAAAAAGGATACAAGAGTGCACAAAGAAAAAAACATACACACACTGAGCTCTCTCTCTCCCGCCGCCCCAAAAAAATCTAGCACACTATTGGCTCGCGCTCAAATTTTGTGGAGAGTTTGGTAAGACATTATTCTTGAGTTTGTCTGGTGGAGATTGTAAAATAATATTTGAAAATATGTCTTTGAAGGAGAAAATCAGACTGGTTGGATTGCTAGAGAGTCCAAAGCGCGGTTGTGCGAAAATGGTGAGTATGTGTTACCTCTTCGACATCTACTTCTTCAATTGAGCATCAAAGATCGAGAAATTTCCTTGTAATGTCCACAGTCCCTGACGTTGTTGTTCGCCACCTCTTGCTGATTGCCACCATGGATACCCTTTAACCAGTTGCCATTCAAAGTTGGGGTCTCAATTGAGGTAAATTCCTTAAAACGATTCTCAATTACAATATTCAATTTCCTAAATTGTGACTATTAACTTGATTTTGTGAAGATTTTAGGTGTATCATAAATAGGAAATTTCCTCTTTCCAGTCGCGCATATAATTAGTCTTTCGATCTTTAAGACCTAATATCGGATCCCCAATTACCTTTGTTTCTGATTTTGGATGTGGTGAGTATTTAATGTGGGTTTATATACTACATGTCATTTATTTAGGAAACATTTTTTTTGTGAAAATGCTTATTGCAATGCATTTAGGATAGATTGCATCCACTTAATTTCCTAATTTAGAATTACATATTTAGAAACCATGTAGTAAATTAGGAAATTACTCAATTTATATTAGGATTTAATATAAATATTTCCTAATTTAAATTAAGTCATTATATACTTTAAGGAGTTTCCTATTCTAGTTTTACAAGAAAATTACAAAAATAACATGCTTATCTCGTATAGAATTAGTTTTATAAATTTCATGTCACTAAGTCCTCACATGCTTTAGAGCCATGTCATAATATCCACGTCATCATATCCATTCCTGAAATCCACGTCATAATATTCATATCATTTAGCGAATATATACTTAGACTCATGTAAATTAGATTGCATGTCATGTTAGATTAGTTCATAATTTTCTTGCCCGTCATTAGAGTTAGGTCACATATAATTTGCATTTAAGTTCATGTCACATGTCATTAGCTTAGATTATAATTTATATAAACGTAACTTAGATTAACATTGCATCTCTTGCACTGCATATGGTTTAATCTTTTATAAAAAGAAGAAAAACAAAAAGAATTGAATGTCATTGCATTTAGAAATTATGTTTAGGTCATGCATACATTTTTTTAATTAACATTTTGCAAAAAATTTGGGGCATTATTATAACTCTGTTCGTGCCCCGGAAAATATTTTCCGGTGTTCGGGGGGCGGAAAACGTTTTCCGTAGGAAATTATTTTCCTTCCCCCCCTCACAAAATAGCCTAAGTCTGTGGAAAATGACTTCCGCTTCTCAAAAGCGGAAGTCATTTTCCACAGCTTCTTCTTCTTCTTCTTCTTCTTCTTCACTATTTTTTTTTCTTTATTTTCGTTCTTCTCTTTCCTCAGCGCTGTGGCCGGCGACCGGCCAATGGCGAGGCCCGAGCTCACCGGCCTCAGGCGACCTCGGCCTCGCCGCCGTCTGGCGAGGTCGGGCGAGTCTCGAGCCTCGCCCGAGGTCGGCGAGCTCCAACCTTGCCAGATCCGGCGACCTGGGCGAGGCTCGAGGTCGCCGGATCTGCTGATGCTTTGATTCTTTTGTTTTCTGGTGTTGCTGTTCATGGGGGAGAGAGAGAGAGAGAGGGGAATCGTGGGTTCTTCTTCTTCTTCGTATTCTGTTGTTGCTGTTCGTGGGTTCTTCTTCTTCTTGTTCGTGGGCGAGGCTCCTCGGGCTGCTTGATCGCCAGCGGCGACTTGGGCCTCGCTAGATCCAGCGACCTTGAGCCTTGCCCTAGGTCGCCAGACATCATTGAGGCTTCGGCAACCTCGGGCGAGGCTCGAGCCTCGCCCAGGTCGCCGGATTTGGCGAGGTCGGACTCGCCGGCCTTGCTGGATCAAGCGAGGCAGAGCATCGCCACAGGCCGGCGAGGCTCGACCTCGCCGGAATCTGGCAAGCTCGAGCCTCGCTGGCCTGGGGCGATGCTCGAGCTCGCCTCCGGCCGGTCGCCGGCTGCAGTCGTCGCCGGCGACCTGCCGGAGAAGAAGCAAAAGAAAAAGAAAAAAAAAGAAAAAATTAAAAGTATTAAAAGTATTGCAAGAAGGAAAATCATTTCTATACCGAACAACGGAAAATATTTTCCGAGACTTTTTTAGATTTTAGCCGAACATCGGAAAATGAAGTCATTTTCCAGGAAAATTACTTCCCGGAAAACATTTTCCAAAAATACCACATTTTCCGCCAAACGAACGGAGCCTTAATGCATTAAGGTTTTTGCCCTATTTCTGGTAATTTATTTATTGATTTAATTTATTGAGTGTTAAATTCTTGATTGCGCACCTGCATGATCATTTCTTACATATTAGTGGTTTAACTTAAAATTGACCAAGACTACTTGCAAAATATTTTTCAAATAAAGAGAAAATGTACCGAAAAGTCGTTAAATTTATCTAGTGTAACCAAGTCCTCGATTTCATGATATCTTTAATTTGCAGAAGTAAAATATTCTCCATATTTTACTTGGGTTTTCAATCGACCAATAATAAATTAGTAGCGGCTCCTAAATGAATTAAAATTTGCATGTTTAATTAATTAAATCAAAACCCCAAAGTTGCGATTGGTATGAGTTTGGGAAAGTTCGCACTAAGTGTTTACTTAGTAATAAATTGTCTTTCCCTTGGTGGTTCACCTCTAGAAAGGTGGTGACAATCTTTACAAATGGAAATTGGGATTTTGAGTATAAACATTGCATATTGGGCTGGGCTTACTCGACTGTATTAAAAATCTATTTCTTCTATTAACCACAATCTGATGGAATACCCAGGTATTTTCTTGTCTTCTCTCTCTCTCTGGGGCTCTTAATTTATGGGCCATATTTCATCTGAGAGATTGTCGACAACCAGTGCTGAAAAAATTCCATATTTGTTAAGATTCATGGCTTAGCTTGTAGCAAGACCGTATTGATTCAAACAACGGCTAGCTTCTAACACTCTTTCATCTTCCCATCAAGAAAGAAGATAGTGTCATATGCAAACAGAAGATTAGACAAATTTGTGCAATGTCTATTCAATTTGATTCATGTAATGCTTCCTTCTTCCACTGCTTTGTTGAGGAGACTAGATAAAAAAATCCGCCGTACTTCTTGAAAGTTGGAAGAAAAAAGACGAAGATTCACCGTTAAACTTCACCCTCAAAGAGACAGAGGTTCCAACCCAAAAAGAAAGGAGACAGGTGACACAATACATAATTAATGAAACCTGTTTCGTATGGAAACCCATCTTTAACATACAAGCCCTCAAAAAATCACATTACATCCTGTCAGAAGCCTTATGCATATCCAATTTCAGCACTACCTGGAATTTTTACTTTCTTTTTGTAACCCTCAACTGATGCAACACCTTCTGAACAATCAAGATGTTATCTTGAATCAGTCTACCACTCACCAAGGTACTTTGTTTTAAAGCAATCAACTTGGGAAGCCAAGGTTCAAGGCGATTAACCATCACCTTGTAAATAATCTTGTTATAAAAGTTGCATAAAATTGATTGGTCTGAATTGGGTCAAGCCTTTTGGGCTTGGCACTTTTAGAATAAGGGAGATATAAGATCTATTTATACTGGGATAAAAGATACCTGAATCAAAGAAGCTTTTCACCATATTGAATACATCTTGCTGGATTTCATCCCAGCAATGATGATAAATATCGTCCTCGAGTCCATTTGGTCCTGGAGTCTCTATTGCTCCCAATTGAAACACCGCCTCATTTACTTCCTCCATAGACACTTTAGCTATCAAAATGATTTACATCATCCAAAACCAAGCTAGGGCATTGATCTAGGACTGATTGAAAATTTCTTGCCCCGACTAAGTCATATAGGGATTGAAAATAATCCATATTGTTAACTTGATTAATAGTGTTTGAGTCTTAAATGGGCCCAATCCCAATCCTTGAATAAGAACACTTAATTATTTAAGAAAAGCACATTTGTGTTAAGAAAAAAGTATATCTATTGAAACGGTCTATTATTATTATTGTTGTTGTTGTTACTGCTACTTATTCTTTAGGTAGTAAGAGAGTAAATCAACTTTAAGTACGAGATGATATTGTTCTTGCGCGGAACGTTGGTTCAATGAATTTAAGGCTAGTGAGAGTAACAACTTAAGCAGGCTTGTCGCGGAAGCTACTCCTGCGAAATGCCATTTGATCGATGGAGGAGCAAGATTTGTGTATACACTGTCAATAGCAGAATGGATGTTCTAATGAGGAGATTAATTTTGATTAAAGTCAGGACATAGTACATTCTTTGAGAGGTTTCCACACATTTTTAGACATAGTTTCCTATAGAGGAAATCTTGTTTTTGTACTTAACAACCTAATAAGTGAAACGGGTCAATTTCTTCGTTAGGGAAGGAATTGATTATGGGTTGTTGGTATTGAAAGCTGGGTAATTCACAATTGTCACCTCTCTGTCCATTTCCATTATTGATGCAACCAGGTCTTCCCATATTGAAACCTAAGCGACTCTCTCTCTCTCTCTCTCCAAAGTATGGTGTTTTTATTATAGTTCGAATCCAAAAGAAATTTGAAAATCCTACACTGTATGACGACGACCTATTCTTGACCCGATGGAGATGGTGGGCTCATGAAGATGCTGTATGCATATTATATAATCATAGATAATGCACATAGAATATACAAATATTTGCATTTACAAGATCTTTTTCCACTTACATTATTGATGAAGACAGCCGTTTTGGTACGCCATTCACATCATAATCATGATCGCCATATCTTGATAACAAGTTCCATGATGGGGACACCAAATTCCTATTTGAGTATCCAACCCTATCTGAGGTAATTGACCTGTGGTTTCTTCACTTTCCCAATTTCATGGCCCCCCAACTTAATTCTTCATATCACAATAGACTAAAGTCTTGAGATTTCTTTCTACATCATCTTAATGTGGATCGTTTTGTCATAAAGGTTTGATTTATCTTTACACGACGACAATGGAGTGTTTCGTTGTCAATCCCATCGTCCTTGATTTGAACTTTGATATTATTATTGTTGTTTTGTTATCGGTTCATAGTTGTTGTGTCGAGGCTGTCATGATCTAGCAACTCTTTTGGCTATTGCTCCGAGATCAGACATGGATATCCATGAAGTTTTTATATGACAAAACCCATGTTAAATCAGAGGTGATGGCGAAGAGTGCCAAAAGAGTTTGAACATTCAGATACACTTGTTCTTCAACATTTAAAGAAATGTCGTGGAAGATGCCATGGCTCTTTGGAGTGACTGGTTGTTTTCAAGGCCAATAAGTACTAATCATTTTGCCACGTGGAGTCGTTTTTGGCTAGCTAATCAATGGTGGGCCGTACGTACGTGTATGCGGATCATCCCGCTCTTATACACGAGACGCTTCTTCGTGTTATGTTTAGGAACTATAAGTAAACAATTTTTTTGCATCATGCTTATTGCGTTTTTCTAATTCAATCAAAGAATGTCGATCCATATCAGGAAATGAAATATGAGTTACTTCTCTTTGGTCATCTAAGTGCCAAAACTTTTGAATCGAAACAATTATAGTATTACTATTGTTGGATATTTCAGCAATTTTGAAATATTTTATAACTGCTATAAAGTCATCATTTTGTAATGGTTTTGTTACAGCCATACAACGGTTTCGTAACGTTTGATTTAATTCTTCATAAAGCCTCCATTATTCTATAACGGCCATATAACGGTCACTTTTTAATAATTACCAATTGCTCTATAAAGGTTTCTTAATGGTTCTCTTTCTTGTACCTATAAATTATTACTTTGAGCATAATTGGAAAGTGAAATATATACATATAAAAACAAGAATATTCTTTGTTCATTCTTTTATTTATCTTTCCTTTCTTTGCTGGGTTATACACATAACATTATTCCTGTTTCTTTCTAATATTTAGTGCGGAGTTTAGAAGAAGGTCTGTTGTATCTTGGGAGGATAGCCGCTAAAGCCTTACGCACCGAGTTTCGTACTCCGAGGGGCGGGATTATCTTTAAGGACAGTGCTTGCATGCTTCAGACATTTTGATATTATTTTTTCATGTTTTTTCAATAGACTTCCAATTCTTCTTATTTTTCCATGATATCTAACAATATTTCCAACAATCTTAAGGATAATGCCTTACGGATTCACAACCTGGAACTTCCGCTGCTACCACCGCTTTTGGAAATGAGCGTGGAATTGGAGATGGTGAAGGACAAGTATGGCATATTCGTGGGCGGTTGTCGAGGGACATTACTGAGCATTCAGCATAAGTGAAAATGCCTTTCAAGAGATACGTAGAGATCAAAAGGGTCACTCTCACCAACTATGGTAAGCTTGTCGAGTTTGTCGATGTCGTCGACCAGAACCAGGTATGCACTCGTCCTCTTTCTCGTGGGAAGTTTGAAATAAACCCTTTTTTTATGGCTGTGAAGTGTTCCAATTTGCGAGAAATAATGTTGTTGTCTTTGAAAGATATTTGATTTGGAATCACTCTATGAGAATGCTTGTGAGATTGTGTTCTAGCTGATTTATCGAGTGAATTTTGGTGAATCCCGATTTCATCCTCGAAATGCAATGCTCCAGTTTGACTAACGATGCTTCTTCGTCTTCATCTTTGAATTGTTTGATTGATTGTGCGTGATCCTGTGTTTCCGAGGCTGATTGGGCTATGCGTGTTTGGATCGTTTAAATCTAATGTCTGAACGTGTTGTGGCATTCAATCTGAAACTTTTTAGATTGTTTCGCTTCCTTGAGATCCTGGTGTGATGAGGAGTTTTAGTTTGCGAATTGGTGGTAGTTTGATGAAATTTTCGTAAGTTTTTAGGGGATTGGTTCTTGTTTTCTGTCATTGCACTTTGCGTACAAGAGGATGTGCAAATGAGCATGTAACAATCGGTTGAAAGAAATTAAGTTAGGGTTTTGATTCTTGGTTTTAATCTGGCAATTTTTGTGGATTGATGATGCGCGGTTTCGTTTGTTGGTTTGATTAGATGGGTTAGATATTTTGTTCTTTGCAACTTGATTGCTCCGATTGTTTTAATTGGTTGGCCACTTGATATTAGCCATTCTGTAGTGACCCCAGTTTATTCTTTAGTAATTGAGAAAAGATGGTGTCGCGACCTAAAAAAAATCGGATTTTTGATTTTAGGTTAATGAATTACTAGATCAATTAAATTAACTAACCTAGCTCGAGTTCTCCCAAACTCTACCAAATCGCAACTTAGGTCCAATCGTGAACATGCAAATATTTTCAATAGGAGTCGCCACTAATCATTTAAGGTAGGTTGATTAGAAACCTAAATAAAATAGCGGGATTACTATTTTATTTCTGCGAACCAGAAATTATAGATTCGGGGACTTGGTTACGCTAGATTCCCTAATGCCCTTTCGGTACCAATTTCAAGAAAAATACTCAATTGGACAATTTTGATAAATCCTGACTTAGAGTTCAAAGGTGCAGAAATTTTTTGATTTTCTTTTATTTATTTAAATGAAAGCTAACCTATATGTAATGACGTGCAAAAATTGACATGTGATTAATGCAACCTAACATGCAAACTATATGTCATGCGACGACGTGATCTATTTCTAATGACGGGCATATTATTTTTTTTTATTTTTTCTTTAATGAAATTCGGAATTAAAAATGCCAATTATCTAAACATGCAATTTTAAACTAAAGAAATTAACCTATTCTAGAGTAATCTTTTTGGCATTTTTTTTATCAAAATTCGAAACTAAAATCAAGTAAAAAAATATAACCGCTAAATCTTTCGAATTAAGTTTCGATCTGAAACCTGACAGATCGATCATAAAATTCGAAATACCCACTATGGAAATAACTCTATCTAAAGCCTGATAGATAGATTTATTTCCACGTGTGCGGTTACGGATTAGGAAATTTTCCTAATCGATCACATCTTGAAAAAATTAGATATCTTAAATATCTTGGATATATTCAAAAGATTTTGAAAATTCTAAATTCTACCCAAATTTAAAAAGTAATAGATATCCAAGATTTCAAAAAAAGGAATAAAATCCTAATTGAAATAACGCTTATTATCCAAATATGCAAAATTAGATATCAATAAGCACAAATTAGGCAACCAAATATTCGAATCAAATCGGGATATGATAATTACCTGATTTGCAGATTTCTTTCCTAATTTGAATCTGTAGCGGAACGGGATTGCGGATCGACGGTGCGTCGGGAGCGGCGGCGTGACGTCGGGAACAGTGGCGGCTAGCGACGGTGACACGATGGGAACGGCGGCGTGGCGGGCGTCTCCGGGCAGCGGCCAACGAGGCGGGGACGGGCGACTCTCCGGCTAGCTGTGCGGCGGCGGCGGCGGCACGGGCGGTGGGCTAACGGCGGTGCGAGCGGCTCCAGTGGCGGGCGGTGGTGCAGGGCAGCTCTGGCTGGCGGGCGACGGTGCAAGGCAGCTCTCCGGCGGCTGTGCAGCGAGCAGCGGCGACACAGGCGGGCGGAGCAAGGACGTCCAGGCGGCGGTGGCACCGGCGCGGCCGGTGGTGTATGCAGCCGAGGCGGCGCGAGCGAGGCGTGCGCAGCGGTGGCACACGGCGGGAGACGGCGGCGCGGCGCGGAGAAAGCGGCGGCAGCAGCGGCGGTGGCACGCGGCGGGGGCAGCAGCGCGCGGCAGGAGAGGACGGAGGCTTCGCAGGTGGGCGGTGGCGCGGCAGGCGTGCAGTGGGGCGCGGCGGGCGGTCTCCTTCTCTCTCTCTCTCTCACTCTTCACAAAATTCTCTCGTATGTCTCTCTAAAAATCCGATCTGAAAAATTATGAGAGCCCCCTCCCTTGATTATGAGACATAAACATATATTTATAATGTAAACCTAGGTCAATTAGCCGGGCTTTCTAGTCCTAATGGGCTTAGGTTTAGACTTTAATTTAATTCTAAGTGGGCTGAATTAATTTGGGCTTTTCTTTAATTAAGCATAATGGGTTAATTTAAGCTCAAATTAAGACAACCAAGCCTTTTTGTGTGTGATTTTCGGCCCATGCTTTCCGAGTGAGTCGAGTCTCGTCCGGTGCCCGAGCTCGATTTACGTGATGAATTTTAAGCTCGCTTACTACCGCCGATCCGATGCGAAATGTAGTTAATCTATATGAACCTAAACTTTATGCTATGCGATTTGTAATATTTTTGTTCAGGGATTAAAATTTAATCCCTAATTTTCTATGCAATTAATCACTAAATGATGCGCCGAAATTTAGGTGTCAACGGATGGAAACGCTGGATTTTTGTGAGTAAATTGTACTTTACAAGATGACAATAAAAATGGTTTCAAATTCTTACCATCAGACCGTCAACGACTACTAGTATCCGTGAAGAATTTATTTGTGCTGGTAAGACAAGGAGTATGTCTCCGAGCTTGAGTTGATCTCCACCGTAATGATGCTCTTGTTAACGGGATCATGTTCTTCTTCTTGTTTACCTTGTTTCGGGAAATTGACGTGAACTCATTGATCTTAGGTTTTGAGTAATTTGATGCCATGAATAGCTCAAGCGTGTTTTTATGCCCTTCATGCCTTCAGTATGTTGTCTTCTCAATATGAATATGGATGTATTTGGTCCAGTATGGTTGTTCTTTCACTTGTTCACGGCTAGGGCTCAATGTATTGTTGATTTCCCAGTTTTTTAAGCATGCTTAGAAGTCATTTTGAATTCATTTTAAATGTGATGTGTCGGCTGTGTTCGTCAAGACTTTTACTGTTATCTCTCTTCGGGCATGAATTGTAATGGTGTTCAGCCCATGTGGTTGTTGTCTTGATTGCTCATGATGCGGTATTGGCGAAAAGTTAATTTCCTAGTCACCTTAGTATCTTCGAGCATCATTTGTCATGTGAAATTTGGGTTGTTATGTATGTCTTCATGCTGGATGTCCTCCGTGATGCAGTCCAAAAGGTGTAGTTATTGTAATCATCACAGACTGAAAATTGCGTGAATAGTTTCTCTCTTGTTTGGTGAATTTATAATTATGAGCTTATATGTTGACGTGTTGTGTGTTTAGTGCTTTAAACTTTAAAGTGGCGTTTGCGTGCATCCACTCACGTGCTTGTAAGTTGTAAGGGTGTCTCTGTGCAAGCGAATTCATAAGTTGTGCAGTCCCTAGTGTTATGAAGTGCTCGAGACATAGCCTTCACCTTTCAGGGAACATCTATGGCATCCTACGCAGTGAACTTCCTACTGTATTAAAATGATACAGTGATACTAAATGAATTTCAAATTCAGATGAGACAAAAATCCATTAATGGATATGTGTTCACCTTTGTTGAGGTGTTGTAGTTTGGAAATAAACCAAACAAAATTGTAGGGGAAATGATAATCCTGCTAAATCAAAAGTCGACTTGGTTGAAGCAGATGATCTAATGACGTAATTGTTGCGGTCATTTCCCAAGCCAATATTATGGCCAATGTGAAAGAATGGGTGGTAGACTCAGGTGCTACCATGCATATATGTAAAAATAGAATGTTTAATCCTTCTACACTCTAGTAGGGCAAGGAGAAGAAAATATTTTTTGGTAATTTGAGAACAATCAAGTTCTTGAGGAAAGGGAAAATTCTTCTCAAAATTACACTTAAAAATGAGGCTAAGCAGTTGAAAAACTTCTTAGCAGTGATCCTTTGGGAATGAAACGATACCTTCTATGTCTAGACATTGTGATTGCCAAGAGGTAATAGCCATTGCAAAGAATGAAACTTTCAATGGTAAAAAAGAGACACATCCGATTAAAACGTGATGTGGTATAGCAGCTGCTTAAAGATGGAATTGTGTCCATTGATAATATAAAGTCAGAAGTGATTTATTATACATCGAGGGGAATGGGACAAGCCAGTTGAAAAGAAATCAACGGTGATGGTAACCGAACCTATGTGATTGGCGATCCCATGAATTAGGTTCATATGAGTAATAGCAAGTCACTTGTTGATCTATGATGCACTATAAAATTTCTTTTTTGTCCCTCCTAAAGTGAAAATAGTGCAAGGTTGCAAGGAAAAAGAGGGTGAGCTAAGCTCTTAATGAAATTCCATAGCCATTGTTGATGGTGTATTAAACTGCAGAATACACTTGATGGAATCACCTATATAAGTGTAGAGTGAGGCCGCTCCTATGAGTATTATTGGCGATAATCTCTAGAGCGCTTATGAATAAACCAAGCTTGCGCATGGCCTATTAGCGCAAAACCGCGTTGAACAATAAATTTTGTGGGAAGTGTAATGTGATTGATGAAAATCATAATTCACAAAAGGAATTATTGGTTCATAGAAGTTTTCAAACTTCACCAATGATTTCGTGAATTATATTTCATTTTTTGTAGGGCTAGTTCATAGCCTAACAAGCACTAGTTCCGATGCATTACTCTCCAATAATCCAGCATTATTTTATGTTTTCATTTCAAAACCTTTTGAAATATGTGGGAGATTGTTGGATATTTCAGCAGTTTTAAAATATTTCATGACTGCCATAAAGTTATCATTTTGTAACGGTTTTGCAACAGCCATATAACGGCTTCGTAACGTTTGATTTAATTCTTCATAAAGCCTCTATTATTCTATAACGGCCATATAACGGTCACTTTTTAATAATTACCAATTGCTCTATAACGGTTTCTTAACGACTTTTTCCTCTTTCTTAACGGTTCTCTTTCTTGTACCTATAAATTGTTACTTTGAGCATAATTGGAAAGTGAAATATATACATATAAAAACAAGAATATTCTTTATTCATTCTTTTATCTATCTTTCCTTTTTTACTGGGTTATACACATAACGTTGTTCATATTTTCTTCTAATATTTAGTGCGGAGTATAGAAGAAGATCTGTTGTATCTTGGGAGGATAGTCACTAAAGCCTTACGCACCGAGTTTCGTACTCTAAGGGGCAGAATTATCCTTAAGGACAGTGCTTGTATACCTCAGACATTTTAATATTATTTTCTCATGTTTTTTCAATAGATTTTCAATTCTTCTTATTTTTCCATGATATCTAACAATATTTCCAACAACTATATCTTGTAAATGTGTTGTAATGATTAAACTAAAGAAATTGCTGAACAACGCACCGTAGTGTCGTTTTCTTTCGATATCCTTCATTTTGTGCCTTTCTTTTTCACAATTTGGGACATAGTACTCATGATAATGTCAAGATTACATAACCCATATAGCTGGTTAGTTGTGGGACCATAGATGGGTTGTGGAATACTGTTCGCAGATCATGAAACTATATACCATCCCAACTTGATGGGCCGTTTGCGCCACTTATCTATCAAGCATTAGACTAAAAAAGGGAAGCCCTCCCTCCCTCCTCTCGCAATTCAGTCATCAACTTTTCAATTTTGTTAATTTAGTCCTAAATATTTTGACAATGTGCCAATTTAGTCTTAAACCTTTTAACTGTGTCAAATTAATCATAAACCTTTTTGTGATTTATCAATTTAGTCCTATACTTTTTGATAATTTACCAATTTAGTTTTTTTGACCAATTTTAGCCGCAAATCGTTAACGTGGACAACGGTTGTTTACTGTTGCATGGCCAACGCTGACTTGGAAATTTTTTTATAAAATTTTTGAATTTTTTTCTTTTCATTTCATTTCTTTCTTTTTTTTCCTTACTTCCTCTGCTAATCGTCGGGCCTGGTGACCTGCAACATACAAGGGCTGGCAAGGCCCAGTGACTAGTGGAGGTTGAAGGGAAAAAAAGAAAAGAAAAAGAAAGAAAAGAAATTTATAAAAATTTAGAAAATTTTAAAAAACATGCAAAGATTATCCACATCAGTATTGACCCTGCCACACAAGACGGTCGATGTTGACTAAACCGCCACATCAGCGATTTTGAGCCAAAATTATCTAGAATGACTAAATTAGCAAATTTGTCAAAATGTTTATTACTAAATTGACATATATTTGTAAGGTTTAGAATAAAATTGGTAAATATTAAAAGATTTAGGACTGAATTGGCCGCCGTACAATAGGTTTAGGACTTTTTGGACAATTTTTCCCAAGTCACCCATCGTCATTGATCATCGCACCGCCTATCCTCCGATTGTTGAAGCCTCTTTCTCTTTCCCTCAATTGTAGTCTCCATCTCCACTCGAACTCCCCCGACCAACACCCTCTCTCTGCTCACTCATCCCATTGCCATGCTCGACCACTCCATACTCCTCCCTCGTCGATGTTGACCCCTAGCTCGAGTGTTCTAAAGGCAAGAGAGGAAGAGAAGAGAGAGAGAGAGAGAGACCGGCCTTGGCAATTCCAAGGACATGCGTCCTTCATCAAATTGAGGTGATAGCATCTGGGTATAGTTTTCGAGTACAATACCACCACGTCCACTTAGAGGGGCTAGTAGCACCGCGAGATGTTCACCAGCATTTCTTTCTAGGATATTTTTAGCAAGCATAGCTTTTTATGTCATCCCTAACTTATATCATGCGTTTGTTGGATACTATCATCTCCTTGTTCATTCACATCGCATCAGATTTAATAAGTTACTGGCCACCAGACCTCTAAACGCCTTTTCTCACATGTGCAATACTATCTTCAAGGATGGTTGGTTACATCTTATAATTCTTGTCCTGCCGATCATGAGCTGTCGTTTCATCATTGTCTTGCATTAAATACGGTCGAACCCCTCAAGGTGGGGGCCGTTCCCGTCGTCCTCTCTCTTTCAGTCTCTCCGTCTTGACCTTTCAATTTCGTGCACACATCATGTTGCTTATATAGTCTCGAAAAGGCATAATGAGCAAGCTTCAACTACATGTGATTGGTAGTGTGGAACCACAGTAACAACGAGGAAAGGTCAAGGTCAATAACAAAAGGAGGAGAAAGGAGATGAAAAGCCACACCAACTGTCACTGCAGAGAGATTATTCATAAAATGAATGTGGATGCGTTACTTTTGGCTGCAGTTGCAGGAGAGAGGGTACGGAAAAGTTACAGCCTTTAGAAATGGTGATACCTGATGACACGCGCTTTTGTCTATCTCTCTCTCTCTCTCTCTCTCTCTCTCTCTCTCTCTCTCTCTATCTACTCTGAAGAAATATATTTGTGCATGCCAACCTGGCATTCCTTTCTATCTCCTTCATCTTCTTGTTCTGATCTGGCTATTGAGTATAGGCAGTGATCTTCATCCCATTTGGGTAAGTGGGAGTTTGGCACTCTCTCTCTCTCTCTCTCTCTCTCTCTCTCTCTCTCTCTCTCTCTCTCTCTCTCTCTCTCTCTCTCTCTCTCTCCATTCGGGTGGAGATAATTCATTTGGAGTTGTTGAAAACATGGAAACTCCCAATTTTTCAAGCTATTTCTTCTCTCCATTCCCGGTTGAAATACTTCTTATTGATAGTTATAAATAATAAACATTACTCACATATAAGCTTAGGTATGATAACAAGCGTTTAGTATCCATATTTGTGATTCACCAATCGAAAGTATGATTGGACAAAGATTGTCTTCACATAGGGATCGAGGAAATCACGGTCCCCTTGTGATTTAAGCTATCTTGAATGAAATTATGGGGGGCTCTTTAAGTTCGTCCCATTTGATAGCATGTGCTGCGTTTGGTGGCCCAAGTTTAAAGTCCGAGTGAGATATTTTTATCAAACCCGACCTTTATTTGGATTGAATCTGACCATATATCTCAATATTGTTATCCAATTATAACCTAAACAAATTATTAGAATATGTGAAATGGTTTGTTCCGTCCAGATAAAATGAGAAAATTTTATGGAATTCGAAATAACAAATTAAAAAAAAGGGCTAAGGGTCAAAGTGGGAGGAAGCAATGGCAGGCACCATGCCCCGAATGTTTTATGATCTATCAAAGAAAATGGGGGTCTGGCGAAGAATTTTTAGGCTCAAAACACAACTCCCCCTCCCCCACTGATCAAATCTACTGTCACCATGACCACACTATTCCATCAATATAGCTTTTGATTCTCTTTCCAATTCTAATTTTTTATCAAAATTGATTTTTAACCTAATCCTAGCCCATGGGAAAAATTACCGAAAAAGTCTTAAACCTATTACACTTTTGTCAATTCAGTCCTAAACCTTTTTATTGTGTCAATCAAGTCCTAAACACTTTCACGTATTAATAATAGAATCCATCCAACTAATTTTGACTAGAAATCGCTAACGTGGACGCCGGTGTCAACTTGTAGATCTTGATCTTTTGAACATCATACTAAAATTTTAGTCAATTCCGATACAATTTTACCGTCCAATGTGGACTGCATCTTCTCCTTTGAACTGTCGCTCTATGCCTCTCTTTTTTTTTCTCTTTTATGCGAATGCTCGTTTTTCTCTCTTCACTATCAAGAACATTTAGCCCTCTTTTTCTTTCCTTTTTTATTTTTCTTCTCTTTTTTCAACGATGTGGTGGGCCCCATGAGGCAGACCTAGCCCAAACCCCCCCTTCGCCTCATGAGGGAAGCTCCATCATGCTCGTTGTATCTCTACAAGAACCAAGTTTAACCATTGGCAAGGTTTTGCTCATCATAGTGGATCCATTGTCATTGGTGTAGACTTTCTCAAGCAAAAAGAGCCTCTTCTGTAGTTTCTCTTAGATCCAATGATATTTCACATTTATGTGCTTCGATCTTCAACATTGGATTTTTGCTAAGGTAGATAGCACTCATGAATATCACAGTACAACACAAATTTCTCTTACTTCAAACCCAACTCTTGTTGGAATTTCTTCATCCACAAGAGTTCCTTACCTTTTTCAGTAATATTGATGCACTATGTTTCAATTGTAGACAAAGCAATATATTTTTGCAATCTTGATTGCCACGAAATTGCTCCCCTGCAAAAGTGATCATGTAACTTGATGTGGACCTTCAAGAGTCAATGCCACCGGCATAGTTTGCATTCGAGTAGCTACTCAACTCGGGCTTTCCATTTCCATAGCATAAGTAGACTTTAGAAGTGCCTCTAAGATACCTCAAAATCCATTTTATAGCAACCCAATGCTCTTTACCTATATTTTAGAGAAACCTGCTCACAACACCCACTACATGAATAATATCCGGTCTTGTACAAACCATGGCATACATCAAACTACCCATGGCTGACATATAATGAATTTTCATCATCTCTTTTTTCTCCTTCTCACTTGTTGGACACTCTTTACTGCTCAACTTAAAGTGGCCAATAAGTGGAGTATTTACCAATTTGCATTTGCTTATCTTGAATCTCTCCAGCACTTTTTCAATGTATTTCTCTTGAAATAGCTAAAGTTTCATGTTCTTCCCGCCACAAGTAATTATCATGCGAAGCATTTGCTTAGTTGGCCCCAAATCTTTCACTACAAGAGCTTCACTCAACTCATTTTTCAAGCTTTTAATTTTCACAGCATCATGACCGATTATCAATTGTCATCCATATAGAGCAGGAGGATAATAAAATCATTATCTGAAAATCTTCTTATAAAGCCACAAGAATCAGAATTGGTCCTACCATAGATGAAGGATTCAAACTTCCGGTACCATTGCCTTGGCACTTGCTTTAGATCATATAAGTTTTTCCTCAATCTGCATTTAAGATGTCCTTACCTTCAGCTTTAAAACCCCCCGCCTACTCCATATATATTTCTTCTTCTAAGTTTCCATGAAGAAAAGTTATCTTTACATCAAGCTGGTCACTTTCTAAATCCAAGCTAGCTGCCAAACCAAGAACAACTTGAATAGAAGGCATTTTAACCACTGGTGAAAAACTCTCTTCAAACAATTCCTTTTTTCTTTCTTGTAACGAAAGCCTTTCACAACAAGCTTAGCCTTGCGTCAAGGTTGCAAGTTATTTTCTTTCGTCTTTAACTTGTACGTCCACTTGTTTTTTTAGTGTTTTCCTACCCTTAGACAACTTCACTAACTTAAATGCGTGGTTCTCATGTAAGGGTTTGAGCTCCTCTTCTATGACTTCATGCCACTCAACTAACTAAATTGGTTGCACGCAAAAGTTTGAAGTTCTAGGGTTTTAGAAATTTTCTGGTTCTTATCATATATCTTCTAAAGCGTAATGGTTTACCGTTTAAAGTCTAAGGTTCATATCTACCCAATTAATTAACTGTTGAAAAAAGTTAATGATTTTCCTTATGGCACTTTTATGTGTGTGTGTGTGTATATATATAAGCCCCTGATTCTTGAATCGGTCTCCTAACTTCCCCACATACAACAGATAGCTTAGGAATCCAACCGTACCACAGGACCCCAAGGACGGCCTACAAACCCTAAATTCATGCAAACCCCCCATTTATTTATTTTTTTGGTCGGATCAATCCCCCCATCTGGATTGCAAGAAAATGGTTAGAAGAATAGTAACTGAATTTTGAAAAGTGAGCCTATAGCTTGGCCTCAAAATGGTCTTTATTTATCTTATTTATGGAGCCCAAATAACCACCAACATTCCGACAAATTTTTTGTATGATTAGCTCAAAGGGATGGTGAGCTATCTTCATCAGTGGAAAGCATACAATAGAAATATATGTGTGTGTGTGTGTGTGTGTGTGTGTGTGTGTGTGTAGGTGTCAAAGCACGTGATATCTCAGCAAGGAAGAACGGTGAGAGATAAGAGCATAAGGTGGGTGTCAATTCTTTGGTGGCTTTTTAGGGTCCATTATTGATTCCAGGGGATTGTGGCCAAAAGGTGTGGACGAAGGCTCTCTCTCTTTTCCCATTTTACTCTGCATTTTAATTAGGGTTTCTGATAGAAGTTGTTTGGAGAGATTCGAGTTGGGATATCGACGTTTGGCATCGATGTCCATGTTATTTGTGCTTTTGATTAACTCGGGATGTGAAAGTTTAGAGATCCATGATACATAAATTTTCGCGATTGCCACGTGTTTGAATTTTGGTAACGGACATGCATGCTTCTATTAATAATTTTGACATATCGGTCTTGTTTGTGCATACAAATCCATTTTCAAACTCATGATAAAAAGTGAAGGGAAAGCGGGAAATCTACATAATTTATGAGAGACAATATAGATCACAAGGATTTGATTAACAAGCCAAACCTTATGTGCATACAAATCCATTTTCAAAGTCATGGGAAAAAGTGGAGGGGAAGCAGGAAAACTATATAGTTTATTAGAGAACGTAGATTACAATGATTTCATAACAAGCCAAAACTGAATAAAGTACATATAATTGGTTTTTCATACTTTAACTTTTCTTGGGAAGTGCGTGGTGCATAATTAGTATTGGGAAATTGAAACATTTCTATATACCAACAAGTATATCGAAAATACTCGTCAATATATTATAATTGACTATGCAATGCTACGTTAGTTATGACGTGATGTATATTTACATGATCATAATCCATTGCACAATAGTTCTGTTTTGAAAGACTACGCACGTTGACAAATCTAGCTGCCCCTTAGAAGATCTTTTGATGATGCATGGTCCCAAATTGCCGAAGTCTCTTTCGCCAAACATTGACTATAGCAGGTCTAGCAAACTCCCATCGTTCCCTGCTGGCCCAAAATAATATAATGGAAAAAAGAAAATCCTTATCACACTTCTTCTGTCCCCATTAAATGCGGTAGGCAACTAGCAAGAAATAAGGAGATGGAGATGGAGATGGAGATGTGATGCTAATGTGAACTAGGAAAAATTCCTTTAAACTATCTTTTTCGGTAAGCATCTCTCAGGTCCAAATGTATTGCAGATAGAGGCTCCCACAAATTAGAGAGACGAGACCCTAGTCCCTACAAAGTAGCCCGATTATCATCTCGATTTTCGTTCAACGGACTAACGGCGACAAATCATGACACCGGAGAGATTTGGGCGTCGACACATATATATAGTTTTCGATTTTAGAAAACCGAATTCATTCCATTAGTAAATTAGAGTTTCCATAGATATGGATCGGTGCCGACCAGCTCGATTTTTTTCTTTTTTATTTCATTTTGTGAGCAAAGTCCTATCAGAATTCCAACCTGGGCTGTCACCATCTTTGCAATACGGAAAGAACAATGCCAAATCGAAGGCAATAGGCTCACACATATAGTGGCAACATATCCACAAGCACAATTATTGCCAGTCCTCCAAAGGCGGTCGTAGTGGAACGTGATCGTGTCGCTGGCTTCGGTGACATCCCACATTTGGGACAACCCCCCACTATAATTATTTGGCTTCCCCTCTTGCAATTATTTGTGTGGGGGGAAGGGAGTTACGCAGCACACAAGGGGCTGAAATCAGTTCGGACAAAGTTGCAACATTTGATCGATTTGATCGTGTCGTGCTGCCGCAAGCTCGGATGAAACAAGAGAAGCATGACGCACTTTGTGCTAATGAGCAGGGAAATGACGTGACTAAGTGTCACTTGAGATCAGTTTAAGTACCCATCGAGGGTCTCCTTAATGATATAAGATGGTCATCGACCGGCTCCAACGGGCCGACTAAGTGTCATTTGCGCTAATGATTGCGAATGTTCCCAAATTGTTTTCGTCATTGGTGCGTGCGACTCGTAGTTATAAGTGTCGGTTGTTGGAAGCACTTTCGAAACTGTCCCTAAGCTGCATGAAGCTACTCCCGCATGTTTATCGTTAATCTTCGTTAATTCATGACGAAGTTGGTAGATTAGAACTACTGTCGAGCTCAGCTTCAAAGGGTTCTCGAATCTTGCAACAGAATCGTGCTGTGGAAGTTGTGGATCCTTCAACTGTAATTATGTTGTCTAAATAAATATCAGTCAAGAATGAAGATGGCTTTATGGACATGTGAATGTATCTTGCGTTCGATGGATGGACTGCACAGAAAAGTGGCATCGCTGGCCAATTGATGGGTCTCAATTGAAAAAGGTAGTGTCATCATGATCTGCACTCGATGCATGATGCATAGAGAACCCTCGCGACCTTATACGAATTTGTCAAGGTTAAGGTTTTTTTCCTTTTCCTGCTCAGCTGAAAAATTCCATATCTGAAGGATAATTTTCTATTGTATTTAGCTTTAATTTTTCTCTTTGCTAAAAAAAAGAATTGGATATATATATATAAAGTAAAATATCACCATAGTGTCTTTCTTTTTTCTTTTTCTTTTTGTGCCTCCTGAGCAAATGATGTGGCGGATCAGTTGAGTGGTGGATCTAATCGGATCAAATAGGAGATATTCCTCTAGCAACACAAAAGTGAAATAATAATGATAATGATAATAATAACAATAAAGCAGAGATATTCCATTTTTATATTCTTGTAAAGTGACTGATTGTACAAACCAAGCTGGGATTTTCGATCACAATCTATGTTTGGGTGTGGATTGCACAATTAAGAGGTAACCTGCAAATTGATTGAAGTATATTTCCCCATAATTTATAAAATAAACGTAATGTCCTATAAAAACCCTAACTCTTTCCTCTGTCGCCTTCTCCTTCCTCAGCTTTTTGCTTGACCGAACATCTCCTGACTCGTCGTTGCTTGCTCCCACCCACCATCCTTAAGAAAATTCTCTGTGAGGTCTCGACCTCAGGGAGGTAGGGAGAGAGAGATAGATTGATGTGGCAGTTTAAATCGCGATGGCTGGCGCAACGACGCAAAGAGCAGTCAGAATGGTGGCAAGCGATGGCATACGGAGGCGGAACATCGAGGAAGAAGGAGCAATAGGGAGAGAATTAAGGGGAGAAAAGGAAAAAAGGAAAGGAAAAAAAGAGAAAATAACATATCTGATCAACCATCGAAATTCAATGTATAATCCAGTCCTTTCAACACTTCTCATTCTTTTGTTTTTCTTAATGCAATAATTGCATATCGTGCGATGACCAAAGGGAGAATACGAATCAAAAACATAGACGAAACTCTCAAGTTGGATCTATTATGGACTTGTCAATAAACAAGAATATCTCCATCCATAAGCTTAAGCATATTCAATTTGGAAGACTCTCAGAAAACCCTAATTGACTGAGGTAGTCTCAAGCGCAAAGTAAGATTAGTTGTATATAAGCTCTACGAGCATCGAAACAAGAACAGAAACTTCACCATGGCTTATGGATTAAGCAAGAGGGAAGCACAAAATCCCCATATGTAAACATCTCCAATCACCATACCAATCTCTTTGGTAGACAGCTCTTAAGAAGAAGAGCTAGAAAAATGAGACGTGAACCCACTCCCATCATCTTTTTGCCCCCCTTTTTTCTATTTTAATTTTCTTTTTTAGCTGGACGATCATCTTCTCTTCCTTTCTTAATAATTTATTCAATTTACGGGTCCTAAAATCATTTTTGGGGAATTTCTTTTTCCTTTTTTTTTTTGGACACTTGGGGGTGGGGGGAAAAAAGGATGGGATGGGACCCACGCGCTCAGGGTGTCCACTGTCTTTTACTAGCTTGAACGATAAGGAGCACCGCACGTGGATTCTGAACCGAGGGGCTCTGTCCTCAACCCAACCCCAACATCATACAAGCACCAAAACATTACCCCCCCAAAAATAGGCAAAATTAGAGAGGAAAAAAATAAAATTACCAAGAAAACCCGGAATTTAAATTTACCAGCATATCTTCTCCCCAACGAAAGATTTCATTTTTTATTTTTTGAAAAAAAAAATATAATCATTTTCCCCCTTCATGATTCTTCTTCTGTTTTTGGTTGAATACCCTTTAATGAATGATTCTTTTCTCATTATGTATATGTTGCTTCAAGCTTTGCCCCCCCTCCTCCCTCTCTCTCTCTTTCTCTCGCGCGCGCGCGCCCATCTCTCCTCCGTATCCTCTCTCTTGGACTACACAGAGAAAACGACCCGTTTTTGCCAGCTCCCATCTGGAAGGAACCCCTGTATTATCCCTCTGAAAGAGGGAGAGAGAGAGAGAGAGAGAGACCCACAAGGGCACCAAGTTCACTGAGTAGCTGGGTCATCTACAGATACACACACACACACACCCACGAGCAGAGAGAAAGAGAAAGAGAAGGGGAAGAAAAAGGGAGGGGAAACAGTCCAACATAGTGTGTAGTATAGTCCACCACCGCCATATTATATTATTATGATCCAGACATGGATGATGATAATGGCTTCCGCAGACCTAATTTCCCTCTCCAATTGCTCGAGAGAAGCAATGACCACCGCCAACCACCACCTCCTCCCCCTCCTTCTTCCGCTCCCTCCTCCTACGCATCCCTCGCCATCGCCGGCGGCGGCGGCGAGCCGAGCACCAGCCGCCCCGGTTCCAACCTCCAGGTCCCCGAGCTGCCGAAGAAGGCCGTTCCCAAGCGGACCTCCACCAAGGACCGGCACACCAAGGTCGATGGCCGCGGCCGACGCATCCGCATGCCCGCCCAGTGCGCCGCGCGGGTCTTCCAGCTCACCCGCGAGCTCGGCCACAAGACCGACGGTGAGACCATCGAGTGGCTCCTCCAGCAGGCCGAGCCCGCCGTGATCGCCGCTACCGGCACCGGCACCATCCCCGCCAACTTCACCTCCCTCAACATCTCCCTCCGCAGCAGCGGCTCCAGCATGTCAGCCCCCTCCCACTTCCGCAGCGGCTACTTTAGCCCTGCCTCCACCAGCTTCGCTGCGTCGCCGCACCTGAGGAGCATGATGTTGCACGGCGTCAGTCAGTGGGAGCGGAGCATCTCCACTGTCGACGAGCCAGTGACCGCCTCCCAGCACAGAATTCTGTTCCCTGGAGTTGGCCTATCGTCGGATAATTCATTTAACGCGAACAGCAGCACCATGTCGGAAGCAAAGCAAGAGCTACGCGACGCCGATGCCGCGGCAGTGGCAGAGGAAGAGGGAGAGGAGGCAGGTTTAGGGAGGAAGCGGAGGCCCGAGCAGCCAGAATTCAACAATCAGAGCGTGATGATGGGGAACTACCTGTTGCAGACGCCAGGCGCCACAGCGGGATCTTCGAGCTCTGCCGGGAGCCCGACGGCATTCTGGATGATGCCGAATACGAGCAGCCAAGTGATAAGCGGCGATCCCTTATGGACGCTCCCTTCTGGTGCCAGCAACAGCAACGCTTCCATGTACAGAGGCTCCATCTCCAGTGGCCTTCATCTCATGAACTTCCCCATACCAATGACCCTCTTGTCTAGCCAACAATTGGGCCCGGGAATCGGTGGCGGCGGCGGAGTGACGGTAGCTGACAGCCACTTGGGCATGCTGGCGGCACTGAATGCATTTCGGCCAGGCGGCGGCGGTTCGGAGTCGCAGGCCAGCGGTCCACAGCCGCATCATCATGGAGGTGATCAAGATGGCCGCGATACAGCCAGTCATCATTCTCATCACCATCACCATCAACATTGACGTCATAATTAAAAAAAAATGTATGACCTTTTGATCTTCTCTGGCCTTTTTCTTCGCCCTACCTTTTCTTTTATATATGTATGTGCAATTTTTTTTTGGGCCATGGCGGACGTCGGAATATTTGTTTCTGATTAGGGATTGTTGAGATTGATGTTCGATTTTTTGGTTTGAGACCGACTGTGGAATTTAGGGTTTTTAATGCATAAGTGTTAATATGAGTATCGATTGGTTTTCTTTTTTGATTTTCTGATGAAGTTTCTTGTTCAAAGTATATATGTCTTTGATCTCTAAGTCCGAATGAACAAACTGCTACAAATTTTTTGTTGTCTGTTCCATTTTTGAAATTTGAATTATTACCAATAGCCAAGACATATCTTTGAATTGAAGAAGACGACTCGTATCATGCAATGTTAGTGCATTATCAATGACCTCTAACTTGCACTTTGATCAGCTTAGATGCAACAAACACCTAATAATAACTCTCTCTCTCTCTCTCTCTCTCTCTCTCTCTCTCTCTCTCTCTCTCTCTCTCTCTCTCTCTCTCTCTCTCTCTCTCTCTCTCTCTCCCGCTCTCTCTCTCTCTCTGAACCACATTAAATTCTTCCGTGTGGAGATCATCATGTCCATGGCATTATTGCGCTTTTCACATATCAGTGCTTCATATTTTGTTGGCATTTTTCATCTTACATGTGTCCTCTTCCTCAATCCGAAATTGGTAAAAGGAAAAACAAAGGGTGTTCTTCCCCATGAAACATGCTAAATAGCTGGGGATGATGAAGCATCAAGTATTGACAGAGATTGGTCAAGATCTGATCTTTCAGGTGACCCTCGTATGTTAAATTTAATAGACCCACCAACGCACTTCAATTTCATCAGTCCTCCTTTTCCTTACATAAGGTGTGCGGCTCTCTTGCAGAACTGTATGAGAAAACTGGTGAGTTTTCAGGACCCCACAAAAGAAAAAGCAAAATTGCTTCTTTCTATTTTATCGGCTATTTTATCAATACCCACCAAGGCCATTGGTTGATTTGCCATATATTAATCTCCATCCACCATCCTTAATTAGTGTCCTCCAGCCTGTGTTCCCTCATTCATGATAGATCAGAAGCCACGATGCATTACTATACATATATACCATTTGAAACAATGTATAAGATGAACACCTGTCAGAATTCATTTTCCCGGCGCAGCCGAGTTCAAATTCACCCTTTCCCTTGTTGAAGCAAAACTTCTTCGCGACTAACAAATTCAGCAAGGTTTTGTTGAGCATTAAGAACGACGTTTGCATTTTCATTCATGACATCTCTCATGCAGATTCTTGTAAGTGTCCAGAGACCAGTAAAAAAGGCACTCAGTTGCTGTGACTTCGGTTGCAAATGAGATGGTAAATTCATTTCAAAGGAAAGGGACACCACGTGCATTTGCCCCGAGTTCACCAACCAGTTGATCAGACTACGCATCAGGAACTGTTAATGCACTTCTGAAGCGCTAGAAGTTATGTCTTTCCTCTCATCGGGATCGAGTTTCAGTTGTGTTTCATGCGACGTCTGGAGTTGTCATCGTCCACACGTGCTTAGGGTCCTTTTCGATTCTGCAGATTGTTGGGTGAGTCCTCATCACTCAGTTTTTTTGATGATTTTATGCTGAGACTCTTCCTCGAGACCTAGCTATCATCAGACACGGTCTGCACTGAGCATGTGTAGGTGTGCACTAAAAGCCATTTCATGTGATCCCAAGTTGTATGAGCCGAAGGGTATCTGTAGCTATACCTAGATTGAACTGGTCGATACGGTGTTTCGGTTTATTGTCGTCGAGCAATGACCGACCAATCATCAGGAGGAGCTGAAACACATGCAAGGAAATGAGATGTCATTCGCGATTACTTGAAGCGGACTTCGTGCACTCAGTCTTGACTCAGCTTTGTTCATGGAACTATTTTTCTTTACTAGATGGTACTTAATAGTCTTGCACAGTTCCGAACCTTAGAAAATAAGGGGAAAAATACAATGTTTTAAGCATATGCATATACTCTCAAACTTAGACATGTACAGCAAGATAATGTGAAAAACATAAACTAGACTTCCGAGGTGCGTGTTTGGTGTACAGCTACAATTTTAAGAGGAGGTTTGATACAACTTTCTTTCAACGTTGTCCCTTGTGATATCCTTTCTACTAATTGAGGATTCTTCTTAGCATAGCACGGTTGCAATACAGCTAAACGAACTATCATACCAAGCGAACGGTAAGGTGAATAGAGGGTATCGATGATTCACATGTTGTGAGTGATTTCTATAGTTCAAATCAAGAAAAAGTATGTTGGAATGTCCTAAAATGATTTATCAAGGAGTACACTTATCGGTCCTATAACTTGTCATGTGCGGCATTAAAATTTTTTCATATTTAAAATGTCTAGCATGGCAATCTGATCTTAAAATGTACGAAATGAAATGTTGAAGGCTAAAGTTTGATAGTGCACAGCACAAATAATGTGAATTTGGAGGATTAGATAATGTGGTTTCCATCCTTCACTACTCCAGTCTTCATTGAAAATAAGTCAAAGATCGGAAGATTAAGCGGAGCCTTCATCGTTTCGAGCATATTATTTGCTTTCAATTACAAACAATCGGATTACTCGATTGAGATGATCTTGGTGCACTCCTGGTCGCCGTTAGATGATTTATCTCCAATTAGGAGTTAGGGTTTGTGCATGGAATGATTTGCACAGAAATATCTTTGATTCGAAGAAAAGATTGAACTGAAACAACATTGTTTAATGGCTCAATTGGGGAAACATTTCTCCTAGCAGCCATTTATTGTAGGACAACTCAAGAACCAAAAATATACCACGTTAGGCCGATATTCTCCGGACGAGATAAATTGTTTGAAAATAGTTCATTGAGCTACTTGAAAAAGTTTTGGAACTCAAATAATTGGACCTAAAGTTGGGGTTTTTCAGGTCCGATCTCAATTCTATCTCGAACTGGAATACCGTATCAATTCTATCTCTAACTAACCCTGATGTTGCTGGGACGACCGTGGTGTACGGAAGAACGATAACCTCATAATGTTGATAATTTTGAAAAAACAAGTGACTTTGGATGAGTGAGCAGATTTGGAACTAGATTATAAATTGGAGATTTTTTTTTAGACAAAAAAATGTTCGGGAAAAAATTGAGATAGAACCTGAAGTTTGGGGTTCTTTAGAGAATGTGGCCAATGATTGATGGAAAAGTTATTATACTCAGCAGAATAGTGCTATTTAGGACTTTCATGCACTTTTCTCTTATCACATGTGAACGGGGAGTCAATAATCAGTTTGGTAAAGCTTCATTTGAGAACGTAGACATAAAGAGAATCAGGAAAATTTGGCCCAATTCCTTTGTTTGTGAGAGGAGAGGAAGTGGGTATGTATAGTGAAACAAGTTACTTTAGGAATATCAGTTAAAACCATTTTACGGGATCAGACTTACAATTATGTGATAATTAGTTGCGAGCGTTTAAAGGAGTGAGATCATATGCCCAATATTCAATAAGAGTACATAAATTATAAATCGATCCTGGAAGTTTATGATTCTAGCAGAAAAATGGAAAGAAACCCTTAGTTCCTTATGAATGAGAATAGCTCATTTGCCTGATGAGTATCAGTTCCTGTGCATCAAAAGGGAAAAGCACTACAGAATGGCCAGGAGCTAAGTTCAGTTCTTGGAGGAGGCAAAAGGACAGGCGCCCCTGTTGAAGTCCTCTTTTGAATTCAAAAACTTAGCGCTGAGAGTTTGAGCAGAACAGTGAAACTCTTCAATCATCCATTTTTGAAGATATGTCAAATGGAAATTGGGGGATCTGGGTCCCATGATGGGAACTTTATTTTATGATCAGAATATGCAAAGGAGAAAAGAAAAAAACTTCCATTTTTAGAAGAATATCAAGTAGATGACATGAATATCGGGTAACAATACTAGTGGATCGTCACGAATAACACTTGTGGACCCTGAAAATTGCATTCGTATCTCATCATACTCACCACCAAGCATCAATACTTTTCTTTTATGGGTAAGTCAAGCATTTCTTACTAGTGCTGAAAAACATGGGGCAAACCCCGCTACAAGCCCAGCAACCTTCTTGTACAACTCCACGGAACAAGCTGCAACGACACACTTCACATCCCGGCAACAGTCGACTACAGCAGCAACCAAACGATGGATCAATAAACATCTCAAGAAGAATGCTCCAAGCAGTAGATAATATAGGAGACCATTAGAGGAAGCGGGACAGACTACTTTGTCAGCGACAGAAGTATTTGGCCACCACGCACCACGAAGAGCGACTTGGACAGCGACAAGTTCTTCTCATCTAACAGAGGGCCAAGTCCAAACAGATTCAGATATAACAGCAGCCACTTCTGCATTTAGAGAGAGAGAGAGAGAGAGAGAGCTGAGTTGTAAACAACCCTCCTAGGATAAGCTTCAAGAAGAATGCCATGTGGATGCCAATTATCAAACCACAAGTAGTTAGCCTTAACATCACCAACTACATACTTGATAACTGGTTTAAGGATGCCCCTGACCTTTGATAACTTTCTCCGAGCAAAAGGTAGACGTAGCAGATGCCTGAACAGCCCAAATATTACCTTTGCTTATGAATAACTGTGTAAACAAGCAATCCAAAGGGAACCTGTAATAACCTGGGTCCCACTCGCAAGATATTATCCACTTTAAACACTAAGTCCTCACGATTTTGTTCCTCTGATGGCAGCCCATACTACCCCCAGAAAAGGCCTCTTGCAAGTTAAGGCTTCCCAAGCCTTTATAAGTTGCCCAAGACTCCCCCCCCCTCAAGCGATGTGAGACAGGAGAGACGTGCCCCCTTCGCCATCCTAGAAACCTGCAAGGAGCCGCTCCTTGTCCAGGTCCTCGGACCCCGGCGACCACTCCCCGCCCTCATCGGACCGGGTTGTCACACTCCCCCCCCCCCTCGAGCACAGCGTCCTCGCTGTGGCCTCACACGCGGTCAGAAGTCGGCTCTGATACCACCTGTAACGACCTGAGTCCCACTCGCAAGATATTGTCCGCTTTGGACACTAAGTGCTCACGGTTTTGTTCCTTCAAGGGCAGCCCATACTACCCTCAGAAAAGGCCTCTTTCAAGTTAAGGCTTCCCCCTCAAGCGATGTGGGACAGGAGAGACGTGCCCCCTTCGCCATCCTAGAAGCCTGCCAGGAGCCGCTCCTTGTCCAAGTCCTCGGACCCCGGCGACCACTCCCCGCCCTCATCGGACCGGGTTGTCACAGAACCGGACATGGATAACTGTCTCCAGAGGCATTTGAGTATACAAGCAACGTTGCAAAGATCCAATCTTCGAAGACCGAGTCCTCCTTCCAGTTCAGGAAGACATATCTTGTCCCATTGAACCTTAGGTCCACCTGCGGCGTTCTAGAAACCTTTCTAGAGAAATGATAGGCATTTTTGCTCCACTGCTCTAATCACTTTCTTAGGGAGAAGAATGATATGGGACCAGTAATTAACGAGGCCATAGATGACAGATTTGATCGACTATAATCTCTGACAACAGGGAAGCTTCTTCACAGTCCAGCCATTAAATTTTGAAGCAATCCTTTCGACAAGTGGTTTACACTCTGTTTGTTAGTCTACGTGACGCAGAGGAAGATAGACTTGGAAAAGAATTCCAAAAGATAACATTTATTATGAATATCGAAGTACCATTTACGATATCTAAGTCGCCTATTTATAGGGAGGTCGCCCTTTGGGAAACAATCAAATATTTAAAATCAAATAACATAATTAAGGAAAACAATATTGATAAAGGGGAACATCTTCAAAACGCGTTCCGAAATCTGCAAATCACGTCCGAAATCTTTGAAGGCTTGAAAATCAAGGATTATCTTTAAGGATTGAATATCAAGGATTTTGATTTGATATGCTATATGCACCATAACTCCTCCGGATCAAAAGTTATGATCGTCTGAAATTGACCCGTCATTTAAGGCGAGGGCGGATCGCTTGCTCTTTTGATGCTCGAAAGTTTCCAAATAAGCATTTGCTATTTGTTCTACATCAGTCTTCTCCACTTCAAAGGAACTCGAACCGAGTTATTGTCAGGATAAAGGGGAGTATTTGGGGAATGATACTCAAACAGGTTCGCTACATTGAATGTCGGAGAAATGTTGAGGTCACCCGAAAGATCAACAATATAGGTGTTGTCATTGATCTTCTTTACGATTCGACAGGGGCCAATTTTCTTGTGCTTCAGCTTGTTATATGTACTAACAGGGAAGCGCTTTTTGCGGAGGTAGACCATCACTTCATCACCCTCAACAAAAACTTTGAGGCGGCGGTGTTTATCTGTAGCAACTTTATAGATAGCAATGGAAGCTTCCAGCTGTTGCTTCACACAACCTTTTATTTCGTGCAATTTTGTTGCTAAATTCTCAGCTGCAACGCTATATCCTGGGACTTTGGGCAAAGGCACGAGGTCCAGTGTATGTTGTGGGGTTCACCCATAAATAACCTCAAACGGCGATGTGCTTATGGAACGGTTGACAGTGTTGTTGAAGGCAAACTCAGCAGGAGCAAGATATCGATCCCATTGCTTTAGCATGTCACTACAAAGGCAACGAATGATATCCGCCATAGTACGGTTGACGACTTCAGTTTAACCGTCAGTTTGGGGATGGAAAGAGCTACTATACTGTAAATCATAAGCGCCATAGGGTCCTCCAAAAATGACTGAGGAACTTGGTGTCACGGTCAGATGTGATTGTTTTGGGCACACCATGCAGGCGGACTACTTCCCGAAAGAATAGGCTCGCCACATGGGAAGCATCGGAAGTTTTTTTGCAAGGAACAAAGTATGCCATCTTTGTGAACCTATCCACCACCACAAAAACAAAATCCATACCTCGTTGGGTTCGGGGAAGGCCCAACACAAAATCCATTGAAATGTTTACCCAAGGTCCAGAAGAAATAGGTAAAGGGGTGTAAAGACCAGTGTTCTGCGAGTGGCATTGGGTAGTCTGACAGATGTAGCATTTTTTTTACAAATCGCCCAATGTCCTGCTTCAGTTGAGGCCAATAGTACCGCTCTTCAACCAAGGCAATAGTTTTGGCTCGTCCCAAATGTCCTCCAAGGGTGCCACCATGGAGTTTTTGAATAAGTTGTTCCCGCAAAGAGATGCGAGGGATGTACAACCTATTGCCAAAGAACAAGAATTTATCTTGAATGATCATATCGCCATGAGAGCCTGTCGTAGAATACTTTTCCCAAATATCTTGAAAGTCATCATCATCGGCATAAAGGGCACAGAGGTGGTCAAATCCCACAACATCGGTGCGCATGATGACGAGTGTTGCAACACGGCGACTAAGTGCATCAACGACTTTGTTCAAGTGGCCCACCTTGTGTCGAAGCACGAAGTTGAATTGCTCCAAAAAAGAGACCCAACGTGCATGCATTCGATTTAGATGCTTTTGACTCTTGATATACTTGAGTGCTTGATAGTCAGTGTTAAGGACAAATTCATGTTGATAAATATAGGGCTACCAATGCTTGATGGCCCGTATTACAGCAAAGTACTCATGTTCATAGGTAGACCATCGCCTATGGACATCATTAAATTTTTCGCTAAAATGAGCAATAGGCTTACTTTCTTGGGAGATAACAGCGCAATGCCTACTCCAGAGGCATCATAGTCCAATTCGAATACCTTTTCAAAATCTGGGAGCATCAATACCGGTGCCGTGGAAAGTTTCTCCTTTATGAGAGCAAAGCTAGCTTCTGATTCATCGCCCCAATGAAATTTTCCTTTCTTCAAGCATTCAGTGATCGGCGCCATAATGGTACTGAAATTTCGAAGAAAGCGTCAATAGAATGTCACGAGCCTGTGGAAACTACTCGCCTCACCAACAGTCTAGGTAGCTGGCCAATCGCAAATAGCAGCTATCTCTTGTGCATCAACTTGGAGGCCTCTGCTTCAATAATATCCCCCAAGAAAAGGAGTCTGTCAGTCATGAAACTACATTTCTTCAAATTAATATACAATTGGTTCTTCTGCAAGGCCGACAAGACATCCTTTAGATGTTTCATGTGTTGTCGATCATATGGACTGTTTATGAGGATGTCATCAAAATATACCATCACGAACTTGCCAATGAAAGGTTTGATGACCTGAGTCATCAAACGCATGAAGGTGTTGGGTGCGTTGGTGAAGCCAAACGGCATGGCAAGCCATTCGTACAACCCTTCACTTGTTTTAAAGGCCGTCTTCCATTCGTCGCCGGGGTGGATGCAGACTTAGTGGTATCCACTACGTAAATCAATGTTTGTAAAGACCTTCGATCCAACAAGCCGGTCGAGCATGTCATCCAGGCGAGGGATTGGAAATCGGTATTTGACAGCCATCCGATTAATTGCATAGCTATCGACGCACATATGCATGCTCCCGTCTTTCTTCGGTGTGAGGAGTGCAGGGACTGCACAAGGGCTCATGCTCTCATGCAAGAAGCCTTTTCGAAGGAGTTCTACCACTTGGTCTTGTAAGATCTGGTTCTCCTTCGGGTTCATCCAGTAGTGCGGCAAATTAGGGAGGCTCGCTCCTGGAAGAAAGTCAATCTCATGTTGGATATCCCTCAAGGGAGGTAATCCAACAGGTAGATCATCCGGAATGACATCGCTATATGCTTTTAACAACGGTTGAAGAGCCTCGGGAATGGGAATAACAGCTTGTTGATCACCTTTTTCCATAATCATATATATCCCTTAACGTTTACGGACGTTTAGCATAACACCCGCACTTTGCTTCTTTGAGGCCTGGGGAATGTTACTCCGCGATTTCCAAATAATCTGTCTTTTCCCACACAAAAGAGTAGGTGTTCTCTCTGGCTCGGTGGGTGATATCAACGTCGTACTGCCACAGTCGTCCCAGCAAGACATGGCATGCATCCATCTCCATCACATCACAAATAATAGTATCCTTATAGGACTTTCCAATTGAAATAGATAAACGACATAATTGTGTTACCTTGAGTTCTGCCCCTTTACGAATCCACCCGATTGTATAAGGGAGGGATGTGACTCTGTCTTTAGCTGTAAGTGGTCCACCAGGGCCTTGGACACAATGTTCTCACAACTACCACTGTCAATGATGACATCGCAAACTTTACCGTTGACAGTACAACGGGAACGGAAAAGACTGTTTCGCTGGGTATCCTCTTTTCGCAAGGTAAGCAATAGTCGTCTGACAACGCAGTTGACATGCTTACCCTCTTCATCCTCCACATCTTCTTCATCCACCCACTCATCTTCATATATTTCGTCATCGTGATCAACAACATTAGCCATCTTTCGCCGTGGGCAATCACTTGAACGATTACCTAGATCATTACACTTGTAGCATCTAATTGGTTGTGGCTTAGCATACAGATTCTGGGCCTTCGGATTAGTGTTACGATTGTTTGCAACAACTGGTTCCTTGGGCGCCCCAGCATTACTCCCCAAAGTTCGGTTCATATTACTGGTTTGTTGGTTTGAGGATTCTGGAACATCTAGTTGTCTCCCCCTTCCAAATGATCCACGTGCAAAATAATTATTAGCCCAATTAGTGGGGCTAGTTCTCTCCAATTGCATCTCGATCTTTTGGGCCATTTCTTGAGCAACCTCAACAAAGAACAAACGGTGTAGAGAAACGTGGTCTTGAATGTTGAGTCGCAAGCCATTGATGTACCTAGCAGTCTGTTGTGCCTCCAATTCAGCCAGGTTGTTGCAGGTGGAGAGTCGAAGAAACTCCTCCGTGTAGGTTTGGATTGATCGGTTTAGCTGCTTACAATTCTGGAATTGCTGAAATAACAATCGTTCATAATCGGTTGGAAGGAACCTGACCTTCAACATTTGCTTCATCCGATTCCACGTTCGGATGGGGGCTTTCCCTTGTTGGCACCGGGTCAGCTGTGTTTGCTCCCACCAGACTGAGGCACCTCCCTTCAATTTGTACGCCACCGGTTTTACTTGGCGGTCCTCTTCAATCTCCATGGCATCGAAAAATTTCTCAACTTCCCAAAGCCAATCCAAAAAGTCTTCGATATTCAAGTTGCCATTGAAGGTTGGGAGGTCAACTTTCAATTGATATTGCGTGGGGTCTCATCGATATCCACCGTTTCAACGAACTCCACGAATAGGCCCGTCCAAGAACTCTTCGTCTTCTTCTTCGGAGTCCTCCACATAGGCTTGTCACCTCTGTCGGGGATTTGCCCCACGTTCCATAGCTACCTCCAGGACTCGAGCGGCATGAGCACGTTCTACCGGAAGATTACCAGGTATGAGGTTGGCAGACAAATGCTAGATGGCAACAAGTAATTCTTGAAACCTTTGTGCGGTTTGCTCCACAAATCGATTGAACTCAACCAGTGTAATAAGCTCGTTTTCACGACCCTCAGCTACGGGATGATTGACATTAACATTATTTGTCATCGTCATAGAAGAGACCTGCTCTGATACCAAATGACGCAGAGGAAGATAGACTTGGAAAAGAATTCCAAAAGAAAACGTTTATTCTGAATATCGAAGTACTATTTACAATATTTTAGGCGCCTATTTATAGAGAGGTCGGCCTTTGGGAAACAATCAAATATTTAAAATCAAATACCATAATTAAGGAAAGCAATATTGATAAAGGGGAAAATATTCAAAACGCATTCCGAAATCTACAAATCGCGTCCCAAATCTTTGAAGGCTTGAAAGTCAAGGATTATTTTTAAGGATCGGAAATCAAGAATTTTGATTTGATATGTTGTACGCACCACAACTCCTCCGGATCAAAAGTTATGATCGTTTGAAATTGACCCGTCATTTAAGGCGAGGGTGGAACTACTCGCTCTTTTGACGCTCGAAAGTTTCCAAATAAGCATTCGCTATTTGTTCTACGTCACTACTTGAAGTAAGTTGAACTGCAAGGTATCAAACAGGGGCTTGGCCCCTTGTAAAACCACTAGCATTCACCAACTCTGCCACTTGATCAGCAGAATAGCCAGCGATGCCGATTTCAGTGGTAAGTGGTTTCACTTGATGACCAGAAATGGATCTGCAAAACTGTAAAATTTCGAAGTTTCTCGTTGAAAGTAGCAAGATCATCTTTAAAAAAATCATCAAATCATCAGCAAAGCACGATTGAACTGGACTAATGAGCAAAGAGGGGTGGTACTGAACACTCTCGTGTGCTGCAGCAGGACTTCCATGACTGAACCTATGCTGTTTTTGACCTGACAATGATCATGTGCCCACTTATTTTATTACATAAAAGAATTCTCTTCTTGCAACCTTTTCATCGGACAACTGACCCCTTAAGGATTTGTTTTTTGTCCAAAAAGTTCAGGATCTGACATGTGTGAGCTGGCTTTGTTTAAGAACGCATGTAGAAAGCGAGAGATGTCTATCCTTTTTTCCTAATAAACCGACGTAGTACTTTTGGTGGTTAATTTACATTTATAGCACCATGGACGGACGACAGCACGAGTGTCAGCTTGGCTGGCTAATTAAAGCACGTACAACGAATGATTTGATTCCGTTCGGAACTAACTACACGGGCGTCGAATTGATTAGGTACTTATTGTATTGCATCGATTCCCTGCACTCATCGAAGTGACCTTAAAAGCACGATAATCGTTAAGACGGTAGGGAACTTTAAAGTGACCTCAAAAGAAGTCGTCTTTGTCGGGACTTGAAGCCGTGATCGTGGCTCCCCCGTGCAATCTATCGCGATTGCTACCTGCGTCGAGGCAAGTATGAATCTGGTTCAGTTGAGAAAACGAAAAGGGAATAATTTATTTTCAGCATGCCAGGTTGATCGACTACGAAATGGCTCTTGACCTCTTACTCTGTTTATGCTGTCTTTCGAGCAAGCACGAAGCAAGAATTGTGACACGAGACCTGGAATAAGAACTTTTCATCTTGCCAATCTTTCTTAATTGCATAATAGTATGTGAAAGTTTCGGTACTTTTATCACCAAGCAGACAGAATAAGAATTATTAGTTCGGAGCACATTTAAATTGATAGAAAGTAACCTTACCATGCATCGAACAAACTAATAAACAAAACGATGTCCTTAATCAGAAACAAAAGGACAATTCTCGTATGCATCAGCTAAAACACATGCTGTTTCCCTTAACTAGGAAACATGTAAAATCGAGGTAATTAATGGAAGTCTTATGAATTATAACTTACCTTAATCAAAAGAAAAACGAAAATGTGTACTATCAGCAAAAAAAAAAAAGGATAATGACACAAACAGTCCCTGAACTTTGGTCCAATGTGTAATTTGATCCCTAAACTTTTAATTTGTTTAATGTAGTCCATGAACTTTAGCCTAAAGGTCAATTTGGTCCATGAACTTTTAATATGTTCAATGTGGTCCCTGGACTTTTGGTACATATTCAATGTGGTCCCTGGACTTTTGGTACATGTTCAATTTAGTCCATAAACTATATGGAAATATTCAATCTAGTCCCTGAACTTGAATTGATAAAAGGACCACATTGAACATTTTCATATAGTTCATGGACTAAATTGAATATTTACTAAAAGTTTAGGGACCACGTTGACTAGATTAAAAGTTCATGGACCAAATTGAACTTTAAACTAAAGTTCAGGGACTACATTAAACAAATTAAAAGTTCGGGGATCAAATTGTACATTGAGTCAAAGTTCGGAGACTGTTCATGTTATTTTTCCAAAAAAGAAAATCTCGAAAAAGCTCCAAAGACAGCATAGACAAAATAAAATAAAATAAAATCTTTATCTCGAGAATCATCGGACTTCGAATCATAATATATTTCTTCGGAGCAAAAAATACTTTCCGACATACGGAGGGGTGCGCGGTCAAACCTTGACCAGTACCGACGAAGCCAAGGAACGGGACGCGGGGGGGGGGGGGGGGTAGGGCAGCCCAGGGGCCGCGAGCTGACGCGGCGCTCATCGATTGGCGGGGCCGTGCGGGTGCGCGGTAGGTCCTCGCAGCAGCGGATAAAATTTCCGAGAATTCGGTGCCCCCCTCGCGCAAAGATTCTCCGGAAAATCAGCCTCGTTTTGCTCTGCAGAACTCCCGCCTGTTTTCCAAAGTTTCCTCCCCTGTTTTTTCTGCCCTTCGCCCTTTCTCGGTTTTCGAAGTCTCGCTTTTTTCGTGCCTTTGTCAGCTTTCACTATTCACTTGAAAAATCTACCCTTTCTTTTTTTTTTGTTTTTTTGCTCCCGTGCGCGTGTCGTGGAGAAGGAGAAGGAGAAGAAGGAGGACCCGGAGGAGAGCGCGCGCGGAGCAGCTCCCGGCGGCGAGAGCGAAATGGGTTCTGGGAATCTCCTCCAAGTCGTGGCCAGCAACTTCGATGTCCTCGCGCTGTATGTCTCTGTTCGTTTCTCACGTTTCGAGGTGTTTGGTGTTTGTTTGTGCTCCGTGCTGTTTGTTTCCAATGGAGTGAAGTTGGGTTCTTTGTGCTCGATTCGCAGGCCTCTCGTCACTCTCGTTTTTCCTCTGTAAGTTTGGGTTCGAGCTACATTGGTTTGGGTTCGAGCTACATTGGTTTTGGGTTTGAGGGTCTGTTGATTTTGTTCGAAATTACGGAGTTTGGTTTGCTTTTCTTCTTCTTTTTCTTTTTTTTTTCCTTTTTGTTGGGGGGTTTGACGCAGGTATGCTTCGATAAAGGCCATAGAGACCAGGTCTCGCACGGATGATCAGCAATGGCTCACTTACTGGGTTCTCTATTCCTTGATTACCCTCTTCGAGCTTACTTTTGCCAAACTCCTCGAATGGTAATCCAATCTTGTTCGTTCTTCGACTGTCTTTTTTTTTGGCCTATGGTTAGTTCGTGAAGATAAAAGAAACATGTCGATATGCAGAAAAAAATCTGGTGTCGTCTTTTAATTTTAATAAAAGAGGGGCACTTATTGTTTTAGGTACAGACATGTTTTCTATGTACATTGGTGCATCTGTACTTCTTTCATGACAAACTAGATGCGGTAATCTCAATTCAAATTCTCTTTAGGGGAAAAAAAGTAGTAAACTATAGAAGCCCAAAAGGTCATCCCCATTGTGGCTCAGTAATTTCTGGAAAAAATCTGGGCATTAATTGATCTAGCACACTTTTGACTTGGGCTTTTTGGAAGGAGTATGATGAACGTGCAATGGATGGAAGGAGTGGCTGCTATAGCAAACGGAACAGATTTAACTTCAGAAGAGAGCAATCGAGCTTGACAATTCAACCGACCCTAATATGTAGTATCTGCAGGCCACTTTGCTTTTGCAACATTAGGCCTTGTTAGGACCGGTGCTTTTTAGTAGCGTAACCAGGATAAGTTACGCTGTGAAAATGCTAATGGGCATCATTCTTCTGATAAAACTATTGCCAATTTGACATGAGCAGCATGTTTACTGGCCTAATTAATTATGTTTGATCGTAGAAGCAAGTGTGAGACTGCATCTTCATTTATGGATGGAAGCAATGTACTTTCAAACTAGAATGGTGCTACTGCCAGATTCAACTCAGACTAGTTCATTATTCATCTATGTTCTGATTATTAATGATTATACGGGAAAGATTTGTGATAATCTGCTTATTAGGAAAAATAATCAAATGTAGTTGTGTTGCCAAACCAATTTTCATCTTGTCCCTAGTTAAACTGTCACCGAGCGGTCCTGGCACCCGAATATGTATCTGCTCGTGGCATCTATCTGATTGGTGTAGTTTTCATTTTCTTCTCTATTTCAGGTTTCCTATATGGCCTTATGCAAAGCTGATATTCGCCTGCTGGTTGGTCTTGCCACACTTCAACGGCGCGGCTCATGTGTATCGGCACTTTATCAGACCCTTTTATATGAATCCTCATTCTACTACAATGTGGTATGTTCCACGGAAGGGCCTTTTTCATAAGCGAGACGATGTGCTCACGGCTGCTGAGAAGTACATGGAAGAACATGGGACCGAAGCATTTGAGAGGCTCATTTCCAAGGTATGCAGGCTCTTACATGATGAAATTTTATTTTTGGGACTTGCAAGGCCTGATCCGCTTGTTTGATATGTCGAGCCAATGTAGTGTGAATTGCTAAGGCCTCATGGTACTGTCTCTTGATTTTACATTTGATTTGATTGTCAGCGACAAACAACCCGTTCTCGTTGGCGAACTGAAGAACTTGGGGTTCATGGTCCTCCTGAAGAGCATCACTGGGGGTTTGATACGAATGTAAAATCTTTTATTCATGCTAGGCTTCTTTCTGGAACATAAGGATGAGCACTTGCATTGGCATTTAGGATTTACTCTTTTAATCATGCAGAACATATCGGTAAATCAGGTCTTAGTTTCTATTCTCCGACAAAATCTCACTTTGGTAATCTTTCAATGTTCCCGAACTTCAATTGAAAATCCTTCTTCTCGCTACTAATATTTTAGTCATGCAACAACCAGCGCCCTGTTCTAGCTGTTCTTCTATGGCCTATTCTCACTTTTCCTTTAATTATCACAATGAAGACGGTTCCTAACTTCTATAGATCATGAATTGGATGATTAGTACCGATAAGATACCCAGGTTCAACTTTGTCCACAACGTGGTTCATGCTCCTAAAGAATTTGCCTCGATATATTTACTCGTCTATGTAATATGCAGGCTGATAGAGAAGCTCGAGCTAGAAGAAAGACCAACTACGTAATATTTGACGATGACTACAGATATTGAAGAAGATGAATGTGGCTTTTTCGGGTCGAAGCTGTGAGGAACCCGGATAGCAACAGAGTAGGCAATTACATTCCCAAATCATGTCCATCTGCTTCCTTAATTCGTGTTGTGGTAATTCCTCGCAGCTGAGAGTCGGACATGATGCTAGGATTGTAGAGAGTTCCCTATGTACTGGAGGAGTTCATGCTACTTACCTAACGGTATGCTTGTGAATACTAGTTTCTGTAATCTTTTGGATGGGATAATGAATCCTTTTGAGTTGGTTTGACACTGCAATTCTTCTTTTAGTTGGCAACTTGATGCTTGAAGCTTAGGGAGCTGGAGTAGCTGTGCTCTGGACAGCTACTTGGATATCTAAACATGACCAATAGTCACTTTGGAATTTAAACAGGATCTCTTGTGATCATGTATCTATAAATGGTGAAAATAGGGAAAAGTGTCAAAAAAGTCCTAAACCTTTTACATTGATGCCAATTTAGTCCTAAATCTTTTTTTGGTGCCAATTCAGTCCTAAACCTTTTGCATTTGTGCCAATTGAGTTATAAACCTTTTTTTAATGCCAATTGAGTCATAAACCTTTTTTTTTGTGCCAATTCAGTTCTAAACAATTTGCATTGGTGTCAATTCAATCCTAAACCTTTTTTTGTGCTAATTCAGTCCTAAACATTTTGCATTGGTGCCAATTCAGTTTTAAACCTTTTGCATTGGTGCCAATTCAGTCCTTCGACACGTGAATAGCTATTAGCCGGAAGGACTGAATTAGCACCAATGCAAAAGGTTTAAAACTGAATTGGCACAAATGCAAAAGATTTAAGACTGAATTGGCACAAATGCAAAAGGTTTAGGACTTTTTTGACACTTTTCTCGGTGAAAATAAGTTGGGTCATAAGATCAGACATGGCCCAGCCACTAAGTTACTATGAGCACGTTAGCTATAGGTATGGCTGCATAGTAACTAGATAAATAATTCTAAAACTTTGTTAAATTATTACAATCATTAAAAGCTTATAGCTTCAGTACTTTGTCAATTTCACTCATGATACAGTATTGTTATATAAACAATTTAAATTAAGTAAGTGGATGTAAGTGGGTTTGTCGATAAGGTCGGCACAGACCTTTTTAACCAAATAGGTCAAAAAGATCAATTTCGAGTTGTGCAAGTTGAACCCGAATACTATCGGTTTATTAACCCTGTCATACAGGATGACACAATCATGGCAAGAACACAATCGACTTATGTCCAAACCTGTTAATTTAGTATCATGTCCAAGTCGTGTTATTATGTTGTACCGATAATCGCCACCCCTAGCTATAATTTGTTGTAATTTGTGTATTTCGCATATCAAAGCACTTTTTTTGCACAACTTATAAATATTATTTAGGAACTTAAATCAAAACCAAACAAAATGAAGCTAAGCATATATATGGCATAAACTATGAACATGAATAACCAACCAAAATACAGTTCTATTTCGTACCACATTTTGAAATTTATGATGCCCAAACACAAGGTTACATCAAATGTGTTTCTTTTATACTTAACATACCTCGTCCTAATCTCTAAACTCAGCCACAATATAGTTAAAAAAGAAGTACAAATCAGCAGACTCATAAACTCTAGAGGACAAATCCAAAAAAATAAAAAATAAACTCTAGAGGTGAGCATCAATCGAAATGCATCATAGAAGCTAGAGGCGACAAGTTGGAGGAAACTAAACCCGTTTTGCGATCGACTATATGCTTAAAACTGATTTTCCCTCATCTCATTTACGCTTTTGTTATTTATTATTAGAGTGTCGGGGCGCCGGTCAATAATTGCTTAATCCTGTCTGAATACAGCAGTCCCCATCTCCGGACCGCACCAGAGTAATCGCGGAGAGAGTCGCACGGGTCTAGACTCCTGAGAATGGCGTTGAGGAAATTGGAATCGCTTAGGGTCAAACTCGGGATCTCTCGCTTCTTAATAAAGCAAAATCTTAGAGGCAAACGAAACGAGCGACTAAAGTAGCGAATGATAACCATTCTGTTCCGGAATGAGTTCCTGAACCAGAAATAGATTTTTCTATTTCTGGTTTCTGGATGAGTTTCTGAGAAAAAAAACCCGTTTGATAATGACAAAAAATTTCTATTTCTAGAACGTAAAACCCGTTTGATAACAGCACAAAATTTCTATTTCCTGAAATAAAAACCCGTTTGATAAACAACAGAAAATTCTATTTCCAGGAACAAAATTCCATTTTTTTAGAAATGGAATAAAAATAATAAAAAATCCGAAAAATTCATAAAAATCTTTAAAAAAATTCAGAAAATCCCAAAAAATTGAAAAATTCCAGAAAAAATCATCAAAATGTCGAGAAAATAAAAAAAATTTAGATTTCGGGAAAATAGGAAATTTGTTGAATTTTTTCAAAAAAAATCAAGAAATCAAAAATTTCAAAACTTCACAGAATTGCTTAGAATACCTGTGGCCACCCCCTTTTAGTGAAATTTAAATTTTTTTAGGTGCAAAAAAAAATAAAAAAATCAAAAATTTCAAAACTTCACAGAATAGTTTAGAATACATATGGCCACCCACTTTGAGTGAAATTTAAATTTTTTAAGGTGCCCAAAAAAATTCAAAAACTCAAAAATTTCAAAACTTTACAGAATGGCTTAGAATACCTATGGCCACCCACTTTGAGTGAAATTTTAATTTTTGGAGGTGAAAAAAAAAGCAAAAAATCAAAAATTTCAAAACTTCACAGAATGACTTAGAATACATATGGCCATCCACTTTGAGTGAAATTTAAATTTTTTTAGGTGAAAAAAAAACATAAAAAATCAAAAATTTCAAAACTTCACAGAATGACTTACAATACCTCTAGCCACCCACTTTGAGTAAAATTTAATTTTTTTAGATGCCCAAATGGTATTTTTTATTTATTTATTATTTTTTTTGGTTCCTAAAGAAAATTAAATTTCACTCAAAGTGGATGGCCACATGTATTCTAAGCCACTCTGTAAAGTTTTGAAAATTTTTCTTTTTTGCTTATTTTTATTTTTTTTCGACACCTAAAAAAAATTAAATTTCACTCAAAGTGGGTGGCCACAGGTATTCTAAGCAATTATGTGAAGTTTTTTATTTTTTATTTTTTTATTTTTTTCGACACCTAAAAAAATTTAAATTTCGCTTAAAGTGGATGGCAACAGGTATTCTAAGCCATTTTGTGAAGTTTTGAAATTTTTTCTTTTTTTCTTTTTGTTTATTTTTTTCGGCACCTAAAAAAATAAAATTTCGCTCAAAGTGGGTGGCCACAGGTATTTTAAGCCATTCTGTAAAGTTTTGAAATTTTTACTTTTTTGCTTATTTTTATTTTTTTTGGCATATAAAAAAATTTAAATTTCACTCAAAGTGGGTGGCCACAGGTATTTTAAGCTATTCTGTGAAGTTTTGAAATTTTTTATTTTTTTTATTTTTTTCGGTACCTAAAAAAATTTAAATTTCACTGAAAGTGGGTAGCCACATATTCTAAACCATTCTGTTAAGTTTTGAAATTTTTGATTTTTTGCTTTTTTTTCTCACCTCAAAGATCGTGACTTCCATATGAATATGTGTGTTGAAGAAAATGAATTCCTCAGAAATGGTTCTCACTTTTGTTCCAGAAATGAAAAACCAACTTTTTTTTGGTTCTCATTTCTGGTTTCAGAATCAGTTTTGGAAGCAAACTTGTCCCGGAAATAGAAAAATGAAATTGCGTTACCAAACGGGTTTCTGGTCCAAAACTGATTCTGGGAATAAAAAACCAGTTCTGGACAGAACTAGAATGGTTTTCATGCAGCACCTAAAGTATTGAGATTGGGCCTTATTCCATTTTCGTTCAATTTCTGAAAATTTCTGTGTTGGTCCACGGGCTTTTTCTATGACTACCGGCCCTAAAAAATGGCCTTCAATGAAGTCCAAAAGGTGGGACGCAAAAAACTTTAACCTTGGGATGAATGGAACATAACAATTTGACTATCGACATCAGGTTAATTCAACCTCGGAAGGAAAAGTGAAAATCTCGGCTTCAGAAACAATGGGATGGATAATTGCAAAAATTCTTCTTTCATGAGAGAGCCGACTTTAGGTAGGTGAAATGCCAAGCTCACGAAATGCCCGACCGACATCGTGAACCGGGTAAAACGCAAGCTAAACCTTAGATGAGTAAACGGATTGGTGGGAATTCATTAAATGTTTTGTGGTGTTGGAGTCAAATCGATACTGTTGAGCACTTTAAACCGTACGCACAAATTCGTTACTCCATCTTTAAGACACTCGCGAGGCTCATTACAATTCTTATTATAAAAATGTAGATAGATGTCATGTGTGTGACATTTTGCGAATGAATTATCAACGGAAAGGAGAGTGGAACAAGCAAAAGCTTGCTTGCTTTAGTCGAACATGGCTCGATAAGTTTTCTTTCTCGACGACCCAAAATGCAATAGCGAAACTAAAGAGTGAATTTCAAATTTTACTTTTTCAGCAGTCGCCAATCGCCGGTATCTACGTAACACTTCTAGTAGCTTATATTCTCTTCCTTTCTGCTTACTTTTCTTTAGCTCTCAAACGAAGATACACGGGAACAAGTCACCATTTTTTATATATAGACAGGCTGTGTTTATGAAGTAAAAGACTTTCGTACACGAACTTGGGCTGGTCCCTCCCGAGAGCTTCGGATATGATATGGACATCGAGCCAACCGCATTTTCTCTGAATTATCTCTTCTGTATTATTGGCATGATACATACAAAACCAGTTGACGCGTCTTGAATTGAATTTCACCACAGCGTTCGTCAATCATTGCATGTCACTGTCGTTCTTCCTTCGATTGTATGCTTGTGGAGTTGGTATGGAGATTAATCAAATGTTCGAGATGTAATGCTCGGATATTATCGTAGGTCGATTCTTGGCCAGACGTATTAATCAAAACCCTACTTGCTTGAACGATTGTGTTGAATAGCCGATCATCTTGTTTAATGTTCGGTACTTTTCATGCACCAGCAACGACGACATGTTAAGCGAAACACCAGAAGATAAGAAGAGCGTAGAGTGTTGCCGTGAAAGAGAGAAAGAGTATTGAGTAGAGAGACATGATTGCGAAACTCTTTCTTCGACTGCGAAAACGAAAACACTCTTTCCTTTTTCGGTTGTTTATGGTAAACAGACTGGACTTGCTTCTAGGTCACGACATCCACGTTATGATTTTTGCGGTGCGTAAAAGCTCGAAACGAATCATCAACATGAACAATGCCGAACTCGTTCGTCTTCTGCATGCTTGTGATCTACAGATCGGAGACGCGGTCGGAGGGAGGTTTGAAAACATGGCCCTATTCGGAAACCACTACGTACCCTTCATTACAATCGACTCGTCTTCTATCTAGATTGATTGAGGCCCATTTCTGTTTTTAAGCATAGTATCTTCTTTTGTTTCAATAGTTGGTCTCAATTATTGACTCGTCGACTCCTTTGATTTTGAACGTCCTTCTCCTTTGTCTCTTCCTTGAGTTTAGCCCTTTTCTGCCACTTGTTCACACTAGAATTTTAGAGATTCACAGAAGAGGATTATGAATGAAAAAACTAGCGATAGCTTAATCTATAACTCTTTGACTAAGCAAAACTTTTTTGGTTTGAAAAGTAAAATAAATAACCATATATGTGAGATTTTATGGTACTACTCAAACTGATAGAGCAAGTTGAGGTTTTATATTTAACTATTCTGATACTTTCCCTCACTCATTGGCTAGGTTTTGGCTTAAGTGTGGAAATATATCATTGAGAAGGCAAATAAGGGCATATAAAGATTTAAACTCGGGATCTCCTATTCTGAGACCATGTGAGAAAGTTCATCCCAAGAGTTTCGTTTGGACTTTCTCCCATTGTATCAAAGCTAGTGTCATTCCTTTCACGTATATGCGTCCACCCCGATCAGTCAAATTCCATGTGCCGCTCCTAATCTGGCTTACAGTAGCATTGAAAATATTATCCCACATTACTTGATAACGAGTGTTATATGCTCTTCATATTTATGTAGTAACATTTCACCTTTTAGTTTAAACTTTTGAGTTAGATTTTCAAATAATAGAAATGGACTTAAGTTGCAATATACTCCAACATTAAACACTCGATTCAGCAACAGCAAAATTTAACGGATTTGAAATCATTTATTCTAAGTTATTGCCACACCCTATTCTTACGTAAGACATTCCATATCAATACGTAATCGAATATTTCACGACTAATCCATACCTTCAAGAATTGGAAGATAAATAAATAAATAAATACATTATAATTGTTTTACCACAGTTAAATGCATGGCATTATGATTAACTATATATGCGAAATTCATGTTTATAATTTAAAAATTTTGAAGAAAAGTCCGCGCAACGCACGGGCAGACAAACTAGCTTGATAAGCAATCGTGAAGTCGTCCACTTGTTTCCCAGTGAATTGCGCACCAAATTTACAAATCGAATAAAGTCTATGATTGGTGGTGGGGTACCGCATTCGATGACCAAGTTGCATCTAGAAAAAATCAACAAGATTATTCAATTCAAAAGCCAACAAATTTGGAAAAAAAAAAAAGAAGAAAGCAATTGCGGATGAAGCACGCCGCCCCTTCCCTTTCAATCCCCATTAATTTCGGTCAATTTCATCTTTTCGTAAAATATATTATACGAAATAGAGCCGTTGAATTTGATAGGGACGGCCCCGAATGGACAAATTCACGCACCCAAACTCGGGTCAATCGGGCCGACTTCGAAGAAAAATCATCAGCCGAGGATACTATTTTGAAGTGGACTCCAACCCCGCATCTTTTTGCCTTTTCTACGTCTAGCTTGCGAGCTTTTGTTCTCGCGAAGGCATCTCTTGTCGTGCCTCCACCAAACACCGGCGGCAGTTCATATTGTCTTTTTATAAGGAAAAAAGCAAAGTCTTGCACGGCATAGATACGATAAGAAGCCGGTTCTGACTGTCCATTTCTCACTCTTCCAAAGAAAAACCCTTAAAAACATAAATGGAATACGACTTTTTTGCGTGCGATAAGATGGAAACCTAAGAGCGAATCATCTGGTGTGACCCTCGATTTATTAACGGGATGAAGCTAAGCATGAGAACACTATTTCGTAAACTCGGGATACTAAGTAAATATAACATATTTTGATTAGGGTTGGATTCGTGGCATCGCATCACCGAATTAATTAATTTCGCGTGTCAGTTAATTATACCCAAAATTATTCGAAAATCAATAACTTCTTTTTAAGGGGGAAATCAGGAGCAAAAGGGGTTCTCAAAAACAGTGCCTTCCTCCTTTTAATTTCCCTTCTCGCAATCAATTCGAGAGCAAATTCTCTCTTTTGGGCCATGCCTATGCAATCAAAATCAAAGGACATCACTAACCAAGTTGATTGATTTACAAAAGAAAAAAAGAAGCTGTAAATAAAAAAGAGAAAGGAGAGAGCTTTATCGAAAGGACCAGCTTGTCGCATTGCGCAGCATCTTCAATGTCGAAAGAAAATGCCTTATCATCATCAAGAAAAAGGAGATGCCATTCCCACATAGCACATTGGAAAGGCTCCTGGTTTATCCAACATTTGTTGCCAAGCTTTCATATGGAATTTATTCTCGTAAGAAGGCCGCCCGCTTTTCCTTCCTTTTGACATTTTCATTTCGCGGCACATTCCGTAGATGACTTGCTTCCAATCACCGTCCATGTCGAGGGTCGACGTCTTTAACCATATCGCAAAAATTGGAAAGAAAAAACCAAAAGAAAATTTTAATAAAGGCTCGTCTTGACTTTTGCTTGTAGCGCGCGCATTGTTAGTCAATTGCCAAATTAAACCACTGGAGTTTGCCCCGGTGATCACCATTCTTACTTGGCAAGGGAGAGATGGGAAGTTCGAATCCCCACCTTATCAGGAGGAGTTACGGGTGGGGACGTATAGTTTCAGATGTGAATTTCGACTCCCACGCCCTGCAAGAGACAGGATAAAAGTCTGAGAGTGAATTGAGAATTAGAGTAGGACAAATAAAAAAAAATCGCCAAATTCCTTAAATTTCTAATTTTATAAACTTAAGGACCATCCCAGAAACTACAACTCTCCGGCCAAGAAACTTACCCTGCTTTGTTGCGTAGGGTTAATCGATCTTTAGATTCCTTAAAAAAAAATTCGAAAATTTAATTCCATAATGTCATCAAATTACCTTATGAAACTAAAAAGTACAGGGTCATGTTAGAATATCTCTCCTGTAGAGATACATTTAATGTGATCCTCTTTGTTACAGTCATCAAGTTCTAGAACCCTAATACCAATGAGGTGATATTGAGTCCGGTGACAATTAATGATCAACTCGATCTTTGAAAAGTCGTAATTAAGGTTTTGTGTCTTCCAATGCTCTCTCGATGAAAGATACACTGAATCAAATTCAAGTTAAATAAGGTGATTGTGGTCCTTAATCTAGCCAATAAATATGGAAGTGAGCTCCATCGACTTAAGGTGTTCCCCGAAATTCCCGCGACGTACCGTTATTTTTGTGTTGAATATCTTTCGTAAATAATCAATGTGTGTATCGTTATTTTTTTCCTCCATAATGCCAAATTAGCAAAATTTCATTAACTTGAATTAATGAAAAAATAATACCGAATAGTTTCATAAGATGCAAGGACTGCATTAAATATTTATCAAAAATTTTGGTGATCAAACTGAACAAATTAAAACTTTCGAGATGAATTCTGCGCATCGAATTAAAATTCACGCAACGCTTAGTTCGAAGAGGGAATTTGTACGAAACGCCGAGGGCATTTTAGGAATTTCAGGACTTGGCAAAAGAAGGAAATTGCTGGTGCGAATCCGGGACGGTAGCGTCAAAACACATGGCCGACAGCTCATGGTCCGGTCCGGAGCTCATTATCAAGTGGTCCCACGTGGGCCCCCCCACCCTCTGCGTGTCCATCACGTTCTGATTCGACCGGGGCCAGCATCCGTGGGTCCCCCACCCGCACCTGGGCCCCCCACCCCAATAAAGCAGCAACGCCACGCCCGTACGCGATTATTGTTCTGCGCCCCAAGCTGTTCCCGCTTTTTAGTATTTTGTCAAAGGAGGGAAGGGAGGGGTTCGCTTGTTTTACTTATTATTATATTCAGCGAAAGTCTCCAACTTTAGAAAGGTCCAAAAATAAAGGGGTCGACATGCGTCGGTCGCGAAAATTTAAATTGAGTCAAAAGGCTGAAATGTTAAGAACATGTCCAAATTGAGATCCGGCTTTTCTTTATCGACATTAATTGGTTAATTAGATTCCGTCGCATATATTAATATTATGACCTAGTTCTTTTCTCCCGATATTATTCGAATTCTAAAGTCGATCAGATATTCGAATCAAAAGAAAAAGTCGATTGGAGTCTCTTCGTATCGTGTTTCTGAAGTCAAAAGTTTGTACTGATCCACATGGATTAAATAAAAGTTGAGCCAGAGATAAATTGAATTGATTGATATTGTCACTTCAAAATTAATTGGGCTCGAGTTTATCTCTTATCTAATGTGTTGTGAAATAACGTGGAAACTACCAACGTTATAATCAATCGAAATAAGATGAATTGATTGGAGAAATCAATAAGCAAACGAAAAGGATATCGGAGATTTTATGTAATATGATTCGAGTAACGGTATTTACATCGGGGGTAGAATCATCAGCTAATAAACCCACTATGAATTCGGAGAATTACAATTACAATGGCTCGAGTGTTTCGCAGACTAGATTAGATTACAATCTCTTAAAGAGAACTCACTCGAGAAACTTTATAGAAAACCCTCGCACTTCTTTTGTTTGTTCTCTAGAGTAACTTGCGAAAATGGATTAGCAATGAGTTTTGAATTTCGAGTTTACCTAGATCGGTTCTCCTAGGCGTTCGGTACATGGGCAAAATTGAGAGCCCATCTCAACTAATCATGGAAGATTGAACTGGAAACATGTACTCCCGAACAATTAAAATGCAAGAGATCTCTACCGTTCAACATATTTCAGTTCGGACGATTACGATTTTTTGCTTATCAAGCCGATAGTGAAAAATTTATGGAGGCACAACATCCATGAGGGACCATAGACTCCTCGAAAATTAAGGTGCGCTCACCCCTCATGAATCCTACATTAAGTATGATGGTCTCACCATCGTTTAAATTCAAGATGAACTCATTTGTGAATATAATAGTGTATTTTTTTTTATTATGAAAGGGGCTAAAGCCAAATAAAAAAATTTAACATTGTAAATTTATTATCCCTATTTTATCACCTAATAAAACATGAAGTAACAACGGAAAAAAACTAGTATCCAAGCATTTATCGATTTCAAGATCAATAAGCCGATCAGCAGAGCGATTTCCTTCTCGAAAATTATATTGCACTTTAAACTCAAAATCAGAGCACATCAATCTTCTTATATTTTTAAGCAGAGCAAGGCCAATATCATCAACCATAAGCTCTAGCCTAATAAAATCAGTGATAGCTCTAGAGCCAATCTCTTCATCAAATTGTTTTAGGAAGTTAATTCCCAACCACGAAGCTCAAAGTTCTACTTATGTCGACGTTAAGTGGATCGAGCACTTCTCCGATTCTGGTAAGATGGGATCCTCCACCTTCCAGATGGTTAAACTGAATACTAACTTGCTGGCGCATGGGGATTACTTAGAAATGAAGGGGCTGACTTATTATAATTTTTTATTTGCTTAGCGACATAGAATAAGGTGATGAACTAATATTATCAGAACTGTTGCGTTTGGGTACAAGTTTGTACAATTTCAACTTCCATGCTTTCCAACAACAAAGGTAAAATATCCAACGGATGAAAAAGGAAATATACGAATGTTGTCGTATACAACACTTTCGGCAACAAATCTAAGTAACTGCCCATAAATGTCTCATCGTCCATCGTAGGTATTGAATAGAGTCAATTTTAGGAGCCCCTTCGTTTCGCGGAAATGATAACACCGTCGAAATATTAATTTATCCAAAAATAAATGTAAAAGATTTCCCACTTGCCGTGGGGGGTTAAAACTGTAAGAAATTTCCAATTTTCCACCATGAAAATGATGCTTCTAATTGCTGTTTCACATTTAAACTTGGCTAAACAAATTTCAATCATCTCTTTGTGCATTCACAGTTCATTGTCTTCTAATCTAGAGTTTCCCAACAGCTTCCTCCCTAACACTAAGTCTTAATCCACGGCAGAGTGCACAAAACGAAAGAAACAAATTTTTTTCCCTTCACTTTGCAGCAACCCCCCCACCCCACTTCCGCTACTTTTTTTTTTTCCACTTCCACCCCCGCTCGGAACAGCCTGCTTTGCAAATTGGACCCCTACATGAAGAGCTCGGACTGCAACAGGGTGTAGTAATTGGCGGCCTCGTCTTCCAGCTCCCAGAGGCCGTCGTAAGACAAGAACTCCACGCCGCCCGTTCCCGCTTCCGCCCCTTCGTCCTCCCTGCTGGGCAGGCCGAGCTCGTCGTCGGAGGCCACGAGCAGGTGTCTGAACACCTTCTCCTTGTCCTCGTCGCCGTCGCTCTCCTCCTCCGGGGAGGAGGAGGAGGAGGAAGGCGACGCGAGCTCCGGCTCGGAGGGGAGGCCGGGGTCGGACTCGGAGGAGGCGAGCTCGTCCTGGAGGGCGGAGATGAGGGAGGACAGGTCCTGGCTGGAGATCTGGCCGTCGTCCAGCTGGTCGTCGAGGAAGGAGAGGATGCTGGGGCACGACGGCGGCGGCGGCGGCGGCGGCGGCGGCAGCTTGAGGCGCTTCGCTTGGTCTTCCGCTTGACCGTCGACGTGGGTCTCCTCCGCTTCTTCTCTTTGGCGCTTCAGCGGCGTGTCCGCCATGGTTTCGCTTCAAGGTTTGTTCTAGAGAGAGAGAGAGAAAGATGGAGGATGAGGAGTGCACGAGGGGGGGGAGGTAGGCTAGGGTTAAGGACGAGGAGAGAGAGTAGGGGTTTCAGAGGGTTATATAGAGGGAGAAACTGAAGTGTTGGAGGGAGGGGGTTGCGGTCAAAACGGGGGGTTCGAAGAAAACAAACACGAAAAGGGCCCAAAAAAAATCGATTAAATTAAAACTATGTAAAATTTATTTTAATGAAAGTTAGAAATTGTTCTGGTGTTGCAGGGGTCGTGCCGGGGAAAGGGAAAACAGGGAGGGTCAGAATTGGGATTTCACGGCCGGGGCCGCATGAGGCGGTCCGCCCTTTTCGTTGCGGACCGTTGGATTCGGCTTTTGTGGGAGATTGCGTTCGTGATCGAGCGGATCGCGGCCGAAGGGGTTGAACGCATCCGGTGGAATTCAACACCCGAGGAGATGTATAGGTACCGAGGTCTTTACATTGTTGTGGACCAAATCCGGTTGATCTTGTGAATTCCACGTAATTGACGGCTTAGATTAATCATGTTCGCATGATCTACGACCCGTACCATAAAGAAAATCAACAAGGTTTTATCGAAATTCATGAGATTGGATATGAAATCATAATCTCAAATATCTTGAGAAAGCGGTCCACCCTAAGAGTCTCGAGATGGCCATGGGGGATTCCGAGATGGCCAATAGTAACGATCCTTATTAGGCACGGCTCAGCAATGTGACTGGCAAGCTTTTTCCTGAAGGTTCTTTATGAAATGATTTATCGAGACGTCAAGAGAAAGATTGTAACGGGACATTCAACGAGGAACATGCCATCACTCTCGAACTTAGACAGAGAAGCATACGGAGCCCCTCGCATCGAATTATAAAAATCCCTGACATCTTCTTCTCTCGCGAAATACACGACTCCGCCATGTGCACACTTGGATGACGGAGGAATGCATCTTGACTAAACATTATTCGTAGGCAAAGTGGAGCCTAAGTAATCTCCGAACCAACTATTTAATTCCCCCCCGTCGCATTCAAATGATGCAATCCGACAGATCGATCGGGTCCTGTCCTTCCCTACTCCGCAACTAATACCTATACAAATTTGATGAATCACTCCGGCGTCGACCCACCCATGCTTTTCCCATAATTACTCCCACTTCCTTGATTGATCGATTGATTGATTGATTAGGGGGTCCCATAATCGGGAGATTAACAGAATGTCGCAACGGACGGCCACGATCGCTCCGATGACGTGGAGGGGGGGGAAAGAGAGAGAAAACGAAAAAGGTGGGAGGCGTGACGAAGGATCAAGATCTAGAAGGAAGGAAGGAAAGAGGTGGTGGAGAGATCTAGTTGGAGATATTGTCTTGTTTTTAATGGCAAAAGCCATCGACTGCCACACCACGACCCTACAGGTACAGTCTCTCTATACGTGTCCCATCGAGCGCGACCTTTTCCTTTTCTTTTTTATTTTAATTCGAATTTGGAAATTTCTTTTGGCTCTTCGAACGTGGATGTTATCAAAATTGTACCTAACTTCTCCTGCTACGGAAAATAATAATAATAATAATAATTGACGCGATGCGGTCCAACCGCATTGTCTCCGCCTTTTGTCGGGCGAGTTCTCCAGACGTGGAATTTTTCATGGGGTCCAACATAGTATGATTAGGAATTATATGTTGGTCCTTATTTTCACGTTCTGCCCCCAATCTATACAAGAATCTATCTTTCCTCTATGCTTTATTGGTCCCCCCCCCCCCCCGCCCCCCCCAAAATTTTTCTTTTTTTTTCTTTTATAACGAATAGAAAGCGAAGTATTGGCTCGCGCTATTTCGACGTTTTGGATAGTTATAATACGCCATAACTTATTGAGCTTACGAAAATAACCTTGATATTACTGATTTGATTTAAGATCACTAGTGGAAGGTGTGAAAGTTGTTATTTAATTTTTTTGGTCAAAGTAACATTTCATTCATTTTCGTGTAAATACCAGAAAAAACATCACAGTCCAAATGCAAATCAAGGCAAATTTCTGACAATTTCGATACAAGAAAATGTCTAAATAACAAGACGAATCATCAAAATAAGATTAGGGGTCACCCGATCAAAGAGCAAATCTGTGACTTATTTAAACCAAAATCAACGGCCGATCATCAAATCCTTCTTCAGTAACGAGCACAAACCAAGATCTCCATATGTTACTACGGGTTTAGACTCCAGAGTAACAATGTTGAATGAGCACGTATCTGATACATGTGAAGCCACTCCAATCTCCTTTGAAACTAGACTCGTACACCAACGAAACTCGAGAAAAGCAAACCCCGAAACCATATACACTAAAACCTCCAAATCTAGACTAGATCGGGATAGAAACCTCCCCAAAACATGAGAGAAAAAAGCTTTCAAATATAGACTAAATTAGAAGAGAAAAGCTCTACAAAACCAGATTAGCCAAAAAAAAATAAGAAAAGGGAGTGATCTAACTCAAACCCTCCCCTCATCTTTGGAATGAGTTTGAATCTTGTTGGTAGTTTTTTTTTTTTTTTTGATAACCCAGGGAATTCCCGCACGGCCGACAGCCGGGAGGTAAACCCTAGGGGCGACACGTGCTAGCCACCACACACGTGCACCGGTTAAGTCACCCTGCGGCACCCGGGATTCGAACACTCAACCTTTTGCGAGAGGAAGAGTGCGCGCTCCAGCAGCGCCACCCAGGCGGGTGGTAAATCTTGTTGGTAGTTTTTTGTTACTTAACATATGCAAAGTCTAAATTATAACCGGAAAGAGTTCAGAACTTTAATCAAAGAATTCCATTCAAAACAGAATTTGAACTAAAGAATTGTATACGACAACAAATTATTAGAAGTTGAACTTTAGGAAGAGATTGTAAATAAATGCTCCAAACATCATAGCTTTATCAATATTCTTTTAAAATAGAATTACAATCATTAAATTTGCTAAAATTACTCAAATTTTAGAGGATTACCTTAAGGAACCATGAATTTGTAAATTTCTCCGATTTGAATACAAAAGAAGATGAAACAACGATTAAGGAAAGTGTATAAAAATCACGTGATCGATTGATCCACGTTAAAAGTATGTTTTTTTTCTCTTTTGTCAATATACAATATCCCCGTAAGGGTTATTTTAGATCAGTTAATTTTAGAGTGTGTCTAAAACTATAAAAGGGTGGAAATAGCACGAGCGAAATTATATCGCATTTACGAATACTTCACGGATATCTTTTTAATAAGAAGAATACGTGAGTTAGAATTTAAATAGGTGATATAAATATGAAATTGTTCAAAACAACGGTATGATGAATTGAATCTCCTTTAATCTGCACAGTTATTAGTTTTTTAAAATTTCAAACCGTTATTGGTCATCAAGTATACATGTGTACTAACATGTGCCGGGACATTCTATGTCTGACTTTTAACTAATAAGTGACACGTGCATGTTATGGTTATTTTTGTGTGTGAGAACTTTTATGTTGCCGACCTTCAAACATCACTTGAGCGTGCGACATTGAGGCCACATACGACCTTAATCCCGAATGACATGAGGTCGATAAGATATTTTCTTTTGACGGGCTATACTTTAAATGGGTTAACACCATGAAAAATTCAAAATTAATAAAATTATGATAAATTTATTTCAAATTAATTTTTTGACCACCAACAATCCCATAACGGATACATTTGTGATAAATTTACCTTCCGTTAGTTTTCGTTAAATTGAATTAATACTACAAAAATCTCGAACTTATACATGTGACAAATGGAGAGTAAAATCCTAAATTGGTACACTCGTCAACTATTACTTATCATTTAACTTAGCAATTCGACAGTAAAATTTAACGGAAACTAACCAATGATAAATTTGTTATAGGTATACCGGTTTGGAGTCTTTAGGATAAATTTGTCACAGATATATCAATTTGGGATTTTTTGTGATATTAACCATGCTTTATGTACACTTCACATGTATCTTTCAAGTTTGTGAACCATTGTTGAACCTGTTCCCATTTTATCACTTGTCAAAGCAAAAAGAAGATGGGTCTTCAATTGGGGTTGGTCGCCGATCTAGCTCTCAGAAAGAGTTTAAAGAGAACGGGGATGGGCCAAAGTCACTCGTCAACAAGAGATAATTTGGAAGATTTATCTATATGCGGACTTCTTTGATCGCAAATCAAAGCAAAAATAAATCTTCTCGTTCTTGCACGGGTTTGTAGATCGTAGATAATGGACAGTACTCTAACGGTATGTCCCTCTAAAGTTTGATACTCCAAATGTTGTCTACAGACAACAAGAACCGTTGTATCATTATTTATAGCTCGAGTTGAAAAAGAAAATAATGCTACATAAACAAAGCGACTACAAAAAGATTAGGTGTCCAAAATTTCGTGTCTTTGATGGGACAATAATTAGTTAGTGTTGGAGATGACATGAAATAGATTTCCTTTGTTCCCTCAAATATTATATCAATTAAGGACATGTTTATAGTGCAATTCCAAGTCAAGTCACGGAAAGATTCCTCCTTTTAAGACCAGAAAACAATAATTTGTCAAGTCCGAAGGAGACTAGACCCCAAATAGCTGCAACAATTGTGGTGCCGACGTTAGGTTTTGTGCTTTTAAAGTTGGAAAGGAGCATGACATTTTATATGTTGATGTTGCAATTTTGACATTGGATGATTTTTTTTTAGATAATTAATAAAAGCAGGCCAACATTTGTTCAATATATAATATTTTCTCCAATATCGTGAGTAACAAATAATATAGAGTTGTACAAGCCTCGAACCTCGGATTCTATGTAAAAAGAGAAACTTCACGAAAAGCTAATTTAATTCGTGGGCGTGATCATTCAAAAGCACCCATTGCATAGACCGACGAGAAAAAGTTAAGCGCGCATAAGATAAAAAAGCACACGAGGCCACCCTCGGTTGGCGAATCGGGCCAACATGACCGACCAATCGATCGATCGTTGCGAAATTCGGGCGCCCGGATTTCGAGAAATTTAGTGACTTAAAAGTACTTATTTTATAAGAAAAATTATTGGTTCGTCGCGAAAGCCGAGTACATAAAAAATAAATCCTAGGTGTCATAGAGAAATCAAAGGCCCCTCGACAAAAAATAGTCAGTTTCTTTGACGAAGTAAATTGATTCCTACAGGAGAATTAATTGTCGTTACGGAATTGTCCGTAGATCGAAACGAGGGAGCTATTTTTATCCTTTTTTTTTCTTGTCGTATTTATGGAGAATAATTATAAAAAAAAATCCCATAAAAATTAAATCAAGAGGTTTTTTGTTTTTTGTTTTTTGTTTTTTCCCATAAAACAAGGAGGTCCTTGGGAGCAACGATGAACTAAAGAAGACAATAATAAGAACTCGTGCCGCTTTTAATTGCTCCCAAAAATATTTAATTATATTTTAATTTTTATATCCATAAATTTTTTAGGCTTTAATTTAATGATAAATTTTTTTTAATCTGGAGATTAGGTCTTCTGAAATTAGCGTCTTGATCAGCGTTCATATTGTCATGTCTTTGTGTGGTTTTGAAGAAACCGACGGAGGCATAATGCTGACCAAGACCATGAATCTGATTGGCCATTAATCATATTAATTAATCTATTTATTTATGTGGGTTTTGGGATCTATTTCACGTGTAATCTCTGGAAAATCAATGCCCTAAAAATTCTAAAACTTTTACCACCCGCAAGTCACGGGAAGAAAAAAAGACGCCGTGCACGCGCGAAGATGTGATCTTTTGGAATTTTTTTTGATGAAGAATATTTTGGTTTTCATAAATTATGAATTTTTAAAAAATCGAGGGAGTAGTACAACCCCCCACTTCAGATACTTGGACATTAAAATGTGTGAGACTAAATCTTTAAATTTTGCCAATAAAATCCTAAGTTTTTTTAAGTTTTGTTAATTGAGTTCATCCGGTCAGAAACACTAATGTGGACGCCAAGTTTCCTATGTGGCATGGCCGACGTAGGACGGCTGGTGCTAATGTGGATAATTTTTAATAATATTATAATATTTTGTTAATTTTTTTCCTTTTTCTTTTTCTTTTTTTTTTTCCTTCCATCTTTTCACTTTTTATTTCCCACGGTAGTCAGGCGATCACAAAGCTCTCGCCAACTGCCAACAAGGGTCGCAGCCCTAGCCAAATCTGGGAGAGGCCATTATGGCCACGGGCGAGGGCGGCCAATTCGCCCATGGTTGTGCCCAGAGCATTGCAAGGCTCGGCCACGGGCAAGCTCCAATGGCCCAGTTGACCAACTCAATGGCCACTATGGGAAACCAAAAATAAAAAGATGGAAGGAATAAAAGAACAAAAAAAAAAGAAAAGGAAAAAGAAAAAAATTAATAAAAATTGTTCATATCAATGCCAGTCGTCACATCAGCGCTGGCCATATCATGCATAACATCCAACGTCAACGCCAGCGATTTTCGATCAATGGATTCAATTGGCAAAATTTGAAAAGGTTTAAAACTCTATTGACAAAATTGAAAGGTTTGGATTGAATTGGAAAAAGTATAATAATTTCAGGACTTTTTGGGCAATTTTCCCCTCAACGAATGTAGGATTTGCTCCTTTTAAATCAATTTTGAGGTTTGTAATTGCATTATACGGACTGCGTGGGATAAATTTCTCTTATTAGATTACATAATGTGGTAGTGACGCCTCCCAAAAGCGTAAAAAAAAAATGGTGTGGCAATTACATTACGCGGTAGCGACACGTGTCGTTACATACCGATTAGAAATAAGAGATTTTGAAGTCTAAATATCGCTCGCAGTGACATACATATTATGCAGATAATATAATTGTCCTTACATCACATCAATCGTGTCACTGACGCCTAAAATAATTTCTCCTCATGTGGAGCCTCCTCAAAAAGAAACCTCAATCAAGGTTTCCCCTTTTGCTTTCATAACACATCAAATTTAGGGTCCAGACCACATTATTGATCAGCACTATCTTCCTTATATATGTGTAAATATTATATAATTGCTATTCAAGTAGTTTTATTGGGGAAAAAAAAGAATTTAATATATTAAACCATGGCTTTAACAATAATTGGCAGAAAAGAAAGGGCGAAACACATACAACATCTTTCACTGGTTCAATAATTGCCGAGAGCCCAAAGTCATGTCGATCATGATTCAAAAGCAAAGACCATTATCTTCAATCATTAGCCACCATGTATTCACCTCTGCTAAATTACATGCATAAGATAAGATGCAGATATTTCCAAAAGATAAATCGATGATCAATTCACCCCGGGTTAATGAAAATCTTCGAGACCGAAAGAACAACAGCAAAGCGGTTCCGGCGATAAACCAATCAAAACCCTAAAAACGAATGAGCCTTCCGTCTTTTAACTAGTCCCATTCTTTAGTACACACTACATGAAACAGTCGTTTATATTACAGGAAAATAGAAACTATGCCACATGTGAGGTCTATTCTATTCCGTCCAAGCTTGTCCTGCTTCGCAGAGAAAAACCCAAAGAAGGGTTCGTATTGAATAATGGGAGAGACACTGAAAAAGTGAAATGTAGGGTCGGAGATGTCCTTTTTATCTAGTGGTTGGCTTGGCAGGATCACATCATATTTCACATTGACATTCGTGTGCTGGAAGCTTAAGGCTAAAACGAAGTTGTTTAGATTAAAATATAATTTTTAATTTAAATGTTATTCAAATTAGATAAAGAATAAATCAAATTTAAAAAGAAAACGGCAAAACGGCAAGGGCCACGCCACCCCACCCCACCATCGCCGGCCCTTTTCGGCGACGTGGGGGATGGCCGGCCAATGTTCAACGAGGATTGCTGGCCCTTGCTCAACGTTTTGCCTTCTTCTTCATTTTTTTAAAATTTAATTTATGTTTCAGCCTAATTCTAATAATATATAGATTAAAAATTCATCGATGTTGTTTTAGTCTTATCCTTTATATTTTACTCTCATTAGCGTCACGTAGGAAAGAAAAAATAATAATAAAAAGTCAGAATTTTTCGTTAGGAGAAGTTAATGAAATAATTTAATTGTATCAATTTAATAAGTTTTAGAAATTGATTGTATTTTTTGTAAGTTGTGGGACTCGATTATATTTTAGTGACAAGTTTTAGGACTTCGAGCGCACTTACTTATCCCTTACTTATCCCTTCATAAAATAAATTAACGAAAGTATAGAAGAGTTCCTGGATTCCTGTGAATTAAATATTGGAAAAAGAAAAGAAGAAGAAGAGAAAAGAGCATCCAAAGCGACAGTGGACATTATATAAAACGACAACACGCACTGCATTTGCCGAAGTTGCAGGGATTGGATGGATTTTGCCGGATCCATCATGATTCATGCCGAATCTCCAATATTATTTATTTTTTGCTCTTTTTTTTAATTAATTATTTATGTTAACTTTTTTTTGGTCCGTCTTTTTATTTATTTTTTGGTATGATCTTTTTTCTTTTGTGATTTATTGTTTGGCAAACCTGCCTTTTTGTTTGACCGCAAAGCCCGAACCTGTGGTGAGATAAGACTGCCCCAACCGCCCCACGTTCTTAGTGAGATGTAATGTGCATTATTTGATTTTTATTGTGGAATAATTAATTCTAAGCACATCACAAGATGAGATAAAATCTTATCGGGTTTAGAATTTAACTCGGGTATTTGACATTCAATCGCGACATATACTAAGGGTCCGTTTTTTTCGCGATTTTTTTTTTCAAAAAATATTTTCCTAAAAATAATTATTTGTATCGCTTGAAATAATTAGTCAATAAAAAATATTTTCATTATTAATAACAATTTATATCTGAATATTTTCGTGAACGATGAAAATACTTTTCGTTTATTAATTTTTTTAAGTGATATAAACGATTATTTTTAATAAAATATTTTTTAATTATTTATTTTTCGTGAAATAAGCGGATCATAAATTTATATCCAATATTACAATTTTTTTGTTATTAGTGCCCTGTGATGTGACATGCCATCATCAATGAAAGAATTTAGTTGTCATGTTGGTTGGTCTTTAGACGGAAACTAAATCTAGACGCTTGTGAGTGGGTTGCACATCTGCCTCGCATTAAAGTCAATTCCAAGGTAAATTCATGTGAGAGTTGCTTGATCGTCAAACCAATCTCGAAATGCAATCAATGGTCCCCAGATTATTCATGTGGGGGTCGCTCAGTCCTTTGAGGTCCTTTTCAATGAACACGACATCTGTATCGAAATAAAGAGCGTTCGAACGTAAGACTCTACGTCGATCCCGATATAAAGTTTCGAACTCTCTACTGGTTATTCAGAACTCTAAATTTAATCGACTATTCCGTTCACTTAGGAGGGAAAAGAAAAAAAAGAAGATAGAAGAAATTTAAACTCTGAATTTGATTGATTAATATTTCTTTCTTTTTTTGTTTTTTGTTGACGGAAAATTAAGTGCCGTGATTAGAAATGATGATCAGCTACTTTTTTGGAAGAAAGGAAGCTGGGAATCACAAAGAAACAAAAAGAAGAAATTGAAGACAACCGGGCCACGAAAGAGATGCATTGCCAAATTTTCAAACTTACAGAAATTGTTTAAAAAAAAGGGAAAATGTCAATTAAGGACCCAAAGTGAGTCTTTTTTTTTTCAAAAAAGGACCCAAAGTAGACAATATTTCAATTAAGGACCTAAAGTGTCCGAACTAGTCTAAAAGAACGACCCAGCTCGCCGGCCGGCGATCGTGAGACATTTTCCGGCGTCGGAATATGGGCAATTTTTTCTTTTTTGTTTTCTTTTTCCTTTTTTCTTTTCTCTCTTCCCCCTTGTGGCCATCGTCGGCGACGTCCGCCGGCCTCAGGAGAGGGCCGCCTTCGCCTGGGCGGGCGAGAGTCGCCCTCGCCAAATCCGGCGAGGGCAAGATCGGCCCTTGTCGGATCTGGCGTCCTCGCTCGACGCCAGCGAGGCTGAGGGCGGCCCTCGCCGCAACCCTTGCCAACCTAGGCGAGGACGGCGCTCGCCAGCCCAGATCCGGCGAGGGCCGCCCTTGGCCTCGCCAGCCCAAGCGAGAGTTGCCCTTGTCGACGTCGGGCGAGGGTCACCCTCGCCAGATCCAACGAGGGTTGCGGTGAGGGCCGCCCTTGCCCTTGCCGGATCTGGCGAGGACGAGGGTAGCTCTCACCCACCTAGGCGAGGGCGGCCGTCGCTCGACGCTGGAGAAGGTGGCCTTGCCAGCGTCAGGCGTTCCTCGCCAGATCCGGCGAGGGCAACCCTCGCCCTCGCTCGATCCGGTGAGGGTCACCCTCGCCCACCCAGGCGAGGGTTGCGGCCTCACCTGGGCTGGCAAGGGCTGCCCTTGGCCTTGCCGGCGTCGGGCGAGGACGTTCCTCGCCCACCCAAGCGAGGGCGGCCGTCGCCCGACACAGGCGAAGGCGGCCCTCGCCTGAGGCCGGCGACGTCGCCGGCTATGGCTACAAGAGGGAAGAGAGAAAAGAAAAAAGGAAAAAGAAAAAAAAGAAAGAAAAAGACAAAATTGCCCCTATTTCGGCGCCGGAAAATGTCTCACGGTCGCCGCCCCGCGAGCTGGGTCCTTATTTGAGACTAGTTTGGGTACTTTTGGTCGTTAATTGAAACATTGTCCACTTAAGGTCCTTTTTTGAAAAAAGAGACCCACTTTGTATCCTTAATTGACATTTTTCAAAAAAAACATGACGTTTAAATTCGTCATCATATATTATGCCCATCACTTTCTTTGCTAATTTTTCTTTTCGTGTGTGACTTGTACGTATCTGAATCCGGTAAAATTGCTTCTAGAATGAGAGAACTCCTGCTCCATTAGAAAAAAGGAAAACTCCAAAACAAAATCATATAATAGAGATAGAACCGATTGATTACATATTAAATATCTTATGGTACACCCGAATTAAGTAGGGTTCATTCACAACAGTTCTCGACATACGTATCAGTCCGAACACCTCAAATATTCTCGTACGTGAAGCGAATGGTTTCGTTCGTGATATCTTCCTTTTCACCGCCTTAATCATTACAATATTTATGACCAAAGAAAGGTAGAGCCCCCATCCCATCATATAAAATTTCAAAAACCCAGAAGAAAGTAAGGGCCAAAAAAAGGAAAAGAAGAAATTAGTGGGCAGGATAACAATTTTCTTGGGGGAATCCAATCCAAATAACTTTCTATATTGATATGTGTGTGTATATACGTGTACGGCGATTAGGAGGAGCATGTGCTCATCACCTAATTCTAGTGACCAATGCGCATGCATGTGGAGGGTGGCCATAATTTCTCCTTCTCTTTCTTTGTTTTGCCATTATTGGGGGGGTTGGGGGGAGGAGGCTGAAGTGGCATGCACGTGGTGAGTGACAACTCAATCCGAAGTGGATTTGGATCCACGCAACATCGATCTTCTCCATCACATGATTACACCATTTTTTTCGCTTTTTGAAAAATACCGGCTTCAACTTGTTTAACGAAAAAAGTGAACGAGGAGCAAAATATTTTTTCGATGAACGATCACGATAAAAATATATAAATATAAATTATCGTCAATAACGAAAATATTATCTTTTAATTAATTACTTAGACCGCTCGTTTTTCTACTAAACAAGCGAAGTCATGATTTTTTTATTTTTGTTTTGGGGTGGTGGTCAATTTGGTTGGTTGAATAATTAGGAGGCAATCATGGTGGTGCCTCAACCACGAGGCACGTGGTCCATTTTGGGACATCATTTGTTTTGCTCGATCATGTTTGCTTTGCGGGGTGGTTGACGATGGGTGGCTCCATTCCTGAGGTGTCGGTTTTTGTCGTTGTGTCGTGTGTTCGTGGCTCGTCCAATGGTAGCTTAAGCTTTCGCGACACTTGGATTAAGATAGGATTTGTTGGTAAATTTTGACATGAGAAATGGATGGGATATGTGTTGAGATGAGGCGTGGGGTTGAGCAGTGGAATATCGACTTTTATTTAGTACACCGACGGTGTAACAGTAAAGTTACACGAGCGGGGTTCGGGGCGGTTCTTAATGTTGATTAATGAATTCGTTCCATTGGCAAGATGGGAATTTCAACTTCCAAACCTCTTCTATAAGAAATGCTTTGTATTGGTGGCCGTGAGGAAGTCCGATCTAAAAGTTTAAGTTTGTAGATGGAAAGAGACCGCATGCATGTAAAGATCATGTAAACCCTTTTATCGAGCGATGTGAGATATTTCCAGCACCTTCTCTAACATACAAGCCTGATTAGGAGTGTTACGCGGAACTTGAATAACGGGGATGGACGCGCACCAAAAAGGGTAGAAGAGACGCAAAGCTTTTGTGGGATCTAGAAGTTTAAATTTTTTGGGTTGGATTTTTTAAAATGGTATTAAAGTCATATTCTACCACTTATGCGTGTGCAACCACCCTTGTTTGTCAAATTCCACGTACCACTCCTAAACCGGCTTGCACATGAGAGACGGTGTTAAAATATATCACGTCACTCGACGGTGAGGTTCATATACTTTTTATATACATGTAGTCTCTCTTTACTTATAAACTTAATTTTTTGAGGTTAGATTTTCTAACACAGTATACACCAAGCATTAAGCAGCTAAAGAGGGACAACAACCTCGCTAAACCCCACTCCTCCACCCCTTATCGGTCGGTAATTTGATCACAGGATCTGTTTGTGAATCAGAATCTCGAAATTACAAAGGAGGAAAGGGCGAGAAAAGGATATGCTCCACACATGAAAATGTGTTTTGATTAATTAGTGGATGTGTAGGATCACAACACTTACCCCCAAAAGCAGCGGCTCCTAGATCTTGCGATTGTCCTCATTTCACGATCTCCCCAAAGTGACAAGCCAATTAAAATAGGGAAAAGACGCACGAGGCTTATATCCTTGGGCCTCGATCAGGGGCAAAAAAAAGTTATGCCCATTAGCGAAGCACCGAGGAGCAAGATATATATGCTCGTACGATACCATTCCTAATCAACATCGATGCTTAATGCGCCACCTTCTCGAGGCACTTTGCTCCGACCAAAGGCTCAAAAGAAAAGGGGGGGGGGGGGGGTAGGAAAAAAAATCAAAAGAGAGTTATCAGGAGAGTTGCGGTGGATTGGACGTGAAGAAATCGATGGGTGGGAATCGGAAGATCTTTTCTGCGATTTGATTTGACAACTTTGTCTGGGGGCGGGTGTCGCTAGTGTAATTTAGTTAGTACTCCCAGCACGTTTTGCTTTTGCCAGGTTTTGAACGGTAGTGGAGACCACGGCATTCGTTGTGTTGCCATCGCTTTCCCGGGTGTGTTCTTTGGTGGGGCGGTGGTTGTTCTGTTTCCATCCTTTCCCTGTGGAACGACGTGTCCCGAAAAGTCTGGTAGATCGAGTTAAAGGTTTATACGAGGTGGGAGGTAAAATCGATCATGTCGTCTGAAAGAGCTGCTCGATCCTGTTGTTACCATGAAAAACTTTAGCGTAGTGGGAGGAAAAGAAACACCTCTTTCCCAGAGGTCTTCATAAAATATGGAGAAGCACCGCAAGATTACGGACCACATTTATTTGATACGGCCATCTTAACGAAGTTTTGTCAGGACTAATTTCGATTTTGGCATTGAATTTCAATCGGAAACTAAAAGCATGTACTGTTGTCTCGCGTAATCATGTAAAGGTTGTGAAGTTACTGTTTTGGGAAACATGCATAGGTACATAACGCTGAGCAAAGCACCAACGCACTGGGAAAATTTGGAGCGTTTCCCTCTACAGCCTGCAGAGAACTTAATCGTGGAGAGACTAAATTTAAATGAACCATCGATGCGATTGCGTGATACCATATGGTTTTAGGGCCCACCAAAGTTTAGAGAATTTTCTTTACTACAAAGAGTGGTCGGTTCATGAATTACATATACTACCGTCCTGCTAGAACCTCGCAATCGCAGGCGCGCCTCCCTTATAACTTTCACTTGTCGGTTTTGAGAAATTTACCAGAGCCCCATGTCCTTCGCACTGAGTACCCACACGAAGCGGAAGCAAAGATGATAGTCAGGTCCAATCGTGCATGCAAATCGTGAAATAGAACCGGCCAGAACGAGACACGAGTTACCGAAAGAAGTCACGAGTGACTCAAAACTAGCATATCCTTGCACAGGCACCCGACAGGAGGAGTCCGTGGCTTAAGAATAGGAACATGTGGAGTCACATTATCAATTCGATAAGAGCGAGCAGCTCGAATAAAATAAAATAGAGAGAGTGCAGATTTGACAAGTCTAATCACCTTTCGTGATACCATCAAATTCAACTAATACTGCAGCTTCACCCCCAAGCATTTTGTTCAAGCAAAGCAAATAGTCGGGTTTGCATCTCAAAGTAGGACTGTCACACCGAGAAACAAAAGAATAATATTCAATGGGCACACGTACCAGAAACCAAAGATGACTGCCATCCAAATGCCCAGTTGACAGAAAATGCAAAACTGCAGCACGAAAAGACTTCGGCAAAGGGAAAAGGAACGAGCAAGCACTCTCCTACCTCCATTCACCCACCCTGCCTATAACGTCGACACCATTCCCAGACTTTAGACCTGTTCTGTTTAGGTGAAAAAACCACCTGAAATAAGTTCCCACGTGACTCCTTTGAAACCTAATCAAACACTAATGCATCAAATGGTGCAAACTTTCTTTCTTATTACGACGACGATGACAGTGACTAAGCCTTTTCCAAAGGTGTAGGCACCAACTCATTGAAGACAAGAAGCCCAAGTTAGGGCAAAGCAAAGCTGCACAGCCCTGATTGAAAAGAATCTAGCATGCCATCTAAGAACTTTAGCTGACCTGGTTGCTCGATCATCATGTCAAGCCAAAATTTCACCCATCGCGATCAAGTGTGATGCTACACGACTTTCAAAGAAGTCACTTCCCGTCGATGTCAACACTCCTAGAATAATGGATTGAATCGGTAGTAAACCTCGTCGTGAGAGTTTACCATCCTAAAGGATCGACTGTCCCATGATAGATAAGAGAAATATCCACAAAACTAGAAGCATTACCAAAAGAAAGATTGTATGACGAGAAAAACAAAAACCACCAAAAGACAATCTATATCTATAGTCAGACAAGCCAAAATTTAGACGAATACTTGAGGTAGCCCAAGAAGAAGACCAACAGAAGCTATTGGTTAAGACAGCAGAAAAATCAACACGCTATTTGGAACCGCCAACTTCAGATCAATCTAGGTATTCCGAATCCTTTGGCCAAGGTCTAGTATCAATGCATTGACGCATTTATAAGCCAACTACGAAAAGAGAGATTATCAAACTGCTGATTGCAGTTTTACACCACTTGCAATGGCAAGTTAAGCCAAGTAAAGAGACAGAGAATGAAAGCCATTTGCCTACATAGAACCCACCTACTCTTGCCTTGATCCATATCAAACACCAAAAAGTAACTACAAGTGAACCATAATATAAATTCAAGGAAGATGGCCAGCTGGCTTTCCACAGGCATCAGCCCGACAGTTTTCAAGCTTCTGTATGGGCCATGATCAAGCACAAGTCAAAATTTTGTATCCCCCCTTTTAAATTGCAAAGGATACTACTCCTAAGCCACCTCAAATTAGCCCCTCCCCTTGTCTATCTCTAGTAAAAGCCAACAGTACAAGTTACAAACATAGAGCGCACAACCAATCTGCTCTGTTGTAAGGATGAGATTCATTCCCTTAGGACAAAATCGTCATAAAATCCAAATTCCCACAGCTCCGACAATCACTCCACACAAGTTCATAATGGATGTTACATACCCTGCAAATACTCATTGCTCATCGTATGAGGTGTTTCCAGCAGTACACCACGAGGGCAAGCACAATATGACTAGGGCAAGGACACAATAGGGATGGCAAATCCTTCTCAAGTTCATATCAATGCACAAGCGAGCTCTGTCACACATACATACACAGCCAGAGGTTCAAGATACATTCAAGAGATTTGCCAACAAACTCATAACAACGCACATCTCTGAAGGAATAATATTAGCAGTAAAATATTATGAAATTTCATAATATACAAACGCAATTTTTTTTTTCAATTTCAAAATTTTGGGAAGGAAAGCAAAAGGTACTTGAAGAAAGACAGGACAAACTAACCTCAAATAACGGAATTTAAAAATCGCATTTTTGGTTAATATCGAATCCTTAAATATTTCAAAAACAAATGAATTTCAACATTTAAGGTCAATCTCAAATTTGTTCACCTTTTGATTATAAGTACTTCTTTTGGTCCGGGGCCAAAAATGGTTATACCCCAAGCAAACAACCCTAGTACTACCAGAAACAAACAACCATGCTTAATCCGAAAATACTATCTATTACTAAGAAAGCCAATGTATAACATTGATCATCTGATCTTTTCCAATCTCAAAGGAGAACAGTAGGCACTGTCACTTACATGCTCTTCCTGTTTACATATGTATATAAGACTAGGCACTGTCATACATGTCGATATATTATTAATGTCCACCACAAGTACATTCCTGCGCACTCTGCTTAAGGAAGCAACCCCATTTATGTTTAAAAATGAGAGTCTAGTCACCATATGTGTGCATCATAAAAAAATGTGAGTTTTGGCAGGGAAACCTATCCGACATGGTGAACCTCTACTGCTTCCAGGATGATAAACATCAATAACATCAGAAGTACATTTTCATGCATACTGCTAAATGTAACTGCCAGTACTATCCACACCTAACATCAGATTCCATATAATATCTCACCCGCAAGTCATTTCTCACATAACTTGACACCTTTTCAGTGGAGATTTATTCACAAAACAACTATCAAATATTGGAAGAGCATGAAGAGAGATTTCCAAAATCAAGTCACCAGGATCCATATGATATTTCACCCACAAGTCATTTCTCACATACCAGATGACATCTTTCTTGTTGGACTATTAACAATAAACCAATAGCCCCATCATCACCTCCACTAATACCTGGACCACATATACTCAATATCTCCTATTGATACTTTTCAACCAACAGTAACATTGCCGACATGCCCAGCATAAAGAATTTTCAAGAACTGTTAGCCAGGAAACTTGTCCGGTTTAAAAGCATCTTTATCCAAAGAGTTTTGAATATCTCTGTGGTCATTCTTTTCTTCTCACACATATCAACCTGGACACCTTGTCCTACTACGTGGAAACAAAATGTACCCAATTCAGCAAAGGAAGTATGCTATCACGTTAACATCCTCCACAACTAGATTCTCAGCAACAATGATAAATTATAATAAACGATATGAAACATTTTCTGCAATTATCTGATTTTGTGAGATATCATGGCAAAGAAGTGCCCATTATGACCAATACACACGCACAAAACTAGGAATTGGATAATCAAGTTGTTCCAGATTAAATTCTCGATTAACTTCGCGTAGACAACAAACTATATACAAGATTGACGGGATTGGGATGAGGATCACAAGATCCTACCAATTCAATAGTTGAGGCCTAAAATGTGAAACTTTTTTAATTTGCTTCATTCAATTGCATATGTATTAACATGGAAAAGACAGAATAAACCTGAAAGGTAGTCCTCCAACTTAATAGGAGGTCATCACTAAACTTTTGCTTTCTCAATAGTCAACTAAAGCATAAATGATATCCTGTCATATTGTTCAAAGTTCAAACAAAGCGTGACATTTAGCGAACCAATCAAGTTTCACATGGTAATTCGACAAACACCCTGTGACATCACAAGAAAACATGCTAAAATCCACTGATTAATAACCATCCTTTATGGGCACATCCACCATGACCCTCACCCAACAAAGAATCCACATTTTCACACTCATCATCGCTCTAACTAACCTACCTAAATCTTGGTTGAACGAAAAAGAAAATTGGGCCCAATTTTAAGAGCGATTTACATTACTGAGTCACAGGGTCAAACTATCACGACCCTACAATCTGAGTCGCTATCCTGAAAACTATCGCATCCTATAGAAGATGTGAAAAGCCAGTACAAAGAAGTTCTCATAGTGTACAGATCATTATATTAACAGAGAAAAGGACAAATAATCGGAAGAAATTCGTTTTTATCAGTCAACTGAATATAACTGCCAAAAGAAATCCAGAAACGCTTGCCCCCACATCAATATTAAGGCTACATCTGATTAGATTCAAAATTGTCAAGCACAAGATCCCCATCTCAACGCAACAAATTATGACGGTGTACTCATCTAATTGACTTGAACGACACGCGCTACAGCAGAATTCCAAAAACATATACGGTACAAAATGAAGAGAAGCAACAGACCCGAATCTGGGAAAAGCTCTACTCATTAGCGCAACACTAAAGTCAACAAATGACATGCACGCGATCGATTGAGAATACCAAATATACCCACTTTTTAGTGCCTTTTTTTTTTTAATCGAAGCCCAAAGAATTTGACTCTTATGTCTGGTTTGTATCCTGAGAAGATAAAACTCAGAACCTGTAGCAGCTAAAAGATTGCTGACGATTAGATATTCCAAACTTTACAAGAAAGGAGGAAAATACTGACTCAATGGTGGAAATGAAACTTAATGTATTGAAGATGAAAGTGAAATCATGACCTCCTCTTTTGGGAAAAAAATTTCTATAATTCTTGAAGAAGGAAATCTGAAATTATTCCCCGTTCTTCCCTAGTCCCAATGGGGAAGAGAAATAAAAAGAAAGAGGGGAAAAATACCCGTTAGCAAGAATCCTGTGTTGAAGGAGAAGCCGATCTTGTACAACCCTTGGGAGGGAGGAACTGCTAAAGTACACAAGATGCTAAAATATCCAACTGTTTAGCATCCCATCACGGCACAATTATACACAAAGTTACTCGAACTCTTTCTTGCGAGCAAGTTCCAACGCGGAGGGCCTTCACTTGGAACCCATGAATTGATCTCTATGAAAACTTCACCTGGCGTCCTAGGTCCACCAATGACGATAAGACTATCTCCACAAGCCCTGAAGGCAATTCCCCAACCATTCATTGAGTCTGCACGTTCAGGCAATCTCCCCACTGTAAACCACACCTTCCTCTCCTTATCATACTTTCTCACCTCCATGTCAGCATAATCAGCTGCATACAGTTCGTTGTTAACCACTGCAACTAGAGGAGGTGCTTCCGCTGCTGCAGGCACCTCGGCCTCCCTCGCTGGACCTCCCCTCACAGGCGACATATTAGGAATTACGGTCCAAGTTTGTGTCCTTGGATCATACTCTTCCCCACATGTGAGAACTCTTGGCTGACCCGTTTCATTTCTACCAATCCCACCAATCACGTAAAACTTGTCATCCATAAACACTCCCGAGCACATCTTTCTGGGTGTGTGCATGTTATTAAGAGGTAACCACTGCCGAGTCTCGGAATTGTACATCTCTGCAGAGTTAAAAATGTTCCCCTGTGAATCACAACCGCCAGCTAGTATTGCTTTCTCCCCGAGGCTCGCAGACCCAAATAAGCATCTAGGAGCATTCATACTCATTCCAGAAGTCCATGAATTTGTTAGAAGGCTATAGTTGTATATCACATGCGAATTTGTCATATCCTTAGTGAACACCAGAAGCTCTGTACCCACTGCTAAGGATTCCTTATCAGGAAATATGACATATTCATTGGAGATCATTCTGGGCAAATGCATCCACCGACCGCGAATAGGATCAAAAGCTTCCCATTCGAGTAAATGGCAAGAAAAATATATCCAGTGCTCAATCACGCGGTACTGCTTACGCAACCTATAAAGCTCGCCGCTCTTGATCAAACTCCGAAAGCTGGTATTCAACAGGGCTATGGAACCATAATCAGATCTCGAGCAGCGGATGAGACAGCTGATTGAGTTGTCCCTCCCAATGGCACCTATGAGAGAATCCAAATGCGTATTGTCCCCAGCATGACGTTGATCGCTGGGTTGTTCCCCCGAATCCTGAGCGTGCCCATCGATTTCTTGCGACTCCGAAAGCTTCGACGACTTCCTGCGCGGGTGATCTTCATTGCCATCAATATCCCGAGGATGCTTGCTACTCCCAATGTCGATTTCAAGCCGGAAACTCATGCAACCTGGCCAATTACTTTCCGACTGGCAAGAGTTTGCAAGCACCCTCGGGATCAGACAGGACCGACCTTCCAACATGTCTTTGTTATTCTACCGGGGGAGAACCAGAAAATTACTAAACCACTCGCACTCCGATTTATCAGCCCCACCTTCCTTTTCTCTCCTTTTTCTTCTTTTGGTTGCCCCTTTCACCCAGAAAATGAAGACCCCCTTCAAACAAAATTGCGACTTGCGAGCACCGAAGGTCCCAGCAAAGTCTGTTCACGGACAGAAAGCACCCGTTAGCGTTAGGGGCCAAAGAAAGCAGGGAACGAAGCCGATGCAATTCAATCCAAATAAACAAAGACCAATCGATTTAGCGCATGGAAAATCACGAAAAGAGAAGAGACAGAGATGGAGGAGAAAGAGGAAAAAAATCATCTCTTCTCCATCCCGATCTTCGTCAACAAATGGTATGCACAAAGCGCGATTCAATTCAGCAACAGCAGGCATCGGGGACGAACGAATCGAAACCGGAATCGCCCGATTCGTTCCCCACGCGCGCAAGCAATTGAACGCACGCACGCACACGGCGCAGGCTCGAAATTCGATTTGCAAAATTAAAAAAAATATGTATAGATATTTATTTAAGCCGGAGCAGGTCGGTCCGCCTGGTATTCCCAGGACGAGACCGCAGATCTATTCCGCTTCGGCGCACGCAAAGATTGGGAAAGACGGAGGGAGGAGGGAGGAGGAGGAGGTGGTCAAGAGCCTCGAAAAGGAAGGGGGGTGGGGGGGGGGGGAGGAGAAAAAAACTCACGGGGGCATGAATTAGAGAGCTAGACTAGATCTGCCACTACAATCGCTAACAATGCTTCTCCCTAATCCACGGCCCAAAAACAAGAAGAAGGGCGATGAAAACTACAGAGCACGAAGAAGGAAACACAAGAAGAAGAAGAAGAAGAAGGGGAAGGAGGGAGGGATTAGGGGGAAAGCGGAGGAAGAAAAGCGCAGAGGGGGGTGGGGGCGGGGGCGGGGGCGGGGGCGGGGGAGGGAAGGATAACAACAAAACAACAACAAACACAGCGGCGGGGAAGGGGAGGGGAATAGGAGGGGGACTTACAGGGATTGGATAAGGAGGAGGAGGAGGTGATAAAAAAGAAGGCCGAGACTTTCTATTCGGTAATTATAAATTTATAGCTTAACCCCCCCGCACCTCCCAAAAACACGCACGCACGCACACAAAAATCTCTCTCTCTAGAAACGCAGCTTCTGTTCTTCGCGTTCTTCGTGACCCCCCCTCTCTCTGTCTCTCTGTCTCTCTGCAAATCAGAGCTCAAAGCTCTGGGCGTTCCCGGCTCTGGCTGCTGATGGCGAAGGAGGACCCCCCCCAACTCTCTCTCTCTCTCTCTCTCTCCTCTCTCTCTCCTCTTCTCTCTCGCGCAGCTCGCTTTAATATTTTAATGGCTGTCCTAACAATGTATATAACCACGACAAAGCCCGCAAATCGCAGGATCTTTTCCTTTTTCCCCCTTTTCCTTTTTCTCCCCTCCCACCCCCCCCAACTTTTCCCTGATATAATAATAACGGGGAAATTCAATTTAATTAGCAGCTAAAACCCGCGATTCCCCAGAGAACTCGGTTCACCTCGATTAATCCCTTTTGGGACTAATATCTCCTAACATAAAATATATATTAAAAAAAAAAAAAATCACCATCGCGCTCGTGTTTTACCTTCATCGGGGCCGGTCGATGCTCCGCTTCTCGGATCGGGAAAGGGCGGAGGGCCTCCGCCGTGGAGTTTGCCGAGCAGCCGGACGTCCGGGGAGAGAGAGACACGCGAACGCGGAGCCGTGCGGTGTTGGGGGGCGCTCTCTCCCTCTCTCTTTAGTTAAGGACGATCGAATTAGAAGTTAATAACGATGCGCCTTCCCCCTGCGTTTGTTTTTATAATTTCGGCACGACTTATCATCTTTCTTCTTTTCTCTTTTTAAATAATTGGATTCTATTTTATTCTCTGCTTTTTGTCTGGGCTCTCGGCGATCGTTGATGCGGAGGGTGGGAGTGAGGAGGAGGAGGAAGAGGTCGTGGCGGGTGGCGGCGGCGACGGCGGGACGCGGGACTTTTTTTCCTCTTTGTCCTTTTCGGTGTTTTCCGCGGTTTGGCTTCCTGCGGGCGCCGTTTTGGCTGCCCACCGGCGGTAGCCGGTGGAGACACGTGTTGACCGGGTAAAACGAAACCGTCCCTGTCGCCCCGCCCCCCCCCCCCCCCCGGGCCCCACACAGCGCGCCTCCTGCTCTCCGTTGGATCGTCGACCCCTGTCCAACGGATCGTGCGGTCAATTCCCCCCCCCGTCTCTCGCCCTTCCTTTTTCGCTTTTGCGGTCAGCGGTCAACGGGGGCGGGGGTTAACAGGTTCGTATCGGCTTCTTGTGGGAAATGATTGTGTGCGACGCGGCGTAGGTGGGGCGGGGGGGAGGGAGTTTCCGTTCGCGAGCTGGCTTCGCGCGGGCCCTTTTGGCCTCGTTTTGGTGCCCGTCATGATGCCCGCGTTGACCGGTCAAATTCGGAATTTTGCGTATTCGTTGAACATGGAATTCCATGATCGCCCTTTTTTTTTTTTTCCCGATCGCCCCATCCTTGAGCTTCTCTGCCTAACCACGGCAAAGGAAAGCGGGCAAGCCTCGCTTTCTCCCCCGACATCCGAAATTTCCCTTTTTTTAAAATGTTTGAAATTCGTATTGACATTCGTATGGTTTTAATATGTCTCCGGTATCTCTCTCGCGTAGGTTTAACAGTCGAAATTTGTTAGGATCGCACGAGAAGGAAGGGCGGTCTTCACCAGGTAAAATGTGTTCCACGGACGTTCGTGGGCTCGGAGCTTTCGGATGCTCGAACCGAAGCACGAGGCGGGTCTCGTTCCAAACCATGACGATGCCATCCATAACCAACCTTCCCGGGCAGATAAAAAATGCACAACCCAGGAGTTTTTTTTTTTCTCAAAGCCTTTGCGTTGTTTCGAAAGCACCGTAAGAATTTGAATTATGTTAAGGCCGCAACAAAAACGCATTCTCTTTCGGTCAGGTGAAAACGAAATCTGGACAATTGATGCGGATCGAGCAGGGTCTTCACAATCTCCAGGACAGTTAATTCCCGAAAAGGGCTGGCGAGCCCGACGGTCGATCATCGCGCGCATGCTTTTTTTGCCCTAGAAAATCCATGGGACGAGAGAAATGTCAAAAGACATGCTCTTTAGAGCAGATGGAGAGACAGAGAGAGAGAGAGAGAGGGAGGGATCATGATGGGAACAAACTCCATTAATTAATCTAATGGGGATTTAGATTCTACGCAATAATGTAATCCCGCCCTTGGACTTTTGATGAGCCAACAGGGGGGATGGGGCGTGGTGCGATGTGTGTGTATGTACGTGGTATCGTTATAATTAGTCGAGATGGGGATCGGCCACCGTACTTTTCAGCCTATCACCTTTGGAAAAACATCTGATCATATATCGTGATATCACCCCCCCCCCCCCCCCCCCTATTACCATTTCGTCTCTTTCCATCGGCCCCCCGTGGGACCCATCATCTCTCCCCTCTCCTTTTGAATTTTCGTTGATTTAATTGGACCCGTTTGCTTATTTTAATTTGAGGTTAATAAAAGGAGTGAAAAAATGAGGTCCATGAGATAGGATCCGCTGCCGTGCGTGGAATTTTATGATATCATTGGTAATAGTTTTTAAATTTTAAGTTGATAAATGAAGACATGATTTGATATTTAAATATTCAAATACTTCCCCGGAAAGGAGGGAGGGAGCCTCATCCCGAGCTACTCTTCACTCATCACTTATTTGCATGAACTCGTGAAAGACTTAGGACTTTCAAAGACAGGTTCCTCGAGGCTCGAAGTTTCAATCTCTTACCAAGAAGTGAAAAATCTCTCACTCTCCGCTCGATCTCTTTACACTCTTTACATGAGTTCCGCTCACACTCTCTCACGCGCGAGCTGACGTGAACATAGATTTGGAGTATCGAGACAACCTCCTCTCGTGCTCGCCCTCGCCCTTCTGGCACCTGGTCAAATCGAAAATTAGAAACAAAAAGGAAAAAAACAAATCCGTTAAAAATATTTACGCGTCGATGTAATCGGCAGCCAGAGATCTCCCCAAAAATGGCTCATCGTTCTTTTCTTTTCTTTTTCTTTTGGTCATAATGGCCAATTATTTGACCGTCAATCACATTTTCCAACCGCGGCACGCCCGTACGGACGGTCCGCGTCGCGGTGGTTATGGTCGCGATGCGAGTTACGTGCGCGGATTTCGGTCGTAATCTTTGAAACGTTTTTCCACGCCAACGAGTGGGGGGGCGGGCTTTTGGGTCCGGTCCAAAAGACGGCCCCCCGTGCTTCCAAGGGGAAGAAAATCGAAACGCCGTCCACCGCGAAATCCCCAGAACGCCCCTCCGTGATCGCATCCCCGTAATCACCATCCCACTTCAACCCGGGTGGAAGACCACCCGACCGCCGCGTTCCGGTTTCGGCGTGGGCCCCCCCCCCCCCAACACCACGCCCCACACCACGCCCCAACACGCACCCCCGGCGCCGCTGACCGCGTCAACACGTGCGGAGCCACGCCTTCGATCTCCAAGAAAATAAAGGGAGCGTGTATATAAATATATGTTTATTCATATATTATATGGTCTATCTTCATGTTATACAAAAGTTACAATTTTCAACGGGAATCGATTAGATTTTGGGGACACGTCGAGATCCGATGGCTGAAAACGACCCCCTATCCTCTCGCTCGCCAATCACCACGCATCGAATGATAAGGGCCATTCCTCATTTTTTCTTTGTTTTTTTTTTCTTCCTTTTTTAAGTTTATACCTAATATAATGCCGTGCCCGAAAAACTTCGGTAACACCACGTCACAGTACTTGCATATATAAGCAGTATAAAAATGGCCGGCTGTAATTCGGCCCCATCAGAAAATTCTAAATCGCAGGAACGAGTTATAACTTTCTTAATCGATGGTCACCCGATACCTAATTGGTTTTTGGGTAGGGAGCGTCGGCATCTCCATTTATCCCTCCCTAAATTAGGTCCGCCGCCACACTAACGAGTTTAATGATGCCGTTACGCAATTTTTCTAGAAAGAATGAAAGATGATCTATTATTCGTTTTAGACCGCCGCTTCGTTCTCGGCGTCACAAGGATAACGGAGCGAAAAAAAAAAATTAAGACAGAAAATAGGCCCAATAATTACGGCCGTGCGATTTCCATAGAGTTTTGATGTTTTACAGATAAGATCACGTGGCGTAACGGCGCTTGTGGGACGTCCTTAAGCCGTGCGACTTCGATGGAAGCCCTCGATTAATTGGGCACGCATTGAATTTTTGCGTGCGCATCGAGCCCCGCTTTACGGATGGAACGGGCGGATGTGGCCGAATCGGCGGTGGTCCCGCCGACTTTTGCTCCCCCCCGTTACGCCTTTTCCCTGATGCGAAGCAACGGCCCGGAATCGGCCTCGACTGTCCAAGTTTGACCCCTCCCCGCCATCGCAAGGAAACGGGGGGGGTGCGAAATTCTCAATTTGTGAAGCTGCTTCTTAACGTGCCGACCTCGGAACAATAGTCACACGCCCCCCAAATAAGAAAGGAAGAAAGAAAAATTAGAAATGCCCACTATCTATCTTCTTTCTCCTCTCTTTTTCTTGTAGAATAAAAATTAGGGGGTGATCGATTTTTCAATCCGATTCAATGGAACCGGTTACTTAGGGCTTAGTTCAAATTTTGCCAATTTTTGTCAATGAAATTTACTCGGGATTTAATTTACATTTTACTATTTTGTGAAGAAATTTAAAAAAAAAAAATTAAAATATATATATGCAGTTGGTCCGGTCAATCCAGTTCGGTCAGGTTCCCCATTGGAACTAGAAACAGGAGCGACATTCCCGGAAATCAGACCAAACTGACCGATTTGGGCAGTCCGTTTTGCACGCCCCTAATAAAAAGGCATCGTGAACCTGAGGGCACATTTCTTTCCTTGATTTCGCCGAGACATGACTACATGGAAACCCGTTTCTTAGCTTCCTGAAAGGGTTATGTCACAAAGATTAATTCATCAACCGGTCCGTCAAGTGATGTAATAAATCGCGGCGGGATAATTAAATCGAGCCGATCATGTTCGAGTACCCGCGAAGAGATCGACGCCGTCGTATAATTTGGTAACCGTGCGATCTAACGATGTCTAATTATACTAATGGTTCGATCGATGGGATGTGGACGCACGTGCCGCCTAGATACGTGTGCGCGGCTAAAATGAGAACACCGGTCTCGGAACCCGAGTCACGTGTCCGCGCACGTGGGGAGCTATTGATATATATATATATATATGCACGGCTCGGCTCCTGGAAAAAAATTAAATAAATAACAAAAAAAGAGACGGAGATTAAAAAACGAGACATTAAAAAGGGGATTTTAAGAGAGGAAAACGCGCACTTAGTTTTCCATCCAAAAGGAAGGGGGGCGATTAATTTAAAGAGATTAGGCAGCCGCCTAAAGCTTTGCGTGAGCAAAAGCGAGGGGGTGGAGCGGGGAGGTGGGGGGGTTTAATTAGTCGGGGGAGATCGATAAGAGCGTTCCACGTGGACGAGTGCCCCGCCCGTGCCGGCTTTTTTGCCCCCTTTGCCCATCGAGATTAAGGCGATAATCTAGATTAATTAGCCGTGATGATTCGTGCGCTTGATGTTCCTTAACTTTTAGCTTTTGGCAGTTATTGATGAAAGAGAGATCAAAAAAAGGCGAAGGGGGTAGATGGTGGATTTTGGGGAAGGCCAATTATGTCGGTAGACCTTATGCGCCTTTGGGGCAATTAAATTACTTTCTTTTTCTTGATGCGTATTTATCTTTCTTTCTTTCTTTTTATTTATTTATTTATTTGTTACTGCTTTGTGAATCCTTTTTGTTATTAGTCTGATTAAATTTTATTCTTTTTAATTCCGACAGCGCGATGATCGATACATGGATTGGGGTGCGGGGCTGGAATTGTGGACTCGAATGGTTTTCGAGATGAATGTTTTTCTTGTTTAGAAAGTTACGCTATTGCTGTGGGCCGCTTTCGATGTCTTTTTTGAACGAGACTAGGAAGAACCCGGCCGACTCAATCCCTCTTTTATCTGTCTTATTCACGTGACATATATTCCAGAGATTATTTCCGACCTTGCTTACGGGTGTTTGGCCACGTTTTATAATCTGAATCTTAGCTAAAGTTTCATGATGAGATGATCTATCCCTAAATTGGTGATTTGTAACCTAATTCCGACGGCGCGATGATCGATACATGGATTGGGGTGCGGGGCTGGAATTGTGGACTCGAATGGTTTTCAAGATGAATGTTTTTCTCGTTTAGAAAGTTACGCTATTGCTGTGGGCGGCTTTCGATGTCTTTTTTGAACGAGACTAGGAAAAACCCAGCCAACTCAATTCCTCTTTTATCTGTCTTATTCACGTGACAGATATTCCAGAGATTATTTCCGACCTTGCTTACGGGTGTTTGGCCACGTTTTATAATCTGAATCTCAGCTAAAGTTTCATGATGAGATGATCTATCCCTAAATTGGTGATTTGTAACCTAATTCTACTTGGACATGGCCAAACGACACTAGGCATGCGCATGGAAATTGCTCTCGAAAGAGATTGATTTGGACAAACAAAGCTTGGGTAGGGGACTCGAGTTTCCTTTTTTCTTTTCTTTTTTTCCCCTTTGAATCCATTAGTAGGAGACTTCTATTTTGATTTTTTTTTCTTTTTCGGGTCGGAAAGGAGACTTCCATTTGAAGTATGAGAAATTAGCAAATATTCTTCTATTCAAAATAAATGAAAAAATATATATATTTACAAGTTCCAATACAATCTCATCTTATTATACAAACTGAGATATTTGACATGGGTTTTGCATGTCAAAACTTTTTGAAAATTTTATGTATACTAAAATCGCTTGTTCACTCTTGCACCAACAATCATGGAATTCTATATATGAAAAGAAATATCACTTGAAAATAGTCTATATTAGGTGGTAAATAATTCAATATTACAAGTTCACTCGCCTTATATCTCAGTTCCCTTTTTTACATAATTGAAACTTATCCTGGATTATTTTCGTTCGGTTTGATCATTTCTTCTAAATAATTATTATCTTCACGTAATATTAAATCATATATTATTTTGTGGACACATCAGTAATCGTAAATATTTCGTATTACACGTGATGCACAACAGAGCCAATTTCACGCGAAATTACAAGCAAAATTACTTTCTCATTCTCATATAGTTAATCTCACTACTTGTTACTTTGAATAATACCAAAGAGATGTAATATCGATTAATTATACTAATATCTTCGAAGAAATTTTCTCAAATTGTTTCTATGATCGTCTCTTTCCCATAAAGTCGATTTTTTACTGCTTATTATTCCCTCTGCAACTTTTTTTTATATTTTCCCGGGCAAAACTCCAAAAAGAAAAAGTTCCATTTAATTAAATTCGCCCAATAAACTGGAGAAAAAGATTCCGGCGTGCAATAAAATAAACACCGCATTATAATAAGAATCCTCTCCCCCCACTTTAGAACTCTCCCAATGACATCCGGACACGTGTCGACCAAACGCGATCCCAGCCCTACGATCCCCCGCGGGGACACCATCTGGGACGGCGCCACCTGGCAGCGTCCCATCGCACAAGTGGCGAAAGCACAGCTTGGTACGAACGACGCTTCATAATTCATCGAATATTAAATTACGAAATAAAAAATAAAAAATAAGAAAAAAAATCGGAATTCAAGTGCAACTACAAAAAAGAAAAAAAGAAAAAAAGAAAAAACGGCCACATGCCTACAAAATCTCAATCAAGTCGAGACACGTCATCCCTCATTGAATTTAAATTTTTTCTGTTATAATGCGAGGTCCTTATCGTGCGTACGTGCAAAATTCGTATGTATCTTAAATGAATCAACAATTCACAAAGCAATCGGAGGGGATTTGGCTTCTGATCTGAACCCGGTCATTTTTTCCCATGTTTACTTTCTATTTACACGGCGCAAGTAAACGAATTTCGGATTTTTCGCCGATTCCTTTCTTCCCATTTTAATAAAATTGGGAATTGCTTTTTTCCCCCGCGTTCCCAATTAATTTCGCGTGTGCGTGGACAGCTTGCGAGAAAGCAATGCGCGCCAAAAAAGGACGCTATCTATCTCCCAGCTCTAAACCGGGACACAATAATTGAGAGAAAGAAGGAAGGGGACATTGCGCACATTAAAAGAGCGTAATGCTTAAGACAATGGGAATTGCAACGTGTCTCTATCGCGCCATTAAAGTTCGATTCTTTTGTTTCTCTCTTTTTCTTTTGGGTTTTAGTGGGTGCCATTTTGTTCCTTGCTTCGGATTTTTGGGGAGGGTTGAAATTGGGAGAGGACTCTCACATGTGAAATGTGTGATTGTTCAATTACGTACACATATATATAAAAGGGTTAATATCACGAAAAATCTCAAATCCGTACATCGTGACAAATTCACCATAAATTAACTTTTTTGGCCACAAAAAATTATAAATTGGTATATTTGTAACAAATTCATCCCAATTATGACAAATTCAGCCCAATAGGGTTTTACCCTTTGTTTATCAATTTGTGATTTTTCGTGGTATTAATCTAATTTAGCCGAGGGAAAATTTATCACAGGTGTACCAGTTTGGGGTTCGTGGTGAATTTGTCATAGATGTACCAGTTTGGAGTTTCCCGGAGTATTAACCCTATATAAAAAATATAAAGAATTTTATTTTTTTCTCGCTTTGGAATATATATAGGGTAGAGGTCCCATTCCACAATGGCAAAGTGGGGTTCAATTGCCCTTTTGCTTTATGAGTTTCCACATTAGGATGTAAGCATAAGCATAAGCATAAGCATATATGTCACGAGAAAGCGTGTCTGCCGAAGCGATTTTATTGAACGACCTTCCTCCTGGCGTCCTCATAATCTCACCGCTAGACTTCCTAGCTCTCCCATGCATAACGGTGAAAAAAGTAGTCTAAACCAAAATTCATGTGGAACACGAGGAAGGGATTTGTCCTTAAAAGCCGGTAGGATGGCCAATTAAGGTAGTCTTCCCACGAATCAAGGAGAAATGCGTCCGATCAGTCCTAAATCCTATTATACGGGTGTCGATTCAGTCATAAACTTTTCAACCTTACCTATTTAATCATGACCCTTTGCGCGAAATCCTAATGCAATCATTTAGGCTAATTTTCGTTGGAAAGCGCTGACGTGGCAAATTCACGTAGAACACAAGGAAGAGATCTGTCCTCAAAGCTGGTAGAAAGACCAATTAAGGTCATCTTCCCATGAATTAAGGAGAAATTATGCGATCAATTCTAAACCTTATTATACATGTGTGGATCGAATTCTGGACCTTTTAATTTTGTCCATTTAGTCATAATCTTTCGTGCGAAATTTTAATGTAATCACTCCGACTGATTTTCACCCGGAAAGTGTTGATGTGATAGCGTGTCACACAAAACGATCGACGTTGACCGGACCGCCAAGATCCAAGGTGGAGTGCCGGTGAAATCTAGACTAGCTTCGGCGAAATCAGGGCCAGCTACACGCCAAGCTTTCTTGGGAAAGCAAGGCAGTAAATCCAACAGGTTCGAGGCTCTCTCGTCATCCTCTATGAGATCCCGGATCTAACTTAATTCCAGCTACAGTTACGGGGGGCCGGCAAACAGCTCACGTCTTCTTCAGAGATGGAAAATTGAGGCACATTCTTCGAGCCTTCAATAGAACTGCCATGACAAGAGGGGTATATGCTACCCGACAAATGTTGATGAAAAGACATTGCCTCTGTTTCTAGTAGCATGAAACTTTTCTAACCTTTCACCTTTAGATAGGTTGTATGGCGGGTCTATCTTTCCCAGGAAAAAATTATTAAAAATATTCTAAATTTATTATACGACGGTCAATTTAATTTCGAATCTTTTAATTGTAATAATTAAATCCTATAACTTTTTAATGATTTATCGAATTAATCATTCCGATCAATTTTGACCGGAAAATCGAAGAGGTGGATACCGGCTGTCCTACGTGGCGTGATCGACGCTGACGTAAACGATTTTTTTTTATAATTTATTTATTTTTTAATAATGAATGAGATATTCCAACCTTGATCATTATAAAGGAAGACACTGCCACATCGAGCTTGTTGCTGGAGAAGAAAATCAAATATATGATTTTATTTTATTATATTTTATATTTTCTTTTCTTTTCTTTTTTTGTTAATCGTTAAGGGTCAGCGGCCATTGGCCGAGGCCCAGCGAGGGCTCACAAGCCTTTGGCCAGAGGCCAGCGGTAATCACCGAGGCCGCCAACCCTCAAGAGTAAAAGTAAATAAATAAAACAAAGAAAAGCAATGAAATGAAAAAAAAATGTGATAAAAATTTGGCCGAAAAGACCAAATTGATAAATCATTAAAAGGTTTAGAATTAAATTTGCACAATTGAAAGGTTTGAGATTGGATTGACCGTTATACAATAGGCTTAGAATTTTTTTGACAATATTCCTGTTTTTCCCGATAACTCGAGTTTTTGGATGAAGGATTTGTCAATATATATATTTTTCATGTAAGAATTAACCATTCGAATCTCGAGCTCTGTCTTACTTTCATTTTGCCTATTGCCTGTCCTATAATTATGATCTTATTCTTTACTTTGTATCAATATTAAGTCTACATCGTATATTACGCATAAAGAAAACCCCGCTCCACTTGCAAGGTAGAGTATGAAAAAGCAAACTAAATATTGCATACCGTTATCTAGCCTAAGTTTCTAGCAAACAACTCGGCATTACATAATTTTTTTAAAAAGCGATTCGCGTACTAAATATATGCAAATTACCAAAAAAATCTTAAATCTATTATATAGATACCGATTCAGTGTTAAACCTTTCAATTTGATCAATTTAGTCATAAATTTTTTGACATTTTGTCAATTTAGTTGTTCTGGCCAATTCTAGTTAGAAATTATTGACATGGATATCGGCTATTCTACGTGATACGACTGGTGCTAACATTGACAATTTTAAATTTTTATTTATTTTTATCTTTTTTTGTCATTGCGACCGACGAATCCTGGACAAGGGTCTACAAGCCCTCGCTAGCCGTTGCGAAGGGTCGCGGACCTCACCTAGACCCTTGCCGGCCATAATAAAAACAAAAAAAAAACAAAACAAACAAAATTTGCAAAAATTGTCTAAATTTGCGCCGACCATCCCACATGACATAGCTGACATTTATGTATATAATATTTAGTCAAAATTGACTGGAAAGACTAAATTGATAAATTATTAAAATATTAAGAATTAATTTGATCAAATTGAAAGATTTAGGACCGAATCGAACTCGGTACAATATATTTAGGATTTTTTTTTGATAATTTTTACAAACATCGTCTTACTATTCACCACGAGATTAAGATCAAGGCTACATTGAAGTATGGAAAACATAAGTTCACACAAATTATGATTCTTACGAAAAAAATGTTGAAAGAGTCCTCTACGATACATGATAAGATACCCTGACTATGATTTGCAAATGTTAATTTCTTTATCATAGAACTGTAGGCGTTTGTATTAATTTTTTGGTCCTAATTAACTAGAGTGCTTCAAGGTCTAAACAAGACCCTCTTGATTGTTGATTTGTCCATAGCTTCTTATCTTTTACTCAAACCTATGCACTAGACATGAACACAAGAATAAGCATCCATCACATCGATACGCCGAACACTTACGTTTGGTGGATTTCGACATATGATTTCGACATATGTGAGTGAATGCATGCATGCGTCCGTCGCATGTGAATAGAAATACATTTTCCCTTCGACTACGAGGAGGGCATATGTTCTATCTTTGCATAATGCTATTTAAAACAAAAAGAAAATCATTTAAACTCGTCCGACGGCTGTATGATTGATGGAATCGATCAGCACCAAAGAAAAACAATATATTGAGAGTTGGAACAAATGCTTTCTTTTATGCGTTTCGATTTCATTATGTCTTGACGAATTATTGCGGAACATATTCAAAATTTTTTCTTTCGGAACAAATTCAAAATTTTTTCTTCCTTTGAAAGGAATGGCCAGTCGCATCGCCCACCTTTTGAGCCAGAGCATTAAAGTCAATTTAGCAAAAAATAGCCAATTCGAAAGGTCAGTAGAAGAGACGTATTCCTTGTTCTTACCCTCCAAGTTCAACAAGAACACATATCTCCAAGGCACTTTTAGGCATACGTCAACTTCGAGAGCCCCTCTCTCTCTCTCTCTCTCTTTCTCAGACGTACAAGGATGATCTTGACACGCACAGCACCTTGTAATTGGTGTTTTTCTAGGCGATATAATATAAGATAAACCCTAGTTTCAGAATTTTAAATTTCATGAGCATTAAATATGCGATATTAAATTTTCCTTTTATGCCGAGCATACTATAGCGCGTTCGATGTGCTTAAGTGATCACATCTCAATTGCTCTTGCTCGACTCTACATATATTATTCGTCGTCGGCCTAATGAATACAACCATCTAAGTCTAGCTCAAGAGAGAGAATAAGGAGGAGGAGGAGAAAAGTATTGGATAAACATCCGTGATTTTCGCCCAACCTAAAGAATCGGCTTTGATTGAATGGAAACCCTAATTCTCATTTTAATCAACCCACGTTCGCGACAGCGACGCCCCTCCATTAGGGCACATAATGGTCTTTGGAGAGGCGTTTGCCTCTCAGTTTTTTTTTTTTTCGCCACCTTTAGCTTCTGATAAAGAAAAGCCTAAAAAGATCAGCTGCTTTTGTTCTTTCCCCCCCCTTTCCCCTGTTCATGAAATGACCTCGCTCAATGAAGTCAGCTTGCTTGCACAACGACACATCAAAACCCTACCCTCCCCTCACTGAACAAGACTCCCCAAAAACAAAGAGAGTTTCCTTCTTGATGTGTTCTTCGTCTCACGGCTTCCCAGTCGCCCACCTCTCGTAATCATGCCTGTTTCAACTGTGCAAATAATTATAAGTGGGGGGGGGGGGGGGGGGGGGGGGTGGGGGGGGCATCTCTTCTTTTAGGGTTTCGCGTTGGAGTTTCGATCCGATGGGTCCATTGATTGATGATGGGATTCTCTTGCTTGTGCTTGGAGAATCATGCAACCGGGGTTCGTCTTTTGTTTTTATTCTCATTCTCGAATTCTTCGACGATTTTCTTTCTGAGGATGCTCGGAATAGGTGGGAGTGATCGATGAGCATGGAAGATCGCAGTTCTTGTCATGAACGAGAAAAGTTAAGGAGCGAATAAGAAGCTAAGATCTAGAGCTAATAAGACCTTGGGAATAAAATCGTGCCATCTTATTGTATCTGCCTCTTTTTTCCATTCCGAACGTAATTAATTGCCAATTGGCAGATTGAGAATGATGCTTTCTACTGAAGACATCGCGAGGAAATCAACGTCGATTTAAAACTATTTGCTTCGTCCTTTGATATATAACTCATCTATACCTATATAGGCCTATTGAGATTAGACGATCTTGTGAGACTTTAAGTGGCAAATAGAATGATGCCTAAAAGATGGAGATTTCAAATAGAGAAGTCAAAAACATTACTTGTACAATTCTCTTTATTAGTCATCTAAGAAAACAGAGAGATTGAAAATAAAATCCCCAAGGAAACAGGAAATGTTAGACCTGACCACAAGCTTGATCAGTTGGGCATGCCAAGCCTATGCTAGTCTTAAAATGCAAATGGACGAGTCCACGCACCGGTTTCCTTTCAGAACCTGGCTCGGTCAATTTATATGCCTAGTGATACTCGATTGATCCGATCCGTCTATTGATCAGGTCTATTTTGCAGAGTCGGATCATTATATTTCTCACGTCAAGTATCAATCCCGACCCAATCAAACGCATTTCACTAGAGTTTTACTTATCTTTGCCAACGCGTGTTCAAAGTTGATATGCAAATCCTAGGGTTTTCTTTTTCCGTTAAATCTCACAATTTCAACTTCAGACAATTTAATGCACGTCAAATCTCTTCGGTCAATTTAGGGTTGTTTCTTCTCTACACCGTCGTTAGTTCTCCTCAAGCACACAACAGAAGCGCAATCGTTACGCACCTGCCGCACTTAGGAAGCTCATTTCCTAAAAGCGTCAACCGGTTGCTGTCACGTATTTCTGGATTTATGCATGTCTTCAACTGATGTGTCCACGCGCTCCACGCTTCCTTAGTGGGAATCTGGATGAGCTTTGCGTGCGGATTTTTCTCCGGTAGTTGGAAGCGTCACGTACATATGCTATTATTATACTGAAATCTTTGGGGGGATTTCGATCCCTCCCCGATCTTTTGTCATCTTATGAATCTTCCGTGCGCAATTGAAAGGGCATCGACTTCTCCAACACATGCATCCTCGCCTCCCGTCGCAATAGTTATCAGTGGGGGGCATCTCATGCGGTTCTGCTGTCACATGATGTGAACTGTCAAAATTAACTGATGCTGATCTGAAGTGTCGAATTTAAGTGGCCGCCCGAGCCTAGGGGGGAGAGAGAGAGAGAGAGAGAGAGAGAGAGAGAGAGATTCCAACACCTATGTGTAGGGTTTGAAAAGTATTAGATGGCTCTTCTTGGATCAATGAGGGGAAAAATCTGTGCATCTGCATGTCGAAAGACTGTGATTTGTTGCTGGAATTTGTGGGTTTCGAGCGAGTTTTTTGTCCCATGCAGAAACTCCCCTCGTTTATCGGATGAGACCAGGCTGGGTCACGTAAGATTAATCAAGCGAGTCGCACGCCATGTGACACGAGACTGACGGACGGAGGAATATATGATTTTGCATGACGGACGAAGCACTCCGAATTTTACTTGGCCGAAATTCTTTGACAAATTTAGCGGATATGACTTGATTAGAGGGCAGGATTCTCGTAGCGACGAGGAAGGAACCCCGGATGAGACATCCCCTTTCTTGAAGTGGAGATCGGGTTCGGCCTCGGGGCGCTCGCCAAGACCAAATCACGAGTGTCACGCACATTTGTCGCTAGAAGATTTGAGGAGGCTAAACATGCCGTGTTGTCGTAGGGCGAAATTACCCTCTTAAATTAAACCTCATCAGTATTATAGATAAATGGGAACTTATTCGATCGGTCATAAACCTATTATCCGAATGCTAATTCAATCCTCAACTTTTCAAATCTGTCAATTTAGTCTTAAACCTTCGTGGGAAATTCAGATGTAGCTCTTCCGGTCAAATTTTTTCGAAAATCGCTGACGTGAAATGGCTGACGATGATCGAATTGTTTTTTACCCATCTTTTTGGAGAGGGGGGGGGGGGGGGTGGTTTGTGTTTAATTTTGGGTCTCCTCCCATCCCCTCTAGAGATATGGTCGGCTCAATAGTGATTACGATAATATCTCGGGCCACTAAAACTAATTGATAGTACGAGACAAAAGGTGCAAACATTGACTATCATTAAGCCTTGCTCTTTTCCCTGTAGCCCAAACCTAACCAGTGTGGTTTTTCGCCTCTATTGTCTGCCGGCCCCACGCAAAAGCCAGCCATGAGGCAGGTGTCGGTCAATTTGAACACGATGAATACCTAATCGGTTCTTTTTCTGTTTTTCCTCCTTTTTCGGATTTACGGTTAAAACAACAGAAATTTTGAAATTAAAACATCTATAATAAATTTATCCCAAATTAATTTTTTAATCACGAAAAATTTTAAACTGATACATATATGACAAATTTACTTGAAACTAGTTTTTTGACCACAAAAAACCTCAAATTGATATATTTGTGACGATTTTACCTTCTGTTAAATTAGATTGATACTACAAAAAATCACAAATCGGTACACATATGATACACGGAGGGTAAAACCCAAACTGCTGCCACGCGTCATCCGACTTAGAAATTTGACGGTAAAATTTAACGGAAACTGACGGAGGGTAAAATTGTTATGGGTGTACCAATTTGAGGTTTTTGGTGATAAAAAAATTAGTTTTGGGTAAATTTATCATGAGTGTACCAATTTGGAGTTTTTGGTGATATTAACCATTGAATTTCTTGAGGACCATTTAAGAAAATCGATTTTTAATCTTGCTTTAGCGCACTTTTTTTTTTCCTATTGACCGCCCAACTCAAATGAGATGGAAACATCTTTTAAAAGAAAGATAATGAAATCACAGAAACTGGGAATTTGTTAAGAATTAGCACCGAAATTATAGAGGAGTTGCTTTTTTTCTTTGTATTTTTTTGGGGGGGCTAAGAATCTGAACCCTTCAATCATTGAAATCCATTTACAATATAGGGTGCCTGCTTCGCCGAAAATTTCACGATAAAGAAAAATATTTTTCATGAAATTTTTTTTCAAGGAAATCTGTTAGATTTTATTGTGAAAGTTGCTTTTCCCCGATTTAAGCTTGTTGTTTTCAATTCATGGAAAATATTTTTCGTGGATCGATTAGTTTTTCGCCATCCAAACACCAGGAATGTCGGAAAATAATTTTCCGGAAATAATTTTCCTTTAAACAAACAAAAATTTAGTTTACGCACAAGATCAAAGGATAGAAGGGAGAAAAAAAATAGGAAAAGAAAAACACGAGGATCAATCCATGCTGTTAGGTCGTTTCCAATCAAGTGAGGACTGGTTGCTGTCAATGGCTGCTAGGGTTTGAGTTTTGGACTAATCATTTATGTTCTCGAGAGAGAGAGAGAGAGAGAACTATTTGGGAGTCCACTTTGGACTACTAAATGAATAGGGGCTGCCGTGGCGATCTAATAACCACACTACTAGTAGTAGCAGTAGTCATGAAATGATGTCCTTCAGAAGATTATAGGGGGGATTTAAATGATCCGCAAAGCCTGCGAGACCGGCTTTTGCTTTGTTTTTTCTATCTAGCTTCCATCATGCAGAGCCATAATGTCATGATTTATTATGATTCCTCCCCCATGCTTTCAGTTCTTCATCAGAGCCGCGCCTAAAAGTGAAACCCTATCTGTCTCTCTCGCTCTCTGTGTAGGGCTCCATGATATTTTCATTTTCCTCTACGTTCGGTTGTGTTTTGCAAAAATAATTTCGGAAAACATTTTCATATGCTTGTTGCAGGCAATTTTGAAGCGTAGAAAAATATTGATTATAATCCCGGGTTTCGGGTTTGGGGCCCGATCTTGGCCGTCAAGGATTGGACATGTTTGTCGGGACCTAAGCACAACCGTCGAGGACTTGAGCACGGGTGCAAGGGACTCGGGCACTAACGGTCTGGTCCAAATCCCGGCCTTATGGCTTGAACGTAGCTGTCGAGTATCCGAGCCTGATAGCCGGAGTCCCAAGCACGGGTGTCGGGGCCCCTAGCCCTGCCCATGGGGTCTAGAGCCCGAGTGCTATGGTCCTCGGCCTAGCATCGAGGGACCTAGGCTTGAGCTCTAGGGTCCACTCATATTCCTAAAAATGATTTCTAACTTTTAAACGAACTCGTCATTTTCCTAAATTTATACATAAATTTTTCGTTGACTATATCCTTTATCGACTCATTTTCCTAAGCGAGGTAAACTCTGGAAGATGAGGAAAATGATTTGCGACAATAAATCCTCAGCGAAACTAATGGGCCGCAAGTCTCTGCCGGTTTCGTGTACGTGATTATCGTGGAACCATTTACTACTCCATGTTGTCCATGATTATATATAAATTCACCAAACCAACAGCTCTCTAGCCTATCCTCGATCAATTTACACCAACTTTGGAACACATATCAATATGGATTTTTGATTTATAAGTAGCTGACACTCCACTGTGTTGCATCGAGCATTGCTCTCGTCGCCATTTATGTCTAATTTGAAAGTTTTATGTACAAGTCACAATCTTGTGGGCATTGTTCGATGCATTCGTTTTCTCATCTGGAGACAAATTGATCATATAAATTAACTCCTTGCGGACCCTATGGGCGCTTGAATCCAAGAGTACTTTGGATCTATAGGTTGGGCTCATGGGCCAAGAATCTGGGCTGGTTCAACCAACGTGGGCTCGTCCCCTACCCTCATAGGAAGAAAAAAAAAATTACAAACCTAACCGCAAAATGAGTAAGAAAAATACTTTATGCGGCGGTCACACGGCTAACGTGCCGTGACCGACCAATGACATTGCCTATATGGTATTGTTGTTGTCCTACGTAATGCTTAGATCTTCAAATCATTCGCACTGTGTAGTCGCTACATGAAATACTTTCTCCATACGTGGGGATGCAAGTTTTAATCAAACCAAAGTGACTTTGGCCCAAAAGGGGTTAAAATTAAGCAAACTTGTCATCGTTAAATTTGTAATTCAAATAGTGAAGCTTTCCTTGGATGACATCTAGGAATGTTTTCCCATACGAAATGGGTAATAAAGCTTTATTTCAAAAGGAAATCGTTAGAGCTAATAAGAACAACTTAAATTTGTGTGAAAGTAAATGATACAAATGGTGTCTGAAATTTAGTTTAATATGCAATGTCGTCCCTAGACTTTTAAGTTAAATGTGATCCCTCAACTATTAGTAAATGTTCAACTTAGTTTATAAATTATATGAAAATGTTCAATGTGGTTCTTCCACGGAAAATTACCAAAAAACCTCAACCTATTCGATAAAAGTCAATTTAGTCATAAACCTTAAAATTTGGCCAATTTAATCTTAAACCTTTTGACAATTTGCCAATGTAATTCATACGACCAATTTTGATCAGAAATCAATGACATGGAAGCCTTCGTCCTATGTAGTATGGCAGGCATTGGCATGAACAATTTTTTTTCATTTTAAAATAAAGTTTCTAATTTTTTTCTTTTTTTTTCTACTACCCTCAACCGGTTGTTAAGGCCTCAATGGTGGTCGGTGGAGGTTGACGGCCATAGGCGACGGCCGGGCCCTCGCCAGATTTGGCTAGGGCAACGCTCGCTAGACCCTCGTAGGCCTCTAGCGAGGTTGATGAGCATCCCCTCACCTGTGAGGGTGACCTTCGTCGGCTAGTGGAGGAAAATAGACAAAAAAGAAGAAAAAGAGAAAAGAAAAAGAAAATAAAAGGAAAAAATAAAAAAATTGTAAGAATTATCCACATCAACGCTGGTTATGCCACATATGCCACGTCAACGATTTTAGGTCAAAATTGTCCGGATGGGCTACATTGACAAATCGTCAAAAGGTTTATGGCTAAATTAGTCAAATTGAAAAGTTTAAGATTAAATTGGCATCCGTATAATATGTTTAAGACTTTTTTTGATAATATTCTCCGTCCTTCCATTAGTTCAAATTAACAATATCTGCTAATGTAGCTTTCACTATGTTAAGTTTATACAGTGAAAAGCACAAAAAAAAAAGTTGCGCGCGCATGGATTATTCAAGCAAAATATTCATTTCAAATCACAATAAAATAATACACTCCATCAAATAATGATGGACATGTTAATACCCTAATTCTTTTTCCTTTTCAAAATTAGATGGATGAAAGGATGGACATGCTGAGCAAACTGAAGGACTATATTGAATATTTGCCAATAGTTTATGGACTACGTTGAACAAATTAAAAATTCAAGGACTGCACTGGATATTAAATCAAAGTCTATAGATCATTTATGTCATTTTTCTATTGTGTTACGATTGATATTACAAACGAATTGGACGTTGTAGGAGGCGGAAATAGGCCCCCTTCTCCCTTCCACGAGTACTTGAAGATTTCTCCAATTGCGATGAGACAGAAGATCTTTACCTTTACTCATAGTTGAAACAAGCACTTACTCAACTATGAATCCCAATGATAAGGCTGCTGATGAAATTTAAGAAAAGAAAGATGGCATGACCATATGGAAGGATCTCCTGGATCTGAAAGCACAGAATTTTGATTCCATAACAAGCAGGTTGCGACTTTACACCCACATCGAGACTCCACAATCACATGCGTTGATCTGGTAGACCCACTCATCAATCCGTCTGTACTAATGAAACGAGGTTCCATGAATGAGGCACCGATTCATGTTTTCTCCAGCAACATGCACGACATGTGCTGCTGCTGCTGCTTGTCTTGTGACGTTCGTTCAACCCTAAGATGTTTTCCCTGTCAACTGAATCTCTTGCTGCAGCACATCATCGTACCAAGAGAGCTATGCTGTAAGCCAGCGAGAACCGAGGCCCTTGTAAGTCGCTGCCTATGTGAGTCCAAAGAAAAACTGTACCAGCAAGAAGTTTTTTGTGAGATGACAGCTCTTGGTCTCGTCCATGAGGATCGTGCCTATAACTTCGACAAGTGCCGAGACCGCTATGGACACGTTTTTCTTTTTTTTTTCCCGAGAAAAATATTTTGGACAGAGTCGGACCTCCTCGATAACCGCGGAAAGAAAGCGTAAATCGTATTCCTAATTCTTGTATGGGGTCGCGACAAGGGCCCTCCTACATTGAGTTTTTTCGTTCTCATTCTGTCAGCTCGAAAATGTGAAAACAATCACTACCCAGATGAAAGCATTCCCTGTTTTAATTTATATGTCATTCCTTTATCATATCAAATATCATTCGTGTGAAACTATTGAGTGCAGATCACGGACATCTACTGAGCTATGCTCTTGTCTTAGTGAGTTTGGCCCTCACCACATCGAACCAAAATTCCATCAAACAGTGAACACCAACACCCCTCTCTCCCTCGCTCCTTCCTAGAGGTGTCGAGCTCCATGCCTTCGATAAGCCGGCAGCCGACAACTACCAGCCTTTAGATTAGACCTAGAGCTCCAAATCGGAAGGTTCCTCGAGATCTAGAGGTAAAAGCTCTCCTCCATGCCTATTTGAGACTTGATGTTGACGTTGCGATCGCGACCGGCATGGAGGAATGAAAGGTAATGAGAGAGAGAGAGAGAGAGGTGCTGTAACCGACATGCCCTGTTGATAGACGTAGGACCTCAGCGCCTGAAAGGCTCAAACCTGTGTGCTCCTGGTCCGAACCCGTGAACCCGATGCTCCAAACTGGATCCCCGACACTTGGACTCGAATTTGCACGTCTGGGACCTGGGTCCCTACAGCCCTGACCCGGGACATTGATGCCCGGACCTGGGTCCCTGGCGCCTAGACATAGGCACCCATGGTCCCGACTCGACGACCCCAACGCCAAGACCGCAGACCTCAGAATGCGGATGTGGTCCTCGGCGGTGAATCTGAAAACACAGCTTCATAGCTTTTTTGGTACAAATATCAGATAACGGATTCTATCTTATTTGCAAAAAAAATAGCCAAACACAGAAAATCTAAACCACTTGAGAAAAACTTGATTTGGAAACATGTTCAAGCGAAGTACATAGCTCATCAAACAAGCGGAGCTTGAATGTCATTTGATGAATTTAGGGCCATTTTCCTCGGGACGGATGCCGGAGGAGCTCGGGCCACTCGGGCATGGCGGTCGGGCCCAACCTCCATGACTGAAACCCAAGAACCCATCCTAACTACCAACCAGCAGGAAAAAAACAGATAAAACAGCTGCGTCCACCTATCAAGAACTAGCTAGCAGGGATAAAAACTCAATCAACCTAATCAAAGGCCACAAAAAGAAATTCGAATTCCTCGGACAACGAACATACGAATGCAAGCAGCACGTGACGGATTGCAATAAAAACTCGAACATGGTCCCTGTCTCTCTGTCTCTCGTTGGTGTCGTCGTGTCCCATCGTCGGCTCCGGATAGGATCCGAATTTGGGGGGGTTTGACTTTGCGCCCGAAAAAGGGCCACTGCTCCAGTTCTAGGATGCGTTTATAGGGACCCCCCCCCCCCCCTCCCCTCCCCTCCCCTTCCCTTTCGAGTTTTTGTCCCCAATGAAACACCCCCACATGGCTCGCACAATGGCTAACATGTGTCCGTGATCTCGACTCAGTATACGACCTCGTGGGTCTCATGTTGCTTCCTTCATTGCCCTACGTGGGTTGTTGCCATTGCCATGTTGGGGTAGGTCGTCGTGGAATATCGCAAGAAAATCCAAAGCTCGGTTGATCAACATCGTGAGAGATATTAATGCCCCGGACCAAACCATCACATGAGACTGAGAGAGGGGGGCGGAACACAGCGTCTGGCCTCGTTAGGCACTCGTCGTTTTATGTTTCGTCCTTCCTCCTCTTCTTCTGGAGTGATGAATTTGGGAGAGTTGAGAGTGAGAGTCGGGAGGCAGAAAATGAGCTTCTGTGATGTCGGGCGAAACTCGCTCCTGTCGCCTGAGACATTTCCGACGGCAATCCTTTTATGTTGGAGAGCCCCCTTTTCAAAAGATTATCCTTGTCTTTGGTTGTGCCTAGGGTTTGATCACCACAAAATCGTCACCGACTCCGTATATTCATGGGAAAATTACCAAAAAAGTCCTAAACCTTTTGCAATTGTGCCAATTTAGTCCTAAACCTTTTTTTTTGCCAATTCAGTCCTAAACCTTTTTTTTGGAATGCGTTAGAGGTCGACCTCGCCAGATCTGAATTGGCAAAAGTGGCCGGATGGACTGAATTTGCACAATTGCAAAAGGTTTAGGACTGAATTGGCACAATTGCAAAAGGTTTAGGACTTTTTTGGTAATTTTCCCGTATATTCACATTACACTGTATGTCGTGATTCCGCTAATGGCATTCGAAGCTCACTTTGCATGAGAGGGGGGAAGCATACTTGTCGGAGATATGACATGCACGAACCTCTCCTTTCATGAGGAGGCGAAGTAGTTCTCTACGTAGTGCTTGTGCAGTTTTCCATTGTCCTATTTCAATTGACCAAAAAAATGGCATCTAACGCATTCCTCACGAAGAACAATAAAATCACGATATACAGACTCATCTCAATAAATCAAGTAATTAAAATTTACAAAGGACAACTATAATAAGCTCATAGTATATGTTGAGGTGCGATGAGAAGCACACAACATGTTTACTTAGCCCATAACTTGTTCACTCAAGTTTTTTGAGTAAGCGTGAGTTTAATTGAATATATTGATGGGCTCGGACTTAGGTTCTCTCACGGTGATCTCCTATCAACGGTATCTCATTTCTGCTGCACCTTCTATCAATTTAAGTCGATACGCTAAAGTGGCCATATCTAGAGTTCGGATTTTCATAATGATCTTTGACCTAATTCAGTCCGGGGCTCGACGGGGAGGGGAGGGGGGTCCTTCCTCTCTAGGACAGGTGAGAGTAAATGCAATCAAATGGCAACACAAGGGTTGTAGCGGCGGCTTGTGAAGCACATGACATATTTATGGTCCGTTTGTTTGGAGGAAAACTGTTTTGGGAAAATTATTTTTTGACTTTTCTGTGTCTGAATGACGAAAAACTAATTTACGAAAAGCATTTTCCATGAACTGAAAACAACAAGCTTAGATTGTGAGAAAATGATTTCCCTTTCTGGCAAGATGGGAATCACTTTTCCTAAACAAAACAAATAAATATTTACTATTTTCCTCGAAAATGATTTCCATGATAAATATTTTCCTTTTATCACAAACTCTTTAGTGAAACGAACACACCCTTAGTTAGCCCATAACTTGTTCACTCAAGTTTCTGAGTAAATGTGAGTTTGATTGAATATATTAATGGGCTCAGACTTAGGTTCTCTCACGATGATTAGGGGTGAGCGGTTTCCGGTCCGGTCCGTTCCCACCCAAGAACCGGGAACCGAACCAGGAGGACCGGTTCCTAGTTTCTAGGACCGAGGATCGGACCGGCTAATCCTGGGACTGTAGACCGGACCGGATCGATGGTCCGGTCCAGTCCGGTCCGGTTCTAATGGAACCAACCACTTATTTATTTATTAACCAAGGATATGAAATAATAACCTTCTCCAATATGACAAAAGCATTAATTATAGTGCTGCGGAAAAATCCAAGCTTGTTTCTTAATAAAATGTCTTAGGCAGAGCCTCAAAGGTGAGGGCGAGAGTGAATCGGGGAGAGCCTCAGTAATTAGGGTTTCTATTTTTTAAACTCAGAGCATTGGACTGTCTTTTCTTTATGGGAAACAACAGGGACATTTGCCGCAGAGGAAAATTGGTAAAATGCTTTCTATTTTTTTCATAAATTTTAAAAAAGTAAATAAATATATATTTTCTGAGCAAAATAAATAAATAAATATATTTATCGGTCCGGTCTGGTTTGATTTCCACCCTAGAACCGGGAACCGGACCGCCCGGAAACCGGTTCCACTTTTAGGAACCGGGAACCGGACCGATACTCTCAAGAACCAGACCAAACCAGCCGGTCCGGTCCCGGTTCGGGCGGTCCATCATAGTCACCCCTAACGATGATCTATTCATAGTATCTCATTTCTCCTGCATCTCCCATCAATTTAAGTTGATACGCTAAAGTAGCCGTATCTAGAGTTTGGATTTTCATAATGTTCTTCAACCTAATTCCGTCCGGGGGGGCCGGCGGGGAAGGGGAGGGGGGGTCCTTCCCCTCTAGGACAGGTGAGAGTAAATGCAATCAAATGGCAACACAAGAGGGTTGCAGCGGCGGCTTGTCAGGACAAGGGCGAGTCTGCGTCCTTATGGGCCATACGAAGTTCTGGGGTCGGCCATGGATATGGTCTCTTGAGAGGTCTGTGGCTTCTGTTGTGGTTGGCAGCTTGAAGACGAGACACAGTGGCGACGGAGGATCTTCTGTCACGTGACTCGTTCTTGGATTGATCTCATGTGGACAGAGACCCAACCCGCATATGAGGTTTTGGAGCTTACTAGGAAATCAAGAACAGATGATCTTGCGGCCAATTTTATTAAAAAACAAATGAAGAAACCCTACTTGGCATTGGCAAGAACACATCTATTCAACAGAGTCTGTGGTCTGTTCGAGAAACACAGGCAGGCAAACAAGTTCTCGTTCTCCTTTTGATCCCCTTTGCCACAACTTTGACTTGCATTACATTGCTGTCTTGATTTCTCCTTTTTTTTTGAATCTTTTTGGCCATCGATTGTCTTTTCGATTGGATCGTATCTGTTCCTCGGTTCAAAGAAATGGAGTGGAGGATAGCTCGCGTCGTACTAGAAATAATGACAGTTGACCGAGTGGTTAAATAAGTCGATCCGATATCATATTTGATTGCTAATTCGACGAGCTCTCTCGAAATTAAAACCGATCATGGAGCAATCTTAGTTTAGTATTATAAAGTTAATCAGCATTGATTAAGTGTGGATCCCAACATTGATCAGTCAGTGTTCCTGGGATTCGAGCGTCACATGAATCACGTTTTGATTCCGGAATCTTGCTGCGCAACTTCAAACGCGGGATGTCCTCCAAGTCTTTTTAAACAAAGACTCCTCATGGAAACCTCGGAAATCAACGCAACAGGAGCCACCCCAATTACTAAGTAATCCCGGCATCTTTGGGATCAATCAGTCGCGTCACGTGATCTCTAGAGCATTGGTTCTGATTCTGCAAGTTTCGCAATCCCTAGAACATTTCCGAGATTAATTAGCGGTGTTTGTTAACTTTAAAGAACTCCCTTAATTGGAAATTAATTATGCAAACGAGCCAGTGATTGCTGACTTCGACGGCTGAACTCGAGGTCGGCCACACCAATCGAAGGGATCGATTACGAGATTGGCTTTGTATAAAGCGTAGTCCTAATCATAACACATCTGTCTTTGGACATAATAAGATAATCTTGCAGGTGCTTAAATGTCCATCACGTTCCCCATGCATGTGATGAATAATAGGTAAAAAAATCTGAAGCACGGGGTCGAGACTGGAGGACTATCAGAAAATGGAAGTAGCTGGAATCGGTAATAGAGGAGAAAGACAGACTGGAAAAGGGATTTGCGTGATTTGATTGACGTGAGCTGTGCCAGCTAGGGAAGTAGGAGCAAATATTTCGTTGTGTAATAAGGGTAACGGATTTTATAATTTGATACATAACGCGAGAATAAGAAATTACCATAGAAATTCACGAGAAACACTAAGAACACCGGAGATTAATGCAGTTTGGTCCGGAGAATTATAGTGATGCATCGCCTAAGCGCTCAAGTGTATTCGAGCCATAGATTACATTCAAAGCAAAGTCATAAGTGTTATCTCACAATCTCTCATGGAGGACTCACTCAAAAAACTTATAAAGAGAAAACTTGGACACTTCTATTGTTTGTTCTGGTGGGCAACTAATGAAAATAGGTCAAAACAAACCTCATCCTGTGTTTTCGTGTGTTTTTGAGGTCGGTGCAACAGTCGGGCACCCGCCTAGCTTGGACGAGGCGCTCGAAACGTGTACATAGTAGGAAGGCTTTTTTGGACCTCAAGCTTGTTGTAGCCTGCTAGGCTCGATCCACGGGCAATTGGTCTCATTGCCCCTCATACCATGGGCACCTCAAAACACATATCTAACCTATCTCGATCTTCAGGCTCGATCCAAACTCCAAATATAGTAACTTATTTGTTGGGTCAAAGCAATAGAAGCCTGATTGATATCTTCAACCACGGACATCACCAAGAAGGAGTATAAGTCTAAAACCGTCAACGTATCTAATTAGACTTATCATTACTAAAAAACTTAAGCCAATTAGATTTGGCCAACTAGAAGATAGTAATTGTTACACATTACAACAAATCCTCCACTGCGGTACTTCTTTTGCCTAAGATCCCCACACGTGCACCTTAACAAATCTCTTCTTTAAGTGTGACCCACCCTTAGCTTGCTTCCCCTTAATCTAGCTGTCTTTCTGCACCAACATTGTTTCAACTCGAAAATCTCCACCTTGCAGCGGGTTAAGTTTGGCAAATATTGGTGAGGACAACATCGAAGGAAATAAATCCCACCCACTAACAATTTATGCGACGTCATATATTGAGTACACATCGTGTTACGATATCGACATGTTGAGTACTCCACAATCACCCTAGAGATAGATTTCATCAGCAAACGTGGTAAAGTCTCACAGCCGTAGTAGGTGGAACAAAATTGGTATAAAAGTTAAAAGAGTTTGGTCATAATTTTCGCCAGATTCATTTCGACCTGGTGATGAAAAGTCTGATATTCTCTTGCTCGATATCTTCAAAGCTACAGCTAAATTCACTATTTAAAAAGACGAAGCATGCGTGCTTCCACCAAATCCAACCAGAAAATTTCTAGGTCAATTCGTGCTACGAGATCTTGAACCATCCCTTCCACTAACGATCTGAACTTTTTCGGAAAAACGATTGTCTGACTTTATTTAAGACAAGGAAGTCCACCCCTCATTGTTTGCCTCCTCGATTATACATTTTCACAATGTAGTCTTAGGACGCATTCTATCATATGTGTGAGAGAGTGTTACTACATTTCTATATTGAACCAAACTTTCATTTATAATTAAATTTAACTTTACGAGACCAACTTATTACCGATGAGGATTGATTTAATACAGTTTAGTTCACGAGTGACATACAATAAATGCAGAATATCTCGACAAATGTAAGATTATAAGACAAAGCAAAATCGTACGATCAGATGTTTCAAGTTTTGCGAACTAGGGGAAAATTACCAAAAAAGTGCTAAACCTATTGTAATCGTGTCAATTTAATCTAAAACTTTTTTTTTTTTGCCAATTGAGTCTTAAATCTTTTGCATTTGTGTCAATTCAGTGAATCCGCCCAATTTTGGCGGAAATCGCTGACATGGACATCGATCGGTGATGACGTGGATAATTTTTTATAATATATTAATACTTTTCGAATTTATTTATTTATTTTTCTTTTCTTTCTCTCTTTTTTTTTTCCTTCCTTCTTCCTCTGGCTGACTGGCGAGTTCAAGCCTCACCCAGCCATGACGATCTAAGATTGTGCATATCAACGTCGGCACAATTGAGTTTTTTTAAAAATATAAAAATATTGTTAAAAATTATGCACGTCAGCGTTGTCCACGCCATGTATGACGGCCGGAATTCTTGTCAGCGATTTCCTGCTAAAATTGGCCGGATGGACTGAATTGGCATAAATACAAAATGTTTACAACTCAATTGATAAGAAAGAAAGTTTAGGACTGGATTGGCACAATTGCAATAGATTTAAGACTCTTTTGGTAATTCTCCGTTTGCGAAACTCATGCAATTTCTAGCGTACGGCTAACGTGTGCATCACGAGGTGGAGAAATTCGAGGAAATCACCTTCGTGGATTGCTTATGGCCATGGCATGCGGGTGGCGTTGACCATTCAATGGGCGACTTAGGTCAACTCCTGTTGACCGCATACTTGGATACAGTAAACATAGTACAAGCTCAAACCGAACATCGCCAACGTGCAGTGCGCACACGAACCGTAAACATCGACGTCTTTATCGGGTGGGTGGGGGTGAGCTTCTGAAACTTTAGTTACGTGATCCCGCAGGAGCACTCCACGACCATATATATGCGATCGGAATTTTGGGTTTGGTGGAAGAGTCGTTCTTGCTCGATTTTCCATGCTTGTGAGTTACGATAACTCACGGTTACCCATATCTCGTGCGTCGAACATGTGATTGAATAGTGGCAGACATTATAAAAATGAAAGACTTATAAGGATATGAAACACAGCGCCAGTCCCTCTCATGTAGGGTTTGGTCCAAGATACAGAAGAGTGAAAACTGATTAGAAAGGGGGGGAAAATATAAGGTCCACATAGATCCCGACGCGTAATCTCTGCCTCTGAGATCGTGTTCGCAAGTTTTTCTGACCACATAACCTATTAAAAAATACCGGGGAGGGGAGGGGAGGTGGGTCAAAACACCTAACATAGATATAGACTATTTTTGCATATTAGCAAGTTTAACTCAAAAAATTTAAGTAAATGTTTAGCTTCTGTGTTTCAAGTGTGACATTTTTTTTTTACACTAAAACACAAAAATCTTTTACCATGTATAGCTATTATAATTTTAAGACCCAAAATTTTTCGTTCGTTTTTCTAAATCAAACTAATATTTCAAAGTTTTGCGAGTTATATGTGGCTAATTGATGTAAGCCCAATCTAATAAGCCCTAAATTTCTAGAAAGAAGTGGCTAGACACTTGATTTTCTAGAGAATGACGGTGGAATTTCATAATTTGTACTGCTATTTCAAGATGGACCAACATATGGTTACAAGGGTCAGGTTAGAGCCATTGGCCACTAAAACCGTCTGATCGGCTCCAGTTGAGGTAGATTCCGAGGAGAACCATCTAGTCAGTTCTTAGTCGTAGGGACTCAAAATTGGTCCATACCAACTCATTTCTCAGTCCAAGCCTTGGAAATGCCGTTCCTAACCAAGAACTTCTTATTCCATAATAGAACCGCCGGTTCTAGGTTAATTTAGGGTGGAATCGACTCTCAGACCTAATCCAGATAATTCTTTATTTAGAATAAGGTAAAACTTCGATGCGAATTTTTTCAAGAAGCAATTATTTAGTTGAACTATTTCAACATTAGAGTTAAATTTAGTTTGATCCGATTTTGTATCTAGAGAGAGCTTGCTTTGATCAAAATTTCTAACAATTCCCAATTCTGGGGGCATAACTGGGGATCAGCCTCGAATCGATTGGTTCCAAAATCAGCTGGTCCATGTCTTGGCTTGGTTCGACATTCCAGCAACCCGGTGGCGGCAGCAGCGGTCGAGTAGGGTTCTCTCGTTCCGGCCCGAAACCGGATCACTTAGCCACAAACACCCCCATCATGGGAGCGAGGGCATATTCATGACATCTTTCTCGATCCAGTTTCCAATCATCTTCTTTTTAATGTTGCCTGCAATAGTTAAATTGATCACACGATCAAGCGCTGCGTACATCAACGGACTGATCGAAACCCTGCCCAAGAATCTCGCCGGAAACATTTGCTGGTCCATCTCCGTCACGTGTAGACACCCCCATGCCCGACATTTGCAATGATGACACGTCACTCCATTAGAGATTTCGAGTAGAGGGATGATCTTCTTAGGCTGCGCATGGCAACCATTCTGTGCCCGGGAACAGATTCTGGTCAGAAATGATTTTTTTTTATTTTGTGCCCGGGAACTGATTCTAAGCATTTGAAGGCGTTTGGTAACGGCCCAAAATTTCTATTCCTGAAATAGTAAAAGAACAGAAATACGTTTGGTAACGGCATAAAATTTCTTTTTATTAATAATATTTTAATAACATTTTAAATATTTTAATATTTCTTTCTTTTCTTTTTTTCTTCTCCTCCTTCTTGGCCATGGCCGGTAAAATATTTTTTAATTAATAATACTTTTATTAAAAATAAATTTTTTATTTTTTTTGGCCATGGCCGGTAAAAATTTTTCTTATAAATAATTTTTTTATTAATAATTTTTTTAAAAAATAATTTACTAAAAAATATTTTTATTGAAAATATTTTTTTCTTTTTTTTTTGCCATGGACTAGTCGCTAGCCATGGCCAGTAAAATAATTTTTTTATAAATTTTTTTTTATTAATAATATTTTACTAAAAAATATTTTTATTGAAAATATTTTTTTTTTCCATGGCCTGGTCGCTGGCCATGGCCGGTAAAATATTTTTTTATAAAAAATATTTTTATTGAAAATATTTTAATAAAATTTTTTTTATTGAAAATATTTTTTTTATTTTTTTCGCCATGGCCTGGTCATTGGTCATGGCCGGTAAAATTTTTTTTATTAATAATATTTTTTATATTTTTTTTCGCCATGGCCTGATCTCTGGCCATGGCTGGTAATTTTTTTTTTATTAATAATATTTTTTTTATTTTTTTCTCCATGGCCTGGTCGCTGGCTATGGCCGGTAAATATTTTTTATTAATAATATTTTTTTATTAAAATATTTAATATCGCCAGATACGGCAAGGGTGGCCCTTGCGCCGGACATTATTTTCTATTATAAAAACAAGAAAAGAAGAAGAAAAAAAACCGATTCTCATTTTTGTTCCTTAATCAAGAAGCTACTTTTTTTTTATTTTTATTCTGCTCCAAAACTGATTTTGGGCACAAATTTGCAAGAATTTGTGCCGTAATCAAAAAATTAAACAAACGGATTTCTATTCCCAAACTGATTCTGGGAACAAAAGAACAGAATCAAACACTATTTGGCAAGTTGCCATACGCAGCCTTAGGATACTGATCTATCTTCCTTTTTTTTTTTTTCTGATTAATATCTTTCCAAACCATTAAAAGCTGTCCACCATTTTGTCTCTTTATCGTGTTCGATCGTGTTTGTCTCCATCCATATTTCATATAAGAAAAAAGACTTGGAAACATGGATAGTTCAAATAAGATCCGGATTCTGTTCTACCATTGATTACTCAATCAGATATGAGCACCGTCGGTCGGTCACATGTCAAGTCAGATGCAGAAATTCGACCGTCGATATCTTTTTCTTACCCTATTCTCCGTGACTCTAAAGATATAAATTTTTACTAATACGCCCTACAACATTGTTTATATAGTATAAAGTAATTCATGCGATATTAACAAATCCGGCAAAAAAGCAGGGCTTGGGCAGAGTTCACGAGACGACACGTGCCATGTCAGGTCCCGGGGATGCGCATGAGGGGTCAAATGGCATCACTTCGCAGTCCACTTACATAGTCTTACAATAATTACGTGAACAGAAAACCTACGTACCAAGGAAATTAATAAAGTAAGTTTCGCAAGTCCTGGCAATCTTTGTTTAAGAGAATAAACTAGAGTCTCTTACAGCATACGAAGATACAATTTCTAATCTTCTCTGACAGTTTATAATCAATTCATAAGGAAGGTGATTGCAGACCTTGAGCTTGATTTGGTACTCTGAGTCAGAAATCTCAATTTTGATTCTCCCACGCCCCAAGCATAATCCCATTTACGAGTTCCCCTTCTTTATAGTCTTGAATAATATGTGCGGAATCATTCCAACTCATCTCATTGAACTCACAAGCATCGTGATTCTGGAACAGAGTGTATCGACGCATTTCCCGTCATTCTCTAACAATTTAAATTCAAAAAAGGATGGTTTGCCACTTAAGCTTTAACGTTATGGTATTTTCAATCAATACCAGGAGTTGCTTTATAACACATGCATTGGGTGCCTTCCGCTTCCAGTACTTATTTCCTTCATGGGTCGTGTTTTCCTTCAAATTTAATTGGTGGGTTTTTACTTAATATTATCATACTTGCCATTTTCTCCAATCATGATTGGTGCGAAACGTTATTTGTTTCTGCGAAATCTTTTTCTAAATATCTTTCGATAAATCATGAGATCCACGCCTCCATCCAAGAGGTTACATGATTTTCCCCACCGATTCAAAGGATGAGAGGAAGAATATGAATTGACTAAGGAACTGTTCCAGTTTTCCATGTTCTCGCATTGAATTGGAGAGAGGGGCTACTAACACATATGGACGGGTGAGAGGGCCAAATTGACAGGAATGTAAGCATAGATAACATGGGGATGCATGGCGGGGGCTGACACAAATAGGGCCAATGCGTCGTCTGATGAAGCGGCACATTTCATAATACCACTTGAACTCTAACCCCAATTTGCAGGCACTTGGAGAAGGACATCTCTCTCTCTCTTTCCCTATTTAAAGGCACCACCGTAGCCCACTGCTTTCTCCCATGCACTTGTCTTCTTCAACCCCAACACCCCTCTCTCTCTCTCTCTCTCTCTCTCTTCCATTCATTATTACTCGCTTCTTGATTTTTTTCATGGCTCCCTTATCTCTCTGTCCGTAGCCTGTCTCGAAAATTATTTCTCTCGCCGTTATAAGTATAGTCGGCCCTCCACAGTCTCCCTCCCTCCATAACCCATCTTCCCAGAACTTAACCCCCATTTCTCTCCGAGTCCTCTCTGACGCAAAAAACAGACCTTATTAACTCTCTCCCTCCTTTCTCTCTTATTATTCTCTCTATCTGAATCTTGTTCCTGAGAGATCAGCACCACCTTCCTCTTAGCTTCACTCCTCGTCATTTTTTTCTCACCTCTCTCTGACACACTCTGTCTCTCTCTCTCTCTCTCACTGCACAACAATGTCTAGCAGAAGATCCCGCTCGAGGCAGTCAGGAGGAGTGTCAAGAATCAGCGACGACCAGATCGCTGACCTCGTCTCCAAGTTGCAACGTCTCATTCCTGAAATCCGCAACAGGCGCTCCGACAAGGTAAAAAAAAGTAAAGCGCGCGCGCGCGCACACACCACACAACAGAGAAAATTTATCAACAGCTCTTTTTGTTCCCTCTCTCTCTCTCTCTCTCTCTCTCTCTCTCTCTCTCTCTCTCCACTTGAGACTCTTATAAGTTTTGTGTGGTCTTCATTTCGTGGTTTCGCATACAAGATAAAGTCATTCAATAAAAATAAAGAACCCACACATAGCCCTCTCATTAATTTTCTTGTTGGGTTGCTTAATTCTGTCTCTCTGCAACTTGAGGGGTGTGGGACTCATTCTTGTTCCCCCCCCTCATTAACTTCGTTTTGTACTGACAGAGAATATCTGTAGGTATAGCTCTCATTATTCACTTCATCTCTTACATAAACACTCTAAATAATATCTATCGGTCATTCCGTAACTCATAGGTTCATGATAAACGTCAATAATAGCTTCCTCCACAACCATTTAGTGTTGTTAGAGAACGTGAAGAAAAGTATTATCGGTGCCGTGAAAATATCATAACCACCCTTTTTCTTTGTGGAATGTACATGCAGGCATCGGCTTCCAAGGTGTTGCAGGAGACTTGCAACTACATAAGAAGCCTGCACAGAGAAGTAGATGATCTTAGCGAGCGGCTGTCCGAGCTCTTGGCGGACTCCGATAGCGAGCAAGCGGCGATTATCAGGAGCTTGCTCATGTGACGATAGCAGTTAAATAAGCAATTATTGATACACTCTCCCCTTTCGTAATTTTTACCTCCTAATTCCCTCCTTTCTCGTACCGTTCCTTATATTAATCTTGATGATCTTCTAGTTCTAGCTAGAGCTAGGGTTTGGTCGCTATGTAGGCCTCGGAGACTGAGAGCTAACATGAGCTCATGTCCATGTCTCTCTTCCCAAAAAAACCTTGTTTGTAGTTATTTAACTTCCATTATATGTTATTAATAAGAAGGGTACTACTTTTGTAGCTCTTAAACGTTTTAGCATTTCGTGTCCGAGTAATTTACGTTTTGTCTCCGCATTTTTCCGGAAGACGCAATACTTAATGTTATCTTCCTTTCCTTTTTTCGGTTTCCCACTCTTGATTGCGACACTCGCTAACGAGAATATTAAATTTTCGCACAGTTAAGTTTGAAATATTTGGCTTTTGGAGGCTAGATAATGCCATGGGGTTCGTCCGTTTGTTCAATCAGGTTCAAAGGATTTCCCCATTATTCGAGGAAAAGAGGGTGGACCCATGTCGGGTCAACCTTGAAGCTCACAAAACCTTAACACGGATATACTGTTTGAAGACGATGATCTTGACTCCACAGATAGGGGATTTAATGTTTAGGTTCAAGATATATTCCTTTACCTAAGTATATCGCATGAAATTTACATAATCTCGGCGACCTTATATTAACTAGCATGCTTATTTACATCTAAACGACCGAGTAATTGTATAGCCGAAAAAAGAAAGAAATGCAAAAAATAATCTGAGCATAATATAGAAATGCTAAACTCCATCAATCCCTTGGACAAATTTTACGGATGCATGCATGCATGCAATTGTTATGAATTTTATTTGCACTAAGCTGGATATTCACGTGTCGTGCGCACGTTACATAGGGGACCGGGATTTAATCCACGTAACTCCGGAAATAACTCGGTGTTCCTTTGGTAGGCCGGCGAGTCTTTGGGTATTCCATCCAAACCATATGTTGATAATCATCTCATGGATTACGCAATGATGAATGTAATTGCCTTAGATAAACAAGAAAGTAGGCGGTGTCCTGTTCTGGTCCACGTCAATCAACACGGGGGACCTAATAGTTACTGTTGACAGTCAAAATTCAAACCCTTCGAAACCGAATCCTGTCATGCGGTGGTCGATGACAGAGCTTGACATTTCCTGGGACATGTCCGCAGCGAGTGTGCAATCTTGTTGTGACATATCACCCTCTTTCGCTTCTTTTTTCCCCTTTTCCCTTTGGATTGTTCTGCAAGTCATCGTGGGTTCACAGTCTTAAACCAGCTGGTCAAACAGTCTCGTTAACACGGATTGTTCCAGACTAATTTATTAGAGATTGATCTTCTTTGAGAATCATTAATAATTGTGCTATCATCATCAGCCGCGATTGCTTGGACCAGAGATTGATTTTGGAGAGTGAGGGAGACGATGAACATTAGGAGAACCCTAGTATTTGAGCTCCTAATTAAGATTAGGGATAATGGCATAAATAGTTTCTGAACTTTGGCTCAATATGTAATATGGTATTTAAACTTTTAATTTGTTCAATATGACCCCTGAACTTTTCATATAGTCTGAACATGTACTAAAAGTTCATGAACCATAGTGAACGAATTAAAAATTTAGATACCACATTGAACATTTATATATAGAGTCTAGGAACCGTATTAAACAAATTAAAAATTTATGAATCACATTGCATATTGAGTCAAAGTTTATGAACCATTTATGTCATTTTTCCTTAAGATTAGGTGCAAAGATCAAATCCAATATCGAAGTTACATTATGTAAATCGGGGTAATAGTGAAAGCCATTTCAATAGATTGACATCAAACCTGTAGTAGAGAGAGAAAGTAATTGGTCTTGGGGTCTGCTTACGTTAATTCTATACGCTTCATGGGCCTTGGGCCTATCGTTCCGGATCAGAAAGGTCACCGCAACCGAGCCCGGGACATCAAACCCGGTTTTCGCCCCCCGTGAAACGTCGTTGATCCATCACGACCGGGCGGGCCAACCCGAAACTCGATCCGACGAACGTCGAAGCTCACCGACCGGGACGGTGTCCCCACGACGTCCCGGGGGGTCCCACGACGACGGCGACCGGCGGCCGTTGCTTCCGAAGAAAATCCAAAAGAAACCGTTCACACGCCAAAAACCAGAACCCACCTGTCGGAGACGGTTGCGTCTCGTCTCGAAGTCTCTCCATTCTCTTCATCTTCTTCTTCGCTTCGATCTGCGGTTTCTGCTTGCGACCCACAGCTTCGGAGGTACACGAATTGAGAAATTTACCATCAGAATCTTCGCCCTTTTGGCAGGGGCTTCTTTTGGGTTCGTACACGCGAAGGGGACAGCCACGTGGGCTTGCAAGCTTGAACTCGGAAGTGGCTGTCGGGATGACTGACCCCGTTGGGTGCTGTGCTTAGGGACTAGCTTGGTCGGAGCCAGGGGGGGTGAGAAATCGGGATTTGGCGGGGGGGATTTTTCGGGGTGAAGATGAGCTCCGAAGGATATTCGATCGAAGTCACGGGGCTATCTCCCAGAGCGACCGAGAAGGACCTCGACGATTTCTTCGGTTTCTCCGGCGCGATCGTCCATGTCGAGATCGTCAGGTTCGTCTCGTCTCGTCTCTCGCCTCTAATTGCCTTGTTCGTTCGGTGAGCATAAGGTGTTTGCTTTTTTTGGGTTCTCGGAAGGGTTGAGCTTGAGACTGGAGTCTGCCTTCCAGTTCGCAATTTGTATATGCCTAGATTGATGAAATTTAGTCTCAGCTGAGATTGCAGTGGGATCGGATCACCATCCTCTGGATTTTTCCTATGATAAACATCGATATGTAATGACTTGATTAGGTGGAGTTTATTTTTGCTGATGGGGGTCCTGTATCGTTGTGAAAGATTGTTCTTTTCGGCATGCTTTCTCATCGATCGTGCTATTAGTGCATACGTTTTTTGCCCCCGCGACATGCTATAATGTATTCCCATGTGTTCTTTTTTTTTTTTCCTGACATTTGCATTGCGTCTGTGTCGGTTGATAGGTGTGGAGATGTTGCGTGTACAGGCTATGTGACATTCAAAGATGCTTATTCTCAGGAAACTGCTGTCTTGCTCAGTGTAAGTCACTAAACATCCAACACCTAAGAGTTTTGAAATTGGATAAGTAATGCAGAAGTAGAGGCCTTCTGATGTAATATCCCCCATTCATTGTTGACTGAACTCATGTGTCTCTCTGCTTGGAGAAGAACGCCGTCGTGAAGTGACTGACCTACACGCAATACATGCGCATAGCTTGGCATTTCTTCTCAAAGATATTATGCTGCAACTATCTACATGATGTGGCATGAGAATAGCTGAGAGGTTCCATTTTTCTTGCTGCTTAGCTGAGGGGAATATCCGCTTGTACATAACCAATGTTGCATCAGTTACAAACAAATTCTAGTGTTTCCAGATCTCTCCTTTTACCACCCTTGTTGCATGCTCTTTTGATCTTTTCAGCTGTCACTGGTTAGGGGTCTAGGATATGTCTTGTTTGTTTGCTGCTGTGTACTTTCCTTCCATTCGTGTTTTGAGCCTGGCACTTATCATTGCATGTAATTGTAAGCAGTAAAAGAGAAAGGTTATGTAGTGGAAAGTATTTTTGTTTTGAGCAACTTCAAGTGAAATTCTGCACTTGATACCAAGCTGCTCCGCATGTACTGTTAGGGGCCATCGACATGTCGCTATTCTCAAATTTGTGGACCAAATTCTGCACTCCATTTGTGTTTTGAGCCTCGCACTTATCACTGCACGTGATTGCAAACAATAAAAGAGAAAGGTCAGGATTGAGGAAAGTATTTTTGTTTTATGCAACTTCAAGAAAAATTCTGCACTCGATACCAAGCTGCTCCGCATCTACTGTTAGGGGCCATCAACATGTTGCTATTCTCAAATTTGTGGACCAAAGCAGGGGAACGAGTAACGAGAAATGTTCTTCTGAGGTCAAATGACAGATTGTAGAACCAATGTTCACTCTCACGACATCCTTAAAACCTGCTTTTTTTTAGCTTATGCTGTGGAATTGTTGTTTCTTTTTCCTTTTGCTTGTCTCTGGCTGAGTTGTTCCATCAGCACATCTTCCTCTGTGCCTGCGCTTCCTTTCTCCTAACATCACTTTGTCCTTCATACTACACCACTAATTTTCACTCGCTCGAGTTGAGACCATCACCATCTCCTCTCTTACAGCTCTCTCTCTCTCTCCGTATGGCATCTGAAATGTTACTCTGTCCTCCTAACTTATAAGTTTTGACATGTTTTAAAGAATATAGTGAGACTTTGTGAGCATTTACATGTAAATGTTTCTTTTTTCAGGGTGCAACCATTGTGGATCGGCGTGTCTGCATAACACGCTGGGGACAATATGAAGATGAACTCGATTTCTGGAACAGGTCTTCCTCAAGGCATGAAGATGGAAGCAACTCAACTGTAAGCGTTTCTCTGCACCAGAGTTGTGACATTATATGCTGCTATTGTTAGGAGTTTTTGCCAAGGAGTTCCCTTCTTTCCTGCCCTATGCAGAGCCCAAATGGAAGCCAATATGTGCCCAATCCTGGTGAAGTAGTGATCGTGGCTCAGGATGTGGTGAAAACTATGCTATCCATGGGATATACGCTCGGAAAAGACGCCTTGACCAAGGCAAAAGCTTTTGACGAGTCTCATCAAGTTTCGGCGACTGCAATGGCAAAGGTTGCCGAGCTGACTGAGAGAACCGGCCTTGCCGATAAGATTTGTGCCGGGGTCGATGCTGTTAAATCAGTGGATGAGAAGTACCACGTTACAGAGTACACGAGATCTGCTGTATCGGCCACGGGAAGAACAGCTGCGGCAGCTGCAAACACTGTGGTAAACAGTGGCTACTTCTCTAGAGGCGCTCTTTGGGTATCGGATGCGCTGAATCGCGCAGCTAAAGTAGCTGCGGACTTGGGTAGTCACGGGGCGAGGCAGTGAGTTCACACGTCTTAGTTACATCGGCAGCTATTTGCTTTATAACGGGGTTTCCATGTAGATTGTTGCTTTAACTTCAAAGGGGATGTTCGTGTATATTACTATTGCGGGAAGTAACTTGAGAGTGACTGTGTTGTAAATTCCCGTTCGCTTTACCTGCCTTTGCTGATTCTCTTTGTGCATTTATCAGGAGAGGAAGATTGTACAAAGTTTGAATAATCAGTCTAGATGATACATTGATCTGTCTGGGGAGAATGAATGCTTTCTACTGTTGTTGCAGAACTTTTAGGATAACTGTCTTTCTATACGAAAACATAACTAACTTACCGTCTTCCACAACTGTTTCGAACTCTATATTTTGATGGGGACTAATTTAAAGTTTCACAATGCCCTTAAAAATTCTTGAAAAATACCACAAAAATAACATCTGCCAAATTACGTAACAATCAAATTAAGAAGTCAAACTTGCATTTTTTGGTTTCTACCGTATATTAATTATAATGTATTGATTACTAATTTCCTTTTATTATTGTCTTCAGGTATGATCTATCACTGTTAATGTCATAGATAATTTGTATTTTTCATAAATGAAGTTGTATTTTTTTAGTTTCATTTTAGAATTAATGTAAACTATCCAAAATAAATATAAAACAAACTAATATATATGTGACAGAATTTTTATTTAAACTTGTTTTTTTATTATAATTAAGTGAATGTGTTTATTGACAGCAATTTATTCACTTAATTTATTCTCACTCACAAAGCCTACACAAAAACTAGTGACACATGAACAATGTTTGTATCATCCTCAATTAGAACGATAATCAGATGGGAAAACCCAAAGCGGTGGAGGCTTGATCTTGTCGGAACCGAGTTCGCAAATCTCCCTCACCTTCCTTCTCTGCAAGCTGTACACCCCCATGTCGTGCCCACTGTACGAGTCGTGGCGCTCTCCGGGATCCCAGTTATCGTCGGTGAAGTATACTGAGTTTGCCTCGAACTCTGGGAATTCCCGGGCCAACACCGATCTCGAATGGCTCCCGCCCACAAACACAGCCCAGTCGCCGATCGAGTCCAAACCCACCCACTCCTCGCTGTTGATGTCCAGCACGTAAACATGGAAATACAAGGTTCTGTAGGGATAGACCAAAGGGTGTATGTCCTCCTCCGTCGGGAGGTAATCTTCTTCGATTGGGACACCGTGCTTATTTACGAAATTTGCTGTGAACCTCACGAGAAGCAAAATTTCACCCGCTGCCTCGATCGAGTATGTGCTCGTAAAACAAACATTCCTGAAAGCATGTGCAGCCTCGGCTGATTTCCGCGGGAAAGAGGACTTGATCTCCATAATTTTCAAGGGGTGATCCCTGTTAAAGTCCCACGTTTCGACAAATCCGCTGTTGCAGAGAGCAAAGAGCATGCCCTCATGGAATGTGACATCGCTATAAGGACCGCTATGACCAGTTAGCTCCATCCACACGCCAACTCTGCCGAAGTCTTCGCAGTTGCAGAACGCAAGCTTCGACTCAATGCCAAAGATCACGAGGACCTAGGAACTCTTGCGCTTAGCATCGCCATTAGGGTTTGCTGATAACACGGCCTTCGAGATGATATAGTTGCGCAGTGTCAGGAGAGGGAGTAGGGTCATGCTTCGTCGATCCCCAAATGGATCGTCTGGTAAAAGGCGGCGGAACTGCAGCTGTCGTCGTCGTCACTCCAACGCACTTGGAGCACATAGGAGAACGTCTTGACGGGAGGGAGGTGGAGGACCCCGGCCGCCGCGAAGTGGGTCGAGGAGATAAGGCTCCGAGTCCTCGTCCAAAAGCACGAGCCAACCGTGTGAAGACCCGACGCAACGTCTATCAGAAAAGGTCTCCGTGAAGCTGCGGGGGGCAAGGGCGGTCTTGTCCTTAAGACTAAAGAAGCGACAGCCATGGCCATCATCGTCTTTGTCCAGTGGAAGCATCGACAATGGGGATTAGTGGAAGCATCGGCAATGGAGATTAAGGGAAGAACGACACCAGAAGTGCCAAAAGTTATGGACGGCACTTAGTTTGGTGCTAAATTTTTTTTTTCGGATCACTTAAGTGCCACTTAAAAAAAAAACGATCACTTAAGTATCAACTCCGGTCTCGAATGCCGGAAATCTGATGTGGCAATATCTTAATATTTTTTTGCTGGCGTGGCTCGCCGGAGGTCTGAATAAGCATAAAAAGCCCAAAACGACATTATTTAACAAGTTCACCTGCCTGCACTGTGACATCCCCAATTTGGATCAAGGCGACCAAAGGTAAATGGTAATGGAATTGGCGAGCGATCCGATTCGAGAGTCGGTAATAGAATGGATAGTATGGTCGGAACGAGTGTATCGATGGTTAGTCATGGCACGATCGAAGGATTGTCCATGGATTGGCCAAGGGATCAATAATGGAATGACTCCCCAATCACGGAAGTCGATTAGAGTGATCTGATTATGGATTGACTTTTCGACAAAAAAAGTCGCTGGTGGGACGGTCCGGGATGACCATGGATCAGTGCCGTGTGGGCATGTATCAGTCGCGGATGAATCCGCTCGGCCATGCATCGGTCGCGGATGACCATGGACTGATCCCGTAGTACTTGATTCCACGCGGCTCGATCGACCATGGGTCATTAATACTCGAGCGTGGACCGGTCGCGAATTGGCTATGGATCGATGCGTTGAGTCGATTAGGCCATGGATGAGTTATGTGCCAGGCCAAGAGCCTTGTGGCTTGGTCGCGGACTAAACTTTGTGCCGGCCACGCAAGCCAGGCCTTGTGCCCGGTCATAGACATGCCCTTGTGCCCGGTCATAGACCGGCCTTTGTGCCCGTCAGCTAGGCCACGGATCGGCTCTGTGCCAGGCCGTGTGCCAGTCATTGTGCCTTATCCGGCTCCGACCTAGTTCCGTGCCAAACAGACTTAGCTACGAGCTATGCATTTTGCCCATCCGTGAGCTAATGCATGTGTTTGGTCCATAAACCGGTCCCTCGCTCGTGTGGCCCAGCTTTGTGCGCGGTGTACTAATCGTGCGGCCCGGCACCGCGCTCGTACACTCGGCTATGTGCCTGTGCAGTAGGACCCGACGCTCGTATGGCTCGGCCGTGTGCCCGGCCCCGTGCTTGTGTGGCCTGGTCATGTGCCAGGCTTTGCGCTTGGTCAGGCCAGACCAAACAGGCCATGCGCTTGGTCACTCCAATTGGTCCGACTTTGCACCAATCAACCCGGACTTTGATTCGGTTATGTCTGGTAATGCTTGGACATATTTCCACACCAAACCTCAGTTCGAATAAGGATTGTCGATCGTTAATGAACACATAAAATTCTCGTTTTGCCTTAGTTAACCTTTGCTTTTGTAATAATAAATTTTGGAGGTTTGTGCTTAATGAAAAAGATGAACCATAAGTTAATTGTCCTTAGTGAATTATTGGGTGTTCTTGAAGGACAAGAACAAGTCTTACACGTCCCAAGCTTGGAGGACAAGAAGCCAAGAAGACCAAGTTAAACTTAGATCAATAATTGTGGACTAATCATTAGAAAAGATCTTATCTTCTAATATACTCAATAATTGTGTGTTTTTGAGTGTTCTAAAGGAGTCACACGCTCAAGAAGCTTGGAGAACAAGAAGAATATGAGACCAAGTCAATGAAATTATTAGAGAAGCCATCATTGAAGGCTTAGGTGTCCTCTTAGTCATTAATGAGAATGGTGATTCATATACCCTAAACATAAGGCATAATGACCCTAATGAGAGGCTTGCAAGACAAGTAGGACACTTGTAAGATAATTGAACTCCCAATTATTAGGTCTAAGATCCTTCCAAAATTTTCCTCTATTATTAGGCGCCACCTCAATGCAAATGATTGGACCATTTGGCAAAGATCATCATTAGAGCTTGGGCTATAAATAGGTGAACCACCACCCCATTCTATTCTTTCCTTCAACCGGCACACATTCCTTACTCCTTCGGTCTCTATCTTTCTCGGCCCTTCTCTTGATTTCTCTCTCGGTCACTCTCTCTCACTTACCCTCACCATCACTGAACACCCTTTTTAGGACCACCCGTGACACTTGTAATAAGTGAATTCCCTATCCTTTGCTTAGGATGTGGTGTTGCGTGGTTGAGCTCGAGTGATGACCTTGGTTTTAGTGCTTTATGCTTGCATGAGTGATTGCTTGTTCTTACATCATGACCATGAGTCAAGGCACAAATGGGTTACGAGACGGGACATCGTATGGTCTTGTACCCATATTGTGGCGTGATAGACTGAGTTTGGCTTGGTGTGGGTTTATGTTGAGGCGTATAGACTAGGGCCAAATTAGGCTCCAAGCTGGCGCTTGGCATGATGGCCAGAGCCACGAACCCTAGATCACGCCCCGCATATTAGGCATTTCGCCCTACAGATCATGGACTACGCGAGCATCGCATGCCTTTGGGCTTGAATGCATGGGCTAATGTTGATAAGATAATAAACCGGATTGTTTGAGGCTTGTTGCATGATCACATGAGGGATTAAAGCCGTCGCCGATGGATTTCGGGACATTGCCGCCGCCGATGGATTTCAGGACGATGCCGTCATCGATGGATTTCGGGACGATGCCACCATTGATGGATTTCGAGGCGATGCCCGATGGATTTCGGATGCCTGGTGAATACCGGAAGAACCGATAGATTTTGGTTAAGAAATAATGAATCTCGTGTGTTGATCTTGTATGCAACGTTTAATTACTATGCTTGATATTTTCTTGCTTGGTGAGCATGACATGTATAATACATAGGTAAGGTAAGAAGCATTTTGCTATCGGTCTACCGTCGACAAGCAAAACGGTAACGGTTGTTCTCTTGATCAATAGCGAGGCTACCTTTTAACCGAAATATAGTGAATTTACTTACTGAGTTGTGACTCACTATTTATTATTTTCATCTTGGTCGGTATGGCTACACCACTCCCAGTTCGCCATGGCCTCCCAATAGAAATGCATGTTTCCGTGATCGACATAGTCGGTGTAGAGTCCGAAGTCACATATCGTAAATGTACTACCATGGTTTGGGTTCAAGAAGATGCAAATAACTTAGTCCCCCACTGCTATGAAGCCTGGTTTGTTTGGTTTGATGGAGACCTACTTGAACCCCTTTCTGATTTTGACTGACCACCCGGGGCCGCTAGTAATGAAGTGCCAAATGGGAACGCAGGAGGACCATAACTAGCCGACCAAGCTTGGAGAAAACTAACTTTTGTTTTGTGAAGGAAGCCGTGGTAGAGAAGATAGGACTACCCTTGCCGTACGGATAGTATGTGGTAGACCGGATACAATCCGGATGTAAATAATAATCAAGAGGGCCCGTAAGGAAAGAGGGCTTGTAAAATAGGAACCTATCATGTAAATTAGTGTGTGTTTGAAGAACATGCTTCCTAGCTCATGTCATTGCTCTTGTTGTTGCTTGTTAAGTATAATTGCTTCCGCTTGTATGTAACCAAAGAAAATCATAACGGGACGTTGTGATGAAAATCCCGGAACAAAGGAAATCATAACCGGGCTAGGACCGAGTGCCACGGTCTTGGTTTGGGGTGTGACATGCATGACCAAAATCAACGTCGTTCAATAAGAAAATTGGTTTTTCTTGCTGAACGACTAATAAATTGGGAACGCAGAGGGGGAAAAAGGGAGCACAATGAGAAAGCGAAAGGGAATTTCTCTCTGGCTTCTTGTCTAGGCAATTCATCAAAACCACCTCAATGAAGCTGATTCGTTGAAAAACGCGACTGCAAACCGGAGGCTCTGCCGGATCCATTCTCGGCCATACATGGTGAGGAGTTTGAATCGCGGTTGGTGTTGCCTCCTTCGTCGGACAAGTCCCTCGAGGAGGTTTCTGGAGCTGTTTTGTTCTAATCTACCCAGAAATTGTGTCTGGCAACTTTACCTTCACAGGGTATGCCTAAGTTTTCTCTTGTTTTGTTGAATCGGAGAACCGAGGCTTGTTGGCCCCGGTTCCCGCGCGTTTTGAGCCTACTCATACCTTTCTCTATGTATTCCTAGTGTTGTTTTTTGGTTATGGCTGGTTCTGGTCTGAGTTTACTCCCCGAATGCTTTCTAGCTCTATCCTTGACCGTTGTACCTTAAGTGTTCAATGAAATGTCTAGGTGAGGTTTGCACACCTATTCTTGGTTTTTCGTCCAATTTGGGCATTCATTGATTGCTCGACGTGTTTCGTGGCTTTTTAATTTGATATCGCATCGGCGTCTTTTATATTTCGTCGAGTCTGGTTCGTCTGGAGTGATTGCTCTTCCCCTCTCTCTTTCCTTTATTTATTCGATTGAGCTCTGCAACAATAGATGAAACCAAGCGATCTTGACTAAACAGTGCTTCTCTCACAGATCTGAACCATGTCGTGCCTCGCCCTCTTTCTCCAACCCGTCAATGAATCCAACATCCTCCTATAGACTTGTGAGTGGTTCCCACTTGCCCGTGCTCTCGTCGCTCTCTCCACCTCCCGCCACACACTCTTCTACTACGCCAAGCCTTCCATCGCCCCCCCTTATCAGTTACGAGCCCCTCCAATCCTGAACCCTTTTCATTAGGGAGAAAAGAGAAGAAAAAAAGGAAAAAAATGACGTGGAGGGAGATGAAGAGAAATGTACACATGGAAATGACACGTGGACCGGTTTTATTTTAAAAAATACTAACTTATATTAAAATTTTAATTATAAATGCCACATATTTATTTGGACCGGAATTTCTCGCCGTTGGTATTTAAGTGATCGTTTTATCTCTGATTTGGCACTTAAATGAGCCGTACATAACTTTTGGCACCTCTAGTATTCTTTTTCTAGAGATTGAAAAAGAGGAGGGCTCAGAGAGAGAAAGTCCAAGCATTGATGGCCCTTGTTGATGGAACACAACGACGATCAGATATAGAGAGAGTAATTATAATATGGAATTGCCTATTTCATATTGTGAACGTTGGCGATGGAGATTAATAGAAACTTGATCGCCAAGAGTTGTTTCCTTCTTTAGAGTCTTAGTAAAAAGAAAAAAAAAACCCTTTAGTATTTACCCCAAACTCATTTTTTGACCGCAAAAATCCCCAAACTTGTATACTTGTGATAAATTTACCCTCGGTTAAATTGAATTAGTACCATAAAAAATCATAGATTGGTAAATCTGCGACAAACGAAGAGGTAAAACCCTAAACTGGTATACTCATCAACTGCTACGTATCATCTAATTCAGTAATTTGACGGTAAGATTTATCTTTTGTAAGATTTCATTGAGCATATCATAAAATTCAGAAAAGTCAAAAAAATCTAATACAAATTTAAAAAGAGACGGCTTAATATCCGCAACTCCTTTACAGTCAAATTACCAATGAGACATATAGTGTAGACAATATCTCATCATCCCTAGCACTAAACACTCTCATAAGTATAGAAATTCTCATTGACAAAGCCTACACAAAAGCTTGTGACACATGAACAATGTTTGTATCATCCTCAATTGGAATGATAATCAGATGGGAAAACCCAAAACGGAGGAGGCTCGTTCTTCTGGGAAACCAAGTTCGCAAATCTCCCTCACATTCACTCTCTGCAAGCTGTACATCCCCATGTCGTGCCCATCGTACAAGTCGTGGCGCTCTTCGGGATCCTAGTTATCGTCGGTGAAGTATACTGAGTTTGCCTCGAACTCTGGGAAGTCTTGGACCGACACTGATCTCGAGTAGCTCCCGCCCACAAACATAGCCCGATCACCGATCGAGTCCAACCCCACCCACTCCTCGCTGTTGATGTCCAGCACGTAAACATGAAAATATAGGATTCTGTAGGGATAGACCAAAGGGTGTATGTCCTCCTCTGTCAGGAGGTAATCTTCTTCGATTGGGACACCGTGCCCCCATTCACAAAATACGCCGTGAACCTCCCGAGAAGCAAAATTTCACCTGCTGCCTGGATCGAGTATGTGCTTGTAAAATAAACATTACTAAGGTCCCGTTTGGTTCAGTATTTATAATGTTCATTTGGGCTCTAAAGTCCTTTGGTCAAATGCAAATGGTGTTTGGCAATTTTTTTTACTCATTTTGAAAAGATACGGTTGCATTTGGAATATTCTCCAAGGGACTTTTGGCCAATGCAAGGGTAGAGGTGCTTTGAGAAGTTGCATTTTCGGAATGCAACTTGCACTGTTCATCGCGACTGTTCATCTTCTCTAGAGGCAGGTCCGACGGTCGGCAACCGCCGCCTGAGGGCTAGCCCGACCCTGGCTACCACTGCTTGGGGGTCGCGCGACCCTAGGCGGCGGTGGCCGACGAATAGATCTGGCTGTCGGCGGTTGGCCAGCGACCAAATCTGGCCGAAGGCGATGGCCGGTGGTTAAGCTCCGCCGGAGCTTTTTTTTTATTTATAATATTAGCAAAAGTCCTTTAACCCAAGTTGATTTTAAAAAACACTTACTAAACAGTACTTACATTTCGGAAAATCCCTTTAGCCCAAAGGTATTTACATTCTCCAAAGGCATTCCTCCAAAGTTGAACCAAATGGGCCTTAAGAACACGTGTAGCCTCAGCTGATTTCCACGGGAAGGAGGACTTGATCTCTATGATTTTCAGGGAGTATCCCTGTTAAAGTCCCACGCTTCGACGAATTCGCTGTTGCAGAGAGCAAAGAGCATGCCCCCGTAGAATGTGACATCGCTATAAGGACCGCCGTTACCAGTTAGCTCCATCCACACGCCAACTCCGCCGAAGTCTTCACAGCTACAAAATGCAAGCTTTGACTCAATGCCGAAGATCATGACGACCTAGCAACTCTTGCCCTTAGCGTCGCCATTACGGTTTGCTGATAACACGACCTTCGATATGATATAGTCGCGCAGCGTTAGGAGAGGGAGTAGGGTCGTGCTCCGCTGACGCCCCAAAAGGATTGTTTGGTAGAAGGCGGCGGAACTGTAGCTATTATCGTCGTCACTCCGAAGCACTTGGAGCACATAGGGGAACGTCTTAACGAGAGGGAGGCGGAAAACCCGGCCGCCGCGAAGTGGGTCGAGGAGATGAGGCTTCGAGCCCATGTCCAAGAGCACGAGCCAACCGTGCGAATACCCGACACAGTGTCTATCAGAAAAGGTCTCCGGGAACTGCGGAGGGCAAGGGTGGTTTTGTCCTCGAGACTGAAGAAGCGATACCCATGGCCATTCTCGTCTTTGTTCAGTGGAAGCATCAGCGAAAGAGGAGGGCTCGGAGAGAGAAAGTCACAAGCATTGATGGAACACAACGACAATTAGATACGGAGAGAGTAATTATAACGATGGAAGATGTACTAATACGTGCCAGATTTTTATTTCCTAATATGGAATTGCCTGTTTCAGGTGCGAACGTTGGCGATGGAGATTAATAGGAAACTTGATCGCCAAGAGTTATTTCCTTCTTTGGAGTCGTAATAAAAAGAAAAAAAAAAGACCCATTAGCAAAAACAAGAAACAAGCGGGAAAGTAACAAGTAGATGGTAAATTATTCATTTCTGTAAGTACTAAAATAAGCTATATTTCACTGTATATTATTTAGGGTTAATATCACGAAAAATCTCAAATTTATACATCTATGACAAATTTTTCCCGAACTAATTTTTTTATTACCAAAAATCTCAAACTGATACACTTGTGACAAATTTACCTCAAACTAATTTTTTGATCACAAAAAACCCTAAACTGGTACACTTGTGACAAATTTACCCTCCATTAAATTGGATTGGTACAACTAAAAATCACAAATTGGTACACCTGTAACAAATAGAGGGGTAAAACCTCAAACTTGTACACCTGTCATCTGTCACGTGTCATCCAATTCAGCAATTTGACGTTAAAATTTAATGAAAATTAACGGAGGGTCAATTTGTTATAGATGTATTAGTTTGGAATTTTTGGTAATCAAAAAATTAATTTGGGGTAAATTTATTATAAATGTACCAGTTTGAAATTTTTTGTGATATTAACCCTATCATTTATGCAATGCCACATATTTCTATCTTCAAAATTATCAGTCGAGCATACGCCACATGGCAATAATATGTGCAAAGAAAAGTGTCGCATGGAAAGTACACGTAAATTAATTGGAGATATTATATTTCATCTTTATCCACATTTCTCCAAATTTGAAATGGTAAAAAACCAAAAGAGATAAATGTTGGGAAGTGACAAATGGGTAAGTTAAAACTTATTTACCGAATAGGTGCCATGTGGAAAATTTGTCGCATGACAATGACAAACGTGAAGTAAAGTCAATGGACCGAGCACATTTAGAATAATTAGATAATTCATGTACTTCAATTTTCAATACATTTAATCTTTGTTCACTGTTTTTTAGTAGAATGAGAACAATTATAAGTTGATTTTTTTGTAATATTTAAATCGGTTAATAGCAAGTGGCATTTATACACTAAACCATATAAACTATACTTCATGTTACTTTGTTATAACTTCAAATTAAATGGATTAGTTATCACTTATTCATGAAATCGAATAAGAAATTGTTCAAAGTATGAATACATTATTTTTAATAATAATTGTTTTCCCTTTCAATTATTATTAGATTCATTGTCAGTATATAAATGTACTTACACATACCGTTTGGTAAGTAACACGTGCGTTTAGAATCAGTTTGGTAGATGAATTTCTTAGTATATTAGATAATACAATTGTTCATATGTAAACTATATTTTACATTGACTGTTGTCGTGAACCTCCCAAATGGATGTTGGGGAAAAGACGGGTTTAGAGATAATGTCGATTCGAGAGTGTGAGTTCTTTCAAACCCTTGTCCCTTGCGATGTAGATATTTTCATTTTAATTCGGTTAACATTAGGGTCAATTGGAAGCCAAATGAGACGTGAGAGTATACCTCGCTTCCCATTCTCCCCGTTCGATGGAACGCCGCGATCGGGATGGGGTCTTCCGACTCGACGGCCCTGATCCGTCCGCGTCCCGGGGGGTCACGAGGTCATCCGAACCGACGGTCGCGATCCCAAGTAGCGCGTTCAGCTGTTCATTGATCTTCACTTCTCGCGCACGGAAACATTCCCCCCCATCGGAGTGAAGATCCGCCAATCAGCGACGTCCACCGGGGATCAGCGCGAGCCTTCCTGCTGCGGGCGACGCACTATCCAGATCCACCGTCACGCGCGGCGCGCCCAAATTTGACCGGGCTCTTCCCTCCCCCCTGCGCCTCTCTCCATCTACGCGTCGCGCGTTGCTGTCGCTGATCGCAGGTCTTGCGCTCTCGTTCGTTCGTTCGTTCTTCCGAATCGGATCTTGCCCGATTTGGATCTGCGCCGCGACGCAGTGGTGCCTCTTCGACCCTGATGTGGATGCTGCGGTTGAACTGAGCGAAGGATCGGCTGGTTTTGAGTTCGCGGAGTCCGAGCGAGTCATGGCGGGGAACACGGACTCGGCGTCGTCCATCAGAGTGCCGTACCGGAACCTCAGGGACGATCAGGAAGTGGAGATGGTTTCCGTGGACGACGCGCACCACCGGATCGAGCTCAATTCTCCCCCCGCGTCGTCGTCGTCGCCGCCGTCCGCTAGGGCTCCGAACGGCACCGGCGGCGACTTCGGGCCGGCGCACTGCAGCCTCGTGACTCTGGTTCTCAGCTGCACGGTCGCCGCCGGCGTCCAGTTCGGTTGGGCTTTGCAGCTTTCTCTTCTGACTCCTTATATTCAGGTGACGTGGTTGTGCTGGCACTGTCTCTGTGGGTTCATTTTAGTGCGTTCTGGTTTGTGTTTCTTAATGTGCGTTTAAATCTGCTGATTAATCCGCGTCTAGTATTTTCCTTTTTGGCTAGGATTGATGTACTTCTGGTATCGCATGAGATCTTTGGGGAGTGGATACAGTATTCGAATTTGATATTTTGCAACTTAGTTCTGTTGGGCAAAATTGCAGATTCAGATGTGTGCCCCGGGGGAAAATGGATGATAGACTGTTGAGCTGATAGTGTATTTGATAGGTTCGGGGGCGCCTCGTTTAATGCAAAAGTTGAATTTGCTTCAAAATACGTAGATTTAGAGATTTCATTCTGGATTTGAATGTTGTTATGCATTAGTATAACTCTTTAGTACTTCAATTTTGAATATAATTGACGTTATGATGTTTAAGTTATCGTCACTCGTCAATTAGTTAAATTAAGGAGACTCTCAGGATGGTCCTACTGTAATGGCTGGTGGGTGAGTGTATTATGGTCACAATTATGCATGTTGCACATCATGAATCAGATGAGAATGAGAACTATTTGCGGTGTTGTTCTAGTGGCTTATAATGGAGTCGTATTCTAGAACTTATTGATAGGCAGAGCTTCTATGCTCTGTACTTTTGGCTGATTCTTGCTCTCAGTTTTACTTGAGAATTGAGATGAAATTCCTTCTCATAGTGTTTAGACATCTCTTGCTTTTCTAGTTAACTCAATACTACTATCTGTGAACTCAATGGAAGTCCTTTTGAAGCCATCGTAAAGACAAAACATCGCCATTGTCGTGCGGTGATTATCAGTCTGCACCTGAACACTAACGATAACAAGAACACTGCCCTGCTGAATTTTCTGCTTCCTTGCCGTTGGCTTTGTTGTTCGGTTTTGGTGATAAGTACCATTAGCTTTTCTATTCGGAGCAGAATAGCAGGAGAAAGGCGAGGTTATATGCAGTTATCCCGCCTCTTGTCTTGGAAGGATAGTACTACTGACCTAATGCTTTGTGAGCTTGAAGAATGTTCGTTAAGTTGGTTGCAATTAATTTATATCTTGGTAGCTTGACAATTTGTTCAAAAGCCTACCGTTATCAGAGTGTTCCATACATTCATTGATTGCTTTGTGGAGAATCTTAGTCTTCTAATGATGCGTGGCTTTACAATTTGATGCAGACACTTGGCATACAACACGCTTTCTCTTCATTCATATGGCTTTGTGGTCCAATAACAGGTCTTGTGGTATGTGATGTCATTTCTGCCTTATTTTGAAATGCTAGATTAATTGTCCTAAATATTTTTTAACAAAGCTACATTCATGGACTAGTGCAAGGGTTTCACCTGCTGGCAACTTATTGGTTGCTCGAACTCTACGGTTTTACACCGATGTAAATTATGACAACCTCACTGTCCTTGCAAGTTTACTATTCTTCTTCCTTTAAAACAAATGACAAGCAAGGAAACAAATCACTTCCCATCATCTGTGCATCTCCAGGGGTTACTTTTATTTTATCTTTCAGGTTCAACCTTTTGTGGGGATATGGAGTGATAAGTGCAAATCAAAATATGGTAGAAGACGGCCATTTATTCTTGCTGGATCTCTGATGATCTGCATCTCTGTGAGCATCAATAATTCTGATTCTTTTTTATTCTGGGTGCAGATTTTGTTGTTCTATACATTTCCTAAATTATGCCTTGTAATTTAGGTGATATTAATCGGATTTTCTGCAGACATTGGATATTTGTTGGGTGATACAAAGGAGCACTGCAGGTTCTTTTTCCTTCTTTTCATTTTTGAGAAGTCAGTTGGATGATGGAAATAAAGAAACCTTTTTTAAATATGCAGAACATTTAAAGGTACTAGAGCAAGGGCAGCTTTTGTCTTTATTATAGGCTTTTGGTTGCTGGACCTAGCGAACAACACGGTTCAGGTAAATTTGTTGGACAATTGATCTTACCAATCAATCTTGGCACATAGGAAATTGCATTTTTCACATTTCCTCGAAAAGAATCTGAACATTTTCATATTTTAGGGTCCAGCTCGTGCTCTTCTGGCCGATCTATCAGGTTAAGACTTTCCTTTCTAAGTTTTAACAACAGAAATTCATTTTTCTTCCTTGCCAATTTCTCATTCTTTTCAATGTGCATCTTTTTTAATTAATGAATGCCTATTCAGTTTTCAGTTTTGTGATCATCCATGCATGCTAATGCTGTTTATATATCTTCACATGTGGCTGCAGGACCTGACCAGAGAAATTCAGCCAATGCTATTTTTTGCTCATGGATGGCTGTTGGAAATATTCTTGGTTTTTCTTCTGGTGCTAGTGGGAATTGGCATAGGTAAATATTTCTGACTTGGCTTTGAGGCAACATGCTTCTGAGATCATTGCAGATGTGTGACATGTTTCCTTGTTTATTGAGATTATATTCCTTTCATAAATGTCGCCTCTCTGTCATTTTATACTCTGAATTATTGTATTGAGGGAAAAATAAATTCAGTGTTATCTTATCGAATATCTTTCTTGTTGCATTTGGGTTCTGCTTTTGGGTTTTCTTGTTGTTATTTTCCTTTTGCTGATATCTTACTTTTGATGCAGATGGTTTCCTTTCCTGACCAGTAGAGCTTGTTGTGAAGCTTGTGGGAATCTCAAAGCTGCATTTCTTGTTGCTGTGGTAATGTTTTAAATTGAACACACTTTACTTCTTGAACCTGTCTGTTGAGCGTATGCTTGGGGAAATATATGCCTTGTTTCATGATTAAGTGTCTGCGATCTGTGACTGCAATTTCTTCGTTGAGCTTCTTTTTAATCAAACTATACCTTGTGAAATACTGCTTTTAGGGTATGAGTATTGGAAAGCAGATGGGAAGCATAGTGCCATAGTTTTATTATTTCCCTTTATCATCAGTTCGTTCTTGCATAGTATACGTTTAATAAAATCGTCATGAATAGCTTCCCCATTGGGTGAGTCTCTCACTAATATCAGACACCATCCCTGCCAAATATCTACAGAATCCATTCACGAAGAATCAACACATCCATTAACATTTGTCGCTTGATGCTGATTGCTGACTCTTTGTTTTATTGACTCATGAGAGAAGAAGGTTGTGAGTATACGGGAGGACAATAATTAAATTTAGTGATAAGGTTTTGCATGCAATGTGCTACTGGTTAGGAAAAACATACACTTTTATTCTCACAGTACGCAACATTTGTCTTCTTACATTTGAAGCAATGCATAGATAGGTATAGATTTTGGTTCAGTGAAGGAACAGTATGTCTATCACCCACCTTAAGTAAGAGGAAAACCAACCTTCTACAGGTTTGTTATGAATCACACAAACAATCTTTGCAAGGGTTAGAAATGATCTACTTCACCTGCTTGGGAATATGGATGTAAGTTGATTTTAGCATGGAGGACACCGAAGGAATGTCTTGCCCGAGAGGTCCACTCAATTCTTTTCCATGGGATGAAAGCAACGAGTGATGAAAAGACAGTGCTGTCAATGTTCTTAATAGTTTGGGTTATATATTAGAAATTGGCTCATGCATTAAATGCCAGCTTGTAGTTAGATTTTTTTAGTAGAGAAAAAGTTGAATTTGTCGAGAGGCTAGGACCCTGACTCTTTATCTAAGCACCAAATTGGACACCCGATTTATATTTAGTTCAGTTTAGTGCACGAGGGGGAATTTTATTGATTTATTATCTGGTCAAGTATATGCGAGTTTATATGTCATGTTTGGTTACGTGCAGGTTTTCCTTACATTGTGTACCTTGGTGACTCTTTACTTTGCTGAGGAGGTTCCCCTTTCTGTGAATGGGCATCAACGTTTATCGGACGTGGCTCCTTTGCTGGATGATTCCAAGCAAAATGGTCTGGAACTGTCCAAGATGAAATCAGACATCCCAGGTGTTCACAATGCCAATGCTATCAATGGGGAGGGATTTCATGAAGGAGAGCTTGCTGCTAATCATTCGAGCCCAGAAACTAATGGTGGACAGACTGAGAATTTCGATGATGGCCCTGGGGCTGTTTTAGTGAAGTTGTTGACCAGTTTAAGGCGTTTACCCCCTGCAATGCATTCAGTGCTTCTTGTTATGGCTCTAACCTGGGTACGATCCAACTTCAATAATCCTGCACTTTTATTAGCAAAAACTCAGTGCTCTCATGTCTTTGTCAATTTTAGCTGAAATTACACTACATATGGCGCTTGCCTTCATGATAGGTCTTTTGTTCTTATTTGTAGTCTGGTTATACTTTTCCTGACATATGCATTAATGGTTAAATGCAGTTGTCATGGTTTCCTTTCTTTCTTTTTGACACTGACTGGATGGGGAGAGAAGTGTATCACGGTGATCCAAAGGGGGATGATGCAGCAGTAAACCTTTACAATCAAGGTGTCAGAGAAGGTGCTTTTGGTTTGCTATTGAATTCAGTAAGACTCAGAATTGATGTTCATCATTTATTTGTAGCCTGATCTTATCGGGATTTGCCATGTCTCTGCTTTTTTTTTTCCCTCAACAGTACCGGTTTACCTGTTGATGTAATGGAAATCGCATATGAATCAGTATTAGCTTATATTCTTTTTCTCTTGACTTCCTTTGTTTCTTTCTGTAGGTGGTTCTTGGCATCAGTTCCTTCTTTATCGAACCAATGTGCAAGCGAATTGGGGCACGGCTCGTGTGGGCTTTGAGTAATTTTATCGTGTTTGCCTGCATGGCAGGCACCGCTATCATCAGTTCTGTATCCATCTCAGAACATTTTGAAACTGGAGGGATTAAAGCAGTTGAAGTGGCGTCTCTTGTTGTATTTGCTATCCTTGGTTTTCCCCTTGCTGTAAGAAGCATCCCTTCAGTTGATTGTTCTCATATATGTGTTTTCATGCACTAATCTAATGATGTCGTTCTTGTAGATTACATATAGTGTTCCCTTTTCTGTCACAGCAGAGTTGACTGCTGATTCTGGTGGTGGCCAGGGTATGTGGTCTTGTATTGCCTTTTTCTGTTAAAATTAATTAATTTCTTTTTTCAAACTCAACATGCTCCTCTTTGTAACCCTCCAGGTCTAGCTATTGGAGTTCTTAATCTGGCAATTGTTATTCCACAGGTAGCTTACTTTATTTAATTCTCTCGATTCTCTTCTCTTAAACTGGAATTCAGGGCATTACATATTTTCTCCACATATTTTCTCCTAGCATAGACACTAGATTAGTTTGCGTTTGAATAAAAGAGTGTAGTGTCATTTTGTAATAGTTAGGATGCATATGATTTCTAGTTGGAGTTTTTTGCTTTTGGAAGATCATTGGGGCACGATCTTTGTATCAGAGAATGCACTAACTCTCTCTCTCTCTCTGTCTCTCTCTCTCTCTCTCTCTGCTATGAACAATAGAGTGGAGACCATTGCATTGACCCATGCTAGAGACATTAAAACTGGTTTACAAAAATTATTTACAAAATTGTAATCTAGACTTCTGAGTAGCAGTCAAACAATCCTATTCGGTATCCAATAAGAGCATGCAACATTATTATCTAGTAAACAAGTTTTATAAATTTGTCTTTGTATCTATAGCATCCCTCGTGATAAAATTGATGCTGATTTTGTGTGCATTATGTTTTTCCTTTTCAGATGGTAGTATCGATAGGAGCAGGTCCGTGGGATGCTCTGTTTGGTGGGGGGAACATACCTGCCTTTGTTTTGGCTTCCATTGCTGCTCTAGCAGCTGGTGTAATTGCCATTCGTAAACTGCCAAACCTTTCGAGTCGTGGGTACGAGTCATCTGGTTTTCATTTTGGCTGAGGGCAGAAGTGGCCTTGACTCAGTCCAAGACACCCCTTCAAATGTTGATCTCCTCATAGCTCAACAGAACGCGCCGCGGCTCGCTCAATAGAGCAAAGGGCTCGTTTACGGTGCAACAGCACCATGATTTTTTTCCAGGGTTACACATTTCATATTCAAATTAATTCATTTTTCCCCCAACCGGCGTGGGTATATGTACATTGTAAATCAGCATATATACGACGAGAGGCTTATACAAGTAGATATGACGACAATTTTTTGAGTTGCTCGCAGGTTGACACTAATATTTAGCAATAATCTGTCCCGTCTCCTCTCTTGTCCCTCCCTTTTTTGGCCCCCTCTGTTCTAATCTGTCGTCTTCGTCCTGCTGCCTTGTTTGGTTGGAAACACTGAAAATCATGTCTCAAGACACTAATATTTAGCAATAATCTTTCCCGTCTCCTCTCTTGTCCTCCCTTGTTTGTTTTATTGTCATTTGCACTCTCGATTTTAGAGGCCACAAAATCGTGGACTTTGGAAGTTCTTTGTTTAAAACCAGTTTTGCGTTTTAGCTTTTCGTTTCTATACCGCACGACTTGTCGAATTATGGTTGATGGATATTTATATAGACAAAGAATATAGCATAGATGGAAAAAGTGACGGAAAAGTCTGAAATTTATTGTATTGGTGCCAATTTAGTTTTAAGTTTTTTTTTGTGCAAATTTAGTTTTGTGCCAATTTAGTCATTCCAGTTAATTTTGGCTGGGTATTACTAACGTTGACGTCGGTCTGCCTACGTGGTACTGTCGGAACTGACGTGGATAATTTTTAATAGGGTTAATGCTACGAAAAATCCCAAACTGGTATATCTGTGATAAATTTACCCAAAACTATTTTTTTGATTACAAAAAATCTCAAACTGGTACACCTGTGATAATTTTACTTTGAACTAATTTTTTGACTATCAAAAACCCCAAACTGGTACACTTGTGACAATTTTACCCCGAACCAATTTTTTGACCACAAAAAATCCCAAACTGATACACTCGTGACAATTTTATCATCAATTAGTTTTCGTTAAATTTTACTGTCAAATTGTTAAGTTTGATGACATGTGGTAGTTGACGGATGTACCAATTGGGGTTTTACTCATTTGTTTGTCACAAGTTTACCAATTTGTGATTTTTCGTGATATTAATCTAATTTAACGGACACTAACGGAGGGTAAATTTATCACAAATGTACAAGTTTAGGATTTTTAGTGGTCAAAAAATTAGTTTGGGATAAAATTGTCACAGGTGTACTAGTTTGGGGTTTTTGATGGTCAAAAAATTAGTTCGAGGTAAAATTGTCACAAATGTACCAGTGTAGGGTTTTTGGTGGTCAAAAAATTAGTTCGGGGTAAATTTGTTACAGGTGTACCAGTTTGGGGTTTTTGATGGTCAAAAAATTAGTTTGGGGTAAAATTGTCACATGTGTACCAGTTTGAGGTTTTTCGTAGTATTAACCCTTTTTAATAATATTTTTTTTTGATTTTTTTAATTTTCTTTCTTTCTTCTTCCTCTGGTGGGGTGAGCTGGCCTCGCCTGGGCAAGGGTCGCCATTGACCGCCACAGGCAAGGGTAAGCCCTGGTGAGGCCGACCCTCGTTGGGCCTCGCTTGGGAGAGGGCAAGCCCAATGAGGGCTACTCTTGCCAAATCTGGCGACGCTAGTCTCGTTGGGCGTCGCTCGAGTGTAGGCGACACCTGGTGAGGCTGCTGTGTCCTGGGTGAGAATCGGCCTCGCTAAATCTAGCGAGGGAAGCCCTTGCCGGGGCTCACCCTTGCCTGGTCGGGCCTTTCTTGTGGCGGTTGACAACGACCCTTGCCCAGGCGAGGCTAGCTCGCCTGGTGGCCGGTCACCGGCCAAAGAAAAAAGAAAAAAAAAAGAAAAAAAATAAAAATTGAAAAATTGAAAAATATTAAAATATTATTAAAAATTATCCATGTCAGCACCAACAATGTCACGTAGGTAGACCGATGTCCACATCAGCAATATCCAGCCAAAATTACCAGGAAGGACTGAATTAACAGAACAAGAATTTGCACATAGTTCAGATAGTCTGGACTATGATTACAACACTGGATGGAGATAAGCTTGTAATAATTAAGGTTATCGTAGCACCGATACTGTTCACTGTAGCAAATAGTAGCTAGTCACTGTTCATAGGCTACTATTCATAGGTATCCTATGTTAGAGTCATGGACTCTTGTGTAATTAGTGCGTGTCTTATATGTAAAAGGACTATTGTCCAAATAGTGTACCCCAGCACCTATATAAGGTCATGTAATCCTTTGGTTTGGAATAAGAGGGAAACTTATGAAAATTCTCCAAGATCCTCACACTCCATGTCTCCCTAAACCTTTCACTTCTTCAAAGCTTAGTATGATCTTCTAAGAAAAGCAACTCGGCCGGTTAAACATGTTACAATCCTGGTCTCTTTGAGTATCTCTAAAGATTTAGGACTAAATTGACACAAATGCAATAGGTTTAGGACTTTTTAACATTTTTTCCTAGCATGCACTACCCATGGCAAAAAGCAAAATTTATGTAAACGATTCCATTTGCGAGTAATTATAAGTTTCAAACCCAGGATGAACATCGTCTGGGTGAAATGTTCTTTGGGATAAGGATACTATGAGTGCCATAACTTCCGTATGGCGCTTATTTGAGTGCCATAACTTTTTTTTCGTTCACTTAAGTGCCACTTCCGGCAAAAAGTGATCACTTGAGTGCCATCGGTCATTTGGCAACTGGAAAATCCGACGTGGACGCTGGTCGTCCTACGTGGCTTCGCCGGAGCTGACGTAGATAATATTTTAATATTTTTTCCCTTTTTTGAATTTTTCTTTCTTTCCATCAGACGAAAATAGATCGTTTGGGCGACGGCCGCGAAGGCCTCTGGGCGAGGCCGTCGCGGCCTTACCGGCGGCGGGTGAGGCCACAAAGGCCGTTGCTAGATCTGGGCGGCCACGAGCGAGGTGGCCTCGCTAGATCTGGCGAGAGTCTTCGTCGCCTCGCTCGCGGCTGCGAAGGCCCTTGGCGAGGCCATCGTGGCCTTGCCGGTCGCGGGTGAGGCGGCAAAGGTTCTTGCTAGATATGGCGAGGCCACCTCACTCGCAGCCGCCTAGATCTGGCGATGGCCTTCACGGCCTCGCCTGCCGCCGGCAAGGCCGTCGTTGGATGGAAAAACGGAAATGAAAAATAAAAAAGAAAAAGAAAAATTCAAAATTTTTTTTAAAAAAATAAAAAACATTTAAAGAATTTGCGTCGGATGAAAAATTATTAAAAAAATCCACGTAGGATGGTTTGTCGGAAATGGCACTCAAATGATCTATTTTCGTCGGAAGTGGCACTCAGGTGATCTTTTTTTGCCGGAAGTGGCACTTAAGTGAGAAAAAAAAAGTTATAGTCCTCAAGTCAGCGCCGTACGAAAATTATGACACTCCTAGTATCCTTATCCCAATGTTCTTTACATCAGCGATTCATTATGCTCTGTTTTTTCCATACAAAAAAAACCCTCCTCTGAGAAATAAAAAGAAAGAGCCAAAAAACTAGGAAAACAAGCCATGATAGGGTCCCCCACGTGAAAAACTTGGAAGGAATGCGCAACGAAAACCTCCCAACTTCACAACATGCTCCTGAACAAAGGTTTCACTCATTTGAATCTCACTGACAAAACACATATCTGTAAAAGTGAGCAATCATCTCACGATAGCTCCAAATTTTGCCACCCTTGTTATGTACCAGGACCCTCCTTTTAGTTTTGGTACATCAACCACTTTGTTCCTTGTTCATCCGTGCTAATGCACTAACAGCACTTCCTGTCCTACCTAGCATCAAGTGAAAAACACCGATTCTCACGTCCAATGTTAAGTTATAAAACCAGGTGTGCACAGATGAAATCTATTGCATCGAATGATCAGATTTCAGCTGTTAAATGTCGAATCTCGATACTGCATCCACGGAGGAATCGCTTTCCCCTCCTGTGTGTGGGCACGATGAATTCTGTTTGTATAAATTAGATTCTCTCGAAAGGAATCGTCTTAACTCAAAAGGATGCATGAGTTCCTTCGCTAGAAGAGGGACGACAGAGCAGCAATGCGATTGTTTACAGAATTCGTCGCAAGATGATACTAATAAAAGAAGGAACGAGCGGTGTACATGGAAACTAAAAATCATAGGTAGAGAACACAAAGTTTCGAAATCTGAAGACAACGTCAAACCGAAAGTACCTAGTAAAATTCTATTGTAGAGGTGGAAGCATATCCACCTGTTCATAACCCATCTTCCATTGCAAATAATATGGGTAAATAGAAGCCAACGATACCGCTAAATCTAGATTAGGTTCATGTGCTTCTTCGTCAGTGAGGTCCAAGCGTTCAAACTCATTTTATTTTCTTTTACTAAGTGATTGGCTCAGTCTATCTTTTGACAGATACCCATTTTTGCAGTTTCTCCCCCACACCAGCTCATCAACTATAATAAGTCATTAGTGTCATTGAAATCCCCTGCAACTCCGGGCAGAGCAAAAGAAAAGGAGGGAAAAGAAACAACGACTCTGAACTCATCATATGACCCTTTTGACCATGTATCACCTTCGCTCAGAGGCTTTAGTTCTTTTTCGCTGTTACACGTTGTTGCTATTGGTTTCGTCAGAAGAAACAAGGAAAAAAAGCAAGACAATGAGAATTAAGAATGGCATGGATGGATCAGAGGGGAGGGGATGAACTGGTATGCCCCAGGAGGTGGTGTCTCTCCTCATTGGGAAAAATGAGAATTAAAAATAAAAGCAAAAATGGAAAAGAAAGCTGTGCAGGGCCTGAATATTTGGCCAAGCCAGTTGGTGAGCGAGGCCGTCCCATGAAGTGCATGTATCTTTATCAAAAGGTGCTAAAAAGAAGAGATGGGAGTGATCAGTGTCAGCGTTTTTCAAAGAGAATGAACAGGTCGTGATTCCTTTTCATCCTTTTATTAGTTCCCTCCTCGCTGCTGCGATGTACTATTTTCTTTTTTTGCTGGGTTGCGATATGCCGCGGTATCGCTCGGATGATGTTGAATGGATTTTTATTTTGTTTTCGATGATGGGAAGTGTTTTTTCTCTTTTCAAAGAAACTGAACACGGTGCTCATCGAGGGATTTGAAATTGCATTTCTCGGTCGCCTATGTCGAGCATATTCCTTTATATGAGACTCAGTCCATGCGTGATCCGTGAGTGTAGGCCAAACTCCGAAGTGAATCTGAGGCCTTGGCTGGAGTTTTGAGTTAAGGGGCAACTACGACTTTATAAAAACAGACCTCTAAGTGAACCCTGTGGGGTCGTGTTCTTAGGTAACCTAATTACTTGGCTCTTAAGGTATTGACAGGAACAAGTTTATAACAGTGAACAAAACACATCAAAAGATGAATTCGACTGATAACATATCTCAGAGATTGGACGAAGATAAAAATATTATATAGTTCGCACGGCTCCATGCCCATGATGAGTAGATACATGAGTGCATATAATAATGAATTGAGCCAGTTACAGGCAAAATATCAAATCAATAGCTCCATGGCAATGATGTAATGGACCATGCATATCAATCAACAGCAAGAATAATTGTGATCACAAAATTGGAAAAGGATTTTGCCACACGAGGTGGGATCCAAGCGCTGTTGTCTAGGCGGGAAAATTAGATGGTCGGGCAACAAAATCTTGTTTTGGCCAATAGGGGTTTATAGGGTCCTAGCCAAACCTCAAGCTGATATTGGATGAGTCTGATATTTTTCTAAGGATGAATCAACACCCTTTTAGACAACAAAATCATTGCCAAACCGTTCATATTAATCTCCTAGGGTCTACAACGATCTCTCATGATGGTCTTATTTCAAAATTGTCTTACCTAAATCATTCATTTAGTGTATACTTTGAGAAAGTAGCAACTTCTACAGGTTGTTGGCCAAAGTTGATTTATTATCGGCCGCATTTGAGAAAGTTTTGTTCGTATTAAGTACTTCAAGTGGCTTTGTGCACAACAATCTGTCGCATTTTTGGACCCTTTGGAAGTCCTTATTATTGAGATCAAGAATAAGGTGATATGCATGTTAGGTTAGTAATTTAACCCTTTGCTTTATTACATTCATTCTTTAAGCCCTAGACCCATGATTTAAGCCAAGAATGGAGAGATAATATCATCTCGTTCAGACAGCTCCGCACTGTTTTCCCACACAGAAAGGTTAATATCTGCAACAGTTAAATGTGTTTGAAAAACAAGTACATTGCAGCAATGATAACAAGATCTAGTCATCCATCACAAAGGGAGATTGGGGAGAAAAAAGAAAACCAAGTGATGACAATATGAATGGAGCATAGGATTCCCCAAAGCTTTCTCTTTTATGAGAGCGTGGCTTTTTGCAGAAAAAATGAGAGAGAGAGAGAGAGAGAGAGAGAGAGAGAGAGAGAGATCTAAAACCTTTGTCAAGAAAAGTTGCCCTAATATCTAAAAGAGAACCCACAAAGGAATGAGGAATCCCAAGCAAAGAGAGACTCCAACGCCCACACTTCAAGTTAAAAAATTGATATGGGTGTTATCTTTTGTCACATAAGCTCCAAAGTTCATCTCTTTCCACACGTGGGGCCTTTTCCCCCTGGCTCTTTTTAGGGTTTCTTTCTACTTGCTTCTTTCCTTTTTTACATGGTATCAAAGGAATACATTTTTTCCAAGCCCTCAAAGCATTAGTGTGTTGTGAGGAAAGAAGATAGCCATTGACATGTCACCCCGACATACGTAAAAGGAAAGGCAAAGGGAGAAGTGCCCGGAGAGCAAAGATTGTTTGTGGTATACGTGTACTTAAAATAATATTTCTCTATCTCATTCACACATTCTTTTTAATATGTAGAATTTCTCGTGATTGTGACTGTGAGGGAGCTCGAAAGTTAATCGCTCCATAAATTATAATAAAAAATAAAACTCTTCCCAGTTTCATCTGATATAGGACCCGCAATACATCTCATTACCATTAGACTCGGAAATTACTCGTTAATTTAGACTCAAGTGCCGCACTAGTGACTATTATATACCAAAGTATATTGACAAGTATAATATGACAATAAATAGAAAATGACCTCTTTCAGTGACATTCAACGTTGAATGGGATATAGTTATTCCATGAGCACAACAAACATTTGGCAATAAGTGCCATGGTTCTTGTGAGATGTGGTCTGAATTGGATAGAACTAACTTTTAATATAAGTAAGCTTGCAAGCCTGCTAATCCATTCATCTTGTCAATTCATGTTGGCTTCTATCAAAATAGGAGCTACTAATTCAAACAATCCCTAGTCCAAGAGATGAAATTTAAAATTCAATTAAAATGGAGCCAAAAACCAACCCTTGTATACACCCAACTTTCAATTTCCATTGTCAACCAGATGTGCCAAAATTGCAATACGAACTAGGTTAACAGGAAAAACAAATGCAGCAAACCCTAAAGGAGCGTTGTAGAAAGTGGTGCACGACTCTTTTATATGTTGCACATCAAACTTTGCTTTTCTGTAGGGTAAATCGTGCTCTCTTTTTCAGCCTTCTTTTTCGACCTTCTTGTCCACTTTTCTGCTAATGTCCCTGATTTTTAGTGAAAAAGGATATGATTAGGGAGCGTAAAACCAGCCCCATTTCGGGACCCTTTTGTTGATAAGAAAGGTTCTGGGACCTGCTTCGTGTTTGCTAATTTAATTGCCACGTGAAAGGGAATGCACTAACAACAAGACAAATTGATTATTATGTGCTTGCTGCTTAGCACATAATCTAAACAGGGTTTTCGCATTGTAAGTCCAAACGAAAAAGGGCAAGCTCGCCTGATAAAGTTGGGGAGACCGGCCGGTGTGATTGACAAGGGCAAAGCATACTTTGAATTTTCTTCCCTTTTTTATGAATAGATAATTATAATAAAGAGCACACTTTGATTTCTCTTCTTTCTTTTGTGGCCTAATACATAATCTGAAATTTTGAAACGCATCATTTTTAATGATAAGGAGAGATCACCTGGATTATAATTTCCCCAAAGAAAAAATAGTACTTTAGAATAAGGTTATAATTCGTAAAAGGCCCCATGACCCACATTGCTATGCTTTTCAAAGCTAAATCGATGGGTGGCGCATGTTTTCTTTCCATTTTTCTTTTCGTTACCCTATTATTTTCCCCTCTCTCCATATATATCTTATCCTTCTACGCGCTTCTCTAATGTCTTTTTTGACTTATTCTTGATAGAAGCATACTGATGCGTCATTCGATTGAACATTATTCATAGAATTCTATTTTTTTTTTTGGGGGGCTCACAAATTAAGAAGAATTTATGGGAAAACACTACTTTACAAAGGTTATTATTAGAGGTACTTTCAAAAGATTTTTCTCATGGTCAAATCGAACAACAGAGAGATGTCCATAGTATTTGAACAGTCGAGTTCATTAAGAGTCGATGAAGGGGAATAGCATTAGATGGAGCATTCGATAAACAAGAACTTGTACTCTCAAAATATAAAGAGTTTATGCGAAATATAATGACCTTTTTCAACTCATTGGAATATGCTTATTGGGCAAATATGTCACCCGTTACTCATATCAATATAGATGTTTATTAATATATAGGTATATATATATTATATGAGGGTATGTTTATTTCGGGGGAAAATTCATGATAAAGAAAAATGCTTTTCGGGAAATCATTTCTCACAAAAATGTTTTCCTTTTTTCGAGATAGGGAATTCATTATCCTAACTTTAAGCATGTGTATATTCTTTAATCGTAAATGGTTATCCGTTGACTGATCCACGTGTGAAAGTTTAAAAAATTAATTCACGAAAAGTTGTTTTAGTCAAAACAAACACATCCTAGGTTTGGGAAGTATATTTACGTATTTATAATTAAAAATATATTTCTATGACATGTTATGAATGTTGTATAATTCTTTTAGTTAGCACAACACATTAATATATATGTCAATGTGTCGTGTAGATGGAAACTCGTGGGCAAATTAACCTGCTAATTTTGCTTTTGAGGAGAACTTTAATGGCTGTGACAGAAAAAGGAGAAATTTAATGATGGTGTTTTAGACCAATACCTCCACACGAAAGAGCTTAGCTCTTTTTTTTTTATTGTTAAGTGATCGAATCGGCAAGTCTCAGCCAAGGCGAATTATTATGCGAATTCGTTTCGGCCGCCGGTCCGTGTTTCATCAAAGAAATGTGTGTGCGTGCTAAGTGTGTTTCATAAATATTTGTCTAGATTGGCAGTCAAATGGTGTCAAGACTAGTTTAAGAAAAAATGACAAAAATAGTCTCTAAACTTTGATTTAAAGTCGAATGTGGTCCTAGAACTTTAGTTCAATGTGCAAAGTTGTCCATGAATTTTTAAATTGTTCAATATGGCCCCTAAATTTTTTGTATATGTTCTATTTAGTTCTTAGACTACATGAAAATATTTAATGTTATCCCTAAACTTGGATTAATGGAAGGACAATATTGAACATGTATCAAAAGTTGAGAAATCACATTGAACAATAAAAATTTATGGACCACATTAAATAAATTAAAAGTTCATGTATTACATTACACATTGGATCAAAATTTATATACCATCTATGTCTTTATCCCTAGTATTTGCACACCTTGATCCACCTCTGCTAGCGATTTTAAGGGTGCACTCCTCCTTATCGATCCGGTGCATTCATGATTTTGCTTTTGAAGTGCTCTCAACATGACTTAAACTTGAGACCATTGAATGAGAAGTGAATTCTCTTATTATCAAAATCGACACCTTGTTTTATACGCAAATCTTAAACGACACATTGGTAGCCCCACCCAAATAGAGGTTCAATCTAGAGAAGGAGAATTTTTTCCTTTACACCCTTTATCTGGTGGGAGAAAATATATATGATAAAAAAATGAAATGAAAGCAGCCCCGTGAAGGGGGGACACGTGGCGGCGTGCAAGTGGGTGGGAGGACGCTCTCGTTGGGGCATGATGAGTTCATGAAAAGAAGATGAAAAAGCCCCACAGCTTATCTTTATCATCCATCAATCTCTTTCGGAACTTGGGCCTCCCCTCCAATCATACTTTCCTTTCTTTTCATTTTTATTTTTGGGTGGACATTATTACATGCTCTAAGAACTGAAACCATCTTGGCCACTCCTATATATATATATATATATATATATATATATATATATATATATGCTTCATGTATTAATACACATTATCTTTGTTGAGTAGTGACCATTCATTTAAGTCAATCACAAAATTATAATTAAACAAAAAATGTATGATGATATCGTCACAAGAAGTTACTCGTGATAGAGGCATAATCGATTCATAATTAAAACGCGCACACTTACTTTTCCGTGTGCTTCAATCACAATATATGTCATGCTCTAACATTACTTAATTGTGTTGGGAAATTTCCGGGTATCTCCGAACGAAAGCTACCTGTACACACAAATGTATTACGAACATATGAATAAAAAAGCTAGATTATCATATATTGTATTGCTAATGTTGCAATTGGCTTTACAGTTTTAATAGATGCACCAGTCATTTTCCCCTAAAGGGACCCTCATCTCTCTTTCAACGTTCAATATTTGAAATTCTGAGTTTGCCTCCTCTTGGGCAAGTTGATTGAGGTTGCTTGGATTCATTATTACATATATATATATATATATATATATATATATATATATATAATATGTATATAAGGACCGACTCTAGGACATGATGCAATTAGATTGATGTGCCTAAGTGAACGTGCGCATTGATGTTGTCTGTTTCAAAAGCATGGATTTAGTTGTGGGGGAAAATAAAAAAAGAAATAGCATGAACTCACTCGAGTGGAAATTGAGGTTTTCAGTGCCCAACATTACAATTTAAAGGAAGTGATTAGTATATTTTACAAGTTATCTGTAGCTGAATATCATGGTTAATCAAGAGATTTGGCATGTTAAGATATATATTTGACATCATTCATATCATGAGGGGCAAAAGACGACATTAATCATAGACAATGAATGCTTTATCTATCTATGGTTTGGAGAGTCCATGGTATCCACCACTCGTTCATGTTGTCACGAGCAAAGAGGTGTTAAATACTAAGTAGGACAACATTGAAGCCCCATCTCGAGGGCGTCATGGAATGTTTTGTCCCCGTGATTGAAACGTTTCAGAAGTTACATATAAAACACACACACACACACACACATATATATTTACATCATTTTTTTCTCCTATTTGCTTAGGCCCCTATGGAGGGATGTATTGAATATTCAATGGGAAAATCATTACCTCGGCAGCAATTGTCAAAGACCCAATGGAGATAACGCGGTTTTGGAGAGAGCACCACATCGTCTCATATGTGCCAAATTTATATATTAAAACCTAACATCACTTACAATGTTCACGCATCACGCTCAATCAACAGCCTAACTTTGACAAATTTTAAGTCACTATGGATGAAAAAGGAGATGGGAATCTCGGATTTTCCTTTTGAAAATTGGAGTTCGTGGGGTTCACTCTTTTCTTTTCTTTCTTTTCTTTGGGTCCTTGTGCGTTTTTATGTTTAATTTTTTTTTGAAGAAAAGGATGAAGTGGTGAGGCAAAAAATTACAACTTTATGAAGAAAGGGGATCCCACAAGGTTGGTCTTTTTCAGGGTCGTCTTGCTCTTTGATGGCTGCTTGTGGGACAAAGCAGCACCGACCCCCTAGCATCCCTCCCCTAATGTCTAAAGTTCCAATCTCCTCAACTTGCCCTTTCTTTTTCATTAAAAAGAAAGAAATTGGTCCTTTTCTTGACTAATTTCATTCCCTCCAAAGAAATTCTACCATATTCTCATTCACATTTTGTCAATCTTCCCGAAGCTAGCACCTAGAACCTACCGGTCCAACTCGTGATTATCGCTCCCTTTTTTTCCTCATGCGAGGAGATGGGTATTTTGACGCTGAGCGATTTTATTTAGATGGAAATCAGAGAGTTTCGTGAAAGTGATGATCCAAAGCACAATTTAAGTTAGTGATAAAAGTCCGACCAAAGAAAAAAAGTCGGTGATAAAAGCGATGATTGGAAACACAATTCATGTGGGTGGTTAATTTTATGCTTGCTGTCCAATTCATGTATGATCAAGATTTCTACTTGGCTAAACATCATTGACTAAATGCAAACAGTACAAAGCGGACTTCTTTTTCTTCTTAGCCGCTCTCCTTATCTGTCATTATTTTTCTGCAATTTTTTTGTCTTTTTTTTTTCCTGTCTATTTCGCATAATAGGCGGGAAATTCACTATCGAGAAAGAGACCATGAAGACGGCCACTCTGTCCAGCCCCCTGTGGAGGGAGGGCTCCATCATTTCCGGATTCAAAAGACAATTGTTAGAGCAGAGGACTGGTAGACTGGTAGTTGCCCCTCCTGCTTCCACGTGGCGTCCAGCCAGCGAGTCCAGGTGGCATGGCCAAATTGGTGCGCCATAATCTCATTCGGTGCGAAAGAGATGTTACAAAAGACGAGACAAAAATCATAGGGTAAATATATAATGTGCTGCTAAAACCCCGTGAACTACGTATGAAGCTTCTCTATATATCTTAAAGAGAACGTCCAAGAACGACAAAACATACGGATTTTTCGTGGATTTAATAGGATTATTTGGAGGTACTATGGTCGGCCGGTTCAAATCAAACGATAAAGGTATTCGATAGTTCCGACTATTAAGGTTTTGTTGAGTTAGGTTTATGTCACCTCATGGAGAGGATTCTCGCTTCCTTTGTGTCCTTCCCCCCTTCTTTCTTTAATCATTTTTCAATGCTTCCACTTTTCTCTCTTCTTCGTCTGTCATCGTGTAGGGCAGACTTGAAGTCTAATATCAATGGACAATAAAGTCAATGACTCCCCATTTTTCTTGCACCAGAATGAAGTCCTAACGTAAGACGTGCGGCTTCTGCTCTTGTGTAATGAAAGACCATACAGCATTCGAGGCCTGTTTATATGTACGTGTATCCACTGGTTCTGGCATGGAATAAGGTCTTCCTCTCCCGAAATTAAAACAAGAAACGATAATTTAAAACTTTGGAAAATCAGGAGAAAATTGTATACGATTCTACGTATGTTGATTTAATATATGAATACTTTGGAAGGGCTGAGCATTTGGAAATTAACGAAAGTCAAAATGAATCCCCCAAAAATAATGAAAAAAGTCAAAACTACAAAGTAGAAATCTCTCCACTTACCTAAATTCTTGAAAACTTGAATTTGGATACTGTTCTCACAAACATGATGAAGCATATTCATTAGGGCTTCTGGCCGTTTAGCCAAAAATGCTGACTAGTGACCGCTGAAACCTAATCGCTAGGACGTACGGCTTTGGAACTGGTTTGTATCGCATCTTTCTTTGACATTTAATAATGTAACGTTCAATCCTTTCCCGTTTCATTTTTAACATGTTTTAAGTTGTTTTTCAACTTTCCTCTTCTTTGCTTTGCGACAAAGCTTTTATGCACCTCGTACAAACTTTGTTTAATGTTCATTTTTTCTCCTGTTCTCATGTAGCAATGCCGCCTCATACTTTCTCCATAATAACGCTATAAACATTTGCCCTAAGCGACAAAAGTAAAATGTTTACTCCATTAAGGAAATAATTTGAATAGTTATAATCGAATCGATGTTGTAAAAACTTGAATTGATAACAAGCGTGATTGAATATTTAATGTTATGATACTCAAGAAATATGGCCATGAGTTCGTATTCGAGTTCAGGTAGTAGTGATATCCTTGGGATCACTTAGAGCCCCCTCTACCTTAGCATTCATCCGGTCGTGGGGCGATTTGAAATTGTCATAATATGATGAGATTAGCCTCATTTCTTGAGGGTTAGGCATCTAACAATATTTAAATTATATGACGACATATTATAGAAAAAATTAGCGTTAAGCATACTAAGTTTGTTCATGATCAAAACCATCCAAAGGTTACAAACATGAAACATCATTAGATGGTTGTGATCTGATTGAATATGGTTCCATTAGTTAAATTCACATGCACTTTGTCGAGGTGGTTGTTGATATCTGTCTCGTAAGAGAGATATGAAAGAGAAAATGCACCATCAAGCTCAAAGGGACAAGATGTAGAGATTTTAGACAAAACTTTATCAAATTAGAGTATATTCTCACCCCGTCGGTCTTTTATTGACTATTTATTACATGTGACAATAGTTTCTATTTGATTTAGGATCATTTAGATTAATCAAAGAGATGCTATGTTTACTAACACTTCGTTTGTTACGCGAAAAATGAATGATTTGAAAAACGTTTTTCTAAAAATGATCACTTGTATCTCTTAAAAAAATGAATGAACGAAAAATATTTTTATTATTCATGAAAATGTTTAAACATAAATTGTTGTCGATAATAAAATTATTTTTCATTGATTAATTATTTCAAGCGATACAAGTTATCATTTTTATGAAAATATTTTCCAAATTATTTATTTTCCCGGAAAACAAATGGAGCCTAAGATTCTCAAAGGGAAAATGACCAAAAAAGTCACAAAAACCTATTGCATTTGTACCAATTCAGTCATAAACTTTTTAATTTGGCCAATTGAGTCCTAAATCTTTTGATAATTTGCCAATGTTATCCGTTCGGCCAATTTCGGCTAGAAAATCGCTGATGTGGATGTTGGCCGTCCTACACGACATTGTCCGTGCTGAGTGGACAATTTTTTTAATTTTTAAAAAAAATTTGAATTATTTATTTATTCTTTTGTTTCTTTTTTCTTTTTTTTTTCTTTACTGCAGTCGGTAAGGGCTAGTAAGGGGCCGGCAGTTGAGGGTCTGCAAGCCCTTGCCCAGGTGAGGCCATCCATCGCCTACGGTCGGTGAGGGTATCCATCGCCTACAGTTGGCAAGGGTGGCCCTCGCCTAGCCTGGGCCATTGCCTGATACTGGCCACCCGTGAAAAGGAAAGAAAAAAGAAGAAAAAAAGGAAAAAAAAAAAAGAAAAAATATTTAAAAAATTATCCACGTCTGCGCCAGCCACGCCATATAGGACGATTGGCACTAACTAGATCACCATGTCAGCATTTTTTGATCAAAATTGGCCAGAAGGACTATATTGGAAAATCGTCAAAAGGTTTCGAACTAAATTGATATAAGTACAATAAGTGTAAGACTTTTTTTGATAATTTTCCCGATTTTCAAAGTATGTTTACTAATTAATTTGGAGATTGTTATTAGCTATTGTACATGATCCACTTATTTAATTGACACTTGCAGTGTGCCATATCTGTTAGTATATGTACTTTGTAAACCAATCTTAATATACCTACTACAGCTCTCAAACGAGAGAAGTCATGTGGTGTCAAAACTCTGATAGATGTTCATGTACGTGCGGATTTTCAAAATACAGAAAAGAGAATGTCAATGCAGAACCCTCATATGGCTGGGGCCACTGGCATAAATTTATCAAATAAAAGAGATGAGAAAAATATTTGTGTACCTGCATTCTCCACGTAAATGTCTTTTTATAAAATATTAGATGAACACCATTTGAATACTAACCCAATAAATTTCTTTAGAAAGAATCTCCTTCGTGAGTGCAATAAGACAATGCTAAAGTACTTCAAATATCTTCTTCTTTTACTCTGTGACAGCTTATGGAAGCGATGGATGACAAATTATACAACAAGGTAGACATCGGATAGTGGATCAAAGGGGACTGGGTCCACACACCCATGACCCCATCTGCCGCTGCTACTGCTGCAGAGAGAGAGAGAGAGAGAGAGAGAGGGAGGGAGGCATTGGACCATCGTTTTAGCAGGAGTAAATAAGGAGACAAAAAAAATAAGGAAGCTGCTCGGTTGTCGTGATCTTCAGAAATTTTTAACCCAAAGCCAGAACGAGAGTGATTCAATGAATGGCTTGATGCAGAAGCTCATCAGCAACGTCACGTTCCCCTTTATAACCAGGAAATTTTTCAAATTACTCCTTCGCTGATACGACCCTTCCCCACTTCTCAGCTCTCTCACTGTTATCTTTTTTCATACTCCAGGAGCGATCACAATCAATTTTTAAATGTGGGTCTCAAAATATCTTTTCTGTAAGCTGCAAATTGCTCTCGAACAATCGAAATACTTCTTGTTTGATCTTTACTCGACATACGGGAATGATTTGTGTGTATCCGATTACTTGCTGTATAGTTCTTTTCTAATTGTTTTTTCTCTCTCTTGTTGCATGTGGGTGTGTGTACTGTGTGGTCGTGGTCTTTTTACGCCACCATCTGTGAGGATGACGACGTGCATTAATTATTCTTTTCTCGTGGATTTCAGCGTTTCATTCAAATCCCCTCCACGCCCGCGCACTAACGCAAGAAACCGTTGATCCAAATTAATATTTTTCTAACTCTTCCCCCCTGTGAGCTGTGACTGGCCTCCTCCTAAGACAGAGCAAGAGAGAGAGAGAGATTCAAATGGTTCTTGTTTCTAGAGAGAGAGTGAAAATCAATACTTTGACAGATCATCATCATTCAGGTTCAGCCCCATTTGCATTCTCCTTATATTTTCTCCAATCTACACTCATCTACTCTGCCTCTCTCTCTCTCTCTCTCTCACCCTCTCTCTCTCTTTTATTCATTTTATAAGAGAATCTGACCAACACAGCAAGCTTTGGTACTTTTGAATAAGAAACCAGTATTTTCTGCAGATTCTTGCTCTTTGTATTCCTACATTCATACATTCTCATGACACCAGACACCACTACATCGAAAGCTTTGATTCCTTCCTTTTCCCTCGTTCTCATTCTTGAGAGTGTCGTTGAAGTCTCTGTCATTCCTCGGATCCCGATAAATTTGAAAAACCATCAGAGAGCTTAAACCGCAGCATTTGCCATTTCGATCCAATCAAAGTTTCCACATTACAAAAACAGCCCTTCCATTTACGATCTGAGCTAAAGCAAAGCATTCTCTTTTACCAAAATCTTTGCATCCCACTTTTTCTCTGAGAGAGAGAGAGAGAGAGAGAGAGAGAGAGAGAGAGAGAGAGAGAGAGAGAGAGAGAGAGAGAGAGAGAGAGCATGTTGTCTGATCAAAGGAGAATTGAAAAGTTGCAAACTTTAGAATCCGAGGCATCTGGGTGTGTGTGGATTACAGAGTTTTGTAGTTCCTGAGAAGCGAGCTTTTGTCTCAGTCCCGTTTGAACTGAACAGTGACCGATAAAGTTTGTTGAAGGGAAAGGGTGCATTTTTTTAATGCAGGGTCATTGTTATGAGGGTCATGACACTGTGAGATTGAGTTTGGTCTCTATAAAGAGAGGAGCGTCAAAGAAAACATAGAATAAGGACTGAGTGGACAAAGGAATAGCGATGCAGGATATGAAGAAGAGGACTGACACTGAAGATTCGAAGAAGAAAGAGAGGCATATTGTGACTTGGTCTCAAGAGGTAAATTTTTCTTCTTATTTCCTTAGCTCATGCTTTGTTTTATTCTATTTTCTTCTTTCTTTTTTTGTTTTTTCTTATCTTGTCCCCTCTCTTGATTGGATTAAAGAAGTTTTGAGTGTGATTTGATTTGAGAGATGACGACTTTCTAAGGTGGGAAATTTCGTGGGCTGCAGGAGGATGATATACTCCGCGAGCAAATCGGTATTCATGGAACTGAGAAGTATGAGCTTCGCTTCATTTTTTTTTATGCTTGCTTGTATTGAGTATTTGCATCACTTGATGATTGGGATTTTGATCTTGGTGTAGCTGGTCGATTATAGCATCAAAGTTCAAGGATAAAACGACAAGACAATGCAGAAGAAGGTCGGGTTTGATGCAGAATGTTCTGTTCTTAATCTTATTCCTGCTCTAATTTTAATCCTTTGTATACACACGCTAAGATCTTATTCATGTTATTGCAGATGGTACACATATTTGAATTCTGACTTCAAGAAAGGGGGTTGGTCACCCGAGGAAGATATTCTATTGTGCGAGGTAGGAAACCAAATTTATTTGGATGTGAATGGTGTTTAGTGTTTGTAGTCTGTGAAAATACCGGTCTTCAATCCATACAACCAAGATCATTGGACAAGAATGAGTTGGTGACACAAGCAATGAGTGGTTTTCACATGATGACTCACTTGTGCTTGGTAATAGCATGGCCAGCAGAAAAGTTTCCTATTTTTCAGTAGAGGGATCAATAAATTAGAAAACCATTCTATTTCTCTTAGAAGTTCATAGAAAAATAACCGGAATTATGGAGTATGAAACCTCCCAGTTGATGCAGTTTCGCTTGTATGCAGGCTCAGAAGATTTTCGGCAACAGATGGACAGAGATAGCAAAGGTGGTTTCAGGCAGGTATACTATATGTTCTTCACTTCTTTGCACAAGAAGATGCATTCTCCCGCTCTGCATCAATTTGATTGCTCCTAATTATGCAGGACTGACAATGCCGTAAAAAATCGCTTCACAACCTTGTGTAAGAAAAGAGCGAAGTACGAAGCCTTAGCGAAAGAGAATAGCACTACATTCATCACCCCGAACAGCAAACGGATCATCTTGCACAATCCATCATGTGATGACGGAACAGCAGAATCTGCAGCACCGGCTAAGAGGATGAGGTATTGCTAGAGAGGACGCATGAAGATTTATACTGGACTCATACACTTTTATGTTTATTCTTTCTTCTTTTTTTAATTATGGAGAAACCTCTTCTATGGTGTAAAATGCTTCTGGGTTTTTCTCAGGAGGGCTCATATTCAGAATATAGCGGAAGATTGCAACTTGAAAGACAGATTGCATATACAGAGTGGAATCACATATAGTCAGCAACAAAGAGCTCCCTTTTCCATATTGGCGCAAAACTATCGCACTAACAACTCACCCCCCCAGCAATACGAAAGCAACCAAAAAGAAGCCACCGATGATGGTAACTATCGCCCATCAAATTTCTGACGTTTTAAGTATGTTGCATAAACGGACATAACAAGCGATTTTAGTACACGATCCCTTGAAAAGAGCATCATCTTTAATATAGTCACACGAGATAAAAAGACATGACATGCAAACTCAATACATGATTCTCAGAAAAGGCCATCGTCTTTAATTCAGTCAAACGAGACTATTTTTACAAAAACTTTGGTCATAAGCTGTGCCACTAGTCGTCGAACTTGTCTGTTAAACCCACATATGCTAAGGCTACATTCCTCTCTGATCTTTGAGCAGCTCATGGAACAAAAGTCCAAGGAACATTTCTTAGAAAGGATGATCCAAAAGTTACTGCTCTGATTCAACAAGCTGAACTGCTCAGTTCCCTTGCGCTGAAAGTCAATGCAGATAACATGGAACAGAGTCTTGAAAATGCTTGGAAGGTGAGTACATCACGTTCGCTTTGGTATTTTTGGCAAGATCGCTGATGGCAGTAAGTTTAATGGCTTAAGCAAGCCCTGATAGATGAAGTTCATTGATGAAGTAGATCGAACTCTTCCCCAAAAGAACATCTTTTTCAATTGAATAACCCATCACCTGATCCTTTTAACGTTAAATCAGTTGCCATGGAAGTGATGCTGGTAAAAGCAGGATGGCTGCTCAATCATACTTGATTACTGAAATTACCCCATCTAATCAAGAAAAAATACTGTCCTCTTTCTGCGTCTATTCACTGATTTTCAGGAGTTATGGAACTCAGGTTCTCCAGGAATTTTTGAGCCACAAGAAGGATGCTGAAATTCTCCACGATTGCATCACCGACACTGATCTCCAATTCGAAGATTTCAAAGTCATGGTGGAGGACCTCAGGAGCAGCAATGAGGGAAGCCAAACATCTTGGAGGTAATCAATGTAGATAAGAAATATTGAAAGTATAAGAACTGTAAAACACTCAAACTTTTGTATCTCTCTACTCCAAACACTGCCTAACAGTACTTATATTGTAGGCAACCCGATCTGTGTGAGGAGTCTCCAGCCAGCTCAGAGTATAGCACAGCTTCTACTATTTCGACTCATACTGTTTATGATAAAGCGGAAGAACCTCAAGCTGAAGAAGTTGCACTGCATAAAGCTATTGAAACTGAACTACGAAATAGCCACTCTGATGAACAAGGTGGAGTCGATAACTGCTGTAAAGGGATTCTTTCCAGCTCAGTTACTCATGGAGGTTGTTTACTCTGCAAAAACCTAGATCTTATCATGCGTATATTACTATTCTGTATTCGGTTTAGCTGACAAGAACATTCATCTTTCTGCATCAGGTACTTTCCAATCTTGCGACGAGCACATAACCACCGCTGGAGTTGTTTCTGTCTCATCAAATACAGAATGTAGCTCTCCTGTTCATGTAACCCCACTGTTCAGATCCTTAGCAGCAGGAATTCCCACGCCAAAATTTTCAGAAAGTGTAAGTTCCCTTTCAACTTATTTTTGCTGATTTAAGTCCATGACCAAATTTCAGCATTTTAGGATGTTCGCTGAATGCACTACTACTTTGAAAACCATGAAAGGAGGTGGACTGAAACTTTAACTGGCTGAAAAGGATCTCTCAGTTCTGGAATAATTCCATGAACTTCGATAGTTTCGAATTCGCAGTATCTCAGATCCATGCCCTCATTCATACATACTGATACTCATGTAAAACAAATATGTGTGGTAAATGAAATTTTATCCATATTCTTCTACCGCATCAGGTTCCAAAAGAGTGTAAGTCGAAAATGTGGTACTAAAGGCAAAGGGCTAGAACAGCCCCTCATGTCTTGACATATTAGAGAAGATAAGCAATGAACAGAGCTCGGAGGAATTATGTATCTCGTTATGAAAAGAGATTTTCTGACCTGATCACTTTGAAAGGGAATTATATTTCAATTGAGAGATAGAGGGGGATGGTTAGGGTCATCCATCCTGAGAATGGAACTCATGTCTGCTTAGAAACATTATAATCCACGCTAATGCTAGCAGAACCGAGATATCACAGTTCCTACACACGATTTTTAAGATCACATTGTTGAATATGCCTCTTTGTTCCATAGGGTACTGGACTTTGAGTTTCCTTGATTAGAATATCTACATGGTATACATTAGAGGAACAAATTTACTTAAATATTTCAGAAGTGAATGTGAAATGCAGAAACAAGCACTGTTGTATACACAATGAACTGGACTAGATTACCATCAGGACAAAACTGCTCTTCATTTCCACTTAACTTTAAATAGGTATGAAATAGTTGATGCCTCGTAATTTTTACGAAAAAGCAGGAGCACTGGTTTTTATCTTGTGCCTGGAGAAGGATATTCTCCGCCAATTGGACCAACCCTTGGTCTTGGTTGATGCCTGCTGTCTAAATGTCAATGAGCGTTCAAAGGGAGCTCAGTAAGGTCGAATAGATCCCGATTGTTCCTAGACCACGCTTCTAAGTGCGAATCCACAATTATGTAAACCGGAATAGAAACAGACAGGAAATTTTTCCCTAAATCCCAGAATAAGCTTTGGCATGTGGCAAGACTCACTCTCTCCCTCCTTTCCCCCCAAACACAAAGTACATGATAGAAAAGCTAAAATGAGGAAAAGAAAAGACGAAAACGTGTTTATTGCTTGTTACGTGTCATGCTTTCTACCGGTAAAGATTGCTCATTAGGCTTTAGAGTGGATATGGTCCTGTTGCATTCCAACATTAGTTTTCCATAATGAATTCATTTGCATAGCCCATAGCTAGGATCTCTAAAGTGGTATGAGACTAAATGCTTATTTGCGTTTCCTTTTTCAGGAGAGACACTTCCTTCTGAGAACGTTTGGCATGGATTCGCTTCCTACATCTTCTCCAACTAATTCGGCTTATCAGCCGCCCTGCAAAAGAGCTCTCCTCCAGAGTCTGTGACCGACCATGTTAATCCAACTTCAGTAACCAGAGTACCAAACACACCCCAGACACCTTTTTGTTTTGCTTGGCTGATCCCGCCTATAGTAAGTTTTCTAGTCCTGTTCAAGATCCAATTTTTTTCCCAATGCAGCCACTCAGGCCTAAAGTTTTACAAAAAAAGGCATCTTGAGTCTGCATTTGAAAGCCCCCCCTGATTGGGATCCAGAATGTTATGGCACATTCTGCAATCCTGACAGTTTGAGAGCTTGTCGGAAGTCACTACCCGTGACCAAGTGTGCTTTTAGAAGTGTGTCATTCCCTTTGTGATTTCTCGTTTTTCTCCGCCAGATGTTGTTTCAAGGTGAAACAACTCCTATTCAGTTTTTTCTGTTGATTTTTGGTTTGTACAGAACCTGCTACATAAATCCTTATAGCCAGAGTGTAATTATCAATCGGCAAATCGCCCACAGCCTACCTACAATAGATGATCATAACCGAAAAATAGAGAACCAAGAAAAAGAAAAAAGAAAAAAAAAAAGAAAGGAGGAGCCACCAGTCCATAGGGACTGCCGTTTGATTTTATTTTTTGGCCCCAACATTTGTGGTGTGCATATCATATAGGACAATCTTTTTGGTCTTTGTATTTGGTTTCTGATGTAATGATACTTACCGAGATTGGAGTGGAATTACGATACGGTCTTTGGTGTGCTAATCTTCTTTCTTCTCCTATTCAACACATGGAAATGCTATGCACGATCACGATTAGGCCAATGTCATCCTACAGAAGAAGGTAAGGATCAGCTAAATGGAGGAACTTGAAAAATGATCTAGTCCGCTTCTTTGAAGAAGGTCGGTAATGAAGGATACAAGGAAAATTGCCCAAGAACTGCAACAAACCACAAGCGTATTCATCTCAATCACATGAACAAGTCAGGCAATTGACTAACAAAGAATTAGCATACCCGAGAAGAGAGAAACTCCGTCTGACTGCTTCGCCTTTGGCATTTCCTGCATCTGCTCTCACCTCAGAGCAGACAGAATTCTGGGGAAGAAGGGCTTTTTAAGGATTCGGGTGCGTTGAATTTTGCTTAGAACTTTGAATTGTGATGGAGGGATCGGCATGGTGGTGTTCCAGCATAATCATGTCCCATTTAACTTGAAAAGATTTGTATAAACGTTAAAAAGGGCGAGGAGGGGACCTCAGTACAAAATGATGAAGCGCATTCATTGGTCATAATGAACTATAAAAAAGAAAAAGGGTGATATGGTTTGACCCTCTCCAGCAATCATGTGCTACATACCTGATTTGTTTTTCTGGAAACCAAAAGGTGAAATTCTTCGCCCGGACTCGATCTAATCTAAGTTCATTTGTTGGACCAATGCCACGCAATACGATTTGGGTTCGCTCGTCGTACTCTACTTCATCCTAGGAAGATTGTTTAAAAAGTCCTAAACCTGTTACATTTTTGCCAATTGAATCTTAAATCTTTCAATTTTGCTAATTGAGTCATAAACCTTATCACTTCTTATTTATTGAGTCCTAAAATTTTTTATTGCTTGCCAATTGAATCTATCCAATCAATTTTGGCCGGAAATCGCTGACGTGGACGTCGGCCGACTTACGTAATGCTGACGCGGATAATTTTTAATAATATTTTAATATTTTTTGATTTTTTAAAATTTCTTTTCTATTATTTTTCCTTTTTTTTTTTCTTTTTCCTCCCCTTCTTCCTTCTCCAGCCGGCCTTGGCAACTGGACAAAGGTGAGGACCGGCGAGGGCAAGGCCCTCTCCTCTTGCTCATTGTCGAGACCCGGCGACCGGCTGGAGGAGGAAGAAGGGGAGGGAAACAAAAGAAAGAAAATAAAAATTTGAAAAATCTCAATATATTAAAAATTGTCGTCGTAGATCGGCCGGTGGCCACGTCAGTAATTTCTGACCAAAATTAGCCGAATGGACTCAATTGGCAATAAATAAAAAATGTTTAGGACTGAATTGAAAATTGAGAAAAATGCAACAGATTTAGTACTTTTTTGACAATTTTCCCTCTTACGGAGATTAATGATAAGTTCTTTTTTCTACCTTCAAATAAATTAACCTTTTCTTTATACAATGAAGATGTTATATCTAGGGGTGTCAATGGGTCGGGTTGGATCGGGCTTTCATGATACCCTAGTCGACCTGAAATATATAGGGCCATGCTTGACCCGCCCCGTGACCCTGTTCAGCATACACCTCCAAGAGAGGGTCGGGCCGGGCCAGGTTTTACTTCAGCAGTAGAGAGAGAGCTGTCTTCATCTCTGGTTTCTCGTCACTCACTTCTTCATTTTAACCCTCTCATCGGCTTCCACCTCGAGCCTCCGATGGCGTCCTCTGTCTCCGGCATTTGCTCATCTTCCCCGTCCCTCAAGCCAAAGACATCTGCCGCGAAGTTTTATAAAAATAAAACAAACGAATCGAGCAAAATTTTCGATTGTCCAGAGCAAGAACATCAATTGGACTGCGTCGAGGAAGTGAAACGAACGAACTAGGATTCAAAAGCAATGTGAGGATTGACAAATGCCGAATTCAAACAATCGTCGTCACCTTCCACGAGTTCAGCTCTGAATCAGAACGAGAGAAAGGAAAGCGAATCTTTGTGGCGGCGGCGACGGGGAAGGTTACCTTGACCTCGCGAGCAAGATAGACACGCCCGAACTTGCCTTTACCGAGGGGCTTGCCGATCTCGAAGTCCCGCAGCTACCCTCCTCTCCTCGAACTTCCCTCCACCTTCATCTCCACCTTGGATTCGCGTTGCTACAAGCTGCTCGTCGACCCATCCATGTGTTGGGTTTCTCATGTGCTAAAAACGCAGCGGAATTTATAAACCGAAACCCTATACAGGATCCATGCGTATATTGAAATCTAAACAGAAGTTCGACACGTACCTTTTTGCAGATTGAAGGTAAATTGACAATCGATTGTGTATGGATTAGCACCCCAAGTGTTGCACCTCTACTGGTATCCACACACACGAACGGAAGTCTCCAACGATCCAAGTGCTAGCTAAAGATCTTGAACTTTTTTTTCCTGATCGCCTTTGATCGTCGAGACTCTCTCAAATATCTCTGAACAGAGAACGATTCTCTTCGTATTCTCTTGGAGGCGTTTTTTCTCACTTAGGGTTTTTCGTCACCCACACACACTATATATATAGCCTCATTATCTATGCGAATTAAAAGAAGTGGGGCCGGGCGATTTGGGCCCGCCAAGCTGTCCACCATCAATCGTACGTTTAATCGTTATCTCATAACGTGCACGACTGCGTAGATAAGTTGAATAGGAAAATAAATTAAAATCTACTTCTTATTTTAAGTAGATTCCGGCGCACAGAAAATATTAACTCAGTTCGCTATTGTGTGCGGCCCTGTAGGTTCACTAAACATTAGCAGTGTGCTTAAAACCCTTTTTGGCCCACAAGTCATAAGCGGTCTCTAGCAAGACATTATGACTACCTAAGTATAGTGAAGGTCGGTTTTCCGACACAATCTAATCAACAACTAATATTAGAGTATCAATCTTGATTGATTCCTAGGGCAAACCACTAACACCATGCTCATCGCCCTCCCACTTCAGGACCCGGTTGTCGACGACGCCGGTGTACAGGTCCCCGCCGCCCATGTCGAAGGCGAGGCTCTCGGGCTTGAAAGCTCCGGGGATCGGAACCACCTTGGAAGCGTGGAGGCGGTTGCGGGCTCTCAGGACGGGAGGCGAGTGGAGGAGATGATGGGACGGCAGATTCAGAGCTAGGACGGCGGCCGCAATTGCTAGCGCCGTCGCGGCTACCCCGAGTTTCGAAGCGATGGCATCTCTTTTCTCAGGCGACCAAGAACAGCTCCGTTGTTGGCTTAGATCTAGGGTTTCATCATGCAGAGAGAGGAGAGAGAAGGGGAGAGAGAGATTTGTGGGTGGTCCAAGGTGTCAATGGGTCGGGCCCGACCTTATCCCAATCTTAATAATACCCACATCTAAAAGCCCTATCAGAAGAAGACTAAGGCCCAATCCCAAAAAATCCCAAATTTAAGAGTCGAGCCAGGCCGGGCCGGCGCGGCGTTTCTGACGCCCCTAGTTGTATCTGTCTATTACAAGTGGGGATAACATGCAAATTCTATACTCCCGTAGGGTCCAGATTTAATCAGGTCACGTGCTTCACTAGTGATGACACAAGTTAACAATGCAATATTCACAAAATTACAAGAGCAGATCCACGGATTGACCCCACAATGTAATCTTTTGGTGATCGGCAATGGTGCTGTGGCTCAGTTAAGAAAATCTTCAAGGCGCATTGAGAAAAGCCTTCACATTATCCCATAATTTTGAACACGGCCTACTTATCAAAGTATTAATCCAACATCCAACCCAGCAACAGACAAAATCTGTACGCATTGTGATAGGGTAACGGATAGAGAATGTTCCGATAAGTGAACAAGTCCTAGTGAGCACCGACCAAAAAGGAAAGCCAATTCTGAAGACAAAACTCTCTCCTCCTTGTAAAAGTATCTACCGAATTACATTGATCAATATGCTACCTGTTGCCTAAATTTGAAACTACCGGACCTTCAGGTCACACAATTATACAAGCGAACAAGTAAGTTGTAAATAGGATGTCGCAGGAAGAGCTAATTATAAAGGCCAGGAGTTGTCGCAGAACCTTATTCACATGGCCTTCCTCTTCTTCTGCATCCTCTGCAATTTCCTCCATTTGAGGAAGATCTGGTATGACAATCCAGAGAAGACCATGACAACACAACCCCATTGTTTGATTGACAAGGGGTTGCCGCTTAATACTGAGGACACAACTATGCTCACGAACTTGCGTGTAGTGGTGATGGTGGTGTTAGCGAGGGAGCCAAATCGGCTAATGGTTAGGAAAATAAAATTCTGACCCACTGCACCACAGAGGCAATAGAGGAAGATGTCCCACGCTGCCTCAGGATGCAGCTTGCAGAACTGGACGGCCTCATATCCAATACCTTGTGGCCAGCCAAACATGTATATTAGGTTGTATATGGTTCCCCAAAGGTTCATTCCTAACATTATGTCCCAAGCAGTAGTCTTTGGGTACCTGCCGGAGAAAATTCAGGCACGTAAATGAGGGATGGGGAACAACTATTATCAACTGACAAGTAAAGGCCTCTAAAATCATACAAAAGGAAGAAGATGAAGTTCAGAAAGAAAAGCAAAATACCTTGCCGTAATTGAATCCTGAGTCGCATTTGTAAATCCATCAAACATAAGATTGAGGAAACACAGAAGATATCCTAGAGGGGCATTGGGATGCGCCAACTTGCTGATAGTTTTCGTGCTGGTCTGTATAAATCAAATTACGTAGTTAGTGCAACATAAAAGAAACAGAATTCTCATATTCAATCTCTGACTTCCATATGATAATAACTTGACAATTCATGATCAACGGAAAAGGGTGGTCTCATATGTGTACCTTTAATAAAGCGAAGGTAGAAACTCCACCAGCCACAAGTAAAGAGCATATGTACTCAGGGAAAGTGTATCTTATACCATAAACTAGAGTACCCATCAGCATCACTGGATAGATGAAAAGTATAACAATGGGTCATAAACCAAAGATTGATACACAAAGAATACAGCATAAAGAGCAGCCATGGTACTAGATCCAAAAATTAATAAAAACTTCCAGAGAAAAAGACTCTAGTTTTTTTTCCCCACTAAGAAATGGACAAAAAGCAAAGACTTCAGGTATCTTATGTGAACTATTCATGACAGGTCTATGAAGAGGGCCACCATGAAAATAGATTTATCCAGATTCTCATTAAATAAATTAATTGCGATCTTAAACAACTTTTTCACTTTCCAACCCGTTTGATTCTTCACAGAACCCAATACCCTTCCCACAAATTTCATCACCATTGCCCTCTTAAAACTTTCTTGTAAAACCTTCATTTTAAATTCAGTCAGTGCTATCCCGAAAGAATCAAGCATAAATAAAGCTGAGACCATCTAAAACTAATTGTCATATCGCGTTGGCAAAGGTTAATCCTACCTGGAATCATCTTTGATGATTTTGCCAGGACCTGAAAACAAGAAACAAAAGAAGAACAATAGCAACATGATCAGGTCCTATGAGCAATTCGAACTATAACTAGAACAAAATTACAAAGAAAAATGAACCGCCATTTTGCTTGAGGACGAATAAAGAGGGAATGTAGGCCATGCCTGGGCAGGGTAACTGATGTACTTCAGTGCTTCAATTCCCATAGCAGGACCAATAGTGTTTGTAATTCCAGGGCTCCAAAAAGTCCACAACGGAGCCCCTCCAGAACCACTTCTAGACCAAATTTTTATCACTGTGAAAGGGCACAGAACAATTGAAACCTCAAATCTCCATCACATACCACTATGTATAAAACCCAGGCACATGTAGTAAGGATTTGGCATAGAAGAAGGGGATAGGGAAACTCACTTATATATGACCAGATTAAACAGACCACATTCTGGGCCAAGTTCAGAAAGGAAAGGTGCTCAAATCTCTTCCCATCTGGACCAAAACGTTTGGTGGACCTAAACCACGGAAACAGAAAGACAATCAGCAACAAGATTGCATGCTTAATCAAACAACGCTTCCCAAACCAAATGAAATTCCAATCTATTCAGCAAATGCAGGGATCAGAAGCTGCGACAAGAGCTCCTGTCAGTCAACCCTAACTATACAACAACAGAAGCTCACATATCGGCAGCGACAAAGATCGATCAACCAAACAAAAAGCACCATTTCGCGCCCGATCAAGTACGCATTTTCATCAATCAGAGATCGTAGATCACGCACGAGACACGCGAGCGACTTCCCAAAATATAACCGGTGAAGCAAGAGATCCCGTCACAGAATTGAAGTGCAGAATTGCCGTGGGAAAGGAAAAAGGGAAAGAGCGCTCACAGAGTCTCTTGCAGAACTCCCTGATAGATATAGGCGGACCAGATTCCAGCGACGCACAATGCCAGCACCAACACGCGGCGGAGGCCGGTGCCGTGAGCTTCCATGGATTGGCCCGAAAACGCCGCCGGAAGACACCAGATCCGGCGGGGCGCTCGGCCTTCCTCCGCCGTATGCCTGAAGAGTAGAGAGAGAGAGAGAGAGAGAGAGAGAGAGAGAGAGAGAGAGAGAGAGAGAGAAGGTGTGTGTAGATGAAGAATGCAGAAGAAAAATGGAAACTTCAACTGCAAATTTGAAGGTGCCTCCGAGGAGGAGGAGGAGGAGGAAGACGGTTTCTTTGGAAGGGCGAAGCGAGGGGAGGGAGGGAGGTTATAAGAAGGGGCGCGAAGTGACGCAGGACATCCACGTGGAGGATTTTGATTGGGGTGATGACTTGACGTAGAGTTTCTATTGGACGGAAGGACGCGGAGGGAACCGTGACGACGCACAGTGCGGGAACAAAATTAAAAATAAAATAAAAAAAGGTCTTCGGGGCCAAGTTTTGTGGAAGCGGAGCCACCTTGGAAGCCCAATTTGTAATAAATTCGGACGGTCCAATTTGTCCCGTGCCTTGTGACATCTTGATTAAATTACGTTCCATGTCTTCTTAGAGATATTAGAGAGATGTCGGGCCTTCGCATGTGTTTCAATGCCTCGCAAGTCCGTGATCTTACCGCTTTTTTTTATATTGATTTTTGGATATGTCTTGAGAAATGGCGGACCGTCTACATAATCCAAAACCGCTCATTCTTTTTGTAATTGATGTCGAAGCTCTTTAAAGGTTCGCATTACCTTACACGACAACAGCAACACTGAGGTGATGTATCGGCTAGACGTAACTTTTCTAGATTAGGTTGGCGCGAATGCTTGATGAATTTTTATAGATGGAAAAAAAGAGATTTGCTTTAGGATTATGAACATAACTTTTGATCCGGATGAACTACGAGATTCTCTTACCAAATTTGTAGTTGGTTCGAAGTTGTCTTGTGGATGGAAAAGTGAAACTCTTTTGAAGTCGTTTGCAACCTTAAACTAGTCGTTATTTTCCTTGATCTAAGAGTTTCTTCCATTTTTGGACGTATTTTCTGCCCGTTACTATTAATTGTCGACTCCCACATTCTTATTTTGTTTAAGGGTTATAGCTACCAAGCTCCTCATGTATTACGAGTATCCAATCGTCACGTTTAGCAAATGACAAACAGCTCTTCGCAAGTTTTAGAGAAATCAAGGCTCCGTTCATTTCGCGAAAAATGTTGCATTTCTGGAAAATATTTTTCAGGAAGTCATTTTCTTAGAAAATGACACAATTTTTTGGTGTTTCGGCTGAAATCTGAAAATAATTTCGGAAAAGATTTTCCGTTGTTTGATATGGAAAAGATTTTCCGTTGTTCGATATGGAAAAGATTTTCCTCCTTGCAATACTTTTAATAATTTTTAATTTTTCTTCTTTTTCTTTCTTTTTCTTCTCCGGCAAGTCGCTGGCCGCGGAGGTCGGCCTTAGGCGAGCTCGAGCCTCGCCATAGGCCGACGAGGCTCGAACTCACTAGATTTCGGCGAGGTCGAGCCTCGTCGGCCTCGAGCGAGCTTGGCCTCGCCGGAGCAGGCGAGGCAGAGCCACGCCACAGGTTGGCGAGGCTCGACCTCGCCGGAATTTGGCGAGCTCGAGCCTTGCTGGGCGAGGCAAAGCCACGCCACAGGTTGGCAAGGCTCGACCTCGCCGAAATCTGGCGAGCTTGAGCCTCGCTAGCTTGTGGCGAGGCTCGAGCTCGCCTGAGGCCATCGCCGGCGACTGGTCGAGGGAGAAGAAGAAGGAAAAAAAAAAAAGAAATATTGAAAATAAATGGTGAAAGAAGAAGAAGGAAAATGGTTTCCTCTTTTGAGAAGAGAAAGTCATTTTCCTCAAAAGTGAAGGTATTTTATCCATAGGAAGGAAAATGTTTTCCGTGGGAAGTTATTTTCTGTGAAACGAACATCGGAAAATCCGGAAAACGTTTTCCCGGAAGTTATTTTCCGTGAAACGAACAGAGCCTAAGTTGAGAAGAATTCCTTAGCATTTCACCAATGATCATATGAGAATTTTCATTTACGCGTGTATCGTTTCCAATACGTCGCGAGACATTCTAAAAGTACGTTTGGCATAAGAGGAAACTCCAGAGTAGCTTGAACTTCATTCCATTAATAGCTCATTAAGTCTTGTGATTTGGGATAATTGTCCAAAAGTGTTAAACTTATTGTATGGTAGCCAATTCAATCATAAATCTTTCAATTATGTCAATTTAGTTTTAAGCCTTTAACGATTTTCCATTTAGCCTGAAACTTTTTAATTGTGTCAATTTAATCCTAAACCTTTCAATTGTGCTCGACACTGACGTGAACAACTTTTGCATTTTAAAAAAAAAATTCCGAATTTTTAATTTTTTTTTCCCTTCACTTGTGGTCACCACATGTGAGGATTGGTGAGGGTGGCCCTCACTCAATTCGGCGAAGGCCCTCACCAGTGGCCGGTCATTGGCCATGGCTGAGTACCATATACAGGCAAAAGGAAAAAAAAATAAAGAAATAAAGGTAAGATTTAGAAAAATTTTAAAAATGCACAAATTATCCTCGTCAACACGAGATCTTAGGCCTAATTCCAAAAAAAATCCTCAACTTTACACTTTGTTCCAATTATATCCTGTACTTTTTTTTGTCTCAAGAAAAATCACAAACTTTTATCCGACTCCCAAATCTGCCCTCCCGTTATAAATCCGTTCAATTAAAGTTAGAAAAAAAAAAAAAGAGAACCGGCGGCTGCGGCGGTGGCCAAGCCTTCGCCGGTGGCCGCCGCCACAGCCGTTGGGAAAGAGCGGCGGCCCTCACCTGGGCCTTCCCGAAGGCCGGTGACCCTCGCCGGCCCCGGGCAAGTCGCCGGCGAAGGCGTGCAGCCTCCGATCTGGGGCGAGGGTCGCGCCCTCCCCGGGGACGGGGCCGCACGCCCTCGCCGAGCGACTCGCCGGGCCGGCGAGGGTTGGGCGTGCCCTCGCCTCGGGCCTTCCCGAAGGCGGCGACCCTCGCCGGCCCCGGGCGAGTCGCCGGCGAGGGCGTGCGCCCCGATTCCGGGGGAGGGCGCGACCCTCGTCCCAGATTGGGGGCTACACGCCCTCGCCCGGGCCGGTGAGGGCCACCGTTCCTTCCCGGCGGTGGCCACCGGCGAAGGCTTGGCCACCGCCGCAGCCGCCGGTTCTCTTTTTTTTTTTTTTTTTTTTTTTTTTTATGACGTTAATTGGACGGATTTATAACGGGAGGGCAGATTTGGGACTCGGATAAAAGTTTGTGGTTTTTCTTGAGACAAAAAAAAGTTCAGGATATAATTGGGACAAAGTGTAAAGTTGAGGGTTTTTTTTTGGAATTAGGCCCGAGATCTTAATATGGAGAGAAGAAAAAAGAAGAAAGAATAATAAAAAATATATAAAATCAACAAGAGAGGGAGGGGATGGTGAGACCGGCTCAAACCGTCCTCATGGTTGCAGTTCGAAGAAAACGATAGAGAGAGAAGCGAGAGCAAGAGAAGAAGACTTTTCAACATCCTCGTAGACCAGACAAACCGATTTTTCTACAATCGTCCTTTTCCTCTTGCTCCAAATTTGCATGTCCGTTCCATGTCTAACGTACGAGGAGCCACGAAAGCAAAATGCAAGAGAAGAAGCGTGGACCCAAAAAGAAAAAAACTGTACAAGACAAGCCAAAATCAGAGGTTCTATGTAAGATAAATTCTGGGGTAACATTGCAATTAAGCTCAACTTCATGCATAGTACACCACAACAACATCACGTAGTGATCAGACACGACCGGTTCTAGTTTCTAGTGCAGTTTTTCCATCGATACGATGAATTCTAGGCCACTTATGACTCGAGAGTGGATTATACGGAGAGACATCGACATCCCAACTGCCCAAAGGAGCACCTTCACAAATCCAGATCCACTCGTTTTTTTTATCCACCGTCTCATCAGTAATCATTCGAAAAGTCGATTATCAACAGACCTTCGCTCTAATTCCTCGAAAGATGGTTTTAATCGATGCAAAGTCCATGACATCGTCATTTCAGATAGTTTTTCTGAGAATGGAGATCTTTTAGAGTTAAAAAAGAAAAGAGGCAACGTTGTGGGTAAAATGTTTAACCCTTTTTGAGCTTTGGATGGTCATTACGATGCCTCTACTCACTACAATGCCAGACGTGCATTGGTCCTATCGGTTTGATCACCCTCGATTGTAAGACCACCGTAGAGCACTAAATACTGTCAAAGTGACACACATTTTCAGCAACGAGTGTTTGTCCATACAGATTACAAATTGTCGCCCAAAACCACATCTACTTATGGTTCGGATCGGGTCAGGTCGTGTAAAAATTATCATATCCACAAAAAAAAAAAAAGGCAACGTTTTCTGAATCTTAAGGAAAAAGCTTCGGTGTTGGGTCCTCAGGTTAGATGGTAAATTCATGGACATCAATAAAGTCGCTCTCAGTCTCTCTGGACTTTTATGTGTCTCGGGTCCTCTTCACTCCTTTCACACTTGCATGATGTCTCTGTCTTAGCTAAATTCATGCACCCTCCCACGTCCTCTATTACCATCATCGACAGCTTCAACTCTTGATGTCCTCGCGCAATTCATTTCTGTGGTCCTTCGATTTGCCGGTACATTGACAGCATGCATCGTTCGAGGCGTCTTTCCCGAGTCGTGGGGGGCAATGTACTGTTGCTATCCGAATGGGAGTGACGAACGGGAGACGGGTTTCGAATTCGAGTTGTCGTCGAAAGCTCGACGTGGAGACAATGGTGGAAGGAGTTTGACAAAGAAAGATTTGCGTCATTGGGGTTGGATCGGGTCGAAAATGATCTGATCCAAAAATAGGCAACGTTGTCAGGTAAAATTTGTAACACGTTTTAAGATTTGGACAATCATAACAACGCCTCCACTCATTGCAAGGCCTAGCGTGTACTGGTGATCACCGTCGATTGTAAGGCCACTGTAGAGCACAACATATTGTCGAAGTGATAGAGCATTTTCAATACCGAGCATTTGTCCATGTAGATTGCAAATTGCAACCTAAAACCGCTAATTGTCAACCACGAACAACTCACAAAGGGGAATACTTATATACAAAAAAATACCCACTCAGGAAATTCTGACTAATCCTACTCTTTTTGTGCATAAAGATCCTTAATTTCCCTTTCACAGGAGCTAAGCATCATATGGCTAATCTAGATATCTTAACCTGGATTATGGGGTGCATATTGATTCATGGAGGGGAACTTCGGCTAATTTGGTGAGTTCCACTCGATCTCGCTCGTAGACCTTCGACTCAATTTCTCCTCTCTCTCTCTCTCTCTCTGTTTCTCCATCGCATGACTGAACCCCGAGGGAGACGAGTAATAGATCACACCGTAGAATTAGTACTCGACGAGCCCTCAATAGACGGACGAAGATGATTGAGTACTGAACAGGAATGAGGGAAGGAGCGAGAGATGCTGGATGGAGATGCAACGGTGGCGATGCCAAAAGTGAAGAAAGAGATGATTTCGGCCATTTTGCCGGCAACATCGGCGGCAGACGATGGCAGCAAGGGACTAAAATTTGAGTAGTTAGATGAGGAAGAGGAAGGGGTACAAAAACTACAAGTCATGCCACGTCAGTTCAACTTTAATATATTAAAGGGTTGATAATACCACGAAAAAGTCCAAACTAGTACATTCGTAATAAATTTACCAAAAACTAATTTTTTGACCACTAAAAATCCCAAACTGATCCTGTGAGGTTTTACCCTTCATTTATCACAAGTGTACCGGTTTGTGTGGTATTTTGTGGTGTTGATCAAATTTAACCATCGTGTAATAGGTTTATAACTTTTTGGATAATTTCCCTCTTGTTCGTTTGGTAAATTCCCACCAATTTTCCAACCAAAAACCTCCATAAAAATAGAAGGCACACGCTATTTGGTCAACCTTCACCAGGTCTTTTTTCCTAGAGAAAATGGGAGATAGGAAACAAGAGAAGCTTCATGGTATATAGTCACCATGGAACCGCCACAAAAACATCCTCAAAGCACATCAAAACAAAGTAAAGCTCAAAATACTGTCGACTAAAAAAAAAAAAGCTCAAAATACTACAAAACAAAGCCAAATTCAAAAAACAATGAGGATCAACGGAGCACAAGCAGAATTAAGCACACACTCGTTCCACATGAACAGATATGTAAAGCAAAATAATTGGCGGCCGGATACTGGATCTCATATCTTCGTCAGTGATTAGTACATGTCAAATATAGTAGTTATCATGTTGATGTGCGAGGCTAAGTTCGATTTCCTCTACACTGTCGCTGCAAGGAAACAACCAAAATAGGTTGAGCAAACACATATCTAATATTTGGAAGAGCAAATCTTCGTGGTTTAACGAGAAGTTAGAGCTTCTGTGATCACTATTGAAGCTAGAGACAGAGAACCTATACAGGGACAGAGCAGAGGGTATCGAATCCCAAAAAGCATATTATTAAACTCCCATACCTAGATTAGGAGAGTTCAAACTCTTAATCTAAAACTAAATCGGAAAAAGAGAGCTCTCGGGTTTAAATCTGGAGAGAAGAAAAAATTAATAAAATACAAGGGAAGGGAGGGTAAGACCAGCTTCCCGTTACTAAAGGTCGTAGAAGACGATGGAGAGAAGAGAGAAGAGAGACTTTTCAACGTACTCGTAGACTTGACTGACCAATTTCTCTACAATCGTCCTTATCCTTTTGCTCCAAATTTGCATGTCCCTTCCATGTCTCACGTTCGGGGAAAAGATAAGAGGTTATATATCAGATGAATTCTGGGGTAACATTGCAATCGAGCTAAACCACATGCATAGTACACCGCAACAACATCACATAGTGATCAGACACGACCGGTACAAATTTCCAGTGCAGTTTTTCCATCGATATGATGAATTCTAGGCCACTCATAACTCGAGAGTGGATTATGCGGGGAGACATCACCATCCGAACAGCCCAAAGGGGCACCTTCACAAATCCAGATCCACTCGTTTTTTTTATCCATGACATCATCATTGCAGATAGTTTTCCCGAGAATGGAGATCCTTGAAGATATAAGAGAGGCAACTATGTCGGGTAAAATTTGTAGCCCTTTATGAGATTTGGACGCATCGGCCAAAATCCAACTCCACCACTAACTGTTACTCACATCCATATTAATGTGTTAGGGGATGCAAGCTCGCCATCTCCCTCTAGCCTATGTGCCTCCGATCACCGCTGCCGTGTCATTCTCGATGATGAAGGATTTTTTTGAGTGAGTTATCGAAAAACCCCGAGTGTCGAAGTTACAGGACCAAGCCCTTGAGAAGCCGAGCACGCTCCATGGTACTAAATCTAAGATTATACATTACTTACACCTTGTCTAATTGACAGTCATAACAACGCCTCCACTCACTACAAGTCCTAGCGTGCATTGGTTCTCAGATCGGTTTGATCACCATCGATTCTAAGACCATTGTAGATTATATATTGTCGGAGTGACAAGCGTTTTCAGTAACGAGCCTTTTATCCATGCAGATTGCAAATTGTCACCCAAAACCGCAGATTGTCAATCACGAACAACTCGGGTTATACATATATAAAAAAAACACTCACTTAGGAAATTCCAACTAATCCTATTTTTTTTATGCATAAATATCATCAATTTCCCTTTCACATGAACTAACTTAAGCATCGGAGGGCCAGGTATCAAACCTGGTCACCTTAACCTGAACCTGTGGTGCATATTGATTCCTATAGGGGAACTTTGGCTTTGGTGAGTTCTAGGTTATTCATCGGCACTCGATCTCACTCGTAGACCTTCTACTCTCTCTCTCTCTCTCTCTCTCTCTCTCTCTCTCTCTCTCTCTCTCTCTCTCTCTCTCTCTCTCTCTCTCTCTCCATCGCATGACTGAACCTTGAGGGAGATGAGTGTCGTAGAATTAGTACTTTTTTTTTTGGGTCGAGTAGAATCAGTACTTGATGAGCCCTTAATCGACGGACAAAGATGATTGAGTACTGAATAGGAGGGAGGGGAAGGAGCGAGAGATGCTGAACGGAGATGGCATGCATTTGGCGGCGATGCCAAAGTGAAGAAAGAGATGATTTTGGCCACTTCACCGGCAACATCGGCGGCTGACGGTGGCCGCGAGGGACTAAAATCGAGTAGTTAGATGAGGAAGAGAAAGAGGTACATAAAACTACCAAGTAATGTCACGTCAGTTCAACTTTAATGTATTAAATTACAGCATGGAATATAATGACCTTTTGACCCGAAAGGAGAAACAAATATATTATCCCCCCAGAAGAAGAGCCTCCGGTTGCAATTTCTTGCCCCACAAAATAAGACCGGGTCAACCTTTGATGGGGCCAAGTCAACGATAATGGCCAATTTTCTCAGCTTTTGCAATGATTCCGAATCTTCAGGAAAAAAGCTTTTGGTGTTGGGTCCTTTAGATTAGATGGTAAATTCATGGACATCGATAAGGTCACTCGGTCTCTCCGGACTTTTACGTGTCTTGGGTCCTTCCTCAATCCTTTCACACTTGCATGATGTCTCCGTCTTGACTAAATTCGTCCACCCTCCCCCGTCCAGACCCACCCCTGTTACCATCATTGACAGCTTCAGCTCTTGTTGTCGTCGCGCCATTCATTTCCATGTTCCTTCGATTCGCCGGTACGTCGACGGCACGCATCCATTGATCGAGGCGTCTTTCGCCAGTTGGGGGGGGGCAAAGTACGGTTGCGGTCCGAACGGGAGCGACTCGTGGGGGACGGGGTCTCGAATTCGAGTGGTTGAAAGCTCGACCTGGAGACGATTGCAGAAGGAGCTTGACGAGGAAAGATTTGGGTCATCGGGGTCGTTCCTTTTACGGCTTAGGTTTCTGCTAGACCCAAAAAAGAGATTTTTCATAAGGACCAAAAAATGTAGAAGCATTCCATCCATTTCATACCCAACATGAACGAATCTGGAAAAGGATGCTCTTTTGGAAAATTGCTTTCCCAGACTCAAAACGCACCAAACACTCGTTATCGCACATCTGTTTATGGATGGAATTGGGTTCTCTTAGCGTGGTCCATTTGCTTTATTCTTTGGTCAAAAAGGGGAATTAGTGCCCACTAAACTAATTAGGCAAAACCCATGTACATAAGCTGTTCCTCCAGTATCTAACTCGAAGAGGGAATCCAACAGCGCCAATGTGGCCTGCCAAGTGATAAAGGGAATCGCATCCTTTTTCCTTTCGGGAGGTCGCGGGTTTCGATCTCGTGCGGTTCACATATCAGTCGGGCCGCGATGACAACGGACTCGCCACCCGTAGAATACGAGTCGGTTCGAGCAGTACGTAGCGGGTGCGGTATTTTGGTGGCGATATTTATTTCAAAAAAGAAAAATCTCTCTTTCTCTCTGTCAATACTAGAAAGGGACGAGAACAATAGAAATACATTGGTTTGGGACCTGGGAACGATGGGTGTTTCATCTGTTCATTGTGGTGTTTGCATGGCGGGGAGGGACCCGCTCGTGTAAAACCCCTCCACCCACTGTCCTTTTTCGGTCAAATTAAGGAAAAAAAAAAGAAAAGAGAGCGTAAAGAAGAAAGCTTCCCGGTTGCACGGGGAGACACGTGTCGGTCTCGCGGTGCATCACGTTGAGGGGGGGGATGACACAATGCGGGTGCGTCTTCGGATTCGGATTCGGAGTCGGGTTCGGTGGCGGGTCCTTGGCGCGTTTTTCCCGATTGGGGGCCTGGGCTAGCCGACCCTGCTTCCGCCTACCCAAGCGCGACGTCTCCTTCCCAATTGCCCGAATTACCCCTCCACCTCCTCGCATTCGCGATGGCAGAGAAATCATATATATTATACGGAGGTGATCATGCGCACGTGAATGTCGACCTGATAATTCCACAATTGATAATATTTTTATATTTACCGAGGTAGTTTTCCTCCTTATAATACGCAATCCTTTTTTTTTCTTTCCTAGACAAATAATTATTCTTCGGTACATGGTATTTTGAGCATAAGAGGAGGACTAATCCCACTACAATCTCTAGAATCAAAGTCATTAATTCTTACTAGAAACTCTATCAACGAGACTGACCTGAACGGCCCTCCGGTCTGTGGGAAGAAGAGGCGCACTTGGGAAATAGATTAAATCAGGCTTCATCAACTTTCCAACATTTCAAACCAAATAGAAATTATTGAAGAGTAAAATCACCTCTCGAGATTCCATCGGACATTAGAAGTCCGTTTTCGATAATCAATCGGGAGACAAAACATACTTTCGACGTGTCGAGAGAGAACCGAATGAAATCGAGGGAATTTATAATTTCAAGTGCGATGTCAGTTAAAGTAGAGAGATATCGGCCGATCTGACGAAATCTTGTACATCTTAAAATGCGTCATTTCATCGGTTGGTGATGCGGTACATGACTAATAATTCATCACCCGTGGCAATCACCCATATCAATACATCTCTACATTTTCCGTTAATCTCGAATGTTAATCGCCTTGTATATCGGATGATAAGTCGGGACAAATGCTTGATTTTAAAAAAAGAAAAGAAAAGTCGCTTAGCCATCTTTGGCGTGCGTGAATGGTGTTGGAATTAGCACGAATCCCTTCTCTCTCTCGCTTGCCGGAATGCGTAATCAGTGAGCAAATGGGGATCAGGGACATTCCGGTCAATCCGCACGCCCTCCGCGGCCGGAGCCCGGAGAGTGGCATTTCCGTAACTCTGCGGGCCCCCGCCGTCGACAGCCGTGGCGGACACGTCATCGGAGGCGACCAAAAGTCCTCCCATGCGCCTGTCGCGTTCACACGCGCTCCCTCCCTCCCTCCTTCTCTCTCTCTCTCTCTCTCTATCTCTCCACATGCTCTTTCTACTTTAGCTTCTTCTCCTTCTCCTCCTCCTCCTTCCATATCATCATCATCATCACACGTTCACATTGCCATTCCTGGTTCCCTCACTTCCCCCGACTTTCCGTCGGTTTCTGTTGTTTTTCTCCCCCTTCGTCCCTCGAGCTAAGAATCGCTGCTTTGCACGGAAAGTCTTCCTCCACCCGTCCGACCTTCTTCCCTCCTGCTTATCATTAGCCTCCTACCCCGTTGAATCATTTCCCTTTGAGATTTTTTTTCCCTTCTATTTGAAAAGAATAAAAATAAAAGGGTGCAGGGGCAGCGGGTTTCGCTGAATTCTTGAAGGGGTCTCCCTCTCTCTGTCTCTCTCTTTGCGAAGCGTTCATATGGGCAATTGCTTACGTTCCTCTGCTAAAGTAGAAGCTACCCAGAGCTCCCGTTCCACTTTTGGTAATGGAAATGATATCGTAGATCATAAGTACCTACTACTGCTGCTGTTATTATAGAATTTTTCTCTCTGTTTCTTTATATATGTCCTGTCTTTTTAAAGGGTATCGATGAATTCCTTCTTTGAATTTTTGTTTCATGAGCTAAGGTTTTGGTGGGTTTTCGAGGGGTCGGGTCTTTGTGCTGATTCGTCTCGTTTCCTTTTGAATTTTGATGCAACAGCTTTGGTGTGATCACTGTGTTGGGGGTAGAGTGGGTGAGAGTTGTGGCTCTTTCGTTCTTGAGCTAGTTTTGGGTTTAGCTTGTTGGTCTTGATTGGTCTTGGATTTGGTTTAAATGGGGTCCTGTGAATTAATTATTTTGTACTTTGATGGGGATCATGGGGTTGAACAGAGGGTGTCTCGCACGCAAGTATTGCAGAGAGTTAGTATCTATGACTCTGAATTTTTTTACTCGAGAGTTCAGACGTTTGAGATAAGAGATTAGGATCCAATGTGATGCCTCACATTGAACCAGTAACTATGACTGCGAGACTCGGGCTGCTAGGAGAGACTCATCTTTTTTGGTCGTTGGGCTTTGTAAGTCGGCTTCTCTTTTCTCTGATGTCATGTGTGTTAACGAAAAAGGGAAGATCATCAGTTTTGTTAGAATCTTGTGATATTGGTGGTCAACTAGACATTCTTTCTGTCCTGATGAAGTTTGGGCAGAAAACGAATGAGTTTTTTGAGATTGAATTTGTGCAATAATTAGGTTTTTTTTTTCCCTGAATCAGGAGTCTCGAAAAATTCCAGCAAAACCAGCCGTTATTCACCTCACTCAAGCGTGACCACACTATCCGGCGGTGACAGGAGTTATGCTTCAACTTCAAGTCTTCCGACACCAAGGTCGGAAGGAGAGATTCTGTCCTCTCCAAATTTGAAAGCATTCTCATTCAATGAGCTGCGGAATGCCACTAGGAACTTCCGTCCGGATAGCCTTCTTGGCGAAGGGGGATTTGGGTATGTCTTCAAAGGATGGATCGATGAACTCACTTTTGCCGCTGCAAAACCTGGATCAGGAATGGTTGTGGCGGTCAAAAAACTTAAGCCTGAGGGTTTTCAAGGCCACAAGGAGTGGTTGGTATGTTTTGTCTGCTATCATCTGCTTCTTTTTTCCTCTTTCACAGCTCGTAGTGTTGATCTATTACCTGGCCTGTCTACTAACTGCAATCACTTTCAGACAGAAGTTGATTACCTTGGCCAACTCCATCATCCAAATCTGGTCAAATTAATTGGATACTGTGTGGAAGGTGAAAATCGACTGTTGGTCTATGAATTTATGCCCAAGGGGAGCTTGGAGAACCATCTTTTCAGGAGTAAGTTGACAATGCGCCATTAATAGTTTCAAGGTTTTGGCATTTCTCAAGTGCTATATATCTTACATCTTTGGAAGTTAAAACTCAAATGTAGGACATGCTCTTTGACGTTTGGACTGCTCCATTGCAGTTTATGTGGAAAACGCTGGATTATTTGTGAACTAAAACAAAATATTCAGGAAATTTTCGTAGATAAAGTGCATCTCTTTTCTCTAATTTTCTTTTATGGGTGCATGTCCTCTTTCTCTGGCAGCCAAATTTGTCTTTTGAACCAGTTTAATCAAACATATGTAGAACTCGCGGTGGGCAAAACTCCTCCTGTTTTCAAGTCATTATTCCTTTACCGTATCCTACCTCTCCTCCTCCTGCATAAGCACACTACAGTAACGTCTGGACATATCAATCTTTTTAATGTTGCCTCTGAAAAGGTGGTTAACATTTATCTGTTGTATATTTTGCAGGAGGGCCACAGCCTCTTTCTTGGGCAATAAGAATCAAAGTGGCTGTGGGTGCTGCCCGTGGGCTCTCTTTTCTACACGATGCCAAATCTCCCGTAATATACCGTGACTTCAAAGCCTCAAATATCCTTCTTGATGCGGTATGCTGGGACAAAGAGTTGCATTTTTAGTATTTCTTCTAACCCCCTCGAGTTACTGACGTTTTCTGTGCATTTGGGATGCAGGAATACAATGCAAAACTCTCCGATTTTGGATTGGCTAAGGCAGGGCCAACTGGTGACAGGACTCATGTGTCTACCCAAGTCATGGGTACTCACGGGTATGCAGCACCTGAATATGTTGCTACTGGTACGTGATTGCTAGTGTTGGTGCTTGACTTGCAATTTACATATTTATGAAGGCTCAATAGCTCACTTATTTTTCTCGCCTACCTGCTCTGCCGATTTTGAACCGCAAAAATCTTAAGAACAGCCTTGGAGATACTTCTTAAATGATGAATGTGGAATCATTTCAACCTTACTATCGTTCGTAGCAGTATTACTGGCATAAACAACTATTGTCTTAGTGAAGCCTTGCGTATTTTTAGAACCTTGGTATCCAGTATCGATCACCATCAATCATACGGATATCTTTTCGAGTGCAGTCTGGCCCTTTAATTGACCTTATTTTGAAATTTGAAATCTTTTCCGTACTAAAAGTTTTAATGCTGCACAGGACGGTTGACTGCTAAGAGCGATGTCTACAGCTTTGGGGTTGTGTTGCTAGAACTGTTGTCCGGCAGGCGTGCAGTTGACAAATCGAAAGTCGGGGTGGAGCAAAATCTGGTGGATTGGGCAAGACCCTATTTGGGTGACAAAAGGAAACTGTTTCGGGTAATGGACACCAAATTGGAGGGCCAATATCCCCAGAAAGGAGCATGTACAGCTGCATCACTCGCTTTACAGTGCCTGAACAGCGATGGCAAAGCCAGGCCTAAGATGTCCGAGGTTTTGGCAAGCCTCGAACAGCTCGAGTCTCCCAAAAGCGGAGCCAAGCACAACCCGTCTGACCATCACACTGCTTCGGCCACACCGCCAAAATCCCCTCTGAGACAGCAGCGGTCTCCACTTAATTCGACACCGAGCGTGTCGCCATTGCAGTCTCACAGGCATTCGGCGCATGTTCGATGAGGAGGACGAAGGCCTTGTGTTTGTATAGTGGTTTGTTCCACATACGTAATGTGGTTTTGATTGGTGTGCTATACGAGCATAACGTGTTTGACGAAATTTTTGCATCGTCAGTTAAACTGTGCTGATCAACGATGTATCTTCTGTCACTCCATGAGCTTCATTTTTCTTTCGCTGGGCTTGGTGGCTGGTTTCAGTAATTGATGCTTGTGATTTTCTCCCTCTCTCACTCTCTCTAGCGCACGCGTACACACGCTTGCGCAGGCAAACGAGTGCGCATTAAAACGAACAGAAGAGTGTCAGCCACACTTGATGTGCTTCAGATCTGCACCTGTGGATTTTTCGCTGCATCAGTTGGAGAGTTTTCGCCCTATCAGTTGGAGAATCGCTCAGAAAGAGAGTGGTATCCTAAGATTGAAATTTGTCCTTTAGGGCCATTTTCTCCTCTTTCTTGGCACATCCCGAAGATTTTCGCCTGAGGTCACCGGTCAATGTACATTCCAGAAAATATCAAACAGTTGCACGACCGGAACGGTTAAAAGAACAAGATGCAAACGAGAGAAGTCTGGGTCGCCTGGTGAGTCAGTTCTTTCTAACCATTATTATGTTGTGATTCTTCTGTCGCAAGCAGGCTGCGAAGACCTCCCAAAGTAGCAATTGTTAGACCAGTGAACATCAGTTCATCAGCTTTCAAGATTCTCAATGTCTTCGTCAGCTTTCAATGTTCACAATTTCAAACGGGGGGGGGGGGGGGGGGGTTGGCGGGATGGGGTTAGCAATGAAATGAAAATCGAACGCTCTTCTGACTCTCCCAGTTCGTTTGTGAATGAAGTACAATTGAAACGGTTCAGATTCAGTTCAACACGTTCTCCATGGAAAGAGTCTCCTCCAGCAACTGGAATCCCGAGGAATGAGGAACTTGAACACCGACTAACTGAATGAAAAATAGAACCATATCAGTCTCTCGATTATTTTGGATGCTGTTGGCCTCCTCCTTATTGTCGCTGTTATACTTCAATGGAAGATCCTGAAGTTTTTACCCTGCAGAATCCAATGAAAAAACTTATGAGAGCAGCCTGTGTGACATAGCTCATTAGCTGTATCGCCAACAGAACGAGAGAAACTTTGAAAAGCATTAAGGGGAAAGCCACCGAACATCAAAGGATGATAAGTCTGATGTAGCAGCGATATGAGTGTACAGTGTACACACTCCCTCAAAAGAGTTTATGGTGTTGTGTTGAATTCCGGCCATAGCATCAAGCGACACCAGGAGTTCCCCCAAACACTTCATTGGGAAGTGCTTGCAAAGAAAGTCCCATTGAAGTGTTCAGGAGAACTCTGGGGGGCACCCGATTCGTAATGTTCCTCTCCTTTTCTGGTGTGTGTCTTATCTGCCTTGAGTTGATGAGCAAAAGAAACAACGCAGTGCTCTATATATATAGAAACTGCTCCACTTGAGGAAGGAACATCGTGTGTCAGGATAAGGCTCTTGCCATGTACCTAGACGTGCCTCTGCGCAACATGGAAGTCCCTGGAATGCATGGACATGAATTATTGTGCCATGCGATTCTTTTCCTTTTTCCTTCTCTGTCAGTTTCAAATCTCTTTTTCCTTGTCTTCTGACAATGTGGTGATTAATTCGCGGTTTAGCAAGAATTTTTGCCCATTTCTCGGCCTGCTTCATCTGTCACCGAGCACACACTTTCTCGGCCCTCAGAATCGACTTTTCATTAGATGATTAAAGGAGTGTGACTGAAATTCCAATTCACCTAGCACCAAATTCCTGAAAGGAGAGGGTTCTGGAAGCTGGACTTACTACATAAATGTATGATCTAGATATTCAGATGCGGTGAGTAGTTTAACTGAAAATCTCTATTGATTCAAAGTCAGAAATCCTTTAAAGTGCTTGAGACATCCTCAACTGCAATATTTGATATAAATAGTATCTATTATTTGTAATTCTACAGTGCTCGAGACAGCCTTTACGACGAGATGTCATAATTTGTATCGATGGATTCGTAATTCTACTGATTTTTGTCCTAGCTCTTTCTGTTTCCTTTTGAAGTGGTTATTTTCTTTATTTTCACGGTAACTTCCCCTTTTAGTTCCAATACCTAATGAAGCATGAAAGACCCCTCTCAAGTTTTACGGGTGAAGAGAAGACTGAAGTGGGTGAGGCAAGCAAGACAAGGCTGGTATGGTGCAAAAGGGCTCGTGGTAGCATGCCATCAGATAATATTCTTGCTGTTCATCTGATGGGTGAAGACGACCGGATTCATTTCTGTTAATTGCGTGGATCTGATCACATCAGATGGTCCAGGACCCAAAAAGCATATCATTCCTTGCGTAGACAGAATCTTCACTTACATTTTTAGGCTTTTCATGAGATTTGCCTTTGCCACATAGAAGTTTAAATCTTATCTCAAAAAGCATATTATCCTTGCACCACAGGAATTCTTGGCTGACTAAAATTTCTAAATCGAAATATAACTTGGGTCGTAATTGACTTTTAGAGTAATTGGCGTCTCGCTTAAAACACGACATTGCATACGGTTAATCACCATAGCATCTGAAAACAAGTGAAGTTATCAGATTACTTAAAACTCCCACATGGCTTTTGATGTAAAGCATGCAGTTACCCCCCAAAACTTGTTTCTTAGTCATTCACCAAACATGTGGATTTGAGTCGCTCATATTCCCCGCCACATTACCAGAGCAAACCATCCTTTATTCAGAAGTAGTGAAAGCAATCCCAGCATGTTAAATGCTAGAAATCTGAACACAAAACTTTCACATCCAAAAAAGGGGAAAGCAACAAAACTTATGGACATTCAACTTGATGTGATTCCTCCCTCCCTTATCAATCTACCCAGCAAATCTGGCCAGGTTCATTTTCGCCAACTGAGAATCAATGAATTTCTCCTCTTTTCCAGGTTCCTCCACAAACCCAACCTTCTTTTTCCATGGAGTTACCAGTAAATATGTTATCGTTATAACTAGCAGTTCTTACTTAGGACACCCTCCACGCCCGGGCAAAAGCACAAGAAAGAAGGAAATAAGAGCAAAAAAGAGTCAGCTGTTCCCTGGAGTTCCCCTGACCACTTCACTGGGGCACGTGATCCTTTATACAGAGTGAGGGATTGTCTCAAACACAACCCTACTGAAGTGTTTGGGGGAACTCCGGGTGACATCTGACATTGATCACCAGAGTGTTGTCTTTGCTTTATGTGCTGCCTGTTTCGTTTGTTTTAGTGGTGCAAGAAATTTTAGACTTGAGTTTAATCTCGAGCTTTCTAAGCAAGGTCTCTATCTTACTACCGACAGACAAAAAATTGAACCGAATACGGGGTTAGGGCGATGCAACCCCAAGCTATCTGTTATAATAAAGCCAAGAGGCAATAATTACAATAGAACCCTTATTGTCGCCAAATCTCTCAACACTACCTCTCAAGTTGGAGTATAAATATCACGCATGCCCAACTTAACTAAAACAGGATGAAATGATTTAGCCCGTAATCCTTTAGTGAACACAATAGCAAGTTGATCACCAGACTAAACAAAGGGCATGCAAATTAAATCACTCTCCAACTTCTCCTTGATAAAGTGCCAATCAATCTCTACTTGTTTCGTAGGTTATGCTGTATTGAGCAATACTAATGGCGGCCTTATAATCACAATATAGCATCATAGGAACAAAAACAAATACACCAAGATCTTCAACTAATACTTTAAGCCATAACAACTTACAAACCCCCTGCACCAATGCACGAAACTCTGCTTCGGCACTAGATCGAGCAACTGCATTTTGCTTTTTGCTACGCCAAGTCACAAAATTCACTCCTAAGAAAGTACAATATCTAGAAATAGACTTCGAGTCAAGGGATTTAACCCAATCAGCATCAGTATAGGCTTCAACTTTCAAGCTATCATGAGGAGACATAAGAATCCATTTCCAGGAGCAGACTTTAAATATCAAAGGATCCGGAGAAAATCATTCATATGAGTGGAGTATGGATCATGCATAAATTGACTCACTAGGTTCACAACAAAAGTAATATTAGGTCGAATGTGGGACAAATAAATTAACTTGCCCACTAATCACTAATAATGAGATCACCATCTATTGAGCTCAATAGATGTATCATAGGGATGACATCCCAATAACCCAACTTTTGTTAAAAAATCAAGGGCATACTTTGTGACGCCCTAGAACATCACGATCTACACGTGTCATATTTAATTTCTTTCTTATTAATTTATTCACATGTGGAAGCACGACAAAATAATTATAACATGTCATATCAATATCTTAATAGCTTAATAATGTACATATGCATCATTTTTAATAACATTAATTATACATCATTACTCCTGAACAAACATCAAAATACAATACACTTAGAAAGGGGTCGATATCACCTGGCCACTACCATACCCCTACTCTCAATAGCCTACATGTACAACACCGAACTAATATTTAAGGATCGATAACCTCACCCATCGACGGCTTGTCCACGACATAACCAGGAGGACCATCGAAGCCTCTAAGCTGTCCAAGCAAATCACCATCGAAGCTCGCATACTAGGCTACATACCGGTGGGGAACCCACTCGGCAAGTCCTACGTCGATTCATACCGTAGTAGCACACTTTGTATAAGTTAAAACTAAATCAAGTAACACTACATCTTCGTACACATAATAAACATGCATCGAAACTCCGAATAGCGGTGGCGGTGGCTGTGGCGGTGGAAGGGCCATTCTACATATTTGAAAAATAATGAAAAAAGCCAAGACCTAGTAAATGAAATCCCTAAGTGTAAAATAAGAGTTCACCTTCACCCCCGCCCTAGCATAAACAACAATGAACATTCAAGGCAATATAATAATGCGTGACCACACACCTTACCTTCTTTGCAAGTGTCTCACATGAATGCATGGTATCAACTCAATGCACACGGATGGCATATAATCTCATGATGCGTCGGTATCATTTAGTGCCTTATCAACATGTATATATATATACTCATGGACATGCATTATCTTCTTCACTTCTCATCCCAAACACTCCTGGAGCATCCTAACACATAGGGCATTGTTGCCACCATCATGTGGACGACGGAACACTTTCTTTTTATTATTCAAAGTTATCATGCAGCATTAATGCACATGAACATATTCAACATCAACATTCTATGCACCACATCATTTCACTTAACCATCACCGAATTGCGAACCCCATCACTTATACATGCATTATTTACACAAATAGTAATAAGCTACTTATCTCAAATGTAACAAATATGCTTTTATTAAGTAATGATACTTAACAAACACTTGAAAGACAAATAATTCCAAAGAACTGAAAAAACGTAAAAAGATGTTTTTTTGAAATTCTGCATATCTCCAAATTCGATAACTACGTGCTGGAATAAAAAATTTCCCTCTTAAGTTGACAACTTTCTCATTTCTTTACCAATTCACACACTTTTCACCAAAATACCACCAATCATCGTGGAATTTACTTATAATTCTTAACAAAACAATTATATTCATCAATACACAACTCAACATGTCTCCATCAGAATTCACAAAAGTTATGAACCCAACATGCCACTGCCAAAGTTTACTCACACATGACCTTAAAACTCACTTAAAGTTAACACCCATCAAAACAACCAAGTCAAGAGTACTCATTAGAATAACCAAACTTAGTTCCTAGAGTTTCACTTACCTCAAATAACTTGCACAAAAGACCAAAACTTTAACTTCCTTCAATGAAAAAATGAACAAAATAGAGAATCAATAATTCTCATTTCAAAAACGACAAAACTCAATTATGGAAAGTAGTTGGAAATTTAATGGTTACCTCTTTCAAACCTGAGAAATTAAGATCGAGACTTTAATAATGCAAGTATGGGCTGACGTCTTTACTCTGGGTATAGAAGACAAAGGATTCAAGAAGGAAATTATGTAATTGGAAGCAAGTGAAGGGAATGTTCTCTCTTTTGAAGTTTTTAAAGACTTACCCTTCGGTAGGGTGAATATTTAAAAGTGAATTGATGGAGTTGCTTAATTAACCAAGGGTAAAATTATGAGGTCTATAGGAAGAGAGGCTTGTTGTTCCAATTAAATGGATTCATGTGGCCCCTAAGTAAGTAATAGGATGCAAATGGTCCAATGAGAAGGCTTTATGTGACCTAAGGTAAACAGTTAGGGGTATGTGGCTAAATATGATTAGCCACGAGAGGAGATAATTTGAAGATGCTTCTTCTCCATTAGCCAAGTAAGTGCATGAGTCACCCATTTCATTTATGAACTCAAGTTGAATTTGATGAGATATGATATGACATAAAGCATGACATCAAATCTTGAATAAGCTCAATGCCTTATTTAGAGTATTAATAAGATTTTGGTACATTAAGAAATAAACATATCGATCAAGGGGAATTCAAAGGCTAATTTGCCAAAGTAGATGCTTTAACAAAATATTAAGTGGATCAATACGTAAACGAGGAACAATAGGTGTCCGCTTTAAACATTGGCAACACGGAAAATATTTAAAATCCACCAAAACGTTTAACAAAAATTACCGAACGAAATGGAAATACTTAACTCGATAAAATTCTAACTCATCACTCAAACGATACATAAACTCAATAAATTTTCTAATCTATTGCTCGGTCGATTAAAATTCATACACGTAACGTCAATCACACCCGACTTCTTTTAGGAATTATCTGGATGTCACATACTTCCTTTGTAATAGAAGAATACCTTTTGAAGATCTGACAACTTCAATCCCAAAAAAGCATCGGAACTTCCCAAGATCCTTTATCTCGAACTCTTATTTTAGAATCTTCTTCAGCCTACTGATTTCATCACTATCATTCCATATGACAATAATGTCGTCCATAAAAACAATAAGAATAGTGACCCTAGCAACTTATCTCTTTACAAACAAAGTATGATCAAGATTATTTTATTTATACCCAACAGAGACCATAGCTTCTTGAAACCTATCAAACCAGATTCGAGGTGACGGTTTAAACCATAAAGTGTGCATTTCAGCTTGCACACTTTACCTTGAGTTTTGTCATAAGAAAAACCTAGAGAAATCTCCATATACACCTCCTCTTCTAGCTCTCCATGAAGAAAAGCATTATTTATATTTAACTTCTGAAAATTTCATCTCTGGTTAACAGCACTCGAACAGTATTCAACTTGGCAATAGGAGAAAAGGTTTCTTGATAGTCAATCCCATAAATCTGAGTAAATTCCTTCGCCACCAATCGTGCATTATATTTGTACACAGTACCATCCATCTTCTGTTGGACTACAAACACCCACTTATATCCTACCGGTTGTTTCCCAAGAAGAAGAACAACAAGATACCACGTGCCATTTATCTTCAAAGCATGCATCTCCTCCACCATTGTTGCCTTCCACATTTATCTGCAAAAGCTTCTTGCTAATTTAATGGAATAGAGACAGAAGATAGACAAGACACAAAAGTACGATAAGAGCTAGACAAAGAGTTATACGAGACAACATGGGATATATGTTCAAAGTGCGATAGGAAGATTAGATAGAGAAACCTCACCGGAAGGAGCAATAGAATCCGGATCCAAAGATGATGACCGAACATGCAATGTATCAATAATCTAAACTATGTGTTGGTAGTAGGATTCCTACGACGATATGTCTTCAATGTCTTACTACTATTAATTCGCCTATGAAAGATACCAATAACTTGCCTAACTAGTGTGTTCTCCCCCTAAAATGGTTGCTCTGTTATCTCCCCTTAAGGTATTGTACAATTCTCTTCTTGTGTTGCATTGTTCTCCCCTTAGGAAGGAGGAAAACCTTTAGAGACTATCAGAATTGGCAATATCTATACACTAGGACACTCCCCAGAAGAGGTAGAGTAGAATAATTGTGACGTATCATAACGTCACGCGCAACACGTTTTTTTTTCCAATTATTACTCATAATTATTATTAGCATGCGGAAGCACATTAAAGCACTCACAAAATCCCATACAAAAACAATCACACGAGTTTAATAAAATACATACGCAGCTTTTTATATCAACATTAATTTTACAATACAACGTCAAATATATAAATCTTGGAAAGGGTTAGGGTCACCTAACTTCAACACTATACTCTTACTCTCAAAAGCTTGCATGTACATTGTTGGGCCATCAACTAGGGGTCAACAACTTCACTTGTCGATGAACCATCATCATCAAAACCTGGAGAATCATCAAAGCCTCTAAGTGGTCCCACCAACTTGCCATCGATGTTGACATACCAAGTGACATACCGATGGAGAATCCACTCTGATAACCCCATGTCAACCCATATGATAGTTCTACACCTAGCATGTATTATAGCTAATCCCGGTACAAACACATCTTCAAGAACACAATTGACTAGCATTAAACAAAACATAATTTTCATTTTCTTAAACAACCCTTGATTAAGTTCACTTTTATCACAACTATTAAAGATTATTTCTGTAATTCCAAATTCTTAGAATTAGATTATTGTCCTAGTAAAAATTTCTCATTTTATAATTTTGCCTTTAACTTTTGATTTTCGTTCAACCAAGCCATATTATTAAATTAAATACTAAAGGATATTATTTTGTTATTTAAAACACACACAAAATTTATTTACACTATAGACACTACATAAATTTACAATACTATCAAAGCTACCCACTATTAATTAATTATTACAATTTGCTCTAATTTTGCATAGTTAGATAAAAGCAATTATTTCTAAAAATAACAACCACCTATCATAATAAGATTCTACAAGCTATGAACAGTCCCCAGAACTTTCAGTTTTTTTGTAAATTCATCCTTCAACTTGTTGAAATTACAAATTTGCCCCTGCAGCTTATAAACTCATTTTTTAAACTGGTTTGATTTCCTTTAATTAATCTTACTTAATAATCCACTAATTAACACCAAAACTCATAAAATAACCCTCTTAACAGCCCCCACTTACTTCTATAAATTTTGAAATTGCCCCTAGTCTTGACAAAAATTTACCAAGATACCCTTTTTATGCCTATTTTTACCATTTTCACATTCTTCTTACACAAAATGCAACAAAACCTTTAGTAATCTCTCAAAGACGTTCTAGACATGTGGAAAGCTTTTTAGTTCAAACTCCATAACCACAATAACTTAACATACAACTATTGAAACTTACTCACACATAGAGTAAAATCTAAACTAAATAAACAAATAATTAATTAACCAAGCTCAAGAGTACTAAAACTACGAATGATAACCATTCTGTTCCAGAAATCAATTTCTTGCCAGAAATAGATTTTTCTATTTATGTTCCTGGGCGAGTTTCTGAGGAAAAAAAACAAGTTTGATAACGACACAAAATTTCAATTTCTGGAACAAAAATTCGTTTGATAACAGCATAAAATTTCAATTTCCTAGAACAGAAATTCATTTGATAACATAGTCCTCAAATACCACATCACCTTACAAGAGCCAACATAGGAAAATCCTCAAATACAAAATAATGGAAATACATTACATAAGTCGAAAATACAATTTCATGGAATCTCCGGCATATAATGATCCCTTGCCATTTTATTGACAATACTTTTCCTAAGCATGTTCATCTCGATTTCTTCTCTGGTCGATGTATCGTCTGTAACTTCATCTTGTGTAGGTCCAAACTCGTAATTTAGATCTCCATATAGGGAAAAGTTTTTATCCGTCTTGTCTTGATCACAGATGTAATTATGGATAACACAACATGCAATTACAATACGTGCTTGCTTTCAAATTGTAAATGAAGGCATGTGTCTCAAAATGAAGAAGCAATTTTTTAATGCCCCAAATGATCTCTCAATGACATTCCTTAGTGAAGAATGCCTGTAGTTGAACAATTCACTTGCTGTTCTTGGCCGTCTTGCTCTACCCCTATAATCAATTAGATGATACCGTTCACCTTTGAAAGGAGTTAAAAATCCCGAAGTTGTTGCATAACCAGAATCTACCACGTAGTATTTGCCTATAACAAGGTATTCATTTGTTGGTCATGATTTGCAATCGCAATCCAATTATAAAGAAAATTACTGCTTAAAGAACCAGCAAATACCTGGTAGTGATTGAGGAAATTCTAAGCGAGGAGTCTCGAGTGCTGCCGAGAGCACCCGACAATCGTTGACAAAGCCTTCCCAACCAGTATACACAAAAGTAAATTTCATATCAAACGAACAAACACACAACACATTATGAGTGGTAATTCATTTCCCGCCTCTAAATGGGATATGCTTCGCCACAGGTACATAAGCATGATGATGGGTGCTATCAATAGAGCCTACGCAACCCTATCATTTTATCAAAGACTAGTATTATACATTATTATCAACAAAATAAAACTGATGGTGTAAAGGAATGCATGAGAATCCTACCTTAAAGTAACGTTTATGGTTAGGATCCATAAGAATCTCCTCTGGAACGACGTCAAAGGAAGGTGGTACAATAACCTCTCTTGCCAATTTGAGAACTGCTTTCAACACTATAGTAAAGTGCTTACTGATAGTTTGTCCCGAGTGTTGGAATCTCTCACATAAATCTCTATTCGAGTTCTTGTGACAAATCCCAACTTGTTCATCTACCCTAACATATCGACTATCTTCCAACCAACCCTTTGCCTTCTAAAATTCAAAGGTTGAGAAAGACATGTCTATCCATTCTAAAAGCTTTATATACTCTATCTGAATGTCCATAAAGAACCTCTCTTACCCATTTGGGTCCTAACAATACACTGTTCTTAATAGATTCTCTCATGGGCATGGACATATCCACCGTAATAGTGCACAACCAGACTATCAGTATATCAAGATCAAAATCATCAAAGTCTTGTTCAACTAATTCAACTGATGCTACTTGATCATTATAAACGCTACTTTCACCCTCCTCCATATTACCTATGCCATCACACGAAATAAGAACATAAACACATCAGATAAGGACTCCAATAACAATCAACAATAACCACAATATCATCATAGTTGCATCATAAAATAAAATAAAAACCAAACAATAGCCACAATGTCATTATAGTTGCATCATAAAAAAACCAAAGTCTCAAGTACACAAGTCATACAATGAAATTAAGCCAAATATAAATCCATAGCATATTTCTCAACAACTACTTAAAGAGATTCAAGAAGTTCACGCCTCCTTTCAGGTAGAGATATGATGAAAACCTCTCTCCAAGTGGCATTAAGGCATGTCTAGTTCACAGCTTTATTATAAAGATCCTGCTCCCAGTTAGGCATGCCATTTAGGACGGCAACCACAATTCCTATGGAGTAGGGGTCTACAGGTGATGGGGCATGCGAGGCGACGGAGCCACTGTTGATTGACCCGTCCTGAAATTTTGATCATTTCTTGAATGGCTTTGCATGTGCCACTAACGTCACATGTGTTACTCTTTCTCCTCCTCTTAGAATTTGGAGTCCTATACAACTTGTGCTTCTCACGAACTGGGATGGCAGTCATGTCAGGTGTAAAGACTCCCTCATTAATATGGTGTTCATTAAATTCCTCTGGATCACCTACTGCAAAACCACCACCACCACCAACACCATTGTCTTCTCCCTCCGACATTACCAAGTCTTCTACATTTCCTGTTGCATACTCCTTAGTAGCATATATATCACCAAACACAATACACAGCTCGGGATAATGAGGAAATCCATCATTCTTAAATTTAGCACATTCGCTATTATCCTATAATTTTCATAATAATGACTTATGTCAACAACATAATCGAAGCTTACATCGTTAATAAAAACAAAATGACCCAAGTAAAGTAATACCTTGATATGACACTCTCATACACTTGCATCGTCTACAGTAACCTTTTTGTTTACATTATCCCATCCAAATCCAGATTGTGAAATAATCTTTTTAAAACTACCATATTATCTCTTCAGTTTGTTTACCATGTTCTTCAACTGAATTACACTAAAGTCGAGTCCTGTTTGTTTATTGAATTCAGCATGTATATTATTCCACCCTGCTTTGTTGTAAGTATAGGTGGTGCAATTTCCTTTTTTTTATCTCTTCTACCAATAAACTTACAAGCAAATTGGTCAAAGGCTTGGTCCACTTTGCCATAAGAACCTCTTTGTGGGATGCCATTTAACCTTAACTGGTTGAGTATCAAATGAGCCATATCAGATGATGTACCAATTCAAGTGCAGAAGCTTTGATGTCAAGATCACAATCATATGTAATGACTATTAATAAACCAAAATACACGAAGAAATTGAAAGAGAACATCCTCCTATCAGATCAAGCAAGCATACATGTAGAGCCCATACACATCCTAAGATCACTTTTACTACTATGTAAATACATTTTATTGTAGAAACTGTGTAAAAAAAAACAGGGTGACTCCCATACAGTCAATTATAGCAGTATGTCCCACATATACTCTTTTCATGCAATGACACCACACCCCAAAGGACAATATTAGATCATGGTGTCTGACACCGAACTTCAGGATCACTAAAGTGAGAGCACAAGTGAGAAGAGTATGTGCTAGTCCCCAATTGATCTAAGCATATGCATACTTGTATAAACCAGTGACTCAACTCATACCTTTCACAATTAAAAAGCCAAAACTTGGTAACTCCTTTACTTGTTTGTTGTTTCCTAATATTGCCATTATCGGAGATTATCAAATTGTACAAAGAAATTTCATCCTTCTGCGATTTGTTTGCAGAAACTTTTGTGGTTGTGATTTGTGCAAATCGTTTGGGTACATGCACCAATGAAGAATATAAGCAAAATAAAGAATATAGCATCATTGGACTCTATGGATTTCGTTTGAATGGCCTCTAGCTGTAGCACTTGCAATATGGTCACAGTAATTAATCGTTTTTTACAAAGACCAAACTATTCTGGCAAAGCATGCAACTAATGTATAAAACAAATACAACTTTGCTATTAGAATCCATGCGGCCCCTAAATCAGGAGATAGAGCAACTCAGGAGTACAGAGAAGATAGGACCCATGAGTATCATTACCAGTTTTTTGCCAAATCTTACTCGGTTGTTATGGGTTAAGAAGCTAACACACAAAACCCTCTCAGAGCAATGGTGAAAACTCACAGCACTACATGTTGACCCCAAAAAAAAATCTTTAATGCCCACTAGAAAGACCAAAAATCACATCTTATTCAAGCGATCACGGAAACTCCTAGCCCCACACAAAGTGAGAGCGTGAGTTATACGAAGAGACGAAGCCCACCAATTGTGTGGGAAAGCCAGTTACCTGGAGGCGTCAAGTAGATAGGCTCGTGCAATCGATGAGGGCCTTGTGAAGTGAGGGTCGACGAGGAGGACGGAGACGACAGCAGCAAGGAGGACGGAGTCGGAGTCGAAGTGGATGGCGGCGAGGAGGATAGCGTCAAAGTCGAAGTCGGAGCTGCAACGAGGCGCCTAGGGTTTTTGGTCTCTCTTTCTGTTGAAGAGGTGGGTGGGGGAGAGTTTAAAGCCAGAATGTCTTCGTCTTTTATTTGGTGGAAGTCTCTTTAGTTGAAGAGATAGAAATTATTTTTATTTATGTTTCAAAAATAGAAAAGAAAAAAATTTTAACTTCTAATTAATGTTCCAAACCTATTTCTGAAACAAAAATTTGTTCCAGAAATAAAAAAATGAAATTGCATTACCAAACGGATTTCTGTTCCAAACCTTTTCTAGAACAGAAAAATAGAAACAAAATAGTTATCATTCGCAGCCTAAGTAGGAGGGGACAAAAGAATCCATTTCTAGGAACAAACTTTAAATATCAAAGGATCCGAAGAAAATCATCCATATGAGTAGAGTATAGATCATGTATAAATTGACTCACCGGGCTCACAGCAAAAGTAACATCAGGTCGGGTGTGGGACAAATAAATCAACTTACCCACAAATAACCAATAACAAGATCACCATCATTTTCTCGAAGATGAGTATTGTCACGCCCTGGCTCGAAATCGTGACTCGCAGGGGTTATTTTCGCGACGTCCCAAGCGCGTCGCTGTCCCGTTCATTTTTATCTTTCGTTACGTTCACGCGGAAGCATATTTCATCCCCGTACAATCAAAACAACTTTGGGATTAGGAAAAGCATCACACTTATATTTTACATGATAGCTTTATTTACAAGCCCTTATTTTCTACGGGCCACAATCCGCATGCACATCCGCTATTACATATTTTGATCGCATGGCCGGGGTACACCTAACTCCGCTACCGTGGATATCCACAAAACGCTCTAAAAAAGGGCTCCCAAAAATTGTTGCTCCTCCGACGCTAGGTCGGTCGCCTAGGCACCGTTTGCGGCTTTCCTGGGCACAGGACCGTCGGCTCCCCTGAACGGTCCATTGAAACCACGAAGGTGGCCGAACAAGCCACCATCGATCCACATGTACCACGATACGTAAGTGTGGGAAACGGGGTTGTCTCGGGGTTGTCTAGGCCCTTGTCCACCATAACGTGGGTGATGACTCTACGAAAGGCCCGACCCTCGCTCGCATCGGTGACGTCGGCCACCTCAACTTCCAACTCGACCGGAGTGCCGAAACGAACCGATAGGAACACCATCCTATAAATCTGGAAAAACAACGGGGGATGAGTCATAAACTCAATAAGTAAATTCACTAATTTCAAGTTAGGAGGAAGCAATCGCCGTTGAACACACTTTCAACCTTTATCGCCCCAGGTGTCGATGGCACATCAATAGTAAAGTCGTGCCTTACCTCAACTACGTACAACACATGATTCACATCTGCGACAATCATGTTCAACACACGGTTCAAATATGGTGATGCCATATTTCTGGATCAGTTTAGAAAATTGACTTAGCAATTTACAATAAGAATCCATATCAGAGCTGTAGAGAAGGATGTCATTAATATAAATTTGGGCATTGCTCAGAATATCCCATCCAATGATGATATCTTTGTTCGGTAAACTAAAATCAAGGATTTTAGTAGTGAGAAAACACTGTGAGAAGAGCTGAAGGGTAATGAGTTTGCTTCGGACTCTTGTAGCAAAAGTGTCTCCAGAAGCAGAATTAAACAAGCATCAACACACGGTTTCTCAATTATGCGAGAACAAGCACACGGGATCTCATTTATTCTTAATCGAAATCCATCGGTTCTTCTGAAATCCATCGGGCATCCAGAATTCACCAGGCATCCGAAATCCATCAGGTAACGTCCCGAAATCCATTGGTGACAGCTTTAGTCCCTCGTGTGTCCATGCATCAAAATCACACAATCCGATTTTTATATTCTCTTTATTAGCCCATGCAAACAAAAGGGCCCGAAGGCGTGCGTGCTAGTGTAACTCATGGATAATAATCCGTAATCCTCTAGTATGTCGGCCACGGTCTAGGGCTCGTGGCTTGATCCGACGTGCCAAACGTCGAACTAGAACCCAACTTAGCTCGGATTCGATACGCCTCAATATCGAACCTTTACCAAGCAAGGTCCGGTCCGTAACGCCATAGCATGCATACAAGACCATACGTTCCCTTTTTCGCGGCCGAGTTATGCTTCGGCTCACGATTATGTTACACAAACGACAAAATAATCAAATAAACATCAAGCAAGTCCCAATCACGGATTGGGTCAAACATAAATCAACAACGTATCTCAACATCCTATCCCGAGATTAGGGAATCTTCTTACTACTAGAGAGCAAAGGAGGTGGTCATAATGTTTTCGGTAAAGACAAAAAGGGCAAGATGAGTGGGGCCGAATGAGAGGGAAGGTTGGCGTTAGAAGGGTGGTGACTAAGGGAGGGGTAGACGTGAGGAAGTGATGGTGGTGGCGAGAGAAAAAATGAAGGTAAGGTGGGGACACACCTATTTAAATGCCAAGACTTATTGGTGGCCTTTCCTAAGGTTACTAATGAAAGGTTGCTTAAAGTCTTATCTAATGATTATGGTTGCCTAAAAGTCTTTGTGATGATTAAGCTTGTCTTACAAGCCTTTTATTTGGGTCAGGTATCTCTAAACTTGGTTCCCATGTCTCTAAATAGGGTTATGATGCCTTATTAGTTCATTTATGGCTAAGCTTTCAAGACAAGTTTCAATAATTGCCTCTAAGAAAAGTTCCAATAATTGCCTCTAATTGACTTGACTCACTTTGGCTTCTTGTTTTCCACGTTTTGGGCGTGAAAGGCCTCTTGGGCGTGTGAGGCTTCTTGCCTCTTCAAGACACTCCAATTATTGATAAGGTGAGTCACCCTTTCTATTATTGCTCATGAGATACCTGAGCTTGCACTCAATAATTGTTATCATGTAAGATAAGGCTTTAATAAAGTAAGTTGACTTGACTTTGACTAGGTCAAGTGTCTTCTTGCTCACCAAGTTTTAGGCGTGTGGCCTTGTTTCTCATCTTCAAGAACACTAAATTATTGGCACAAAACACCTAATCCAATGGCTCATCCTCTTCCTGAACACTTGACTCAAAAATCATTATTGCCCAATTTAAGAGACGAACTAAGGAAAACAAGAGTTTTATGTGTTCATTTACGATCGGCCATCCCGTTCGGACCGAGGTTCGGGGGTTGGAGTATGACTGAGCATGGTAGGGCGTAGTCGAGCCAATGACCTGACTGGCCGAATCAGCTGGGCTGACCAGGTGTAGAGCCTGTTTGGCCGAGACTGACCATGCACAGGGCTGGGCACATGGCCGAGCTGCACGAGCGTAAGGCCGAGTCTGACCAGGCACCGGATTGGGTACTGGCCGGGACTGACGGGCACTGAAACTAGCATAAGTATTAGGCGTAGTGGCTGGCACATGGCCGGGCACAGGACTTGGCTCGCACGGCCGGCACAAGGCTTGGCTCGTGTCCAAGTGGTAGGGCTCTTGGCCTGTCCATGGCCCGTCCATAGCCTACCCTGATTCACCATAACGATCCATTGCCGATTCGCGACCGGTCTATATTCGAGCATCAACGATCCATGGTCGACCCTCGATTGTCATGTAGTTGCGTGGAATCGATCCGTGATCGACGCATGGCCGCACGAAATCTGTCCATGGTCGCCCGTGACCAGTGCATGGCCGAGCAGAATCACCTGCGATCGGCTCATGCCCACGCAACATCGATCCATGACCGCCCATCAATCGACTCGATGCGTGATCATCCCACAGCCGACCCTTATGGTCGAGCGATCAATTCATGGTCGAATCACTCTGATCAACTTACGTGATTGGGAAGTCATTTCACTGCCGATCCATGGTCGATCCTTCGATCGGACCATGATCGATCTCTTAGTTGCCTGTTCCAACCAAACCGATTGTTCTATGGCCAACCCTCGGATCGGTCCGCGTACCAATTCCCTGGCCATTTCCCTTTGTTAATTCGGGGTCCGAACCGTGGATGTCACAAGTATTAGGCTTAATAGGTATATCATAAAGAATGTCCTTGCATACCTCCTTTCCAGGCCCAAAGAAGATTCTCCATTATTAATGTATGTTTCCAAAAGTCCGACCAGTGGATTCTGAACACAAGATATGAAGCCCAAATTCTCTAGTAGAATGTGTTCTCCTGAAGTTCCAGATTTGATCGGATCCAACACTCCTTTCGATAACCTTACAAACCTCATGTGGGAATATTAGTACAAGATCTTCAGGAAATATGATGGGCTGAATCTTCAATCAAGTGGCATACATTCGGAATATCCGTTTATTCATCCTTTGTTTTTCTCCCCAAAAGATGAATTTTCGGAAGAACTCAAATGGTTTTTTTGGTATACATTTAATTGCCATATTTTTGCCATTCAATTTCCAATAGCAAAGATGCCAAGAATTATCAGTCAAACAATTCGAAAAATTTGTGACGGTGGAAAATACCATCATGCGGAAATGCTTTGTTAATTTAAATCCTTGGGAGCATGGAAAGGCTTTTTCATAGAACAACTGAGAACATGTAGAAGTTACATACAATCGTTCTCTTTTACAGGCCGTGGGTATTTGTCAAGCCTAACAGCAATGTTTTTAGATACCCGGTGGATGTAGGAGTCACAACCTACAAAGCTTAGGAAGTCCCTGTCAAGTTTTGTAAGACATTGTCATGTTATATTGGAGTTAATCCACGAGAATATAGAATAATCCGGCGAATACTTTATGGATATAATTACACCATTCGTCTGGGAGTTTGGCCAAAAGACAATACTGATGTGCCATGAGATTGTTTATCCGATTATCAAAAGACAAAACCCCTTATTCAGGCTGCTTTAGCGGAATTCAGAAAAGATAAATCAGACCGGCTATCATCTTCACATGACTCATTGGGTGGACCACTTTTTCAAGATCCCTTTGATTTGGACCATCATTAAGTCTTAGAGACTTCTCATTAATGATAAATATGGACAGCTGGCCCCAACATGTTATGTTAGGAACATATTTATCTCTCAGTAATATTCCTATAGATCTAAGTGATATCCCTTCATGATCTAATGATGTTCCATCAAACTCTTATCAGTCTCCTCCTAAAAAGTCGCGATAAGAATCTGCATTGAGATCCTCCCATATGGATTTTTGCAACCTGCTAAGGAAAATATCGAAGAAATGAGAAAAATGTGTGATTGGGAAGTTATCATGCGCCACTCAAAAAACGCAATAGAGACATGATGCCCATCCCTTTCGTCATCAGACGATGAATAAAAAACGGTGTCCGGATGATTCACATATTATAAATGATATGTTGATCAGTCACAATAATGAGTTACGTTATGTTGATGAGTCACGTGTTGAATCATAATGTTGTAATCAATATATAAGGTGAGTCACAGTATCGTAATTATTGTTTATGATAAGTCACGGTCTTAGGTGTCCTAATGTGATCTATGTGTTTTTTTTAGGTATTAATTTGCCTGTGTCATCGATGATGTAACTTTACTTGTCTTTTCTTTTCCTTCATGCTTATAAAAGGCATCGTTTGTAATAACATGGGCAAAACTAGCCTTCGATAATAAAATCATGTGTTTGAGTGCCTAAATCATGCAAAGCTAATTCTTTATTTTTCTCTTCAAATTCCTGTCCGGTATTAGAGATTTTATAATGGTATGATAACATCATATCCTGGTAGTATGTTCTGCACTTGCCTTCATGAGGATCTTGCGCATCAAAAATTGAGGCCAGAAGGCCTTATGTTTGGAATAAGGGTTTTGTTGGATGCTAAAAGTCGATCCCGATAGAGTAAGGCCTAAGAGAGGCACTGCGAGGAGACTGAATACCCGAATTTGCTAAGTTGTTATTCTGAACATAGACCCTTTCATTACTTCCTTTGTAATAGAAAGATACATTTCGAATATATGACAACTTCAATCCCAAAAAAGTACCGAAACTGTCCAAGATCCTTCATCTCGAACTCTTGTCCAAGAAACTTCTTCAACTTGCTGATTTCATCACTACCATTTCCTATGACAATAATGTCATCTATAAAGACAATGAGAATAGCGACTCTAGCACCCGATCTTTTCACAAATAAAGTATTATCAACATTACTCTATTTATACCCAACAGAGACCATAGCTTCTTGAAACCTACCAAACCAAGTTCAAGGTGACTGTTTAAACCATAGAGTACGCATTTTAGCTTGCACACTTTATTTTGAGTTTTGTCACAAGAAAAACCTAGAGGAATCTCTATATACATCTCCACTTATAACTCTCTATGAAGAAAGGCATTCTTTACATCTAACTGCTAAAAATCCCATCCAATGAGGATATGTTTGTCCGGTGACCTAGAACCAAAGATTTTAGTGGTGAGGAAACACTGTGAGAAGAGCTGAAGGGTAATGGGTTTGCTTCGGACTCTTGTAGCAAAAGTATCTTCAGAAGGAGAATTAAACAAGCATCAACACACGGTATCTCGATTATGCGAGAACAAGCACATGGGATCTCATTTATTTTTAATCGAAATCCATTGGTTCTTTTGAAATCCATCGGACATCCAGAATTCACCAGGCATCCGAAATCCATTGGGTAACGTCCCAAAATCCATCAGCGACAGCTTTAGTCCCTATTGTGTCCATGCATCAAAATCACACAATCCGATTTTTATATTCTCTTTATTAGCCCATGCAAACAAAAGGGCCCGAAGGCGTGCGTGCTAGTGTAACTCATGGATAATAATCCGTAATCCTCTAGTATGTCGGCCACGGTCTAGGGCTCGTGGCTTGATCCGACGTGCCAAACGTCGAACTAGAACCCAACTTAGCTCGGATTCGATACGCCTCAATATCGAACCTTTACCAAGCAAGGTCCGGTCCGTAACGCCATAGCGTGCATACAAGACCATACGTTCCCTTTTTCGCGGCCGAGTCATGCTTCGGCTCATGATTATGTTACACAAATGACAAAATAATCAAACAAACATCAAGCAAGTCCCAATCACGGATCGGGTAAAACATAAGTCAACAACGTATCTCAACATCCTATCCAAGATTAGGGAATCTACTTACTACTAGAGACCAAAAGAGGTGGTCCTAGTGTTTTCGGTAAAGACAAAAAGGGCAAGATGAGTGGAGCCGAATGAGAGGGAAGGTGGGCATTAGAAGGGTGGTGACTGAGGGAGAGGTAGGCATGAGGAAGTGGTGGTGGTGGCGAGAGAAAAATGGAGGTAAGGTAGGGACACACCTATTTAAATGCCAAGCCTTATTGGTGGCCTTTCCTAAGGTTAATGATGAAAGGTTGCCTAAAGTCCTATCTAATGATTATGATTGCCTAAAAGTCGTTGTAATGATTAAGCTTGTCTCACAAGCCTTTTATTTGGGTCAGGTATCTCTAAACTTGGTTCCCAAATCTCTAAATAGGGTCATGATGCCCTATCAGTTCATTTATGGCTAAGCTTTCAAGACAAGTTTCAATAATTGCTTCCAAGACAAGTTCCAATAATTGCCTCCAATTGACTTGACTCACTTTGGCTTCTTGTTTCCCACGTTTTGGGTGTGAAAGGCCTCTTGGGCGTGTAAGGCTTCTTGCCTCTTCAAGACACTCCAATTATTGGTAAGGTGAGTCACCCCTTCTATTATTACTCATGGGACACCTAAGCTTGCACTCACAAAATCCCATACGAAAATGATCACACGAGTTTAATAAAATATATATGCATCTTCTTATATTAACATTAGCATTACCATACAATGTCTAAGTAAAATACAAAATACATAATTCCTGGGAAGGGTTAGGGTTACCTAACTTCAACATTATACTCTTACTCCCAAAAGCCTGCATATACACTGTTGAACCATTAACTAAGGGTCGACAACTTCACCTATCGACAAGCCATCATCGTCAAAACCTAGAGGACCATCAAAGCCCCTAAGTGATCCAACCAACTCGCTCTCAATGTTAACATACCAAGCGACATATTGATTGGTAATCCACTCTGGTAATCCCATCTCGACCCATATGATTGTACTACACTTAGCATATATTACAGTGAATTCAAGTACAAACGCATATTCACGAACACAATCGACTAGCATGGGAGCTCCCAAAGAAATGTCGATTAAGGAAATGGGTTGGGTGCATTAATTGATGTCCAAAAAATAAGAAGAGGGAAAGTGATCATCATCTTCGTTCTTTACGTTTTGTTGTGGTGCAGAGCCAAAGCAGTCGGCAATGGAAAATTCGACTTCCTGGGAGAGGAAACTCACTAGAGAACAGTGGGAGGAGGACAGAGCTGAGTGGAAGAGACTCGAGCTATACTTCAATGGGATCTCTTATGGCGTCGCGGCCATGTTCATTCTACTCTTGATGTTCTTCTTCCTACAGCCCTTCTTTCTTCACCTTTTCCGGCGAATATCTCCTTCTCCCTTTTCATCACCGGCGGAACATGCGAACCAAGACCAACATCCCGTGGTAAGCCTTGTCTCTATTTTTGTTTTCTTTCTCTTGCCAGTCTTAACATTATTATTGAACTGGAAAAACGACCCACCGGTTTTCTTTTCCTCCTTCTGATCTTTTCTCTATGATTTCTTTTTTATTACAGCTTGTACAGGTGATCCTGCCACTGATGCTTGGAGAGCTTTACCCCACTCACATTGCCTAGCATACTCTTCTTGCTCTGATTCCAAGAAGAGGCTCTGAGATGCAAATTAGGGAAAACGAAGACAAGGCTTGTGGCAGGTATGCTATCCCACACACAAATATCTCTCTAGGCCTTTATAAAAGGGACTGCCTTTTACCCACTAAGCCCCTCTTCTAATTTTGATTCGCACCTTAGAACTGCTTTATAGTAGCAGAAATCTAATATACAGGTTCCATACCATGGCAAGTGCAGAGCATACTACCAAGACTAATCAGCGCACGTACGTTTGTTTAGAGAATCATACCAGGCAGAAAGGCAGAAGCAAAGATTTAGAGATTCATAACACAAATTTTATTTCTTGAGGCTTTTTTTCTGAGAGCATATCGTGCCTCTAAATTTTACAAGTGTGGCCTATTATAGGCTCAAACGATTATACAAACGAACAATTATTTGTGAGGTTCTGGAAGTCACCAATAATTTAACACTCTCCGACTGACTCTAAAGACTTTCACATCGACATATGACTTTTTCAACCTACATATGACTGACAAACACATAATAAGCTTTCGGACGACATTTTTCTTTATTGTTACAGTGCCGATATAGTACTGCTACAATGTCAAACTGTGCTTGAACATTATATGAACAGTGCGTGAACAATGCATGTGAATAGTGCATGAATAGTAATTTTTCCAACAACGGACTAATTTTTCAAACACGATTGTCACGGCTTCAGAAGTCATATTTATGGATAGGTTTTTTGGTATTGTCATCATCAGAGCTGTTCGAACTACCTCCGCCCTTTTGTCTCCTGTAATTTCTGAGGATTCGTTCAATTTCCACAGTCTCAATGTCCACATCTTCATGAAGTTCCAAAGACTTTTGCTTTTTTCGTGAAGACTCCGGAACGTCTGCAGAACTTGAGGCAATATCAGTGGAACTTGATGGCATATGTGGCTGAGGAAAATTCTCTAAATTATCTTTGTCATTGCCTAAACTGAGTGCTAATTGTAGCTCACTGTAATCATACGGATTTTGCGATAATGGTCATTCCCATGGATCTTGTGACTGAGGGGCTTGAGATGAGGATGAGGTTTCTTGGGATGAGGATGAGGCAACTTTATCTGAAGAAGCAGCAGCATCCATATCTGTTTACATATCTATGCCATAATATTATCCCAATGCTATATCAATTATTGTCCGATAGCTATAATCAGCTAGATGATCCCAAGACACACCGGTAGAACTGGCTGGCCATACGTCTGGTGGTATCACGTGGTTGTATTTGTGACATCCGGAAATTTCGTAATAATAAATAATTGACGTGGGGAATTTTCTATGATCGAGAATGATACGAGGATTATAAAGCCAAGAACTACTTAAGTTGGTATTTTTACGGACGCGTAGAGATTTTCATCGGATCGTATTTCGCGAAGTGCGGATTTAGAAATGAAATCGTTCCGAGTTCGACGTGTTTAATATTTTAAACGTTATCGTGTACGCTAATCGTAGTGCAATATTGGTGGGGATTATTAGTATTGATTAATTTTGGTAAAGTAAGGTTAGCCTTTTTCTATTTGGTCGTTAAGGAAAAGGGATGAGATATTCTTATGAAAATATCTTCTGGACTCTCCTATTTCCTCACGTGATTATTGAAGAGGAAGCTTGATCGAAAGCCACCTGACCCCTTAAGTCATCTTCTGCCCAACTAGACACCTAGCCTAAGTAATGATTTTCCTTGGCCATCACTTCTTCTTTGATCTCTTACACGTGGCCATGATAGAAGGAGAAGATGCCACCTGTGAGTGCATTGAATTTACCCACCCCTTCGTATACTTCTCAGCTTTCATCTTCGTATGGGAAATTACCGAAGACAATTTTACCAAACCTACACTCTCTCCTTCACTTTCTACTTCCACCATCACCGATCCAGAATTTCCGAGAGAGCTTTAATCTTTGGGGTGTTCAGATTCTGCACAAGGTAAGTGAAAACTCTAGGTTTAAGCTAAGTAAATCTACTTGGCACTTGCAACTTAGTTGCTTGAGAAAGGTTATTTTGAGGTGCAATAGTGAGGTTGTGATGATGGTTGAATCTGTTTTGCTGGTTCTGTGCAAGTTTAAATGGATGTGATTTGTTTCCTTAAAGTATGGCGATAATCGGCAAGCGGAACGATTAAATCGGAATGAGTAAGTGTAAATTTTGAGGTGATTGTTGGATTCTTATTATTGGTTTATGTATGTTTAAAAAGGGTAGAAAATCGTTTTACTCAAAGTGATGATTATGTTTATTTTGATACTCAAAGTGATGATTATGTTTATTTTGATACTCAAAGTGATGATGATGTTTATTTTGATACTCAAAGGGATGATTTTGTTTATTTTTGATCTGGGCAGATTTTAATCCTCAAAATTTGGTTTTGTGTACCTTGAAACTGCTAAGACTTTATTATCAAAATCTGGTTCTGTGTACTTTTGAACCTGCTCAGACTTTGCTATCAAAATCTGGTTCTGTCCACTTTTGAAAAATATTCAGACTTTAACTTCATACTTTACCTTCAGACTTTACTTTCAGACTTTAACTTCAGACTTTACCTTCAGACTTTACTTTCAGACTTTACCTTCAGATTTAACATCCAGACTTTGCGGTTCAGACTCTACTTTTAAAATTGCTTAGACTTTCTTGCTCAGATTTTTCTTGTTCATACTTACTATTCAGATTTTCTTGTTGATTTACTATTCATTCTTGTTCATATTTCTTGTTTAGACTTACTTATAAAGCGATTCGGACTTTATTGTTCGAACCTACTTTTGAGTCGAATTCGGTTCGAGTGCGAATTTACTTCGAGTCCGAATTGACTTCGAGTTTTAATTCGGTTACGAATCGAATACGTTTCTCGTCCAACTTGTTTCTGATTACTCGAATTTGCTTCTGAACCAGAAATTGCTTATGAGCTGAGTTGCTTCTGAGTTTGAAATGTATTGTTTCATGTTTAAATTGCTCGGATGATGCATTTCATGGCTTTAAAGTTCAAAAATCGTGATGGCTCGGTATGGGACGGGCCAAAGCGGACTTTTGCATACAAATACTTGGTTGTCATGACTTGCATGGGAATAATATTAATTCCGTCGCCCATTTAGTGGTGTGTGACAATGCCCCGTGTATCGGGATGCCCCGGGGAGTGTTTCGGGATGCCTCGGGAGTCGAGATGCCTCGTTGGTCGGGATGCCCCGGGTGTGTGCCGGGATGCCTCGGAGTTGGGATGCCCCGTTGGTCGGGATGCCCCGGGAGTGTTCGGGAGGATGAAGTAATGAACTTAATCGCATGAGCATAAATGTTTTACTTCATGCTTGCGTCTGAGTGGAAATATCATGATATGTTGCATTATTCAGATTTTGCGGCACATCCAGACGGAAAAGGTATAACTTGCACTCAAGTTCTATGCATATCGCTTGCTATGCATGCGTATGTGTTTATGCCAGGTAAAGTGGTAAGCTGATTTTCCTAACTTAAAACTAGAGATTTCATTTACTGGGCTTCGGCTCATCCCACTATTTTTCAGACATGTAGGAATGGACAAACCTGCTACCAATGCTTGCTGGTTTTTCTCTAAATACTATGAATGCCAGTACGTTGATATGCTTGTCCCGAGGGCGGATATAGTTTGTACAAGATGTATATCTACTATATGGGTTGATGCGGGATAAAGGTTGATACGAAGGCGACGACATCTACAACTTGTTGTAAGGTCTACTTTTGTGCGGGCCGTCTTTGGAGTAAATTGTAGCATGGAGATAGGCAACCTCGACCTACCCAGATGTTGTTCTTTGTGATTTTATGATGTATTATCTGGTCTTGTAATTCTCACAAGTATTGTTAATGAGAAGCAAAAGTATTTTGACAACTTGTTCAGACTTTGACTTCCGCTGGCCATTTTAATTAATATTATTAATTGGTACGTGTTTCGCGTGACGTTCTAGGGCGTCACAGTATTGGCATAGAAATCTCTGGAGTTCTCTATATTCCTGGGGAAGTGCCGAGATTTTGCATGGAAGGGTTTTGTATAACTTTTCTGGAACTGGTTAAAGTTTGTAGGTAGTTGCTCCTACATCAGATGGAGTTTTGCTCACATATCCGTTTGGACGAATAAAAACCCTTGGTCTGCTAAACATAATTATTGTATGCAACTCTGGGTTGGGTCTATAGGCTCTAAGCTGCTCCTGAAATATGCATTTCCAAGCTCCCAATGGTTTGAACCAATTAAGCATGTCACCCAAATGCTTAAACTTCTTTTCTCCTGAGAGAATTCTGCCAATAATGAGAATAATTTTGATCGTTGAAAATTCAATGGCAATGGTATAAAGATTGAATAAATACCAACAAAACCACTTGAATTCCTTTGGGAATTCGTCTTCAAGATTGAGGGAGATATGATGAATGAAAGGATATTCTGGATACAGCCCACTAGGTCTGAGACTTAATCCTCCGAACCTGCTGAAAATCAGTTGTTGATATTTTCACTCGAATGCTGGCAAATTTTCATAAAGCGTGTTGTTCTGAATGTATTCAGGAACTTTTGGCGCGTACTGCCTACTTTGCCAAGAAGGTTTCATCTTGGTGGGTTTGAATCCACCAAATGGATTTCGCGATATATACCTGTTTATGGATGAAACTGGTACAGCAAATTCTTTTGGCCTGGATAAAAAATCAGCAAGCACGTTCTTTTTTCCAGCTATATGCTTGATTTCGAAGGAATATTTTGAAAACCATTCCACTCATATGAGGAGTTGAGGATAAGGAATTTGCTTTTGTTTAAACTTCAGCATCTGGGAGAATGAGGACATATCTAGTTCCACTAGAAAATGATGTCCAATAAGGTGAAATTCAAACTTCTTGATGTCATATTTTACCACCAAGATTTCCTTGAAAGTTGAGTGATAATGCATTTCACTTGGTATAAATTTTCCACTTTTGTATCCACAGATCTTACGCTTGCCATCAATTTCTTCGAATAGGACAGCAACCCAATATTCATCACTGGCATCTGTTTACAGAACTCTTTTCCAGTAAAAGGGATTTGTAAGGGAGGAAGATGCTGCATGACTTCCTTAAGGTGGCGGATTGATTTAGTTTGCTGAGGTCCCCATAAAGGTGTTGGGTTCCTCAAGTGCTAAAAACGTAGCAGAATTTATAAACCGAAACCCTAGACAGGATCCATGCGTATATTGAAATCTAAACAGAAGTTCGACACGTACCTTTTACGGATCGAAGGTAAATTGACAATTGATTGTGTCTGGATTAGCGCCCCAAGTGTTGCGCCTCTACCGGTATCCACACACACGAACGGAAGTCTCCAACGATCCAAGTACTAGGCTAAAGATCTTGGACTTCTTTTTCCTAATCGCCTTTGATCTTCGAGACTCTCTCAAAGATCTCTGAACAGAAAACGATTCTCTTCGTATTTTCTTATTAGGGTTTTTTTTTTATTTATTCGTCACCCACACGCTATATATATAGCCTCATTATCTACGCGAATTAAAAGAAGTGGGGCTGGGCGATTTGGGCCCGCCAAAATATCCACCTTTAATCGTACGTTTAATCGTTATCTTATAACGTGCACGACCGCGTAGATAAGTTGAATAGGAGAATAAATTAAAATCTACTTCTTATTTTAAGTAGATCCCGGCGCACAGAAAATATTAACTCAGTTCGCTATTGTGTGCGACCCTGTAGGTTCACTAAACATTAGCAGTGTGCTCAAAATCCTTTTTGGCCCACAAGTCAGAAGCGGTCTCTAGCAAGACATTATGACTACCTAAGTATAGTGAAAGTCGGTTTTCCGACACAACCTAATCCACAACTAATATTAGAGTATCAACCTTGATTGATTCCTAGGGCAGACCACTAACAAAAGGGGCATCCTTTTTTAGCATCTGCTGCAGTGGACTCACCAGGTTGGTGGTTTTTGAAACAAAGTCTCTAAGATAATTGACTATTTCAAGAAACTGTTAGCTCTATTTGAGAGAAAGATTTTCATCAGGAAATTTTTGCAATTCTTTAGCAATATGGGGACCGGGATAATATATCCCGTCCTTAAGATGTATTCCGAGAAATTCAATTTCCCGTTGGGCAATAATCATCTTTTTCTAGGACAGCATGATGCCATATTTTTTGACCAATTCAATAAATTGTTAAGACCAATTCGGCAAATTAGCTTAACAATTTACAATGAGAATCCTCATCTGGGCTATAGAGAAGGATATCATCAATGTAAATTTGAGCGTTGGTTAGAATAAGCTAAAAGATTCTGCACTAAAGCAGCAGCAACATCCATATCTACTTGCATATCTATGTCATAATATTATCCTAATGCTATATCAATTATTGCCTGATAGCTGTGATCAGCTGGATGATCCCAAGAAGCCTCGTCCTCATCTCAGGCCCCTCAATCACAAGATCCATGGGGAGGACCATTATCGCAAAACCCGTATGATTACAGTGAGCTACAACTAGCACTTTGTTTAGGCGATGACAAAGATAATTTAGAGAATTTTCCTCAGCCACATATGCCATCAAGTTCCACTGATATCGTCTCAAGTTCTACAGACGTTCCGGAGTCTTCACGAAAAATGCAAAAGTCTTCAGAACTTCATGAAGATGTGGATATCGAGACTGCAGAAATTGAACAAATCCTTAGAAATTACAGGAGACAAAAGGACGGAGGTAATTCGAACAGCTCCGATGATGACAATACCAAAGAAACTATCCATAAATATGACTGATGAAGCCGTGACAAGCGCGTTTAAAAATCAGTCCGCTGTCGGGGAAAATACTGTTCATGACTATTCACATGCACTGTTCATACATTGTTCATCACTGTAGCACACTATCCATACATTGTTCAAGCACTGTTTGACACTGTAGCAGTACTGTAGCAGCACTGTAGCAATAAAGAAAAGTGTCATTCAAAAGCTTATTATGTGTTTGTCAGTCATCTGTAAGTTGAAAAAGTCATATGTCGATGTAAAAGTCTTTAGAGTCCGTCGTAGAGTGTTAAATTATTGGTGACTTCCAGAGCCTCACCAATAATTATTCGTTTGTATAATCGTTCAAGCCTATAAAAGGCTATGCTTGTAAAATTTGGAGGCAGGATCTACTCTCAGAAAAAAAGCCTCAAGAAATAAAACTTGTGTTATGAATCCCTAAATCTTTGCTTCTACCTTTCTGCCTGGTATGATTCTCTAAACAAACGTACGTACGCTGATTAGTCCTGGTAGTATGCTCTGCACTTGCCATGGTATGAACCTGTGCATCAGAATTCTGCTACTATAAAGCAGTTCTAAGGTGCGAATCAAAATTCGAAGAGGGGCTTGGTGGCTAAAAGGCAGTCCCTTTTATAAAGGCCTGGAGAGCCATTTGTGTATGGGATAGCATGCCTGTCACAAGCCTTGTCTTCGTTTTCCCTGATTTGCATCTTAGAGCCTTTTCTTGGTATCAGCTGGTCGTACTTCTGGTGGTATCACGTGATTGTATTAGCACAAAAATCTCTGGAGTCTCAGACCTAGTGGGCTGTATCCAGAATATCCTTTCATTCATCCTATCTCCCTCAGCCTGTAGACCCAACCCAGAGTTGCATACAATAATTAGTTCTTTTGTATAATCGTTCGAGCCTATAAAAGGCCACACTTGTAAATTTTGGAGGCACGATCTGCTCTTAGAAAAAAGCCTCAAGAAATAAAACTTATGTTATGAATCTCTAAATCTTTGCTTCTACCTTTCTGCCTTGTATGATTCTCTAAACAAACGTACGTGCGCTGATTAGTCCTGGTAGTATGCTCTGCACTTGTCATGGTATGGAACCTGTGCATTAGAATTCTGCTACTATAAAGCGATTCTGTATTTAATCTCTTGTCTTCCACATTTATTTCATATTAAATAGTAGTTTGAAATCACATTTATTAGCAAAGGTTAAAAATAATAGTGCTAATTAACTAGAGTTAATAGTAAATATAAAGGTACTAGTTAAAAATATAAGATGTCATGCATGAGGAGAGAATTAAGACATTTGTCGAAACTAAAATAGTGACAAATGGCATGGTTTGATTGAAAAAATAGAGATATTAGGTTATTTTGGTTAGATATTTTTCATTGCGGTAAGTAAACAGGAAATTCGGTATTCGTTTAACATGTCGGGAAATCAGAAAATTATTTTGAAACCATTAAAATTATTAACAAAAGGTATAGAACAATAGAAACACCATAACCAAATAAAATTTTAATGTTTAAAAATTATTCAATACGTATTTTGGAGAGTATCGGTTCCCGTTGATAATTACTAAGCTAATTTTTTTACTTCAATAACTCTCACTAACTTAATATCGTAAATATCATGAACTACGAAGAAAATTTCGAATGTCATAATAATAGGAATTAGACTTGTGAAAATTCACGTCCAAAGATATAATGGCACACCTAGAAGGAGGATGGTAACACTTATAACCCTTTTGAGTAGCCGAATACCAAAGAAAAATGCAGCGGAGGCCATAGGGTTCCAACTTACTCTTAGAGGTGATGTTACGAGCATAACAAACACAACCAAAATTTTTTGGGGGAAGAATAAAGTCGACAATCCCGGTAAAACATCATTTGATGTACGAGAATCAAGAATTTAGTCAACATCCGATTGATTAAATTAGGTAGCAGTTAAGATAGCATCACTCCAATACTGAGCTGGGACATGACAAGCAAACATAAGAGAACTAATAACTCTAACAAATGTTGATTCTTTTTTTCGACAACACCATTTTGTGTTGACGGTGCTGGGGTATCAACACAAATGGTATGATGAATAATGTCATGATCAGAGAGATGCCATTGAAACTGACCCTGGGTGTACTCAATGCCATTATCACTACAAAGAATTTTCATGGTGGTGTTGAACTAAGTATGAACCATTTTGTGAAAGATTTGAAAACAATGCAAAAACGTCACTCTTATGTTGCAACAAATAAACACAAGTTGTACGAGCATGGCAATCGATAAAAATGACAAACCATCGATGACTAGAAATAGAAGTATGCCGAGAAAGACCCCACACATCAGTATGAATCACATGAAAAGGGAAATGAACTTTATTATTAAAAAATGGACATGTTTAGCCAAAACATAGGCTTCACAAAAAAATTCATCTTTATCACAAACTGATATGAGATTAGGAAATTTTTTTTCTAAAGATGCTAAAGGAGGATGACCTAATCTATAGTGTCAGGGATCTATTAATGCCGAATTAACTTGATGAGGCGTAGAAGACAAAGTAGAATTAGAAAACCCACTACCCTTGAGCAAATAAAGATCACCATCCAATCTATGATATCTAATCTCCTTCTCCGTTACCAGATACTTGGAAAATACAACAAGAAGGATAAAACGTTATTCTATAGATTAAGTCTTGAGTCGGACTACTAATAGAAAGGAGATTGGTAGAAAATAAAGAAACGTGTAAAAAGAAGACAAAGGAAGAGTGGAGGAACAATTGATAGACCATTTTCCAGAAATGGAAGAGAGGGTTCCGTCAGCTACGCGAACTTTGTCTCTACCGAAAATAGGGGTGTATTAATGAAAGAGATTAGAAGAACCCGTATCAACGATCCGTAGGCTGGAAATAACACATGTATTAAACCCCTTAGCTAGCTTTAAAGCAGAAGGGGAAGACAAATTGGCAACCATGGAGGAGGCAGCAGCAACGAAAGCTTTCGATAGACATCGAAATGCCGAAAGTTCTTCCTAGAATAAACCAATATCAGTAGTAGGTGCAGTAAGATTGCCATGTTTCTTGCCTTTCTTTATGCCCTTTTTGCCTCAAAATCTACATGTTTTTCTTGTAACTTCCAACAGGTAGCCTTAGTATGATACGGCTTAAGATAATGCTCAAATTTGACAACCTTCTTAGAGGTATCATTAGATCAAGATGTCGAATAAGATTTGGCAATAATGCCAGCACTGGTTTGTAGAGCAAATCGATCAACAGCATAGGGATAGAGCATTGTTGTCTTATGGCTTTTTTTAAAGTGAACTAGGGCCTAGGACTATTCTAGAATAAGGAATAGAGACCGCCTAAGGACTTGAACACTTATATGATCATATTCAATATTCAATCCTACCAAGAAATCACAAATTATAATCTTGTCCACATGATTGTTGTAGGCGACAATGTCTACAGTATTGATTAGGTGATAATCGAAATAATGATTTAACTCTTGCCTCAAATTCCGAAGCTCAGCATAATATTGAGATATAGTCATCTCTTTCGGAGTGGCGTCGTGAACCTTTTTTCGAAGTTCATACACTTGTGCATTGTGACATAAGAAATTTTCTTTGTAGTTTATGATATTTAAGATATTAAGTAGTGAGAGTTATTAAGGTAATAAAATTAGTTTAGTAATTGTCAACGGGGACCGATACACTCCAAAATACGTATCGAATGATTTTCAAACATTAAAATTTTATTGAGTTAATGTGTCACTTTTGTTCTATACTTTTTATTAATGATTTTAGCGGTTTCAAAAAAAAAAATTGATTTACCAGCATTTCAAACGAATACCGATTTCTCTGTTTATTTACCGCAATGTATAATATCTACCCAAAATAACCTAATATCTCCCTCTTTTCAATTAAGTTATGCCATTTGTCACTATATTATCATGGACAAATGTCTTAACTCTCACCCTATCTTTGCCACATGCCTAATTGAATGCATTGAACCTAAGCCTATGACCTCATGCATGACATATTACATTTTTAACTCTAGTAACTTATTATCTAATTGTAACTCTAGTTATTTGGTATTATTATTTTTAACCTAAGCCATTTAATGTGACCCCAAAATACTCTTCATTGTGGCAAAACTTTGGAAGACAAGAGGCTAAAAAGCATCTCTTCTTCTTCTTCTTGGCGTGGACATCACTTCCTTCCACTTCTTCAAGTTGCAAATTTTTCTTTTTCCCACTCCCTTTCAACAAAAAAAAAATTCAAAGTTCAAGCTCACTTTCAATCTAGTTTCTTGACAAGGTATATTGTTAGACTTCCCTTTCCTTTTTCTTTATTAAATAAGCTTTATGGTTTTCTAAAGAATAAGACTTGTTAATTTTTTTAGTATATATTTTGATTTCAAGGTGGTTAGAGGCTTGCTTTGTTGAATATTTCACTTTGGGTAAGTGAAAACTCTAAGGACTAAGCTAGAATGATTTATTTAGTACTCTTGATCTTGGTTGATTGGTTGTTTGTTATTTAGTTTGGATCTTATTCTATGTGTGAGCAAGTTTCAATAAATGTATGTTAAGCTATGGTGATTGTTGACCTTGAAGTAAAAAGCTTTTCACATGCTTGGGTGGTCTTTGAGAGATTACTAAAAGGTTTTGTTGCATTTTGAGTTGGAAAAGTGTGAAAATGGTAAAACTAGGCATAAAAAGGTTATTTTGGTATTTTTTTTTTCTTGTCAAGGTAAGGGATAATTTCGAATTTACAGAAATGAAAAGGCGCTGTGAACAGTGTAATTTTATGATTTTTAGTGTTAATTAGCGGGTTATTAATTAAAGGAAATCAAACCGGTTGAAAAAAAATGAGTTTATAACCTTTAGGGGCAAATTTGCAATTTCACCAAGTTGAGGGGGCGAATCTATAAAAACTGGAAGTTCTGGAGACTGTTCACAGCATGTGGAACCTCATTTTGATAAGTGGTTAAGTTATTTTTTTGAAATAATTGCTTAATCGGGACATATGTCTAACTATGCAAAATTGGAGCAATTTGTAATAATTAATTAAAAGTGGGCAATTTTGAAAATTTTGTAAAATATGTGGTGTCTATAGTGTAAATAAAATTTTTGTGTGTTTTAAAGAACAAAAATAATATCCTTTAGTTTTAAATTTAATTATTATGGCTTGGTTGCTTGAAAATCATTAGTTAGGGGTAAAATTACAAAAAAAAATTATTAGGAAACTATTCTAAGTGTAAGGATTTGGAACTATAGAAATAATCTCTAGTATATGTGGTAAAAGCGAACTTAATTAAGGATGGTTTAAAAAAATGAAAATTAGATGAGTTACTCAATTATGAAGTAGTAGTGTGTTTTTATTTTTTTGGTAAGGTAAGAATGAAGTAGTAGTGTTTAATGTTATAGAACTTGTAAAAGTTTTCTTCTAAATCATATTGGCTGGTGAAAAGAAAAGGAAAGTTTTCACGTTGAAAGATGCATATTCATCAATTGTCTTATACATTATGTGAAATGCCAAGATATTAACGTATAGTTGTTTGCATTCGTAATTATGAAAATATGTGGCATTTATAGTGATGTAATTAATTGTGTATATCTTTAATGCTACATGATTAAGACTTTTGCCACGGCCTATTCGCCACTGAGCGAATTCCCTTGTACGAGTATGTATATGAGACTCTAGCGTTAGCCAGATACTCTATCGTATGAGACGGTCCTCTGCAAGGTTGAGATAACATGAAATTTTATGATGACATGACTCGTGTAGTCGTGGTATGACATGGATTGTGTAGCTATGGTATGATACTAAGAAATGGTCAACATCATGCGGATGTACGGTGGTGTATTTATCCTCACTAATGTAAAAGACACCCATGATAGATAGGCTAAAAGGCATGGCAAATGGGTATGTATGTTTTCGTTCCCCATGAGTTGGTGATGACGATGCCTAGTTAGTCGAGATGCCTCGTAAATCGAGATGGTCTTGGCCAGTGACGAATATGAATTCGTATGTGTGAATCGATGAGATGTTACGTGATATTTATGATATATAATATGCCATCCGCTTACATGAGTGATTGATTTTATGCAATGTTTTGTTGTTTCATTGACATGTCATGATTGGAAGGGTAGTACCATTATTTATGTATTTTGCACTGCCTTAAACTCACAATTATTGTTAATACCAGGTTGAGTGATGAGTGAATCTTCTATCTTAGACTTAGAGATTTCAATTATTGAGACTCGGCTCACTCCTTATTTTTCAGATATGTAAGATGGATCCCTCGCCGCCGCCGCCTTTTGGAGCTCCCATGTTTTTTTATTATAGTTATGAAGATATAGTTATACATGGATCACCAGTAGTTTATACTAAGTGTACTTCCGTTATGTTGGTCGACGTGGGGTTACCAGAGTATATACTCCATCGTTATGTCGCTTGATATGTTAACATCAAGGGCGAGTTACTTGGACCGCTTAGAGGTTTTGATGGTCTTCCGGGTTTTGGCGATGATGGCTCGTCGTCGGGTGAAATTGTCGATCCTTAGTTGATGATCCGACAGTGTATAGGCAGGCTTTTGGGCGTAGAAGGATAATGTTGAAATTAGGTGACCCTGACCCTTCCCAAGAATTATGTTTTTTTTTTTTTTTTTTTCGGCTGAATGTTGTATTGTAAAACTTGTGATAATGTATATAAAAAGATACATATGTCTGTTTTTAAACTTGTATGGGACTTTGTGAATGCTTTAATATGCTTCCGCGTGCTTTAATAATTATAAGTAAAAATTAGAAAAGACTCGTATCGCACGTGACGTTTTGGGGCGTCACATGCATCATTCCCGAGTTAACCATAAGTATCCCTTACAGCCGACCAAATCTGTACCGCAATATCAAGAAGCAATTGTCCTTTTGCAATATATGGCTGCATCGAGTAAAGCAAAAAAAATTAGAAATTCCACTTGTCCTAAGTAATACCTGATTTAACCGACTTTATAGAAGTGTTGTTGATATATCTTGTAAGCCCACAGCCTGCAATGGTGAAGGGTGCAAATCAAGACCATATCAAATAATTTGTACTGTCAAGCTTCGCAAAGATCGTAGAAAAAATAAGATAATCTATACGGCCATCTTCATGTAGGTGGAGAGCTCAGAGTTGAATTCTCAGATATTATGCTTAGAAATCGACTTGAAAAGTGTGAAAGGACCAATCGAACCACAAAAACTTGCCAGAAAAGGCCAAAAGTTGGATCGAAGTCCTCTGGTAGTTGGCAGAAGTTGTCCTAACAAAATCGGCCAAATCAGATCAAGGAAGGCAAAATTTGATTTTTTTAAGGGTTGTGAAAACCTGAAAAACAGAAAGAATATGGTGGTCCACAAACCGCAGTACTTTGTTCTTCACACACGAGAGAATTGTAGACCAGCGACAAGGAAAGAACAATCTCAAACAAGAAGATCCAAAAGAATTGCAGAAGAAGTTGAACCACATATCACAGATTGCAAAGAAGCTTTAGTCTATCTCACAGAAGTGAGGTTTAAGGTAGACACTGGATTCAAAGAATCACCTAATCAGTGCTTTCCTACACTAAGAAAGAGAGAAAAAGAGAATGTGTGTAGGAACTGCGGTGGGAGATGATGAAGGCGAGAAGACAGAGAGAGAAAAGAAGGGTTGTGCAGAGAAGAGATTGGGTTAGGGTTATAATTCAGCCTTTACTCTGATATCATGTCGAAAGACAAAAAATTGAACTGAATGCTTAATTAGATCGATATGCCCCAAGCTATATATTTATAATAAAGTCAAGAGGCCATAATTACAATGTAACTCTTATTGCCGCAGTATATAAAATAATAAAGGACAATTATAAAGATGCCCCGTTGACCAAATACTCTCAACACTCACGTTGTGCCTCGAAGGCTCCGAAGTTAACCCTGTAGAAATAGAGTTTGGTGTAGAAGTGAATTTCTTCTTTTATGCTTCGTTCGTTTGGCGGAAAATATTCTCCCGGAAAATATTTTCCGGGTTTTCCGTTGTTCGGGGGGCGGAAAACATTTTCCGTGGAAAAATATTTTCCTTCCCCCCTCACAAAATAGCCTAAGTCTACGGAAAATGACTTCCGCTTCTTCAAAAGCGGAAATCATTTTCCGGAGCTTCTTCTTCTTCTTCTTCACGAAGGTCGCCGGCTGTCGCCGCCGCCGCCGCCGCCGCCGCCGGACGCCGCCGCCGCCGGCCACCGCCAGACGCCGGATGTTGGCCGTCGGTCGCCGGCCGCCGGCGAAAAATATTTTCCGAAACTTTTTCATATTGGTCGCCGAACACCGGAAAATTATGTTCCGGGAAAATATTTTCCAAAACGAGAATATTTTCCGCCAAACGAACGGAGCCTTAGTTTCTGCTCCTGAGGTGAACTGAAAATATTGTGAATTTAATGCAACTACAGTTGTTCAAACTGTATTCACGCACAAATTTCAATATCTTTCAAATCCCAGCAACCCCAACACACACACCACCACCTCCCCCCCCGCCCCCCCCTGGTATTGTTTGCATTGTATGGCACTCCTTTAAAGAAGGCATGTTTTCACATGTACTATCTCTTCTATAATGTTTGGTATGGCTCTTGCATGTGACATTGATTCGCCTCACTGAGTCTTCGGTTCGACTGATGATGTAAGACGAGCGATCGTCTGGCGATGTTTAGCACTGGGAGGTTTGTTTCTTCCCTGGAGAATCACTGCTAATCCTATCTCTTGTATATGGCGGCCTTCGCTAAAACAGCTTTTGTCTTCCAGGTGTAAATACCAACTCAAATTTTCATGTGAAAAAGAGCCCAAATAGTCATTCCGCACACCGCAAGAAGCTCTTTGCAGATAAATCCCCAATAGCCATTCCCTAGAACTGCTGTTTCAATTAAAAATGTAACAATACTTGATTAAATTCTACGTGCTCAGTTCCTTATCTAACGTTGCAGACAGCAGGTAGACCAGAGCAATTGCGGCATGCATAAGACCTAGCTAATTGCAAAATTTTACGCTCAATTGTAGTATGGTGAAATTAGAAACTTCAACAGAAGAATCTCAAAGCAACATTATTACTAACAATAACCCAAGTTTATAGCCACCTCTTCACCAAGTAAATTCCTGAACCAGGTAGGCAGCCCCTGCCTCGAACAGCAAGAACACAAACAGCATTGGATGCAACAAAAGGTCTCGAGTACATACACGACCGCACAATGGATCGTTATGCACACCGTGACATAAAGACGAGCACTATTCTGCTTGATGAGGGGCTCCGAACAAAGGTACTATTCAATTCCTAGCTTCACACAGCCATCATCCCGATAAACATGCAGAGACTCTGCATCGAGTTTGTACCCAATATCGTCACCTGCAATTACAAGGATTGTCACTTCCTTTCATCTTGTAAGCTAGCTTAAACTTCAGAACCATGAGCATAATGTTTTGAATTTGCTTCTTTGACTTCTCAAATGCATTCCTTTTCATAAATTGATCAAAGACCAGAAGATGCAAACTTTCTGCTCATGGGGCAGGAAATTTTGATGGAATATTGGCATCTACAATGTTGAGGGTTGTAGCTGCTATGGTGTCAGGGAAAATGAATTTGCTGCTGCAACTCTGATAGCTCCAAAATGGTTTAAACGACCTGTGGCGCATCCTTTGGTTTGAAGGCAAGGTGGTTTCATTTCACACTCGTTCAACAGGAGGTCCATAGTCAATTCCTCAGAGGTATTGTACACGATATTGTTACAGAACAAACTTTAGTTTCGTCTAAATTTTAAGGCCACAAGGAGTGGTTGGCATGTCTCAAGTGCTATATATCTTACGTCTTTGGAAGTTAAAATTCAAATTTAGGAAATAACGCTGGATTCTTTGTGAAGTACAACAAAATATTGAGGAAATTTTCGTAGATAAAGTGCATGTCTTCTTTCTAATTTTCCTTTATGGGTGCATGTCTTCTTTCTTCCACATACATAATGTGGTTTTGATAGGTGTGCTATACGAGCATAAAATGTTTGACGAAATTTTTGCACCGTCAGTTAAACTGTGCTTATCAACGATGTATCTTCTGTCACTCCATGAGCTTCGTTTCTCTTTTGCTGTGCTTGTCGACTGGTTTCAGTAATTGATTCTTGTGATTCTCTCTCTCACTCACTCTCTCGCTCTCTGTGCGCGCTTACACTCACTAGCACAGGCAAACAAGTGCGCATTAAAACGAACAGAAGAGTGTCAACCAAGTCTTGATGTGCTTCAGATCTACACCCGTGTATTTTTTCACTGTATCAGTCGGAGAGCTTCGCCCTATCAGTTGGAGAATCGTTCGGAAAGAGAGTGGCTGATAAAGATTAAATTTTTCCTTTAGGGCCATTTTCTCTTCATTCTTAGCACATCCCGAAGATTTTCGCCTGATTTCACCGGTCAATGTACATTCCAGAAAATATCAAACAATTGTCCACGACCAGAATTGGTTAAAAGAACAAGATGTAAACGAGAGAAGTCTGGGTCCCCTAGTGAGTCAGTTCTTTCTAACCATTCTTATGTTGTGAATCTTCTGTTGCAAGCAGGCTGCGAAGACCTCCCAAAGTAGCATTATTAGACCAGTGAACATCATCAGTTCATCAGCTTTCAATATTCACAATTGTCTTCATCAGCTTTCAATGTTCACAATTTCAAACAAGATGATGCGCCAGCTGCATTGCCACTTCCATCATGGGGGAGGCACATAAGGCAAAAGAGAAATTAGCAATGAAATGAAAATCGAACGCTCTTCTGACTCTCCCAGTTCGTTTGTGAATGAAGTACAATTGAAACGGTTCAGATTCAGTTCAACAAGTTATCCATGCAAAGAGTCTCCTCCAGTGACTGGAGTCCCAGGGAATAAGGAACTTGAACACCGACTAACTAAATGAAAAATAGAACCATATCAGTCTCTCAATTATTTTGGATGCTGTCGGGCTCCACCTTATTGTCATGGTTATACTTCAATGGAAGATCCTGAAGTTTTCTCCCTGCAGAATCCAATGAAAAAACTTATGAGAGCAGCCTGTGTGACATACATAGCTCACTATTTATATGGCCAACAGAACGAGAGAAACTTTGAAAAGCATTAAGGGGAAAGCCACCGAACATCAAAGGATGATAAGTCTGATGTAGCAGTGACATAAGTGTACAGTGTACACACTCCCTGAAAAGAGCTTTTTGTGTGGTATTCAATTCCGGGCATAGCATCAAGCGACACCGGGAGTTCCCCCAAACACTTCATTGGGAAGTGCTTTCAATGAAAGTCCCATTGAAGTGTTCAGGAGAACTCTAGGGGACACCCGATTCATAATGTTCCTCTCCTTTCTAGTATGTTATCTGCCTTGAGTGGATGAGCAAAAGAAACAATGCAGTGCTCTATATATATAGGAACTGCTCCACTTGAGGAAGGAACATCGCGTGTCAGGATAAGGCTCTTGCCATGTACCTAGACACACCTCTGTGCAACATGGAAGTCCCTGGAATGCATTGACGTGAATTATTGTGGTATGCGATTCTTTTCCTTTTTCTTTCTTTATTAGTTTCAAATCGCTTTTTCCTCATCTTCTGACAATGCGATGATTAATTCGCGGCTTAGCAAGAATTTTTGCCCATTTCTCGGCCTGCTTCATCTGCCACCGAGCATACACTTTCTTGGCCCTCAGAATCGAGTTTTCATTAGATGATTAAAGAGTGTTTGTGGCTGAAATTCCAATTCACCTAGCACCAAATTCCTGAAAGGAGAGGGTTCTGTGAACCGGACATACTACATAAATGTATGATCTAGATGTTCAGATGTGGTGAGTCGTTTGACTGAAAATCTCTATTGATTCAAAGTCAGAAATCCTTTAAAGTGCTTGAGACATCCTCAACTGCAATATTTGATATAAACAGTATCTATTATTTGTAATTCTACAGTGCTCGAGACATCCTTTACGACGAGAGGTCATAATTTGTATCAATGGATTCGTAATTCTACTGAAGTCCTAGCTCTTTCTGTTTCCTTTTAAAGTGGTTATTTTGTGTATTTTCGTGGTAACACCCCCATTTAGTTCCAATACCTAATTAAGCATGAAAGAGCCCTCTCAAGTGTAAGGGTGAAGGGAAGACTGAAGTGGGTGAGGCAAGCAAGACAAGGCCGGTATGGTGCAAAAGGGCTTGTGGCAGCATGCCATCAGATAGTATTCTCGCTGTTCATCTGATGCATGAAGACGACCGGATTCATTTTTGTTAATTGCATGGATCTGATCACATCAGATGGTCCAGGACCAAAAAAGCATATCATTCCTTGCGTAGACAGAATCTTCACTTACATTTTTAGGTTTTTCATGAGATTTACCTTTGCCACATAAATCTTATCTCAAAAAGCATATTATTCCTTGCACCACAGGAATTCTTGGCTGACTAAAATTTCTAAATCGAAACATAACTTGGGTCATAATTGACTTCTAGAGTAGTTGGCGTTTCGCTTAATACACGACATTGCATACGGTTAATCACCATATCGTTTGAAACAAGTTATCAGATTACTTAAAACTCCAACATTGCTTTTGATGTAAAGCATGCAGTTACTCCCTGAAACTTGTTTCTTAGGTCATTCACCAAACATGTGGATTTCAGTTGCTCATATTCTCCGCCACATTACCTGAGCAAGCCATCCTTATTCAGAAGCATCGAAAGCAAACCCAGCACGTTAAATGCCAGAAATCTGAACACAAAACTTTCACATCCAAAAAAAAGGGATATTAACAAAACTTGTGGACATTCAACTTGATGTGATTCCTCCCTCCCTTATCAATCTACCCAGCAAATCTGGCCAGGTTCATTTCCGCCAATCAAGAATCGACGAATTTCTCCTCTTTTCCAGGTTCCTCCACAAACCCAACCTTCTTGTTCTATGGAATTACCAGTAATAAGTTATCATTATAAATAGCAGTTCTTACTTAGTACACCCTCAATGCCCAGGCAAAAACACAAGAAAGAAGGAAAAGAAGAGCAAAAAAGAGTCGGGTGTTCCCTGGAGTTCCTCTGACCACTTCATTGGGGCACATGATCCGTTATGCAAAATAAAGGATTGTCTCAACTACATCCCTACTGAAGTGTTTGGGGGAACACCGGGTGACATCTGACATTGATCACCAGAGTGTTGTCTTTGTTGAATGTGCTGTGTGTTTCGTTTGTTTCAGTGGTGCAAGAAATGACTGACTTGAGTTTAGTCTTGAGCTTTCTAAGTAAGGTCTCTATCTCGTTATGTCGAGTCTCGAGACATTATCCACTCGAAGGCTCCAAAGTTAACCGTGCAGAAATGGAGTTTGGCGTAGAATTGAATTTCTTCTTCTAGTTTAAGCTCGTACTGTGAACTGAAGATATTCCCACCTGTTTTGAGAAAATTAAGATTTTGTCTGGTTGCGTGCTTTGTAGATTTAATTCCCCCACAGTTGTGCAAACTGTATTTATGCATCGAGTTTCAAGATCTTTTAAATCCCCCCCTTTTTGGTATTGTTTGCATTGTCTGGCACTCCTTTAAAGTAGGCATGTTTTCACAAATACTATCCCTACTATAATTTTGGTATGGCTCTTGCATGTGACATTGATTGGGCTCTCTGAGTCTTCGGTTCAACTAATTATGCAAGACAAGAGCGATCGTCTGGCGATGTTTAGCACCGGGAGGTTTGTCTCTTCCCTAGAGAATTACTGCTAATTCAACCACTTATATATGATAGCCTTCGCTAAATAGCTTTTGTCTTCCAGAAGTAAATACCATCTCAAATTTTCAGGGGAAAAAGAGCCCAAATAGTAATTCCACGCGCCACAAGCTCTCTGCAGATAAATCCACAATAGGCATTCCCTAGAACTGCTATTTCAATTAAAAATGAAATAATACTTGATTCAATTCTACATTCTAAGTTCCTTTTCTAACGTTGCAGACAGCAGGTAGACCCACATACATTTCAGAACCTTGGTCTTCCTAACATGGCAGCAGCTAACAACGAGAGGTTGGTCGAAGGACTGAAAATCTCAATCCTTGGACATTTTAACTTACCGAGTGAACAGTAACACATCCGGAGCTAAATTGTTTCGACTGACAAATCATTTTAGTTTGTTGTGGTTTCTGAAGCATCCCGACCAAAACAGGTGGTCAATTTTGCCCCGGTCCAAGCTACATGCGCTGGAAGATGCTTTGCTGATCAGCGCAGGGAAAAATAGAGTGTAGAGAGGAGACATTGCCCATTCACACTGCTTTCAAGCCAGTCAAATATTCATTTAATAAGAAGCTCACACTGCAATGGTTCTCAGGTTTCTCAATGTTATTTAAACAGGCAAGTGAACTATTTTCTCAAGCAATTGAGCATCCGACAAGGCACACTTTAATCAGCAGTCCAGCTTTGCTCGACTACCTCACGAACTCTCCTATTGTATTCACGTTTGTTCTCACTAAACAATCTGGCAGCTTCTGAGTTTGCAGGAGAGTTTGGGTTTGGGTCACACAGCAATGACTGCAATCATAAAAACAAAAATAGACACGATGTGAATGCTCTGGAAAACAGATTATGCATGACAAAGAGAGAGAAGCTAATGTCAGAACATGCCAAATTCACAAAAAAGAAAGTCTTAAAGACGACCTCTAGATTTAATCAATAAGATAAAGGATACTATTGGGTGACCGTAATGGGCATCATTCATTTGACACAGATATCATTTAAACAATATAATCCATCCACAAATATAATCAAACGGGAAGAGAGTGAACTGCTATAGATATAATTGTAACATTAAGTGGTTCTGCAAACACAGTACTTGCCCCTTGGGCTTACATAAACTCCAGTGGTAGACAAGCTTTCGCTAGAACATGTGATTATGTACTTCATCGTACTTTAGGAAAGATGATTGAATTCAGATACACTCCCTATATTTGACACTAGAGTTGCAGTTGGTTGCCCACATAAGTAGGATTGGATGAGTTAGATCAACATCAGTATCTGGAATCTCATACCTAATCTTTTATTTAAAGAGCGATATATCATAGAACCGGTTAAGACAGACACCTGATCCTATTCAATGTTTGGCATGCATCAGATAGGACCGAATGTACTATAATCATTGTAAAATAAGCACGGATATGAAGGGGGGAAAACAAACTAAATTTCTTAATTTGTTGGCAACTAGTCCAGGACCATCGCTGGTGGGCCCCAAGCGAAGTTGAGGTGAAAGAGAGAGAGAGAGAGAGAGAGAGAGAGAGAGAGAGAGGATCTTGCTATCAAGATCAATCTGTGACAATCGCTAGTAGTAGTGCACCGAGCTTTGATTATGTGAATAAATTTAAATTAATATGAACTTTCACTCAATAAACCATGCACTTCATTTAGCCTCTCATCTCCTCTGGCACTCAGCAGTCAGTGCAAGTGCTTCATCGAATTGTGTTCAATCAATAAAGGTACGAAAGTTGATGACACTCCATGCCCCAAGAGGTCCAACATGACCTGTAAGTCCTCCAACTAATGAAGCAGACTTGAGGAGGATGGCATATATAAAGAAAGTTGACTAATGGAGTTAGAGGTAAGCAACGTACTGGTGACAGTAATGTGGCATTAGGTACACGGGAATAAATTGCATCAGTAAGAGTTATGAAGAAGGCCATATGATATACTTCAAACAATCCATTTTTTCTAGTATATATTTTTGCTACTGAACATGTTCTTTAAAAAAAAAATAATGAATAAAGTACCTGGATAGAGGTCAAAATAGCAGCTACATCGTAAATAGGGCTCCACTGATTTTGTAGAATGTCCAAACAAATGCTGCCATCTGCATAAACTGTAAAAGGTGGACAAGTTATCACGATTGTTATTTTATTTTATTTTTGTGGGGTGTGTGTGTGTGTGTGTGTGTGTGTGTGTGTGTGTGGGGGGGGTGTGGGGTGTTGGGGAAGGGGGGGGTGGGAAGAGCAAGAGCAAGGCCATAACAGGACAGTAGCATTAAATTTGCATTTGTGCGAGACTAGACTCTGTATAAGTAAAAGATCAGACCTGAATGTGTGTGAGACAGAGGGGAGAGAGAGAGACAGAAAGATCAATAGGCAAACAATTGTCCTTAACTTGATGCCAAATTGCAGATATGAGTATCGGGCATAGAATCATTAGTATTTGAGGTGTGACCCATGGATAAACTTATGAAGAGGAAACAACAAGGAAAAGGATCCGAGAACATTAACTGAGAAAGTTTGCAATTAGCTACTCCATAAGCATGCTCAAGACTAAGAATAACCATTTACAGCCTGCATCTGAACTGGCATATGATTTGTGATATGAGTAGAACTTACTGTTTGGATGGAACATCCTTGAAACAAATCGCACGGTTGGTGGCTTATTAGGATATTCTTCTGAAAACTGAAGCGTCAATTTGAACGTTCCTGCATGTCCAGAAAGATATAGGTCAGTCATGAGGAGCAGAGAGAAGAATAAACATTAAGCATTGACTGCACAGGTGACAAATTAGCTTTTTAGTCAGTTCCAGTCAAGCATTGGTTGAAATCAAGGCAATTAAATCTGAAAGATCATTGCAACGGGAAAAGAGAAAATTACACGTGGAATGTCTGCAGAAAACAGTTACTGCAACACCTCTAACTTCATCTCAATCACATATTCCTTTTCCTACTCTAGCTTTACGTTGTTGCTTAGTACTGGTTTCTACCACTCGTAAGATTCTTTTTTCATCTTCTCAAAGCTAATTGGAATTAAACAAAAGAAATGATACAGAAAGATGACATCTCACATGGAGAAGTTGTAGGTGTGATCTGGACTTTACATACCCCATGCAAGAAAGATCAAAAATGGTCGAGTACAAAGAAGAAATCCACAGAGATAGTTGTGACTACACCAATTAAGCATCAGATCTACAAGGATAAGAATTCCTTTATCAAACATTAGGCTTAACATCATAATTTGCTACTTTCTTAAGCTTTTTCAAGTCAAAAAACTGTTTCAATGTGGTCTGGACGTGTTTGCACTGTATCACTAAATAGAAGGCACAAGATAAATGGATAGTCATGTGCTTTACTCTCTACTACTAAGAGAAAGAAAATTAAGTGGTTGCGTATAGGCATTCCTTTCTTCAGCACTACACTCTCACTCACCAAAGTCAAACTTTTTGCAAGAAATAAGTCCTCATTAGTGCACACATATAGAATACTTTTCAATCACCCTCCAACATTCTTACCGGCACCAAAGATGGATGAATATCGCCATTATCCAAATACTTAAGTTCAATTTGTCTTAAAAACTGATCCTTTTCATCTTTTGCGTTCACAAACATCAATCTCAGCATATAACAGAAGCATAGACCTAATAAGTGAGCAAGTAACAGTGATAAAGCATTTATGTACTAGGGACCGGATGCACCGAGCAGAATTTTTTAAATACGTCCGGACAGTGGACCTAATATGTAGCTTAAACTAAACCCACCCAAAAGCATAGGTAGGCCAGTCAAGGTTGGCCGATAGATCCCATATACAGGAAAGTCATTACAGCAAGTTCACAAAATGTCATTAACAATATGATGAGATCTTATGGATTCACCAATTCTTAGAAGCAATTTCAAACAGGTCCAATGAATAATCTGCACCACCCCAAAGGAACTCATCTATGGGATTCATAAAAGGCACTATTGTCCACGTACCAAATCAAATTAGAGATGGCAAAGGGGTCCTCAAGTTTTTTCATTCTTAATCACAAGATTTAAAGAAATTCTCATATAAATTAGCATGAGTTTAAGAGAAAATAAATATTGGTATTGCGTTAATCATCAGAAGGGAACAATCATGGTTGTTGAAATCCCAACCCAGATAGTAGCATTTCCTAGTTCTATGATTTTTCTTTTCTTGGTCTGCTAGGTGTATTCCTGGACTTTGGAGCTCCTGTGCGAGGAGCTTGGCAGGCCCCTAGTGGGCCCACCTGGGGAAACCCTATATCGCATAAACTCCCTATCCAGAGGAGGGGTGTTTCAAACTCCCCACCTCCCCATTCCTATGTGGTAACGATGGCCACTGGGGCAAGCCCCCAGTAGTTCAGTTCAATGATTTTAAAAACAAAGGAAAAAATGTTACCCAAATATTAGAAATGGTGCAATCCTACCAATCCAATTTTGAAAAGTCCTCATCTAGAAGTATTTGTATCTTGATATTTTAGGTTATAGAAACATTGACTATTGTTTAACTCTGGCTTTGAAAAGGTGTGAGCCTTTAAAATCGCACTTTATTGGAGTTTTGAGCTCTCGAGATGTCATAATATGTAAATCTCAAATTACTATTCAATACTATTATACTCTTTGAAAATTTTAGAATCTCACAATGCTCAATTGAATCCCGTAATTTGATCCTTCAGACACCCCCATCATACTAGTCCAGTCCCAGTTTTTACAGCCTTGGGAACAATATATATCCAAAATAAAACTTCAAGATTCACTGGCCCAACTATGAATACAACAGTTTTCATAAACCTTCCATGATAAGAACAAAAGCATATCGCGAATGAAAAACATTTGATATGGGTATTAGAGGAATAATAGAAGAGCATAACCCAACACTATGCAATCACAAGAGAACAAAAACGAAGTCATTAAGCTTTACCTCCATCCCAAGGAGTGTCATCAGGGCTGCAACAGAAAATGTTCAAGTCATGTTAGATCAGACCTTCCCCAACCAGATTAAAAGGGCAATTACGGTGTAAACAACAAGAAGAAACTAAAAAAGAACTCGTGTGCAATTCAGTTCCGTTTACCACCACGCACCCAAATATAACAGCGTTCCACAGCATTATGTTGTTTTCATGAGGGGCACCACTAACGCCCGCTGGAGGATCCTGTTGCAACCTCTTAAAATCCCTCATCAGTCTTTTCCTTGCAGGAGTTGACATCCTCACCGCCTATTAATAGACCAAAAGCCATTATGAATGCGCTCCTCACCAAGCATCAGTCAGAATCAACCAAACACACGACCATTGTTGCTTGTTAAAGTCATACGATGATATCAGCTACTGTGGCAGGTGAGAATAGCCAAAAAGAAATTATTTTTGTTCTTATAATGCTTGATGTAAGCTTATCAAGAGCCCCAGCCATACGACATCAAAACAAAAGTTACGCTCTGCAACCAAGACCAGTCTACAACCACCTGGGTATCTTCCCCAACTCTATGTAAACAGCTAGAATATGCAATGAAGGACAAAGCACTTCACTTCCCCGGATTTATTAGTATCAGCTATCAATTGACAAGACACTAGCAACATCGATGCGAGCCCGACCATCAATCCTTAAGAATTCGCCAGCAACACAGCGGCAAGATCAGATCGGTGAGCTAACAAAAGGCAAAACGCACGGTACGACCAAGGTCAAAAGCTCGGAGCACGGATTCTTACTCCAAACACTTCTACTGATAAGCAATCACGTATACACACGCTCAGATCCATCACGAGCCACTACGCGCGCAAGCCTATCGCCAAACCGACGAGCATTCACTCGGCGGGATCGACCAAAACCGGCTCAACCACAGACGACCGAACCACAAAACCACGCGATCTGAAGCATCGAGTGACCACAGAAGGTTAAACCAACGCCGACAAGTCGTACCGATAGCGAGGGCTTACTTGCTAGCAGACCGCGGCGAGTATCTGGAATTTCAGGATCTAAACGATCGGCGAAACTGATCCTCGGCCTTCGAAGGGGGCGGCGGCGGCGGCGGCGAAGGAAGAAGACGGCGGTGTCAGAGGAAGGAATCCATGGCGGCGATCGGTGGATCGACCGGAGAGCAGGATCGCGCGGCTCGAGAACGAAGCTCGAGGCAGCAGCAGGAGGAGAGAGGGGATTTCCGTCTGCAGGTGGGAAGACTATTATAATGCCCGAGAGGAAGCGAAATGGACAGCATTTCACGCGGGTCCCGGGCTTGCCCTCCGTTTCCTTTTGTTTTTTTCCTGTAGGTTAATATGACGAAAAATTTCAAATTAATATACTTATGATAATTTAATTCTAAATTAATTTTTTAACTATCAAAAACTCTTATTCTGAATTATTTTTTTGACTATTAAAAATTTTACATTGATACATCTATGATAATTTTATCTCGAACTAATTTTTTAACTATTAAAAATCTCAAACTAGTATACCTGTGACAATTTTATCCTAAACTAATTTGTTGATCAGTAAAAACCCCAAATTGGTACAGTTGTGATAAATTTACCTTCCGTTAGTGCCCGTTAAATTGGATTAATATCACGAAAAATCACAAATCGATAAACTTGTGACAAACATAGTGGTAAAACCCAAACTGGTATACCCGTCAACTACCACGTGTCATCAAACTTAGCAATTTGACAGTAAAAATTAACAGAAATTAATGGAGGGTAAATTTATCGCGGGTGTACCAGTTTGGGGTTTTTGGTAATTAAAAAATTAATTCATGGTAAAATTATCACAGATGTGCTAGTGTAGAGTTTTTGGTAGTCAAAAAATAGTTCTGGGTAAAATTGTCACGAGTGTACCAGTTTGGGGTTTTTTGTAATCAAAAAAATAGTTTTTGGTAAAATTGTCACAGGTATACTAGTTTCACAGTTTGGAATTTTCCGTGATATTAACCCTTTTCCTAAATGGGTAACCCACCCAACATTCCACGGAATATTTTATACATCAAAGCCGCGATTGTGGAATCATTTCTTCTAGGGTTTACACAACAAAAAATCTCAAATTAGTATATTTATGACAAGTTTAGCCTATATTAATTTTTGGGTCATCAAACACTCAAAACCGGTACGCTCGCGACATATTTAACCTCTGCTAGCTCCTATCAAATTTTATCGTGAAATTGCTAAGTTGAATAACGCTTATCAATAACATGGCAAGTTTATGTAGCATCCATATCAGTTTTGGAAAAATTTATCACAGATGTACCAGTTTAGGATTTTTGATGATCCAAAAATTAATTTAAAGTAAATTTATCATAAGTATACTAGTTTTGAGTTTTTCGTAGTATCAACCATTTCTTTTAATTATTAAACTCCAACCTCAAAATGATTGGTTTCAAAGTGGGTCGATTCCCATCATGAAATCGAGAACCGGACTAGAAGGGTTAGTTCTCAATTTGTGGAATCGGGAACCGACCGTGATAATTTTTTTTCTATGTAAATGATGTGATATATCACCTCAAATAAAAATTTTTATGATGTCTTCATTACCATATTTGCTCTGCTAGCATTGGTATGTGAATTGTGTGTGAAATTACAACTACATCACAACACGAATATTAAGATGCTTCAAAAAAATAATCGGAATAGATTCACACATGCAAGTATGCGAGGACTTTATAAATTGCCATGTCTCTATAGAAGAATAATCCAATAACAAATCCCTCTACTTGATAAATACTACCTTATATATTGCCAATACGTCACATTCGCTGCTCCTAACTTGAACGAACTAAACAAATTGATTTTTGTAATATAAGAATTAAAGTATATGTGTGTGTTTGTCGGTCCGCTCCGAGTGGTCCAAGTTGGTGTGTCCACACCTGGAACCAAAAAGCATATCAATATTCATAGATTCCAATTTTGAGGAACTGGGAAGTAGACCGATTCTCCTAGGAAGCGGACCAGTTCGATCTGGTTCTTCTGCTCACCCCTATTCCAGCCCTTGTTTTGTAGGATTTTGCTAAAAAGTGCACTCAGCACTTGTTAAATAACTGATAAAGAAATACTACGATTTTGAATATGTTGATTTTCCTAGTAATATATGAAAACGGTATTTAGAAAATCAAATATTTCTACATTAAACACATCGGACAATTGCATCGAAAACGCTCATTAATAGTTAAAACTTTGCTGCAATGTGACCTAATTTCGAAGTATCGCGACTTGCGAGTTTGTTAGAAATTGAATGGGCGGCTTCTCAAAAGCTGTTGCAATTATGAGATGCTTTCTATCTCGAAGAAGTAGATAAATTCCTCTTCGCAGTTGAAATTGTCGTGGAAAAACTGTACCGAATTTGTTCTTTTAACTTAGTAATATTTTTTTAATATTTGGAAAATTGTGGTGCATTATCTTGTTATTGTCAATGAGTAGGAAAATCATATGGTGGGAAAAAAAAGAAGTGGTTGTTTCAAATGCATAATGTCTGGTCCATGTTCAGATATATTATTTGCATAAACGGGAGAGGTGCTTCTTCCTCCATTTCTCTCATCTTCCCTTGACCTCGGATCAGCTGCTTGTTATTCCAAAGGTTGTACTCAAGCAGATATGTTGTAAAAATCTAAACAATCTTAAACGGGAATAACCAAAATTTCCACTGCCCTTTTTCGTTTTACTTAGACCTATCAAAATGGATCATAAATTCATATCTTAACCCATATATCAATTAATGAGTCATAAATAAGTTAATTATATTTAGGGTCCGTTTGGTAACGTGCCAAATAGTGAAAATTTCTGTTCTTTTGTTCCCAGAAATAGTTTGGGAACAGAAATGCGTTTGGTAAACTTTTTTGTTTCCGGGCACATTTTTGCAAAAATTTGTGCCTTGAAACGAGTTTTGAAGAGAAACAGAAGTAAAAAAAGTTACTTATTGTTTTTAAGACAATTTTGAGAATGAGTTCTTTTTCTTCTTTTTCTTTTTTCTTTTCTTCTTTGTGTTGTTCTTCCACAGGTGGGCCGCGGACCGGCCATAGCCCAGGGCCAACGAGGGCGTTACGGCCCTCGCCAGCTGCCGGCGGAGGCGAGGGCTGGACCCTCGTCGCCTGGGTGAGGCAGCTCGCCGTTGATCATGGCGAGGTCGGCCTCGCCCGATCTGGGCGAGGCCGGCGATGAGGCAGGCGGCCAGGGCCGCGACGCCCTGGCCTGTGGCCGGTCGCCGGCGCCGGCGACCAGCCATGGCCAAAGAAGGGAAGGGTAGAAAGAAAAAAAAAGAAAAAAATATTAAACAATTTAAAATATTATTAAAATATTATTAATAAAAAGAAATTTTATGTAGTTACCAAACGTATTTTTGTTCTTTTCTATCCCAGGAATAGAAATTTTGGATAGTTACCAAACGCCTTTAAATGCTCAGAAATTATTTCCGAGCACAGAATCAAAAAGAATCATTTCTGAGTAGAAATAGTTCCTGGGCACAGAATGATTGTCATGCGCACCCTTAGCAAATAGGTCATAAATGGGTATATGTATAATATGAGTGTTAAGTTTGTCGTAAATTGATTATAAATGGGTTTATAACTTATTTAAACTCAACTGATCTCTCTCGCTCTTACTCAATCTCGCGCTCACTCACTATGCACTCTCGTATCTGTTTAGGTATGAGTTTTTCTAGATTTAATTAAATATCAAAGTGTTTTGGCAATATAGGTTGGATCGGGTATGGGTCAAGAAAATTGCATTATGCATAAATGGGTTAATGAGTCAATTTGGATCGGACTATTTGTGACTCGACCCAAACCCGACCCGACTCATCCATTTGACAGGTCTTTTACTCAACTCTCAGTTTTCAAATTGGGATTACCATAATTTTTTTTATACAATAAGCAATAATTAAATAAGGCATTTTAAAAAGGGAGAAGTTGTTTCCAGGTTTACACATGGAAATTCCTTGCAATTTGAAGCTTGTTCGAATTATGTTGAAATTATGAAAGTGTGAGGAAGGAGTGTAGTTGACGAAGCGTTGTAATTTCGTATGGTATCCAAAAAGCCCTAAATCTATTATACGACGGGCAGTTCAATTCTAAACTTTTCAATTTTACTAATTCAATTTTAAACTTTTTGACAATATGTCAATTATGCCAATATAGTCATTCCTACTAATTTTGATCGAAAATTACTGATATCCATGTTAGTGATTGCTGATCAAAATTGGCCGGAATGACTATATTAAAAAATTGTCAAAAATTTTAGAACTGAATCATCAAAATCGAAAATTTTAGGACTGAATTGACCGCAATATAATAGATTTAAGATTTTTTTGATAATTTTTCCTATTATTACATCTTAAGAAAACTCGATGCGAGTCCGCCGATCGTGTGGAGGTGGGCCCGCACTAATGCCGTGTGGGACCCTTGTCGTCATAATCTGCTGTACTGGGCCGACATTGTAGGCCCGTTGATATGACCGTGGTCAAGATGCAAATTAGCATCGAATATAAATCGTGCGGTAGCGATCGATGACCAAAATCCTAGTGGGCCATTAGTGCCCTACACCAATCCTCCACTAATTGAATTTGATCTTTTGAGTGATAAGGCTAATGACGGGGGACATTATATCTAATATCGCTTATTCACTTTAAGGATTAATATTACGAAAAATCTCAAACTGATATACTTGCGACAAATTTATCAAAAACTATTTTTTTTACTACGAAAAAATCCCAAACCGGTACACTTGTGATAAATTTACCCAAAACTAATATTTTGACCACCAAAAACCCTAAAATGGTATATTTATGATAAATTTATTCTCCATTAAATTGGATTAATAATAAAAAATCACAAACTAGTATACCCATGACAAACGGAGGATAAAACTCCAAATTAGTACATCCGTCAACTGTTACGTGTCATTTTACTCAATAAGCTGATGGTAAAATTTAACGGAAACTAACGGAGGGTAAATTTGTCACAGGTGTACCAGTTTGGATTTTCGATGATCAAAAAATTAGTTTTGGATAAAATTATCATAAATATACCAGTTCAAGATTTTTCATGATATTCTTACTTTAGTTATCGATGACTAGGATCATGATTACCTGATTGATATCATTAGCTAGCAAGATGCAAACGTGGAAAAATCATGACATCTCAGCTTTCTGAACACATTGGAGTGCGAAGCAACTTAAAAAATAATAATTAATTCGAAGTAACGCAAAAAAAAAATGATATAACTTTAAAAACGCTACTACTTAAAGGAAAATAAAAAAAAATAGTTTCGTTTTCTCGGATCAAATCAAAGGACAACTTTTCTTTCCTACGCAGCTCGTGTTTATCGCCATTAATTACAAATGACTTTATTCCTTCTAAGGGTGCGTTTGATAACTGGCCAAATAGTAACTGATTCTATTCTTTTGTTTCAGGGAACAAAAAAAGAACAGAAATTCATTTAGTAAATTTTTTGTTCTCGGGTACAAATTTGCACAAATTTGTTCCCAGAATCAGTTTTGGAACAGAATCTCCTGGGAACAAGAATCAGAAAAGGAAAATAATTTTTTCTTCTTCTTCTTCTTTTTCTTCTTGGGTTGCGTTTGGCAACTTGCCAAATAGTGACTAAGGGTGCGCATGACAATCATTCTGTGCCCAGGAACTATTTCTACTCAGAAATGATTCTTTTTTATTCTGTGTCCGGAAACAATTTCTGAGCATTTGAAGGCGTTTGGTAACTGTCCAAAATTTCTATTCCTGGGATAGAAAAAAACAGAAATACGTTTTGTAACTACACAAAATTTCTTTTTATTAATAATATTTTAAATTGTTTAATATTTTTTTCTTTTTTTTTCTTTCTACCTTTCCCTTCTTTGGCCATGGCCGGTCGCCGGCGCTGGCGACCGTCCACAGGCCAGGGCGTCGCGGCCCTCGCCGCCGCCCTAGCCGCCTGCCTCACCGCCGGCCTCGCCCAGATCAGGCGAGGCCGAGCCTCGTCGTCGCGACCCACAGTGAAGCTGACCTCGCCATCAGTCGCGACAGCGAGGCTCGGCCTCGCCCGATCTGGGCAAGGCTGACCTCGCCATGATCGACGGCGAGCCACCTCGCCCAGGCGGCGAGGGTCCAGCCCTCACCCTCGCCGGCAAGGGTCCAGCCCTCACCCTCGCCGGCAAGGGCCGTGACGCCCTCGTCGGTAGGGGTGAGCGGTTCCCGGTCCGGTCCGGTTCCAAGGTGGAACCGGGAACCGGACCGAGAGAACCGGTTCCCAATTTTGGGAACCACGGACCGGACCGATTGGTTCTAGGACCGGGAACCGGTTACTTAGAGTTTAGGGTTTTTTTTTTGGTCAAACACTTAAGGTTTAGTTCACATTTTACTAATTTTTGTCAATGAAGTTCACTTAGGGTTTAATTCGCATTTTACTATTTTTTATCAATGAATTTATGATAATGAAGTTCACTTAGAGTTTAGTTCACATTTTATTATTTTTTTAAAGAAAAAAATAACAAAAATATATATTAAATAGTCGGTCGGTCCGGTTCCCCTTGGGCGGAAGGCAGACCGCCCGAAACCGGTTCCGCTTTTAGGAACCGGGAACCGGACCGATAGTCCCGAGAACCGGACCAAACTCGTCGGTCCGGTCCGGTCCCGGTTTGGGCGGTCCAAGTTGCTCACCCCTACTCGTCGGCCCTGGGCTTTGGCCGGTCGCCGGCGACCGGCCACAGCCCAGGGAAGAACAACACAAAGAAGAAAAGAAAAAAAAGAAAAAGAAGAAAAAGAACTCATTCTCAAAATTGTGCCGAGAAACAAGAAGCAACTTTTTTTTACTTCTTGTTTCTCTTCCAAAACTGTTTTTGGGTACAAATTTTTGCAAAAATGTGCCCGGGAACAAAAAGTTTACCAAACGCATTTCTGTTCCCAAACTATTTCTGGGAACAAAAGAACAAAAATTTTCACTGTTTGGCACGTTTCCAAACGGGTCCTAATTCTATTTTTTTGTTCCCAGAATTAGTTTCAGAACAGAAATCCGTTTGGTAAATTTTTTATTCCCGGGCACAAATTTGCAAAAATTTATTCCCAAAATCAGTTTTGGAGCAAAATCAAGAAGCAAAAAAAAAGTTACTTCTTGATTCTGGGAATAAGAATCAGAAATGGAAAAGAAATTTTTTTTCTTTTTCTTCTTCTTCTTCTTCTTCTTGGTCTTTGGTTGGTTGCCGGCTGCCGATCACCGGCAACCTCCCACAGGCCAAGGTCGGCGAGGGCATCGTGGCCTTCGCTGGATCTGATGTGGGCGACCCTCGCCGCCGCCCTCGCCCAGGCCTCAAGACGCCCTCACCTGTAGCCGACAAGGGTCGCGACGCTCTCGTCGGCCCTGGCCTGTGGCCGGTCATCAGCGCTGGCGACCTGGCCATGGCTAAGGAAGGGGAAGGGAAAGGGGAAGAAAAAAAAGAAAAATTCAAAATATTATTAATAAAAAAATTTTATGCAATTACCAAAAGCATTTATGTTATTTTTTTATTTCAAGAATAGAAATTTTGGGCAGTTACCAAACACCTTCAAATGTTTAGAAATTATTCCCGGGCATGGAATAAAAGAGAATCATTTCTGAGTAGAATCAGTTTTCAGGAATAAAATGGTTGCCAAACGCACCCTAAGTAACAAAATATTTTTCGACCAAAAAAAAGTAACAAAATATTGGATACACTAGCAGAAGTGTATGCGTTTTTCATGCATGCAAAAGTTGACATTTGGGAACTTATGCAAAATCGCCTAGTTACGGAATATTTGAGGCATTCATCAATGGAAAGAAATTATTTACACGGTATTGAGAACTGGTGCGTATATTTGAAAAGAGAAAAATTACAATATTGTTCATAAGATGAGAAATATTCAAAATTTTAAGATCAAAATACTCGAGAGATAAAACAGAACTATAATTAACACATTTATCAGTTAATAGGATATTTATAAAATAGCCGGTTGAGTATATTTTAAGGAAGAAGAAGAGGAAAAAGGGATCGCGAGACTTGAAAAATAGACCCGATCGTGGTTCCGGGTGGCCACGAGCCTGCCCAAGCCCGACTCGAGCTGTAAAGGCCCAAAGCATTTCCGTGTGAACTTGGATAAGGGTATTCAATGAAAAGCCTAACTCGAAAAATTATATGCTTCATAAAAATAATGATGGCAGGATTTGGTCGAAAACTTTAAGGCCGGTCTCGCGGATGATCACCTATACCAAAATGTAGAGATACCTTATATAACTGTATATATAAGGTATACAACATTTTTCTGTAGAATTAATAATATAAATTTATCCCTTTTTTTTTTTTGGGGTCGCTTTATCGCTTTCAAAGACGGCGTCGTCTCGTCCGTGGCAGGGGAAGCTGCAAGCACGACGTCGTCTTCGTCCGGGCCGGAACCTGCAGCTTCGGGAGTTGAATTTTTCATGCTTCTGCACAACGCCATAAAAATTCCACGACACCCCCCGAAAGCGTTCTTCCGCTCGCCTTCTTTCCCTTGCTCCGCAACGACCAGCCGAAGTCGGTTTCGCTCTCTCGTCGAATCCGCAGCACCACCGGAGGAGAGCGGCCATGGCTATGCAAACTGGGATAGGGCTCTCGAAGATCCTGGTCCTCGTCGGAGCTGGTTGGTTCAGCTCTCTCTCTCTCTCTCTCTCTCTCTCTCTCTCTCTATCGGCGCTCGCTAATCGCTTACTTGTAGATTAGTAGTGCGATCCTGTCCTCGCGATCTGAGAGCGCTGCGTGGTTCGTTCTCTTCTGCAGGCTACACTGGCACGGTACTGTTCCAGAACGGGAAATTGTCCGACTTGCTGGGCGAGCTCCAGGTACGGATGCCGAAAAAACCGGCTACTTTTGCTTTCTCGCGGTCAAAGTTCGGCTCGTATTGTTTAGCTTTGAGTGTTTAGTATAGAAAGGGAAGCGGTCGATTCTTGTTTTGTGTCGATTTCGTTGAGTGCGATTCGGCCCCCGTTGATCACGGCCTTTGTGTTGATTTTTACGCGGGGGGGGTTCGAGATGGGGTTACGGGAGCTGGAGAGAGGGAGGAATTGGTCAAGAGCGTGCCTGAGATTTGAGGTTCTTGGAATAGGTTTTAAGTTTGAGCTGGGTCTCTGCTGGATTGGTCTTGGAAATGTTGGGCTCGGCAATCAATGTCTTCTTTCGTTCTATGACTTCATCTATGTTCGGTAAATATGTTGATCTAGCACATAGAGGGTAAGGAGTGGAAGACCATAGCCATTTTTTATGCAATTACCTGTACACTGGTATTTAAGATGAGTACTTTGCCAGTATGAGTGATAATTGTTGTCATTCTTGCGATCCACTCTGTTGGGATTTAGTGGCATTTTCTTCCTGTGCCCTAAGCAGGGTTTGGTGAAGGGATTAGAAAAATCTGGTAGCCAACCAGATGGAGATACAGACTATGCTGATGCTGTTGCCGCACAGGTAATAGACATAAATACAAACATCCTGCTTATGAATGGCTTTCGTGGTGGGGTTAACAATTGGGTATTTGACCTTCTGCTCAGGTGCGTCGATTGGCAATGGAGGTCCGACAGCTAGCCTCTGCACGTCAAATAACTGTCCTGAATGGAAATTCTAGCCAAATGGGTACTCTCCCTCTCCCTCTCTCTCTCTCTCTCTCTCACACACACACACACACACACACACACACACACACACACACACACACACACACACTCACACACACACTCCTTTGCAACATATGTGTTCCCCTTTCACCACACAGCCCTAAAGATTTTGAAGCCCATAGCCAGGCATTGCCTTCCAAGTCAAACTAGTCGGAGAATGCGCTATATTTATCTTTATCATGCATCCAAAATTTTGATGTGGTATATATATGATGTATCTATCTAACATTCAAGTTCTTAAAGGTTCTTTATCTTTCCATATCACGTGCATTCACCTTATGCTACTAATGAAGCATCTCTGATATACTTTTCCTTTCACTGTTCCCCAGGCAACCTAACTTCTATGGTTGTTCCAGCAGCTACACTGGGGGCACTGGGTTATGGCTACATGTGGTGGAAGGTATTTAGGAATATCAAAACTGCTTCAGGTTTCCATGCTTCTTTTGCACATCTCCGAGGGCTCGTTTCCTAAAATTGAATACTAAGTGTTTGGTAATTTAAGTACAGAATATTAGATGTTGAAGTTTTTAATCACTGAAAACGAAAATAAAAAGTTGTTTGATAACAGATGAAAATTGAATAATAGATTCTACTAGTTACTTACCATGTCTTTAACCCAATAATTGGTAAGATTTCAATTTCATGAATAATTTGTTACAGAACCAGTTAAGTAAGCCCTTTCTTACTTACTGTATTAAGTTATTTATTATTTAAACAACCAATTAAGTTATGTGCAGTTACAGGTTATCAGCCGCATCTAATGACATTAAGTGCCGTAAAATTTAATTTTCGGTGCTTACTCTGTTTATCAAAAAAACCGTAGGTATACTCCAAGTTAAGCTTAAATTCATTTGCGGTCCTTGCACCGACCCCCCATGCCCAACCCAGGGATAGAATATAAGAATGGCTGACTTGCTTATTGTAACTTTGATCTTTAATCACTCTGCATGAAGGTAGTTATCCCTGCATTATAAACTGTTCATTGATCGCATTCCATATATTCTGATTTCATCAATCACTTTTATAACGTTCATTACTCAATCTTATTTGTTGATTTGAGAGATTTACATTTTTTCTCTTTAAACTCACTTTTCTAATGCCCATTGTCATCTAACTTACAAGCAATGTTCTACATGGAGTAATCTTCTTTTTCTTTCAATTGCAGGGTCTTTCGTTCTCAGATCTCATGTATGTAACTAAGCGCAGTATGGCCAATGCTGTGGCAAACTTGACCCAACATCTAGAGCATGTGTCAGAGGCTCTCAACGTAAGTTCGCATTTTAGTTTATGTGGATTTTAGGAAATAGTTTATGCAGTACGTTGCTTTGAATGACTTCAAAATTTAAATTATTAGTTGGCATTAAGAGCTTTTTAATTGTTATTTCCTCTTTGATTTTCTACCATCTGATTTCTTCATCTTCTTCTGATGCTTATTAATGGGCTAATTTTCACCATTCTTTTGTGACAGGCGGCAAAGAGACATCTAACCCAGCGAATTGAGAACTTGGATGGCAAAATGGATGACCAGAGGGAGCTATCGAAAGAAATAAAGAATGAGGTATCTTCTCTCTTCGTTGATTTATATGCACAGTTGAACTGTTGGAGTTGTAGATATCCAGAAAACATGAGATCATCTTTACTTGGTACCATTTTGTTCTGGAAAAGTAATTCATTAAGGTTTTGGTTGGTTGTACTTGACAACTTTTAAGCGCCATATAAGTCTTGTTATTTTTTTTTAGACATTGTTAAGTCTCTAAAGTTCTTATTGTGCTATGGTCAGGTACATATCATGGCATGGATTACAGCTTTATAGTTCTGTTCAAATTTTGAATTTTAATTATAAGCTCCATTTGTTTCGTGGAAAATGAATGATTTGGAAAATATTTTCCTAAAAATGATCGCCTGTACCGCTTGAAATATTTAGTCAATGAAAATATTTTCAATATCGACAATAATTTATGTCTGAATATTTTTTGTGGATGATGAAAATACTTTGCAATTCATTCATTTCTGTAAGTGATATAAGCGATTATTTCTGGGAAAATATTTTCCAAATCATTAATTTTCCATGAAACAAACAGAGCATCTTATTCTATTCTAGCAGTTTCTTAATCAGCTATTTTTTGTTCTCTGACTCAGGTTTCTTCTGTTAAAGCCAATCTTGATGGTCTGGGTGGTGACCTGGATTTTTTGCAGAGAATGGTTTCCAATTTGGTGAGTTTTAGTTTACTGAGATTCTCATTGACTTTCCAGAGTGATGAAATCATGAAACAGTTTGAGGATCTTGAAATGCGATATTTCTTAGATCCAATTTAAACATTTTCAAAGTGAAATTACATTGGTTGCTGCTAATATACTTTTTGCCCCTTATCAATAACTGTTTTTCGAAGGGAGAATCAAATGCTTCTGATTGATCCCTAAGCAACTTGCATCTGTATGTACATGGTAATCTCAATCTGGCAAGTTCCTCATTGCTGTTATTTTTGTGCTTGTAGGATGTACGAATGGGATCACTGGAGTACAAGCAGGTCAAAATAACCTTTCTTATTATGAAATTCTGTGATCACATGCACACGCGCACATGGAATCATGTAGCATTTTGTTTTTTATTCGTGTGTGTGTAGCGTATCCATTATCAGTATGCGTCATTATAACTGTTGAACTTGGGAGATTCTGTTTTGGGATTCTCTCGGACTAGGTTGGACACTATCCAACACAATAAAAAAAGAGTAATTGTAATGTGTATTTTATCTATCTTTTGTATTGAAATTGATGTCATATTTTGTCATGTTCTTGTTGGTTTGGTGTTGCTTAATGAGGAAAGGCTATGTGTGTCAATGTTTTTGGGTATAGCTCCTGCACTACCAATCTCTCTGGACAAAATTTGGTATGAATCATACATATTTTTATTTGCTATGCAATAAATTACAGGCTTAAATACTTTTAAGCTGAACTAGTTATCTCGACGCTCGATTAGGCTTAAATACTTTTAAGCTTAACTAATTATCTTGACGTTCGATTAGTATTAGTGTTGTGATTCTTCTGGTGTGAAATTTCTGAATTTATTCTGCTATCCTCAGTCCTGCCTCTTTACCCGCATGGAAGTTCAAGTATGTATTTGTGTGGCGACAGGATTGGGCGAATGAGGGTGTGAGGTATCTCTGTGGTGTGGCCAGTGGACAGAAGGTGGAAATGCCAAAAATGCTGCAGGTTGTCATCTCCTCCTCCTCCTACCTTCTCTCTGCAATTGTTTAATTAATCATTTTGACCAACGGTTCTGATATTTCATATATCAGCATATAGAATCTTGACTTGCTTTCCCCACCTATTTTCCCTTTTGACTTCCCAGTGAAGAAAAGAGTTCTTCATTTGTTGGAACCTTTTTATAGAAAGGAATTTTAAAGAGTTTGTCTATCGACTGACAGTTTTTTAAAATATTTCTTACAGGAGCAAATTAAGATTTCAGGATCGTCTCGAGGATTACTCTCATATGCGGATACTCCAAGTCTTAAGGTTCCTGCTTTCCCTTGAACTTTGACTTTTTGACTTCTACCAAGTGAAGAAAAGGGTTCTTCGGGTCTATTAAGTTTTCTGATATTGTGCCCTGCTGTCTTTGATGCACAATTTGTCAGATTGTAATTTTTTTTATTTGGTGTTGAAAGTGTTAATGGATGAAGTGGTGAGTGCAAATGGCAGACATTGCACGGACCTTCATTCTTTCAAGGCTAACAAACGTCATTCTTGGTCTGTAGTAGGAAAGAAAAGGTCTATCTGCAAATAGTGTTGGGTTTATGGGAAGAATCTTTTTTTGAATTAAACATGGTCTGTTAAGAGTCTTAAGACTTTTTTTGATAGTTTGGAATTTTTGCCTCCCAAGAAGTCTCTTTTCCTGTGGCAGATAATATGCTATGTCGTTTATGCCTCTGCAAAAGTGGTTGAATTAGGTATTATGGCGTTTGATATCAATAATCTGCTCCTTGCTCTCAGGGTCTGAAGGACATTGCTGATGCATTGACCTTAAGTATTGATATATCAGCTTCAGATGCTGTTGTGCAAGATGGAGTCGACAGATTAAATGGAAAACCAAAGCCATTGCCAAGGTATGATATAGAACTCTTTTTGATGTTTTACTGCTCCATCACACATATAATGCTTCCCTTTTGTGGGCACATGCCTAGAATACTTGTTTTGCTTGATCTTTTTACTCTTTCCTCCCTTTACACGTGTGGATTCATTTCAACTTTAGCCTATATTTCGTATGCAAATCACTTGCAGCATCTATTACTCTCACAGACGCAGATTGCATGTTATTACTGTGGTATTGCAGTGCAGAGGTGCATAAAAAGCATAGACCATTTTCAATGTATTCTTGTGTTTGGGTATAATCCCAGTCCCCAGTTGTGTCGTGTTTTGTGGTCTTTGCATATTTAACTTTATCAGGTTTACATTGAAAGTTGGTGAAGAGTACTAAGTAAGATGGTTAGATGATTTGACTTAGGCTTGCTTATGCAGCTCCATTCAGCAAATACTCTCAAGTTGCCCTTTTTTTGGACTAATCTATCTACCTTGTATCATATGCGTAAAGTTCACTTTGAGATTTATTGGCATCGAGAACGTTCTGAATTGCTTTGTATCACTCATATTTGATGGTGTGGGCATGGATGAATGTCATGCAATGAAGTGTCAGATCTTTTTCTTTCTTCTGTCTTTTTAACCACTTCTTCTTTTTTTTCTGGGGATTATGAGTAGTTGCATCATAAAGCTGCCATAGTTGGGAAAAAGAAGGTTCTGGAATTTATAGAAGTTACATGTCCACTGTCCTTTCTGAAGAGATCATGACTGGGAAATAGTTAATTTCTAAACTTGTAGTATTACCATGGTCATTTGCAGAAACACTAAGGAAAGATTGTTGTTTACACTAAGGTGCTATCTGGCCATGTTTGAAAAGGTCAAGGATGACTTTGTCATGCTATTTATTATGTAATGCTATTTATTATGCTGCAGCAGACTTGATTTGTTTTTATGCGCAGTCCAAACTTGGTTGAATAGTTGCATTAAAACTATGCTGACTACTTGTTTATCTTGTCAGTGATTTGTTTATTGCCAGAAGATACTGGTTGAGTTTGTCTTTTTTGTGCTCGTTTTACCACTACATGGTACTGGTTCTGTTTGTCTGGCTCACTTGCCATGTGCCTTTTAGAACTGATGATGCTGCGATATGGATGTAATATATTTATTTGTCTTAGCTAATAGACAAATTTGTCTATTTATGTGCAGGGCTAGCTCAACCAGGTGTTGATCGCAGAGTAATGTTAAGTGGACCTCGCACTGTGGTTCTTAACCATGGATGTACATGTGCTTGTTATGCCACCTTTTGATTCCTCAAGGTTGGACTTTGGCAGCATTAGTCCTCATTGCAGATTTAATGGTGGATTGGTATATAAATGGAATTCTCTTCCGAAGTATTGAGAGAATGAGAGTTATTATGGCGTTGTGGATTGGTGCCGTCAAAGTAATAATTCAGTGAATCTCATACCGAATGTTCTTTGCCGCTCTTTTTTATTATTTTTTCAGTTATGGTGTGAAAACCTCTGATGCAGTAGGTTTCTGCCCCTTTGTGTTGGGATTCTGGGAGATGATAATGAAATAATTCTAGCATATTCAATCTCTCTCTCTCTCTCTCTCTCTCTCTCTCTCTCTCTCTCTCCATTCACATTATATTTCTGTTTAGTAGACACATGCACAACATATGGGAAGACATTATAAAAGGTCCTGCAATAGTAGATTCGTCCTCTCTTCATATTAAATTTGATTTTGGATTTGCGCACAGGATGCAGCCAGCTGGAAATTCTTTGTAACTTACATTGTAGATCAAGTGGCGTTCCAAGTAAGGGAAATAACCTGTTGAAATGTAAATATTCAAGATGGGTATGTCTGATTCTGGTACATAGTGTTTCATTTTGGTCGTAGGTTTGCATCAACTGCGTCTACTTCAATCGACTGTCTTGTCGGTTTGAGTTCATTGATGGTGACTTCGCAACTGAAAATGGCGAAGAAGAAGAAGAGAAGAGAGCGGCGTTAGAGAGAATACGGTGTGTCACTAGGTTTGACACACTTCTTCTATTTAAAATACATTAGATGGGCCAAGCCCTAAACACCAATAAACAACCATAAAATAATAAATAAAATAAAAAGAAAGAAAGGAGGGGGAAAGCCCACGTGACTTAACACTCCCCCTCAAGCTGGAGCATAGACGTTCATCATGCCCAGCTTGTTACAAATGAACTCTGTCCTCTTTTCAGTACTCGATTTTGTAAGGATGTCAGCAAGTTGATCACTGGTCCGAACATATCCAAATTCGATGACATTCCTGAGCAAAGCATCTCTAACAAAGTGACAATCAACTTCAATGTGTTTAGTCCTCTCATGAAAAACTGGATTATCTCTAATATGTAGGGCTGACTGATTATCACACCATAATTTAGAAGGATAATCAACGGAATAACCTATCTCCGTCAAAAGCTGCTGCAGCCACATAATCTCAGCAGTCGTACTTGCCATTGAGCGATACTCTGCTTCGCAACTAGACCGAGAAACCACATCTTGCTTCTTATTCTTCCACAAGACAAGATTACCACCCATAAATATAGTAAAACCAGATGTAGATCGCCTATCAGCGGGAGATCCAGCCCAATCTGCATCACAAAATGCTTCGATGCGGGAATGTCCATGATTTTGATAGATAACACCCTTCCCAGGGATCCTTTTTAGATACTTTACAATCCGCAGAGCGACCTCCCAATGAGGAACACGAGGGTCGGCCATAAACCGACTAACAACACTAACCTGGAAAGGCAACATCAGGTCTAGTCATAGTGAGATAATTGAGTTTTCCCACTAATCTACGATACCTCTCAGGCTCTGGAATCGGGGCACCTTCTTGTGGCATGAGCTTATCACCAGGAATCATAGGGGACTCGCAATATTTTGCCCTAGACAACCCTGTATCTTGCAATAAATCTAACACATATTTTCTCTGAGACAGAAAAACACCATTCTTACATTTAGAAACTTCAATACCAAGGAAGTATCCTAGAGGACCGAGATCTTTGGTTTGAAACTGACTGTTTAGAAACTCCTTGAGCCTAGAAATGCCTGCTAAGTCACTGCCAGTGATCACAATGTCATCCACATAGACAACCATATAAATACAACCTGCAGGAGAAGTATGATAGAAAACAGAACTATCCTTAATACTCTGCTTCATGTCAAAATCCCGTACAACAGCTGTAGTAAACCTGCCAAACCATGCACGAGGTGACTGCTTGAGACCATATAAGGAGCGACAAAGCCGACAAACCTTATGAGACTCCCCCTGAGCAACAAACCCAGGAGGTTGCTCCATATACACCTCCTCGTCAAGATGTCCATTCAAGAAAGCATTCTTGACATCAAGTTGATGGAGGATCCAATCATGGGAGGCTGCCAGAGAAATAAATAACCGAACGGAGGCCATTTTAGCCACCGGGGAAAAAGTCTCAAAATAATCAACACCATACTGTTGAGCATATCCCTTAGCAACAAGACGAGCCTTCAAGCGAGCAAGCGAGCCATCCGGATTAACCTTGACAGTATAAACCCATTTACAACCAATAGCTTGCTTACCCGTGGGAAGAGGAACAAGCTCCCAGGTCTCATTCTGAACCAAGGCCTGTATCTCATCCACCATTGCAGCACGCCAACCAGAATGAGCCAAGGCATCAGAAACTGATCGTGGAACAGAGATGGAATCCAAAGTGGCAATCAACGCCTGTGTCTGAACTGATAAACCCTTATAAGAGTCGGTATAAACAGGTCTATCACGGCAAGCACGAATACCTTTACGGAGAGCGATAGGCTCATCATCTGAGGGGAGATCCGGTATCAATGCAGAGGTATCCAGCGGAGGTGGCGTTGGCGAAGATGCATTCGGAGGAGGATCCAATGAGTCATCAGAAGGCACATTGGATGGGGTAGAAGAAATCACAGGAGTCGGCCGCCGATGATACATACGACCATACCACACGTCAGTGGATTGAGCTGTGGGGGTGGATGATGTCTCATAAGTAGGACTCGATCGAGACCGATGGACAAGAACATCCTCCAAGAAAGTAGATGGAGAATCATCCTTGGTGCCATAAGATTGAGACTAATGGAAGGTAACATCTGCAGAGACAACGTAGCGACCTAGATCAGGAGAAAAACAACGGTAACCTTTCTGATGCCGAGCATAGCCCAGAAAAATACAACGAAGAGACTTAGGGTCGAGTTTAGAGACCTGAGGTCGCGTATCACGAACGAAACACACACACCCGAACATCTTTGGAAAGAGAGGAAACAGAGATTTAGTAGGGAACAACACACGGAAAGGAATTTCTCCATTGAGAATAGCAGAAGGAAGACGATTGATAAGATAACAAGCGGTCAAAACTGCATCGGCCCAGAATGACTTAGGGACATTGTGCTGGAACAAGAGAGCACGAGCAACCTCTAACAGATGCCTATTCTTGCGTTCTGCTACACCGTTTTGTTGAGGTGTATCAGGGCAAGAAGTTTGATGGACAACACCATTACGGGAAAGAAACGACATGAATTGATGTGATAAATATTCCCGACCATTATCACTGCGCAAACACTTAACAGAAGTGGAGAATTGAGTTCGAACTTCAGCATAAAATTCACAAAAAATTTGGAACACCTCAGAACGATTTTTCATTAAATAGACCCATGTCATCCGTGAATGGTCATCAACAAAAGTTACATAATATTTGAAGCCAAGCTTTGACAGGACAGGACAAGGACCCCATACGTCTGAATGGACTAACTCAAACGGAGCTGAGACTCTTTTATTGACTCTAGGAAAATAAGACACACGATGGTGCTTAGCAAACTGACATGACTCACATTCAAAGGAAACGTTCTTAAACTGAGGATATAACTTCTGGAGGGTGGTAGGAGCTGGATGGCCAAGACGACAGTGAATCTCATATGGACTAGGGGATGTGGTGGAGCAGGCTACTGACGGTGGTGTGGCTTCAATAACATAGACTCCTCCTTCGACCCTTCCTCTACCAATGGCCTTCCTCGTCAAAAGATCCTGAAAAACACAACCATCAGGGAAAAATGAGACTGAACAATTCAATTGTTTTGTGATCTGACTAACCGATAGTAGATTAAAAGGTGACTTTGGAACATAAAGCACAGAAGATAATGTTAAATTTGATGTAAGACTAGAAGTCCCACTCCCTTTTACAATTGCTGAAGAACCATCCGCCACAGTAATAGCACTAACATGTGATGAAGAGGAATAGGTTGTGAGATTACCTACTGTTCCTGTCAGGTGATCTGAAGCACCTGAATCAACAACCCATTTGCCACGAGACATGGAAACACGTGCTGTATGATTACCTGTCTGTGCATATGTAGCAGTAGAAGCCTGCCCATCCACCTGAAACTGAGTATACCGTGCAAACTCCTCATCAGTCATCTCAATCATTCTCCTCCCGGAAGCAGGAGAGGACTCCTGGATCTCAGAAGATGCAAGTGCCGAGACATTAGCCACCTTGTTACTACTCGGATAACCGTGCAACTTATAACAGTTGCTCATTAGATGACCGGGCATACCACAATGATGACAAACACGTTGGTCCTTACTACCACCGCGGCCTCCACGGCCACCACGGCCACCACGACCTCCACGACCACCACGTGATCCACCACTCCTAGAAAAAGAGAACAGTGCGGATTTGTCACTAGATTCTGGTTGCACAGACGGAGTATGAGCCCCAATGGTAACACTACTTAGCCGATTATAGACCTCAGAAATAGATATGGGAACCCTCTCGGAGAGGATCTGATTTTTTATTGGCTCAAGTCCGGGATGAAGACCCGACAAGAAACACATAACACCAAGCTGCTCCCTCTGTGCAATCATCTCATCAGGACTAGTTGGAATCGGCCACAACAAATCAAGTTCATCAAACAGGGCATGAAACTTGATTGAGTATAAAACTCTTGAATAGGCCGCTCCTCCTGATTGAGTTGAAATAATCTCTTCAACACATCACACACACGAGATTTGTTGTTGGTGTTTGAATATAGTAGTGCCAAACGATTCCACACATCTCGAACCGTCGGACAATTAGCAATCATAACCTTAACTTTGCGATCCATGGAATTTAAAAGAAGTCCGAAGATACGGTTCTCTTCAATCTCCCAACTCAAATAATTAGGGTCGGTAGACTCAGGAGGCAAATCAGTCAAGTATTTAGCCTTACCCATACCTTTTAAACAGACAAGAATAGTTTTTCGCCAAATCTGAAAATTTAGGGCTCCTTCCAATTTTTCATCGGACAGTCTCGTTGGGAAAGAGACAACACCCTCGGTACTGCTGGAGCTCGTAGAAACATCACCCGTCTTCACCTCCTTCTGTCGATCATCTCCTGCCATTGTTGTTGCAAAAGAAAAGGGAGACACTTGCTAGGTCTCTACGCAAAGAAACCGGCACCCCTGGACCGGAACAAGGAGACCAGCCTACACCACTGGGCAGGCTGCACAAATCTGTGGCTCAGAAGCCATGATGTTGTATGTCCATTATAGAAGAAAAGAAAAAAAAGAAAAGAAGAAGGAGAAGAAGGTGAGGGCCAATCAAAACAATGGATGAAACAAACCCTTGCTCTGATACCATGAAAATGGCGAAGAAGAAGAAGAGAAGAGAGCGGCGTTAGAGAGAATACGGTGTGTCACTAGGTTTGACACACTTCTTCTATTTAAAATACATTAGATGGGCCAAGCCCTAAACACCAATAATCAACCATAAAATAATAAATAAAATAAAAAGAAAGAGAGGAGGGGGAAAGCCCACGTGACTTAACAGCAACCATCTTGGGATTACACCTCCTGATTGATGTGCATGCTCTTACCAGAGTCTGTTGCAGAATTTATTCCGTAGTGTGTCTAATAATAGTCCACTGGCTTTGCGGACTGTTCTGTTTGTTATATTACCGAATGCAGTTGCAGATCATCCATATACCAATGACTGCGCTCTCTTTATACCTTCTGTAAGAAAACTGATTGACAACTAAATGCATTTTTACTGTTCATTATCAGAATCAAATGCTACTGCGGCACCGGTACAGCTGCATGTGCATAGAGAGACAGAGAGAGAGAGAGAGAGAGAGAGAGAGAGAGAGAGAGAGAGAGAGAGAGAGAGAGAGTAAAGCATAAGCTGCTTCGAGTCAATTGATACAACAAGCGCACAGCGGTTAGCTTGTGCTTGCAAGAAGACAGATGTTACTTTAGTTCCAATTCCATGGCTCTGTTCTATTGCCCACAAGCATCGTACTTTCCCATGATTCCAAACCCGGCATACTCTCACTCTCTCCCACTGGTGTAAACATGAAAGGGAAACCTCCAATCTCATTGCCAAAGCCTCCCCTGATATTAGCCCTACCGCCCGCCTGCATGAAGTCCTTGGTAGGGTCCTCCTTCTCTTCGTCAAGCGAACGTGGATTCTTCTCGACTAGCTCTCTGAATACCGATGACTTGAGCAGCAGTCCCAGTGCAGTTGGAGAAGTTGACTTGGCGGAGACACAAACTGCATTTGTGCTTGCATCTAGTTTCATCGGAGTGGCGTGATCATTGAGCACGAAAGAATTGGAGCGAAAGAGGATGGACGGCTTGGATTCTTCTTCCCCATGGACGTGGTTCGAGGAGGTCGGTGCGGGTTCAGAGTGCAAGGTTAACTGAGGCTTCTGGGAAGCATGAGAATTATTTGGTCCTGGTTTCAGCCATCTTATGTATGAGCTCAAATCAAAGTTGGTCACTGCATTGATCCCTCTGTACTCGATTGCTGCGATGTCATATGCACGAGCAGCCTCCTCTTGTGTACCTTCAGAAGGGCGACAGAATTAGCAAAAGCAGTCAGATTGAAATTCCCTCAACGTACAAACAGAACTTTAAACAAAAATGGAAAGTCAAAGAACTAAGGAAAAATTTTTGATCGCAAAACTCAACTGTAAGTACCCAGATATAGATATTTGTTTCCAAACACCCTGCCGATCCTTGCTTCCCATCTCCCATTGTGATGGTGCCTGCAATTTCATCATCCAAGAACATATGACGCGATTATGGAGCTTCCTCAAACTAAAGGAGTAGTCAATCCATTGAACTCGCAGCAAACTTCAAAGAGCGTTAAGACGAAAATTAGTTCCAGGTGCACTCTATTACCTTGCAACTCCTCTGTACTTTGATACACCTCTTGAGAAACCGCTGCTTCGTCTGTACATTTGAAAATCGATTTACATTATGATAGCTGAATGTATGACGGAAACTGGGTCGACTTATTCAGCTGAAGGGCTAATTACCTTCTTAGCGAAGCCAAATATTCCTCTCTAGTCATGGTTTTCATAAGCTCAATTTCCTTCTCATAATCTGATATCTGCAAATTGAGGAGGCAACAGGAGTTGCAAACAAATGATCATTTTCCTTTTCCCAATTCAAACTTCCAAACTAAAAAGGAAAAGGGATGCAAGTTAAGCTGATCCTTCTTAATTTATATCTTACAGGGAAATTAGTGAAGGTTGAGCTTCCCCAGTACTTGAGTGCTGCCAAATCATAAGCTCTTGCGGCAGATTCTTCTTCATCATAAGCGCCTGTTCATAGCCAATATTTTCAGATATATCAAATATATCAAGAACAAAAACCCAACTGAAAGAAAGAAAATAATGAAAAGGTAAACAGTCAATTGGATGGACCAAGCACTCACCAAGATAAACTTGCTTTCCCTTCTTCCTCTGTGTTGGATTCCAACACCCTTTGTCCCACAAATGAGCCTCATACCTCCCAGTCCATCTATGTCTGCTTAAGAAACAATGTACTTTTAGCTTCATGTCTCAACTAACACTCACAAGAATGAAAAAGAGAAAGGTACCTACTTCCCCAGTAGAAAGCAATGGCTATGTGGCCCTAATGTGATTTGAATTTGAATCTGACATTATCCGTGTCATAAGGACTCAGCTCTAGTTCTTGAGGCAAAGTATCACAAACTTTAGGGAAGTAAAGGAAGAATTGAGCATACATGGATCAAAGTGCATAAGTTTGTGTAATTTTATTGTCAAGCAGACTTCCAAAACCATCAGAGGCAATTATAATATGTTGGATCACATACAGTGTTAGAAGTGTGAGTTCATACAACGAGACATAGGTATGGAAGTGTACTTTCCTCAAGAAAACATTCCATTCATATACACGATAGTAACATATGAAATTGTTACGACGGCTTGAAATTATTTCCAAATCATTCTTCAAAAGACAAATATCAATCTGCACACACAAATAATTAGCTCGACCTGCTTACGCCCCGGTACTTGGAGCTCCTCTTGATGGTCGCAGTCGCGGCGACGGTAACCCCATCGACCTCATGATGCTTCTTCTGATCATCTCCCGCCGCTGGAACTCCCGCGGCAGCAGAACTGCCATCACTGACGTGAACTCGCCTCCTCCTCTTGACGCGCCTGCCGATCGCGCTCACAGGGTCGCACTCCGCCATGCACGAGGGTCGCCTTACGCTCATTCCTGGGCTCAACTCCGACTTCACCACGATTATGCTCTCCACCGACATTTTATCTTCTTCCTTCTTGGCACACTCAGTCCCAGATCAGTCTGCTTAATTTCTTGCTGCTGTTGCTTCTTTGTAATGGATGACCGAACAGGTATGGAGGGTGCTTATATACGATACCAGTGTTTTTGTTGTTTCTCTTGCTTCTTTGTACTTATTGTGATTGGTTGGGTGGAGACAAATGGAGCGTCGATGAAACCTACGACAACTGGGGACAAAAGGGTGCAGGGATGGAGACGGAGAGCTCTGACGTGCCTCCACGGTCACTAGGAGCCGCCGCCTGCCATGCCAGTGATCGGACTCCACAACTGCCCGTTGAATCCGATGCTAACCGAGGAGGCATTTCTTGTTGCCAAATTTCTGATTGGTGGGTTACGGATATAGAAAATACGCACTTCATTCTTCTTTTCATTTATGCATGTGGGCGATTTCCTATATTTGTATCCTCTCAAATAAGAAGAGGTCGAGGAAAATATAACCCTCATGCTCGCTCTGTTGTCTAGGAGAGGCTAATAGGAGGTCAAAAGTTCCAATGACAATCTAAGGGGAAAATTGTCCAATCAGTCTCGAACCTATTGTATCGATGTCAAATCAGTCATGAACTTTTCAATTTTATCAATTTGGTTCCAAATCTTTGCACAAAATTCTAATGTAGTTATTTCAATCAATTTTCATTGAAAATGAAGGACGTGGCCGTATGTCGTACAAGAGGACCAGTGATGACTGGACCGTCATGTCAGTGATTTTCGTTAAATTGGCTGGATGAACTACATTGAAATTTCGCAAAGATTTATGATTAAATTAGCAAAATTGAAAACTTCATGATCGATCTGGCATATGTATAATGTAATTAGGACCGATTGGGTTGCACTTTCTAAAAGCAGTATTTGTCGAATATAAAATTAATGCCGCTTTTCTCTTTTCTTTTTTGGCCTTTTCCCCTCTGTGTAGTACTATAACAGCCATCACATCACCTCCAGAGAAAGAAGGAAAGCATGCACGAGAATATCTTGTTCGGTTTCTCAGTCAAGCGGCTTGCTTACCTAGAATTATAAATCAAGCTCCTATTTATCATATGACGAAACTAATCATTGGTCTGTCTAAAATCCCAAGGGAGCGCAAGAGAATAGTAAAGAGTTATACCCCTCAAAGGGGACGCTGCTAAATTTCTCTGTTTTTCCTGATTTTTTTGCCTGATTTCCTTGAGCAATGAAGACCCACGGGCGAACTAGCGACGAGACAATAAAAACAGAAATGCGATGTGGCGTTTGCTTCTAGGATTAGTAACTCCAAAAGGAGCCTGCGAGGTTTTTGTTTCTAGGGATGGCGACCAATGGACTATGTTGTCGCCAGGAGAAGAAAGAGGACAACCTTTTGCGACCGATTCGGCCACCTTTTTCAGAACGCGTTCTCGTTTCCTTAGGATTCTTCGTCCGTGGAGAGCTCGGATTGCTGTTGAGAGTTTCTTTAAGATAATAATGAATCATCTATTATGAAGTGGGAGTTTCTCTCGCTGAGAGCTCTTGTGGGAGTTCCGAGGGGGGAAACCCGCCCTTTTTCCTTTTGGCGAACTCTGAATGTCGGACAGATTACCATACATAACGCGAAATTTCTCCTCCGCTGATTCCTTGTAGTCAAGCCGCTTGATCAGTCATTGCATCTCATAAGTTGCAAGAATACAGCCCGGAGAATCCGTTGATAGTTCAAATATATCCATAAATTAGGCCTAATCGATCCGTATACAAAGATGTCGCCTGTGTTAAGTCAAGTCAGATGGTGCACATCTCAGTACACGAATGCATTAGCATTGCTCTTCTGCAACATAGCAGAGTAAGTCGACACTTCGGAGATAATGAGGCAGGAAGACAGTTCAACACCTTTTTTTGCCCCTGTTGATTTGTCATCCACTCGAAAGCTGAACTAAAACGATTCTATTCTCAATCCTTGGCGAATTGCATTTTCCTGTGAAGCATCCTTCGTACGCTAAAATAACTAAGTTACTCCATGCGGGTTCACGTTCTTCCTTAGGCTCTTCGACGGAGGTTGAAAAAGCTGCGCTTGCTTATTAACCTCAAGGTAAGCTGTAGCACATCGCACATTCATCTTTGAGAAGATACTTTAGCTGAATTTGGCAGCAGGACAGCCCAATCGGCCGTACCTTAGTAACCCGTTTGGTTCAGCTTTGGGAAGGGGCTTTCGGCCTCCAAAGCCCCTTCCCAAAATACTGAACCGTTTGGTTCGGCTTTCCGGACTCGGAAAGCCGAAAGCCAGCATTTGTGGAATGCTGAAGCCTATTTTTCCTTCCCAAATTGCTCTCACTCAAATTTCAATTTTCCGGTTTTGTCCTGTCACTGTTTATCTTCTTCACGTGGCCGGCGAGGGTGGCCGGCGAAGGGCCGGCGAGGGCGGATCTGGCCAGCGACAGGCCGGCGAGGTCGCTGACCAGGGCGATGGCCGCTGGGGTCGGGCGGCTGCCCGGGGCGCCGTCGCCTAGGTCGGCGGTCGCAGGAGTCGCGCGACCAAGGCGGCGCTCGCACGGGTCGCGCGGCCGTCGCTGAGGTTGCGCGACCCGGGCGGCGGTCGCTGGGCGATCGCTGACCCCGGGCGACCGCCGACCCAGGCGACGGCGCCTGGGCGGTCGCCTGACCCCAGGCGACCGTCGCCTAGGTCAGGCGACCTCGCCGGCCCCTCGCCGGGCCTTCGCCTGCCAGATCCGCCCTCGCCGGCCACCCTCGCCGGTGAAGAAGATGAATAGTAATAGGGGCAAAACCGGAATATTAAAAATACAAATTGCCAAAGCCCTTTGCAAAAAAAAATTTACCAAACACTACTTAGGCCAAAGTAGCTTCACAAATTTTTTTTTACCAAACACCACTTGCATTTCCCCAAGTGGCTTTCACCTAAAGGTATTTGCATTCTCCCAAGTTGTATTTGAAAAGCCGAATCAAACGGGCCCTAAGTAAGAGAGATAATTCCAATAACAAGCAAGTTTAAGCTGCACATTAATCAAGATCATCGACCAAGCTCGAGTCCCCAAAAGACCATTTTCAATTAGCCATAATCCATATCTGTTGAACTTGCAGCAGATGTGCAGATTGATTCTGCAAACAGATCAATAACAGAAAAGTTCCAACACCCGGCAATCATCCCAGAAAGGACAAACAGTTAACAGGATGGTCCTTACAGAAAATGATTTATTTCATTCAGGACGGCGCAACCAAAACTATCGGGTTACAGTTTTGCAAATTCTTTGAGTGCCTTCAAGATCTGCTCCTCGCTCAAACCATCCAAACGGATGCCCTTCTCCACACCGAAGTCTAAATTAAACAAGAAATTAAATACGTTAATGGTTTCACAGGAATACTCAATTAAGGCAAGAAGAGAAAGGAACACAAACAGAAGATAAAGGCAAAACTTCCTTTGGATAGTAATTGGGCACCTACAGCCGGTAAATCACCGGGGTCACTTAAAAAGCTAAAATTATTATCATAAGATGTGCTGATTAGGAGTGATAATTAAGATACCAAGCTAAACCTTTATCATAAAAGCAAAATTGTCATCTTTGCTTTGCTTCTCAAAAAAGAAAATTTCATAGTTCCATAATGGATTAATAAGCTGTCTGACTGAATTTAAATTTTTCCGATCTCCTTTTGGTTGTGCCTACGGCATACCTCCTCTATACTGAGATTGAAACCATGTTCTCTTAAGGCACTGTTCATCATACTTAAATTATAATAAAAAGAAGGACTTCGATACTCTGTTAGAGTATTTCTTTGCTGTTCATGCCCTAGCTTGTTTCACAACATCAATAAACCAACAAGCTGCACACTTAAATACAAGAACACATTGAAAACTACAAGCTTGACATAATATGGCATGAAATTTGGGCAATACATGGGATTCGTAGAAATCCTTTAGTCAGCAAACCACTATTATCGATTAGAGGATAACAGTGGCATCGACTGAAGTTAGTTGTCGTGCCATGATGAGAGATAATCATATCTGTCGACCTGTTCTCTACATTTTTTGGATATTCATACAAATAATCCAACTGAAAAGCAAAAAAATTAACTCGGGGTAACAAGTTATTGTTTGATATTCTCATATAAAGCCTGTCGAAAAGTTTCTAATGAAGAAGAAAGAGGGAAGATGAGACATCAAAACTCACACAACTTTGGTAAATGCAGTTTCATATTTGCACATATAGCAAGTAAAGGTGAGACAAAGGATGAAGAGAAATCCCAACCGCAGAGAAGCTTCTGCAAGATGAAATGACTAGATATACCATAGTGGTTGAAAACGATTAAATTGACAGATTTCTACCTCATACATGGCAAAACTTGGGAACTATCTTTCCAAGGAACTGCTAAAGGTCAGTAGTAACTTCAAAAAATCATTCAACCACTTCAAGAGTTGTAATTAACAACTCCAGGAATCCCCCTTGTTAAGTTGCTACACAATATCAACCGCCAATAGACAATTAGCAAAAAGTATAAGGCACTTATTGGGCCAATCATTAACGTACTTCTAGCTTCATTCAAAATTCCACGCAATTCTCCAAGTCATAATCCGCAGCATTAATGACCTTCAAGTTCCAGGACATTTCACTACAAAGTTATATAACCAACAAGTAGAACTAACTTGGCACGAGACAGAGGCCATAAGTTCCCTCAGAAAGACAACCGAATCAACTTGCATTTGGAAATCTACCAAGTACCGACAGCAAAATGGTAAGCAATTCCAATCTCCTTTCTCGTGTAGCATATATAAAGATTTCAATAAGAGGCACCAAGGCGGAGCAACCCACAAAATCATTTAGAAGAGGGAACGCATCTACAAATGTAATGGCAAGCCGGCAGCGGCTCTATTGTCCAAAATGCCCCAATCTACAACCCACGGAGGCAGCATGTCGGGCTATCATCTATTCTAATCACAAAATAGCCAGTTTCCTCTTCTCCAGACAATGCCTGCCCTGATCCATCACTAACCACGAAATTCCGACCCCTGACCCACCAATTCAGCGCGGACACGCTCTAAACACAAGTACACCCAGCTGTTAATCTAGGAAGCCCGAACAATTTAGCCACAAAAATTCGATCTTAATCTTACCCGACGACGAGTCGAATTTCTCGCACGGCAACGCACGCGAAATACTACGAATTCTTGAGGATTGCACATCACATTAAACTGAACGGGAGCGAAACGATTGCAGGGGGCGAAAGGCGCAATTACCGTATCTGACCCACAACTGGGGCTCGGTGCCGCGGCATTCGCGGATCAGGATGGGGAGCTTGGGGTTCAGCGTCTTCAGCTCCTTGTAATTCTTCTCCACGAACGACCTAATAACCCACCCCCACAAAACCACCAAATCGAACCCGCAAAACACATGAACGATCGACGGACGAACTCAACGACGCGGAGTGAGGGGCGAGGGCAAAAGGAAACACGAACCTGGCGGGGGAGCTGGCGGGGGAGGATTGGCAAAAGAGGAACCTGAGCTCCCTTAAGTTCTTCGACAGCTGCCCTCTCCACGCCATCTCTCTCCCTCTCTCTGAAGAAGAATAAGAAGAAGAAGAAGAAGAAGACGGATGTGCTGCTGCGAAGGAGACGAAGCTCGCGCTTTCTGCTTCTTCTTCCTCTTCCGCTTCGCTTCGCTGTTTCTGCGTGCGGTAAGTCTTGAGATGCCACCACACTCGTCTCGTAAATGAATGGGAAACTGGGCAATTAATTCTTCCTTTGCGAAAAATAAAAAATGTAAAAGTTTTTTTTTAATATGATTGCTTATATTATTTCAAATAATTAACCAATTAATAATATTTTCGTTATCGATAAAATAATTTTAAGAACGATGAACATATTTTTTGTTTATTCATTTTTGTAAATAATTCGAGTGATCATTTCTATAAAAAATATTTTTCAAATAATTCGTTTTTCGCAACATAAATGTACTATTAATGTAATAAACACGATACATCCTTAACTTCAAGGTTTGATTATATTTATAAAGACATTATATGCGAGTTAATAAACAATTGAGTTTAGAATCTATGACCAAAAATTGGGTTTAGTAGAATAAGTAGGGCGCGATAGACGAGCATAACAAGTTGATAGCTATTTACTCTTGCGAATAGTACGACAAACGTGATTTCTTTGTAAAACGTCCGGAGTCGTAGTTTCATTATTGATTTTTGCCCTTTCATTCACTATAAACAAACATGAATTCAGTAGGCAACTGTATATCTTCCTCGTAATTGCATAACGGTCTTCAAACTCCTTACAAAACTTCCGCACTCCATAGACAGACAACAGCACTCGAATCGCAAACCTTCTGCTCATCCATTATTCGTGGACAAATGCCGCTTCCGTCCATCAGAAATCGATCCGAGCGAATAAAGAAGAAAAGTCCAGTAACTGAAAAGAAGAGATCCTGGAGATTCGAAGCCGAACGGCAAGAATCGAGTATTCTTTGCTATTTGTCATTCTGTCTCTCAGAGATATTACTGCAATGAGGTAACTATCCACGCACTCTCAAGTTCATCATCTACAATGCCAAGTCCCATCCCACCATGGGGTATTACAAAGAATGCTTTTCTCCTCATATCCTGCTATACAACTCGTGATCCCAAGCGATACATCCAAAATGCACTCATTTTCATATTCAATTCAACGCAGCGACACACCATCCGAAGCACCAATGGAACAAGGAGGCACATATCAGGCTACACGTCGAGAGCGTGAACACGCCATGCAACTACCTGATGGCTTGGCGCCGAATCTTGAATTTTCTCACTCGGTTATAAGGGGTGTGAAAGAATAACCGTCTGTAGTATATGGATTCTAAATAATCCCCGTGGAAATACTGGAAGTGGCATTTATCTTCAGTGAGTGCTCTGGAATGTACGTAAGACCTGCGAATTTCGAAAGAAGCAGATAGATAGGATCTTCAAGTCTCATCTGAATCCAAGGGCAAGACAGAGGACGGCTACACAACATAGTATGAGTACACTCGATCTTCACATCAACACTCACCAAGAAGTTCCCAACAGTAATATTAGATGCTCAGCAAATGTCAAGCAGGCAACAAGAAGCACCTGATAAATGCATGACACCACTGCAAAGACTTATAAATACCCATACAGTGCTTTTCGTTCTCCACACAAGATTCCCAAAGTCTGGTTATTAAGCGACATGCCCTATCAAGACATGCTAGCAATTGTACCGCCAAACACAAAGTAAAGGTGCCACAATGGCCATGTTATGCTTTCCTTTCGACAACTCATGCATCAAAAGGCAAGGAGAGAGTGAGATAATGAAGTTACCTTTCTCCTTCACATCAATCTGCAGAGTATCTAACGTAATAATACCATCAGTCAAAGGAAGTAATTCAAGTTTGATGGTTGCCGTTGTTTGAGAGGGTACACACCTGAGATTAAAATGAGGACTCTTTCAATCACCACTGTGACTAATAATGGGAAGAAATAAAGTATAAGTGAATTGAAGGATTACCCCAATGGAACTCTACTATGCAGCCATAAATGTGTGCAACCGAAACCGGAAGTTGAAATAGCATCTGATACTGGGGAAGCCTGCTCATTTAAAGATACTAATTTGGTTTCACTGTGAACGTCGCTCTTATTTTCTAATGAAGGAGCCACTACACTTGACTTCTGCACTGTAGAGCCATGTGCGTGGCTGCTGTATTTTCCAGCAACTTCAGAAAGCCCTAAAAATGGGCTGATAGGTGACGTGGGCGAGGAATTCAAAGAGAGTACAGAAGGAGGTGAAGTAAATGAAGCTGGTGCAAGAATTGTCATAGTTAGATCTTCTGATGTCAAGTTTGAGGCCTGGAGTGTTAGAACCTGGAATTGGAATAATTCAGGTAAGTGTCAACAAACGGTTGATTTAATAAAGAGTTCCTCAGATTATGTCACACCTGCACGGGAAGCTGCGGGACCACACCATTTGGTCCAGGACATTCTCTTGACATCTCAGAAGCAACAGAGATCATAATATCCCTCGAGATACGAGGTCGCCAACTTGTCGGCTGCTTGAAAAATAATCTTGATTCTGCATAGAGCACGTAAATTATGCAAAAGAAAAGGAAGTTCAAATAAATGAAGCAGTTAAAAATTCTATGAGAGTTTGAGAAGCAAAATTAATCCGAAAGCATGATAAGTACCAGTGTAGTTGCAGTGACATGATACCATTACTGCATAGTGATCGGATGCTGAAGGACTACTCTTCCCTTCTATAATTTTAGAGGAAACACGCAGAGTTGATGCGGTTCCGCCCATAAGCTGTGACGACTGAGTACCTTTTCGATCCTGAGCACTAAACCTCTTCCATGCAGAAATTGCTGGTTTAAGAATGAAAGAGTGCTCTTCACCTCTCCTGCAATGAAAATCAATGACTCTACATAAGGAGATGGGAGTACGGATCTATAATAAAGTAGTAATTTAAATGTCTAAAATTCATCAGCGATTACCGAACTCTGCATGGTCAAAAACCTCATGTCATCATTTAACCAGAAAAAAAATTATAGCATTTAAATTTATTTAACCGGCTGACATTTCATTTTCCAAAAAAAATGGTCTTAAATATTCTCACTTGCATGACCAGATTAGAATGGTGAAACTCAGAAGAGTCTGAAAGCCAATACTTTTTGAAACTGGACAGAGACGAAACAATCAAGGGTCCACATGCTGGTCCAACCCCACCCTGAGAGTTTGAACCAACAAGCCATATTTTATATTGTCGTTTTGGTACTGCGTCAAGAGAAATGACATCAGATGCAATCTCACTATGAGTTTGGTACCATGGTGGTTCAAAGGGAACAGCAAGCCCCACATTGCAGCCGACCAGATAGGGAAAATTAATTTGCAATGGCAGTAAGGTGATCCTTTGATAGAAGCTATAGCAGCTATATCAACGGAGCACCAACCTCTGATGAATCCATGTCGCCAGGTCAAGGGTTCTTACCTCAATCTAAGCCCATTTCTTCTCTGAACTGAAACTACCTAGGTGAACAAGTAGAAACAGTTTTGACCCAGTTTGATCAGTTAAAAATGGTCTGTGGCCCCAACGTACCCAGTTGACAACCTTGTTGCCAGCATAGGCATCTCTTTGGCTATCTACTAATCATTCGCACAACTTATCAGCCAAAATTATTTGACTGAACGAGCATTACTTCAATGAAAGACGTGAGACAAGCTTGAAAAGCCACAAAGCATTTCTGCATGCTGTCACTTAATGATTAGGCAAAATCTTCCTTTTTAGCGTGTACTTTTCTTCTAGAGCACACATTGGAGCGTGATTGAGAATAATAGTTTAGGAATCCTACAAGACAAGTTCTCTACTGAATAGCAGATTCACTTATCATTTTGCGCCAATCGCAAAAAGGATGACCATCACAGAAATGTTATGACCACAAGAAATTAATGGCACAAAGAGATAGGCGTTGTAAGGAAAACCTGAGAGCTAGATTTGGCAAACTATGCTCATCTCCAGCTTCAATAGATGCAATGGGCAAGGATAGTGGGGGTCCACCTTTCACGGCCTCCTCAAGCACAATTGTTATAGCATCTATATACACCACAACCTCTGGTACATGTGCTGGAGAAACATTCTGCAGTAGTGAGTTCAAGCATTAGCATAGAATCCTCCGATTCATATGATTTCAGAAAACACATCACAAGGTATACAGTTGTCTATAAGAAATAAAATGCTAGTTATAACATGATTAAGTTAAGAGGCAGAGGTTACACCTTTATCTGCACACAAAGGAGATCATCAGTGTTGCAGTCAGCACCAAAAGAGTGAATCTCAATGGGTTGAATAATTTCAAGTTTCCTCCTCCACCTTCTTCCTGGTATATATACACCTTCTAGCCCACAACAAACAGAAAACCTCTCCGGTTCCAGTGAGACACCTCTAAAAGATAAAAGCTCCTCTTTATCAGTCTTTTGGTTCTTCACAAATTTTTGGTATGAGAACCGATCCCAATCTTCAAGTTCAAATTTGGGCTTAGAGCTAGGCGTTGTGACAGGTGCCGGTGGTGGTGCAGTAGTTTGGGGAATTGCAGACATGGAGTAGCTTCTAAAATTGCCGAAAGAGAAGAGCTGAGAGCCAGAGGTGCCTGCAAGGTTGGGCCTTTGAGATGTACTGCCAATTCCAGGATTGGTAATTAAAGGTGGGGGAGATAACGAACGAGCTGGTGGAGAAAGAGTATTGTCCAAGGGAAGCAACCAAGTCAATAGCTCTCCACAAGGTTCCTGATTTGCATGAAAGACATCATCCCTGCTATGGGAAGACACATTTTTGGTCTGATGCTTCTCAAATTGAAGAATCTCGAGGACAGGATCTTCCGACAAATTAGCGCCAACATTCACTTGGAGAAGAACCTGCATCCTTCCAAAGAAGAAACAGAATGAAAATGACCAATTGAACTAGCTAGTTCCAGTAGTTAATCCATCCAGCATGTCATATATGACACTGATAAAAAATCACAGGGACAGCTTCCAGAAGTTCTGGTGTAAGTTGGAGATTGGTGCACACCATGACAAAGATAACACTAAAATAAAAGACTTCCTGTGTATGTTTCAGGAAAAGTTAGTAATTACCAAGAGATCATTGTGTAGGGTTCACAAACCAAATGAAGGGTTGAAATGTTTGCCCAGAGAGGAGGAGAAGCATATTGCATATGTGCTAACCATCCCGGCGCTAGTATAATTTATGTTAGCACAAAACGGAAGTAAGGAATTATAGTGGAGGGGCATGTCACGCATACAAGGCATAGTTCACAATCTCAAAGGCCCTAAAAAAATCAAGTCCGACAAACAATCCTTGAATCGAAGCATATTTTATCGTGCTTTGGACTTGAATGAAGCTTGGTTTGACGGGATGACTGTCAAGGTAGAGACATAATTCCCATTCTATCGATGTGTGAAAAAATATCTAACTTCTCCAATTATCTAAGAAGCAACACGACCAGAAAAACATATTAGGAATCTAGGAGACTTGTCAAACATACCACTACATCCCCATTAGCAAGAGAATGACATTGAACGGTATTCCTTGCCACTCCACCACAGACATTGGCATCAAAATTCCCTTTATCTATAATTGCATTGAGCCGTGACATATCTTTTGCAATGCTGCTCTCATTTGCGGTAGAACTCTGATCTTCCTTGACAGAAGTGTGAGAAGACGTCTTATGAGCTCCTCTCTTTGACCAAAGCATCTCATTTGACTCAGCTATCCTGACAAAAAAATGAGAACTTTTGAATTTCTGCAGTAACGTTTCTGTCTTTCGTTTTTGGTCTTCCATTCTAAGCAGAGATTCACCAGCAGTAAAGTCCTTTTGAGCATCAGAATTCCCTTTTAATTGGTTTACGCCATTCTGCTCTATATCTTGACCATCTGCATGCACTTCTGCATTATCCGACACTGCATCCATGCCATCCCCAAGAAGTCCATTCACCTTTCTGCCACTCTGTCCAATACCATTTTTACTCATAACGGCAGCAACTTTGAAGGGAGTAATAATTTCAGTATCCTGCTCATTTGCTGACAAACATGCCAACACATGAATCTGTTCACCTGGATGAAGTTGATTTCAACACAGTGAGTACAATATCCACATGAGCTGAAGAAAGATTACTACAAATTCAGATACCTGGAAAAACAAAAGAACGGTCCAAAGAGCGCAATGAATGTACATCTTGAGCATCAATCCAATTCTCGGCGAGTTTTTCTGCATGAGGAGATTAAGAATCGATGCAAGAGAATCAATAAATCTGGGAAGCTTTGATGTGTCAATCATGGTAGAGGACAAAAGCTTCAGTTAACAAGAACTTCAAGCAATGTAGGAGGTCAGCAAGATGATGTTCCTCACACTAGTTATCCTAAATAACTTTGATATGGTTAAATGTTTGCCACCTCATTCGTAGACTCTTAGTCAATGGCATAATTGCAGGACATTCCATCTCATGTTATCAGAATATGCCTTGTTGAATTAGCAGATATGCAGGAGAATGGGAAAGGAGGAGTCCCGATGATAGATGTGGAACCAAAAATTGCAATCTCACTTCCAGTTAATAATGACGCGGAATCAGATTGGACACTTCCAAATTTTCTTAAATGTCACATGTATCTTAGAATATTAAGCCTATAACTTTACAAAATTCAGTTTAACAAGATGAAAAATTTAAGCTGAAACAAATTTGTTCTAAATCTTAATAGAGTGCTGTACAAAGATGTAAAAGTCTCAATCGCATGCAAGAGAAGGCTAACTTTTGAACTATTTTTTTTCCAAGTTACTCTTGTGTTTCTTTTTTACTACATACTATATATAAGGTCCGGAATTTATCAAACGAGTGGCAATAATTCAAACCCACAATTGCCTGCTATTACAAAAATGCAGTAACTAGGGAGGCATTAATTTGGAACTTCATACTGATTAAAATTCATTTCACTTTGCCACACACGTCAACTAATGGGAATGAAACTACCCTCCATGGTCCATATCCAAATAATCAAATGAGTCTAAAGACCTAGGGTTATATCAAGAAAGAAAGACAGGTTGCTCATCTCATTTATATCGATGTGTACATGCGCAATGGATATAGGACTAAGTCCCGAGGATGTACTTCATAAGGTGGACCTTGTTTGAAATCCCTAGTCATTTGAGCTACACTATATCTTTGCACGCCTTTTCATCAGGTGCAAGTGGCACTCAATATCTCATTAAATGTTTTTTTCCCACTCTCGTTCAATGCCCTTTCCATGAGGCAAATGAAAGTCCAAAACTTTCAAAAATTTCTTGAAATCTTCAGCAAGCATTAGACTAAACGAGAAGCAAAACTCTTCTTGATAATACATGCCGAAAGATCATTGAAAGTGAAGGATGGCACTTCTTGAACACGTAAGCTCATACATGGCAATAAAAAAATTCGTGTGCTTGTTCAAGTTAGTGTCATGTAAAACAATATACTTTAAAAGAACCAGTGTGATGGTTAGGACTTACTGGACGGTATGGTTATCCATCCTTCTTCTTCAGAAACATCTGAATGGCTCCCCAGGAGAGAAGCATCACTGCTTGTACCTGAACCGACAATGCTCACATCCTCATATCTAGCAGCCTCCCCGCCAGAATCCTCAGCGCTATCAAACGGTGGAAACGAATCTTCAGCTATCAGACCCTCTAAAGTCGCCACAGGTCTTGACATTTTATGCATGTCGGTATTGCTTCCGTTGACACTCGGTTGTTCGGCAGCAACAGTTGGTGAGGGCCGCAGCAGAAAATTCATTGCTTGGACAGCAAAACGCTGCTAAAATATCGGGGCCTGAAGGTTATGATGAAGCTTGGCAGATGTAAGTATCCTGGCACCTCGAGAAGAAGAAGACAGGACATCCGTCAGGTTTATAGACCAATAGTAAAAGGCACATACTAATTGGCATAATCTAATGCTTCAAAGAGGTGTCGCCTCATCCAGTTATCGTCAATCGGCATCTAATCAGAGGCAGTGGACGCCTTTTGGTTTAGGTTGATCGGTAGCCTACCCAATGCCAATTTCAATTAGATATAGATTATCTACTAATCTGCCCAAAATTAGCCAGAGCATGCATCCTCCGCGGAATACATCAAAGAGAATGAACTTCAAACATTACTTAGCTCAAATGAACTCATATCGAGCGCCCATCAATGGCTACCCAGCATCTGCTCCGCTCCAATGGGAAAAAATAGGTAACAACCAAAGCCCGATCTCCAACTCCCTTAAGCATCCTCATCCCCAACACTCTTAATTTGACTAAGAAGGTCAACAGGCACGCCCGTACGCATCGGAATTGTAGCAAGCAAAGCATCTACAGTCCGCTAACCAAGACCGAAGCAGAACGAAGATCAAAAGCAGCAAAAAAACTATTCACAGGGCAAATGATACTAAAGGAGCCTCTAGAACAGATCAGAAGCGCCAGAGGATCCAACCGGATCTAAACCAAATGCGGTTGCGCCTGTGAAACGTACCGAAATCGGAGCCCCGGAGAGAGGATCGGCGACCAATCTCGCGGAGCGGAAACCGAAGCGCAAGCTGCGAAGAGGAGGACGCGATCTGAGCCGGGCGACGGCGAAAATGCGCACCGGCCGGTGGAGGAGAGCGCGGAGATGAGCGAGCGCGAGCTTCACCTGCTCGGAGATGTACGTCGAGTTCGCCCTGCGACTGAATTTGTGCTGGAGGGATCTGAACGTGAACGTGAAAGCGAAAGCCGACGTGCTTCAGCTGCTGTTTCGGCCGATGCCGATGCTGGTGCAGAGCCCAATGGGCCCGACCCGAAAATGCCATATGGGCCGGTTCGGATTCATGAAGGCTCTTTTTTTTTTTTTATAATGGCACAAACGATCCATGAACTTTGGTCCGGTGTGTAATGTGATCCCTAATCCCAGAAATTTAACCTAATATTCAATGTAATCCCTGGACATTTGGTACATGTTCAATATAATCTCCGAACTACATGAAAATGTTCAATTTAGTCCTTAATTTTGAATTGAGCATGTACCAAACGTTCAAGAACCACATTGAATATTAGGCTAAAATTTAGGGATCACATTAAATAAATTAAAAGTTCAAAAATCACATTATACATTAGACTAAAATTCATGAACCATCTGTGTTATTTTTCCCTTTTTTTTCCCCGGGACAACAGAAAAGGCTACTAAGGGCTGTTTGGCAACTTGCGAAATAGTAACAATTTCTGTTCTTTTATTCCTAGAATCAGTTTGGGAGTAGAAATTCATTTGTTAAATTTTTTGTGCCCAGGCACAATTTTGCAAAAAATTGTTCCGAGAATCAATTTTGGAACAAAATCAAGAAGAAAAAAAAAGTAGCTTCTTGATTCTGAAACAATTTTTCCATTTTTGATTCTTCTTGATTTTCTTCTTTTTTTTATTTGTTGTTGTTCTTCGGCCTGCCACCCGCCGGCAACCGGCCACAAGCCAAGGCCGGCGAGGGCGGCTTGCGGCCGTGACGGTGAGGCCTCGCCGGCGCCGGCGACCGGCCTTGGCCAAGAAAGGGAAGGGAAAGAAAAAAAAAAGAAAGAAATATTAAAATATTATTAATAAAAAGACATTTTGTGTAGTCACCAAACGCATTTCTATTCTTTTTCTATTCTGAGAATAGAAATTTTGGACAATTACTAAACGCCTTCAAATGTTTAGAAATTATTTTCGGATACAGAATAAAAAAGAATCATTTCTGAACAGAATCTATTGTCTGATACAAAATAATTGACATACGCAACCTAAAATATGTTTCCTTGAAATTACAACCTACACGTCTAACATTAGCTAAGAAAAGAATGACGATAACCTTGTACCATCATTGCATTACCGGGCAACAGAATTCGTTCTTTTATCTTTACGAGGTCTTTTCTTCGAAAAGACCTGTGTATGTACGTCATCCTGTGTATCATCCATTCAACGGGCGGTGATTCTAGACCATTTCGATTACGCCACGTCCTCGTTCGCCATCACGACGACCGCCCACTTAACGTTCTGAACGAAGTTTCTGCGCACCCACGAGCGTCTGTGGGACATTTTCCTGACGTTTCCGAGCTTTTTACTTGCTCCGCATCTTCCCCACCAACCACTACCAAAAAGGGCCAGTTTCCGCCCAATGACCGGCATGCCTCCCACTCCCAGCATCATCTTTTGAATTCTTTGTACAGCACAGGTTGGGATGGTCCTCACTAGAGACTCAAAAACTATTCATCGTCTAAAGTCGATCTGCTTTGTCTTCTATGCAAAGCCATCGCCTCAAGGCAAACGATCGTCCTGCACGAGCTCTTAAAAACAACTCCATAAAGTCGAGCAGACTCTCTCTCTCTCTCTCTCCCTCTCTCCCTCTCTCCCGCCCTTCCCTTTTCTTGAGGAATCGAAAGTTGCTCCGTCTTTCATTTCCTCGGACCGACCGCCGCCTCGGTTGTTTTGATGATTCAGATGGGGCTTCTGATGCACTGTGAAAAAACTGCTTTTCAAAACGCGACGCCGGGATTCCAACCGTGTCGCTGTCGCGGTTCGGTCGTATCCGACCGGGAATTGAGCGGCCGTATCGGGGAAGCGATTCAAAACTGGGTGCGGGGTGATGCGGCGGGTCGGTAGGTCGCAGAGCGGCCTTGGCCGATCGAGTCGGGAAAGGTCTGCAAAAGAAATAAAGGAGAAATGAAAGCTTCCTTTGTACTTGTTTCCACAGGGATTTTTATTATTATTAATAGATGCCCTCCAAATTGCTGATTGATTAATGAGGTAAACAAGAAAAAAATTGCGACTTTTCGACGTATTACTTCTTCTTATTTTGCGCACAATCAGTGTTTGGAAAATCAATATGTTACTTCTAGAGTTTGTTTGTCTAGAATTTTGAGGGATTGCTCGAATGATGAGAATATTTGTCCTCTTCCTTTTAAACCTAGGTTCGAATGAAAAAATTTGCGCATTCACCTGAGGCGGGGCCGCCTTACGAGCACGGGCCTGTGATCGTCCGAAAATTACTGTACGTGTGTGGAATAAGAGATTGCCATGCTCTCGATCAACTTATTTTGTCTTGTGGTATATCTCAATATAAAGTGGGAATTGATCGTGCGCTCGAAAAATTCCAGACACCCGTTGCTAAAATTTAAAAAAAAAAAATGCTTAATAGTTATATGTGATACTCCTCAATCATACCCTCTTTAGAAATTCCCACCGTAGACAATGCACAAAAGGAAAATTGGAGTAAATTAACCATGTAAAACCAGCCAAATACTTGATCTCCGCCTCTCTGGAAATACCAGGAGAAGAATTTGAGGATTTTTTTATTTTTAAATATGGCTTATGGTTTCCTATTTTATTTTAACAAATGACAGGCGCCTCACTGAATAAAAGCGCCGCATCGAGCTCGATGTAAAAAGTTGAGACACTTGATTAAACCGAAAAGAAATTATGGTATCTAACTGTGAAAAACAAACAAAAGTTCAAAATTCTTGTGGCATTACTGACCATCCTTCATTGCAACGTGCATGATGCTATGGATTTCCAAATTAGATGGATCTATATACTAAAAGAAATGAAAGAATCCCCCAAAAATGGAACTTGACTATGGCCCCCCGAGATCGATCTCTCATCACATGTTATCACAATCAAGGTTCATTTTCAGTCTAGCTTTTATATAAATGTAAATCGCAACTTCTATTTCTATATCACGATAGTTTTATATGGTAATCAAGATAGCCTTAACTCGTAAAGAGGGATGACGAGAGATTCCGATACCTGAATGATTATAGATAGCTTAAAAAAAAAGGAATTATTGTGTGAACTTGGACGGGAACAAATGCATCACCCAAAAAGAAATGAAGAAATTTCTTGAAATGTTTTTAAGGGCCCCTTGGAGAACGAATTTCCAGATCCTTGACGACGGCTGTCATCAGATCGCCAAAAAGGGTAAATTCTTGATCATTTGCCTATAAAATTTGTAAATTTTATGTATTTTTATACTTACATTAGAATTACCAAAAAAAATATTACAATTTATTACGAACCCGAGAATCATCTCCCCCATTGATCATATCCCTTAATTTTATTTATTTATTTTATTTTTTGTCAAAATCATATCCCTTAATTAAAAAGCATAGGTCGTGGCCAACAAAGGAAAATAAAGGGATCATAGCTCATAGGCAGGGTAGGGGAGGGGGGGGGGGGGGCGATGAGTCATCGCCTTCAATTTCCCCCCGATGCAATTACGATCCTACCCCTCGATAGCGATTGATTGGACGGGTTGCTTTTGTCTTCTCTCTCTTCTCCCCTCACCTCGTTGTCATCTACACCCCCGCTACACCCTCCCCCCACTTTACCACTTTGCCCCTAGTCCATTTTTCTCCTAGGGGGGAAGGATTATGCAATGAAACCCATAAATCTTAATCACGAGCTTTTAGCTCAACTAATCATCCGGTTCTTCATTGATCATCCTTCAATTTCGCTAGGAAAGGTGTCGCCTTTAATGATCATTATCTCATTGTCAAATGATTACGGATTTGCTAAAGATAGCAACGGAGGCCTGTTGATTGAGATGGTTGTAGTGCTCGTGGTCACTTCCATGAGCCACTTTATTAGCTCAAATGCTGCTTAAGACATTGGTTTGTAGTTACCAGATCCAATTTAACTTCTAAGAACTAGGGACTAGCTATACCAAACTCGACATTCGACGAGATGATCGGGACTTGATACGACATTTGCCTCGACAAGACTCGTGCTTATACAGTTTAAGAAATCTTCAGTTCGATTAGCGATGGATCTCTCGTGTGCAAATTGAGACAAAAACCATTGTTTTTGTCGGGTTCCCATCTTGATATTGGATGCTCGTTTTTCTTGAGAAACCAATGGGTGCAATTATTTAATGCGCCGTCGTGAACTCATGATAACTCTTGAGCGCGATATAAAACTTAAGACCCTTGGATATTAGATGTCAACCCAATTATAATCAGAGTCTATCTTGACATAATTATCGTAGAATTTAGCTAATCTTTTTGGGATGAGTTTGGCTTCTCGTGTTCGGTTGAAAAACATTAAGATGGACAAAGGTATGAACGGGCTTGTCCTCATGTTGGTCACTTTTCTATCCCTTACAAGCGACACAAATCAAAGTAACTTTCCCCGTGTTTTTACACATATCTTAATTTCTTCACTAACCAAAGGGGTTAGCAGCAGGGGCCGAATCGTAAAATCGCCAAACCTGTCGATTTTGCCCGAGGAGAAAAGAAAGCCCAATGTACCTTCAACAAGCTAGTCAATATATAAGAATCTGCAACCCTCTCCTTCCCAAGGAGGAATTTCTCTCTCCTCCCCTCCTCTCCTCTCCTCTCTTCCTCCACCTCAAGTTTTCATCTTTAGATTCAAGGAAAGGAAAACAACAACAGACCGAGAACACAAGCAAGAAGGAAAGAAAGGGGTCTCAGCTTTCGAGCTCTCCTTCAACCAGAAAGAAAAGAAGGAAAGAAAAGAAAGAACGAATCCCATACTTCCCCACACCACAATCCTTGCTTTCTCTTGTGGGCGAAGTACTCGGCTCTTCTCCGCGCGCGCACGACTGCCTCTTATAGTAGTCTCCAGTGCAGGCCTGATACGTTCCCAAGGTTGTCCCACAAAAGCAAAGATCTTTTTGCTTTTAGAACCACAATCATGGCCACTTAATGCTCTCTCTCGTAAGTCCATAATTCACAGGCACGGTACGAGGAACAAAAGAAAAAAAAAAATGATGGCCAGTGAAGAACCCTATTCTGCCGACACAGACCCGGACGCTTTCGCTAATGAAGAAACGCTGATGCCAAGTTCTTCTGAGGCTCTTGAGTCCGTCTGGGTTCCTTCTTCTTCGACGGCTCATCATGGTAATTAGCCTGTACATTTGGAACTGCGAATTTTCTTTTGGTCGCTTTCTGGGTTTTCATTCTCTTTCAGGTTTTTGTTGTTTCGTTTCCGTTGGTATCTTAAGCACATTTTTCTTTCTTTGGCTTGCGATCCGTCAAGCCCTACTGGGTTGTGGAAGCTGTGGCAAATTGGGTCTTGTTCTATTGGGAGAACTGGAGAAGTTCAAAGCTGCTTTTCCGCTCCAGTCCTCTTCTTGATCTCTTTTTTCCTCTTGAAAAAGCAGAGCGATCCCTGGCCCTGTTGTGTATTTTACTTTATTGAAGAAAAGATGCCAGCTTTCTGCTTAACCATCACATTAACAGTCCAAAGATTCACTTTTTACTCTAATGTTGTTTCATCTTCCCTGACTTTAATGTGCCACTGCGTCTAGTAAGTGAGGGTTCTTTCATCCATGCACTCACTCTGTTTTCTTACCTCGAATTGATGTGGGTTTCAGTAAATTTGCTGATTATGTTAAATGTAATGCTCTTCTTCTTTTGTCGAAATATCAGGTTCAAAATCAATGGTCAATTTTGAGGACGTTTCTGGAGGAGGAGATACCAAGTACCTCCGACAGATTGATCTGAAGGAAGAAACCATCGAAGAGGACTATTGCGAAGGAAGCTATCAGCCCCCTGTGAAGAAGCGGCGACTGTCGGTTGACCAAGTCCACTTCCTCGAAAGGCACTTCGAGGTGGAGAACAAGCTCGAGCCTGAGAGGAAGATCCAGCTTGCCAAGGAGCTCGGCCTGCAGCCGAGGCAGGTCGCAATCTGGTTTCAAAATCGGCGAGCCCGGTACAAGACCAAGCAGCTGGAGAAGGAGTTCGATTCGCTCAAAGCTCGCTACGAGAGCCTCAAGGCTGATCACAACAAGCTTATCAAAGAAAAGGAGAATTTGAAAGGGGAGGTAATGAAATGTTCTCTAGTTTAATTTATGAACCATTGAATATAGCAATGTCACGTGGGAATTAAAGCTTGCAAGAAGGTATGTCAGATGATAAAATCTATAATATGGTTGGGGTGACATTCTGAATCAATCTTTGCCTTTTGAGAGGAGGATAACAACATAGAGGAATGCAACATTTATGGGTCTAGATTTGGTAAAATATCAATTGCGCCAAACTTTAACGTGCGAGATGTGAGTCGAAGAACTGATCCGGCAAGTCACATTGTGAGATTAGTTCCTCTTTCGATTCGGGATTGGTTGGCTTCGGGATCATTTTCGCTACAATTTCATCATCAATTCGTCTATGTTTTGCTTGTTGATCAGGTCCTCTCTCTCAAAGACAAACTGAGGAGCAGAGCAAAAGGAAGCGAGGAGAGATCGCTCGAAGTTGATGATTCATTGCACAGAGTGACTAAGAAAACAACCACGCCCTCAACTCTCGAGGATGTTTCGAACGAGGATGCCACGATCTTAAAGCAGGAGGACGCGAGTTCGGCCAAGAGCGACGTGTTCGATTCGGAGTCGGTGCTAGAGCCCGCAAATTCCTCCCACGTATTCGAACCAGACTGCTCGGACTTCTCGCAGGACGAGGATGATAGTTTCGCCAAGATCCTCTTGCCCCTGGAATTCCTTCCCAGATTTGAAGATGGATACACCTTCCACCAGAACCCACCTTCAATTTCTTGCAATTTTACTTTCCCAGCTGAAGAAAACCCCTTCTGGTCCTCGTCTTACTGAGTAAACGAAATGTTAACAGGACAAATGCCATGCATCTTAAGGGTAGGCTCTGGTACGATGCATCTAGCTATAAGTAGAAGAAGTAAATTCTGGTGGTTTCTAGAGTTGGCATCTTTTGTGAGTCGATAATATCAGTCTTGACAGTACAAAATCAAGGCAACAAGCGCATCACAACTTTCCGCTGCTGAATCTGTGGCCTTAGTTTCACTTAAACCAGATTCTGATGCAGTTGATGTCTATCTGGAATTCAAGTCTCGCCATTGAATAAACCCCCCTTTCCATAGAAATGAATCAAATGCACAAACATGTTCAGAACTTCTCGCTAGAAAACAAGGCTCGGGACTTTTCACGGACCGACCTTCCAATGTCGGCATGCATCAAGTAGCTATTCATTACGAAAACGTACACTTAACCACGATCACAACCCATCTGCGGAAAGAAATATCTCCGCTGATTTTAAAGCTACTTTGAGCCGGGGGAAAACGAGCCCTGAGCGGTCGGACACCGGGTGCTGCTCTCCAGAAACCCATTGACGAACCTGGGAGCCATGGACTCGCTCGGTAGGCGACAACAGGACAAATCGCGAAACGAAGCTGGTGAAAGCGACCCGGGATTATAAAAGTCCCCAAGAAATGGTGCACACCATTTTCCCCGCAGTTTCTTTAACACTTCTGTCGCAGTCCCAGGCCCCGCCACGGAGCGTGAAAGAGATGGGAAAGGGACTCAAAAGTCAAGAAATGGGAATGGGCTTATGCAAATCCTCTGTAGCTTCTGCCATCGGCGATGCATTTTTCAAGCACCTCCATTTATGCTAGAGACGTCGACAGCTTCTGTCATTTTGGGGCATTAATCAAATGGAATATGATAATCGACACCCCCCCCCCGCCCTTACTTTATTCCATTACTATAATGGTGCACATGGAACCGTCAGTGTGAACCGAGATTGCGTCCGCCACCGGATATTTTCTCGCTCATGTAAGCCGGTCGCTGGACGGACGCTGAGTCGTCGCCCGGGAATAACGCTAACCTCGCTCTCTCTCGCCCATTAAAGATGGCATGTGAACCTGGTGATGCAATGTGTTCCTTAGGTCGTCGTCACCGAATGTGCAGTGCATCGCAGCTCGAGATTGTATATTGAGGGAAACGGAAAACGACCCCACTTGTTGTTTGTTGGATCTCGTGGAGAGGAAGGAGATCCGCAGGGTGTGTCCGCGTCATTTGATTGATTCGATTTGCACATCCGGGCAGAAGAATATGCCCATTTCTGGTGCTGTTTCGATGTTTGATTTGACAAGAAGGTCCCGCGTGATTAGTGACCAGAGATTAGCGATGGTAATTCGACCTCGATTAGACGGTAGAAACTCAGATTTGCAATTCCCTAATTCAGAAAGCGGAAAAAAAATTCCCGCAAAGTTTCATAAATTATCTGTCATCTGTAAAATAATCGCACTAAGTGGCTAGGGAGGGCAACAAATAATCCTCGCTGGGCGTACCCGATATGTTATTGCACCTCTTTCTGATCGAATTTTGACTATGTTGACATCGTCACGATCTAAGTTTTGCATAGCCTTACAAACTCCTCCCTCGATCATTGTGGACATCTAGCTCTTGCTTCGCTTCTTAGAAAGTCCAATCGAAAGTCTTAAGCTACCAAGAGAGGGGAGATGACATGAAAATAACACTTTTAAGGTCCGTGCAAAGTGAAATAATAGTGAATGACTAAACGCACATAAATCTAAGAATGGAAAGTCGAGTGCGCAAAATAAACTCCATAAACAAACGACGTCATAAGTCGGGTGCAATGTCGTAAGTCCGGTGCAGGTCATGCTGCGAAAACAAACATCACATCTGAATCACTCGTGTCCCGGTGGGAATTTCGTCCCGTTTGGGAGATTGGTGAGACATGTTTCAAAGCATACATTTTTCTTGCGTATGAAAGTGAGTGTTTCGTGTCCAAGGAGGATAGGTAACCAAGAAAAAGCCGTACGTATTTATTGTGGGAAACTGATGACTAAGTTCGTTTGGTAGAAAGAAAAAAAAGCGGATCACAGTAGATAGTTTGACTGTTGCGGCCGGGGGTGATAATTTCCGTCACGCTACGATCACCATTATAGCCCATTTAAATGAACGAGTTAGTACCATGCGATTGTGTCCACTCGGCTTCGTCTAATCTCTGTTACTTTAGTCACGTCGAATCAATCGGTTAATTTTCGAGTCATGTTCGTATGGTGTAAGTAAACACAATTATCAGATCGTGTTAGGATACACGAGTAAATTATGTTGAAAAAGTCTTATATTAGAAAATTAATGTAATATGAAGCAATTAATATTTTGTAGTTGGCCCACAACTCATTGGCTAAAGTTTTTGAGTGAATGTAAATTCAGTAGGCTCAGATTTGAGCTCCCTTTCAGCAATCTTCAAAGGCGAAAGATATTGGTGTGAGAGCCGATAGAAGATTGATGGACCTCCCAATCTATTATGGTGTTTTGTTAATATCTAAATGAAGGAATCTAGAAACATTATATCACAATTTTTTTTTTGTTGATAAAGGGATCAAATGTTATAATTCTTTTGTTTTGTTGGTAAATCGGAAGATTAGAGACATGAATATAACTTTTCCAATTGGTTGTTTTTTCAGGAATCAATGTGGTTAAGTTGATATAAGTTAATGCGGAAGGCCTAACACTAAACTCACACGTGAGTGGGAGATTGTTAGGTTGCACGTGTGAATATCGGAGAACCGAGGTTAATATATCATAGTTGGCCCATAATCTATTAACTTAACATTTTAAATGAAGATAAGCTCAACTGAATATGTTAATAGGTTCGGACTTGGGCTTTTCTTCGGTGATTTAGCCGAAGCCTTGCGCTCTCAACAGATCATGCCATGTTTTAAATCGAATTTTTATGACGCGATCTTGTGATTGACATGCGCCCGCCCCGGTTTCGGCGTCCAAGAACCAAAAGATAGATAAGAGCAAGAGCATGGTGTTGCGATGCGCATCCCACCATCCACGACCTACGTGTCGTCCAAGACTGGTCATCCCAAATCCGCCACGCAACCCCCGGTCGTCCTTCACCACTCGAAAGCTCGGAGGAGTCGGGCTCAGGTCGGGCCCCCCCCCCCACCGCGAGAGCGAGTCGCCCATGCATGCAAAGTGGCGACCGATGCATGGTGCAGACGGAGATGATTCCTGCGGGCCACGCCGTGGGGACGCGGACGCGGACTCGTCTATGTCCGAGCAGTCGCCGCCCGGGGGAGGGGGGGTTTCAGTTCGTAAGGATTAAAAAAATGAAAGGAAGGCCCAGTGGGCCTCTGCAGCTGCACTGCGCACTGACGACGCACGAGCGTCCCACGAGCATCTCTCTCTCTGGTCTGGGTCTGACAGAGTCCCCCAGACTCTTCTGCAGTCCCCACAGCGCTCGAAACTTGATGATGATGTCGATGTCGATGGCGATGGCCCACCCGACTCCGACACCCACGCGGCAGGGGCCGTTCGCTTTCGCGGGGCCCCCTCGTCCACGTGCCCCGATCCCATCTCTGTCGCTGCTGCTGCTGCTGCTTTTTCTTTTTTTTTTGTTAACTCCTGCTGCTCCTCAGCGTTGGACCGTTCAACTTGAACGGCCGATGAAGGGCTGTACACAGCCCAGTCCATCGCTTCATACACATTCAAGCGAAAAGCTAAGGACGTGCATAGTAACATTTCTGTTTCAGAAATCAATTTCTAGCTAGAAATAAATTTTTTTATTTTTATTTTATGGATGAGTTTTTAAGCAAAAATGCGTATTTGATAACGACACAAAATTTCTATTTTCGAAATAAAAATTTATTTGATAACAACACAAAATTTCTCCCTTTCGAGCGGCCGGCGTAGGACGGCGGGTGGCAGCGGGGGGCGAAGGGCGATGGCCGGCCGGTGGCGGAGGGAGGCGATAGGTGCCGGGCGGCGACTGGTGTCGGGTGGTGGAGCACGGCGGCCAACGACAGAGCATGGCAGCCAGCGGCAGAGGGTGGCCAGCGTCAGGCGATGGAGCACAACGACTTGCAGCGGAGGACGACGGAGGTCGGTGGTGGGTGGCTGCCGGGCACCCGGGGGCGGCCGGCGGCAGGAGGTAGCCGATGGCGGAGGGCGGCTGGCGTCGGGCGGTGGAGCACGGTAGCCGGCGGCGGAGGACGGCGGCCAATGGCGGGTGGCGGCCGGCCTAGGACGGTAGTCGGCGGCAAGAGGCGACCGGCGGTGGACGGCGGGCAGGAGCCGGCGGGCAGGTGGCGGCAAAGGACGTGGGAGGCAGCGATGGGCGGGTTGCGGCCGGCGTTGGGCGGCGGCAAACGGCGGAAGATGGCGGTGGGATGAGACGGTCGGCGGTGGCGGGAGGCGGCCGACAGTGGCGGGAGGCGGCCAGCAATAATAGCGAGCAGCAAAAGGTGACCGGCTAGTAGCGAGGGCTAGCGATAAGAAGAGTTTATATTTCTCATTTCTGTTTCAGAAATAGAAAAGTAAATTTTTTTTAGTTTTGATTTCTGTTCCAAACCTATTTCTGAAATAGAAATTTGTTACAGAAATAGAAAAATGAATATGCATTACCAAACAATTCCTGTTCCAAATCTGTTCCTGGAAACAAAAAAAATAGAAAAATAGAAAAACAGAAATGATTTCGTGTGCGCCCTAAAATTGCGATTTGGGTCCTCAGATTTCCTAGGTGGGAGACTCCGTTTCGCGTGTGTTTTGAAGAGAAGAGAGAGAGAGCGTGTGTGTGAGCTGAGGTTGGCTGGACTTTCAGTCCTGGGCCTCTATACGTTTTCTGGATGTAACACTGCACAGGTTTTTGGATTCCGTCCAAGGCTGATGACGGGGGTGGTTTCTGAAGTGACCTTAAGCAACTTTGACCCACCACATTTATATCGGATCTCCGCCATGCCATCGGTCAGGTCGGTCAAACATCCGGTCCCTCCATCCTTGAGGCGAACCGTCTAATTCTATCCCGACTTTTAAGCTGCTCGTATTGAATAATGATCCACTAGTGCAAGGATGAGCGACCTACCTAGTGAGCCACGTAATGCCTACCTCGAAGGGTCCATATTCCTACGCTCCATCAAATTTAACGAGGGAAACGAAGACCGACGATCGATAAATTGTTTCTCGTTCTAAGGAGCCTATGCGCGACCCTATTAGATATGTTAATTTACATGTCACCCAGAAGCCGTACTTCTGATCAGTGTACCCAATCATCTAAAGTTGTGATAAGTATCCTTATGGTCCTTAAAAAAAAAAAAAGAGGCTCTTCTCTTGTTCCAACCCCATTTTTTTCTAGAGAAAATACCACCAAAAATCCTAAACTATGCCATTTGCGACAAATTTACCCTGAATTTTTTTTCGTGACACAAAAAACCCCAAACTATGCCACCTGTGACACATTTTGTGGCATCCCAGGCACGCCCCTTCCTATATGTCATTCTAACCTCACGCGATTGTAAGAGTTCGCACACGAAAACGTTTCTTTTCTTTTTAAATAGCATTTAAAACTTGAATTTATAACTAATAAAAACAATAAAGATATCACTGGCACTAAACTTCAACATTTCTTTATTTATAAACATGGGTGATACAAGGGTGAGTTCATACTAAGGAGGCTATGTACAGTGCTACTCCCATCACTATCCTATCAACAGCATGATTCAAACATACACACACAACTTCACTCTTGCTTGGGTATCATTATCTCATTCCAAGTCACAGGCCCAGTGTGCTCGCCGGACACGCAAGGAGGAAAACTCTCGTCTAGCGGGATTCGGTGCGCACTCCGATTCGCCGCGGTGTACGCCGGAATTTTCAACGGCCCGCGCAGGCTTCGTGATCCACTGACCACGGCATTCCGATCAAACTCCCGGGGCATCTAGGGCATTCTCATCCTAGGCATCGTAGTCCACTGACCACGGCATCCCGCATTCCCTACGGCTCCTTGGGGCATCGTTGGTTCACTGACTGACGGCATTTAATAACCCAGCAAGCCCACACAAACTAATCATTTCGTGTAGTACACAGTTCATCAACAACAATCATCCTTTCTCAATATCACATCATTCACAGTTTACCACTTTAGTAGGACATATTGTAAGTCGCATTCGCGGTCTTGTTCACTAAAGCACCGCTTTGACTAATCGTCAACAACACATCCCACGACACGTGGCTAATCACATCAAGGTCTAGCATGACTCATTGGAAAGATCAGAGTTTATACATTTCATCTCCTGAAGATATCAAATTGAGATTCCAACAATTTCACGTGGAAAATAGTAAATCTTTATAAATTTGTAAAACTGGGTAGCCTTGCACCAGTTTTAAAATCAGACTTAAATAGATAGTGAATGAACTTTAAAAATTCTAAATTTTGGATATGTCACCGAAGACACCTTGATAAACATTTTTGATGAAGGATTCAAAGTCTAATTATTTCTTTAAATGCCTCGTTCGGGAGCTTAAAGTCAGACTAAAAACTGTTCATCGGGACAGAATCCTTGCCTCTCAAAATGAGTCCATTTCAGTATCCAAATCCTCTCCAAAAATTCTAAAATTTAAATATGTTGTAGAGAAATATATCCTCAAAAACTTTTGTGAAGGACGTTTGTTCAGAATCATTCTATAAAATTTTATAAAAATTCAAGAATGTGGAAAGGTCACTGAAACAGAGCACCAGGGCAGTCAAGCACGGCTTAGAGATCTGGCGTTCGTGCTACCCAAAACAACTCCAAAAATTCTGAAATTAAAATATGTTATACGTCCAGATGTTTTGAACAACTTTCATGAAGGGAGTCTTGCAAAATTATAACCACAGAAATCTCTACAAAATTGGAAAGCAGTAAAGGTCCAGTAGAAACCGAATCTGGAAATCACAACTCAAGTTCAAGAATAACTCATGACTTGATCCACACGAATTTGGTGTTCAAAAACACCCAAACCAGCAGCTAATTTCCATCACCACCATCCATTTCCATCAATATCCTAAAGCCACGCCAACATACGACCCATTCCGATCTATTATAGGGAGGCAGAATTTCACTTGCCTTAACGGCTGAATACGGCGCGGCGCGGTTCGGAAATGGAGAGGGGACCACAGAAAATTCTTCTCAAGCCTTTCGTTGCACCTCAAGCCCACGGTGAGAAGGAACTTGGCGGCGTGAAGGTCTGGAATTCAGAACAGAAGAAAACCAACGGAGGAAGAGGTTCTGTTTGGGCAGTACAGAATGAGAAGGGAAGAAGAAGAAGAAGAATAGGTCGGCAAGAGCGAAGAAAAAATCAGAGGCTTGGGGCTTTGCTGGACGATTCTCCTTCGCTGGTTGACTGAACTTAATTGTAGGATGGTCCTGCGGTGGTTGACAAAGTGACGGTACGGTGATTTCGTAATAGCGTCCGCGTCTTCCAAAGTTGATGCTTCCGTAGCTCATCGTCGATTATTTCAATTCCCACGTAACGTTCCGTTACGTACGCTCGTTAAACTAACGGACGAAATTTTTGGGATGTCACATATTTACCCTATAATACTTTCGCTCATGGGTGTTTTAGTCTTTTTCCTTTTTTTTTTCTCTTCCCTCTGCCGGCCATGGCGGAGGGAAGCCGGCGAGTGCTGCCTTCGCCGGCTTCCGTCCGCCATGGCCAGCGGAGGGAAGAGAGAAAAAAAAAGAAAAAAAAAAAGAAAAAGGAAAAAGACGAAAATGCCCATGGGCTAATATATTGTGGGGTAAATAAATGTGTCACATATGGCATAATTTGAGATTTTTCGTGTCACAAAAAAAAGTTTAGAGTAAATTTGTCACAAGTGGTATAGTTTGGGATTTTTCGTGCCACAAAAAAAAGTTGAGGGTAAATTTATCATAAGTGGTATAGTTTGGGGTTTTTGGTGGTATTTTCTCTTTTTTCTATTATAAAGTCAGATTTTTGTTTTCCTCTCTTTCAATATTTCTTGCTAGTTTCAATGTCTACCTCATGTCTCTTGACTCTAAGCTGAGATAGATATTCATGTCTCTTTTTCAATATATATATATCCTTGGCCCAATTCCCTAAAAAACCCCAAACTTTAGTTTTTGTCCCAAATATATCCCAAACTTTTTTTTTGTCTCATAAAAAACCCCAAACTTTTACTTTTGTCCCAAATCTACCCCGTTTACTATTCATCCAATTTTTTAATATTATTTTTTCGAATTTTTTTCTTTTTTTTTCTTTTCTTTTTTTCACCCTCAACCTCCGGCCGGTCGCCGGTCCGGCGACCGGCCAGAGGCGAGGGTCGGCGAGGTCGGCCCCGCCGGCTGCCCGGCGAGGTCGGCCTCGTCCAGCAACGGCGGGGCCGAGCCTCGCCAGGATCTGGCGAGGCTCGGCTCCGCCGGGCCGCCGGCGAGGTTCGCCTCGCCTGAAGAACGGCGCGAGGCCGAGCCTCGCCAGCGGCGGCGGGGCCGACCTCGCCGGCTCCTCGCTCTGGCCGGTCAGCCGGACCGCGGCCAGCCACGGAGGTTGAGGGTGAAAAAAGAAAAGAAAAGAAAAGAAAAAGAAAAAAATTCGAAAAATAATATTAAAAAATTAGATGAATAGTAAACGGGGTAGATTTGGGACAAAAGTAAAAGTTTGAGGTTTTTTATGAGACAAAAAAAAGTTTGGGATATAATTGGGACAAAGGTTAAAGTTTGGGGTTTTTTAGGGAATTGGGCCTATATCCTTTGCCAGTTCGGTTCTAGCCACCGGCCCTTGCTTGCGGTTAGCGAGGGTTGTCGGCCCCTGGTAGAGGCTTGGCTTACCTCGCCAACCATTCCCCCACCATTGCCGGCCCTTCCCGAGGATAGTGGGGCAGCAGCGACGAGCCCTTCCAACTCCCTCCCCGCCCCCCCTTTTGTTTTAGCTTATTTTTTAATTTAATTTAAATAAATTTTGTATTAAAAATCGGATTTGGACAAGTTACGTAATTGTCACGTAAGATCAGCATTTTTCCGCTAGTTAAATTGGACGGAGTTAACGGAACGATTCGAATTGTACCAATTTAATAAGTTTTAAGATTTGATATTTCAAGACTTAATTGTACTTTCGGGATAAGTGTTAAAATTTTCGGTTCACGTATCATTTAAAAGCACTTTATAACAATGTAAGAAAAAAGGAAAAAACTTTTTTCAAAACTGTCCCTGTACTGAGAATGGAAAGAAAGGAAGAAGTACTTTAACTTTTTCATTTTATTTTTTTTTATTTTTATGTTTCCTTCAAAACTTTTGGTTAATCTAACTATCTGTTTTACCTGGTCAAGCAGTCTCGTTTCCCGGTGCCAGTCCGGTCTCCGCCGCACAACGCCAGCGTTCCTCCGCCCGCCGGCCGCCTCCTTCATCCCCCCCCTCCGCCTTTCCCCGAGGTTCAGGCCGACGCCGACACGAGGGACGATGGGCCGCAAGAGGGACAAGCCCTACTTCTCTCGGCCCGCCGCCTCTTCCCCCATCTCCAAGCGCGGCCGCCACCTCCCTCGCCCCGATCCCTCCTCCGCCCCCGACGACCCGCCGGCTCCCAAGCCGTCGCCCCCTCCGGCGCTGGTCGTGATGGGCCTGTCCCCGAACTGCTCGGTCCTCGACCTCAAGTCCCGGTTCGAGATCTACGGCGCCATCTCCCGCATCCGCATCGACGGCGACGACGTCGGCTATGTCACCTACAGGTCCAAGGACTCCGCCGACGCCGCCATCGCCGCTTCCCGCGACCCTTCTTTCGGAGTCTCTGTCGATTCCCAGAAGGTAGCTCTTTCCCGTTTGGCCTAGTTTACTGCGTGGGGGTGTGATAAAGTGCGGGTTTTTGGGACGCAATTCGGCAATTCATCTGATTTTGGCGTGGTTGATTTGAATTTGGTTTATGCGAGACGTTGAGCGTGAATATTTATCTACGAATGCTATCAAAGTCAGCTGTTTCTGTCTTCTTTGGGCCACAATCTATTTAATTGCAACCGGACGTTCATGTTTGGCGAGCGTTCGTGGTGCGCAATTGTTAAAAATCCAAACTTTACCTCCTTGTGCTTCAGAATTCCGTTTGTTTCTTTGTACGTTGCGTTGTTTGGCGCACCTGTCATTCAAGATGGGGAATTTGGTGCAGGTACAAGTGTTATGGGCGACCGATCCGCTCGCCAAATGGAGGGAAGGAGTTGGAGCCGGTGTTGGAACGAAGGAGGAGAAGAATGGTTCTACGTCGAAGCTCTTGCGAGCCGAGGTACCTCTGAGCAGACATGGACGAGGTAATAAGCTCGCTTCGACTATAGTGAACTCTCGAAAGGGAAGTGGCAGCGAATCCACACTCGAAGCGCCTTTCCAAGGCAGAGGAATCGTAGCTTATGACGACATCCTCTAAATCCGCGAGTCATTGTTAGAGATGGGAATGTGACTTGGTCTGCGATTGAGCAGGAAGTGCAGGCATCAAGAATTAGGAGATGTTAGACGGTTTGTTAGTTTCTGTGATGCTTCATAGTTTATTAGAAATGCAAGTGCCCTCTTCTTTATTGATCGAGGTTCTGTCTGTATGGTTGAAATTGAGTTGCTTATTTCTGATGTAAATTAGTTCAAGGTGTTTGGTGTCTTATGGAATGGAATGGAATGTTTAATTCTGTCGTAGTTGCATTATCCGAGGTGTACGGACACGTTACTTGTGCCACCATGATGCCAATTCTTTTCAGTTGAAAATGTGCTCATGAAAGAGGGTTCAAGGCCAAGGAGGGGGTCGCACAGAATGACAGAAGTTTGGTTTCACCGAGTAAATCTAATATCCATGCGAGCTCTATCTGGCAGGTAGTCTGGACATGGGCATTTTCCCCAGGGAACAGAAAGGTCGAAGATGTTTTGCAATATTGTGTGGTTCTGTGGAGCATTGCCGGCAGAATTGTTGCCTCATGGTGATAAATAATCGATTAATGTCTTCCGTTTTGAACCCTTTTTTGATATGTGACCCTCCATTCATTTGGTGCCCCGAAAAGAAAATTGCAGTCCCGTCCCAGGAGGGATTCTCAGACATACTTGTTGCATCACAATTCAGTATCGACGAACTTGTCTTTGGGGATTGCATTTTTAAGGTCCTCTTGATGGCGCCGAGTTCTGTACCCCTGACCGCTTGAACTTGGGCATTTCCTCATCCTGTTCCTACCTACTTTCCTAATGGTTTGTCTGTGTTTACGCAAGTCATTCCATTCGCGGTTTACCCGAGAAAGTTTGATGACATGGGTTGTTCGGAGGGTGGTTGAAGCTGCTCCCGAGCTGTTGTAGTTGCCCTTACATCTACCGGCGCAAATCTATGACTCCGCATCCCAGTTGAGTACCGGCAAAAGAAGTCGCATTTCACGTGTTTTCCTTGTCCTTATGCTTGCGGATCATATGCATGAAGACGGTCCTGGCGAGATACAGTGGCAGCAGAAGGAAGAAGAACAAACCGGACGAGTTGGCAGGGGGCTGAACTAGAGTGTTTCACGAATGGGAAGAAGATGAGCATGATCCTTTACCAACGGTGCCGGTAATACGAAAAGAAGACGAAGTGGGTGTGAAAAAATTCGAATTTGAAAGATGCTCTGTTTCCTTAGTTTGTAAGATGATCGATAGACCCATGAACTTATTTCCTCAGTGCTCTCCATCCTGAAGTTCAGGTCCAAGTTCAAATTGGTAAAGAGCACACAGCTGTTCATCGTACCGATTCATTCGAAGAACATATGAGATCGACTAGAGAGCTTGAAAAAAACAAGAATATGTAAGAGAGGTTCATTGACGTATTTCCCATAAAAGCAAATTAGTCAAAATTAAATAATGGGCGTACTTCTAATCTGGGCTGGGCCAGTAAATTGCTTATGAATGGGCGAGCACTTAGTAGCGCCTCTCTGTCGCAATTTGAGCTCTGTTCAATCGAGCCGACCATTGAAGAAGAAGAAGATGATGGAAGAAGCAACGAAAGCATCGCCGTCAGCAGCAGCGGCAGGAGGAGAAGAGGAAGTGTGGAGTTGGGGGGCAGGCACGGACGGCCAGCTCGGGACGGGCAGGCTCGGCGACGAACACCTCCCTCGCCTCCTCTCCCTGTCTCTCCCCTCCTCCATCTCTCTCCTCGCCTGCGGCGGCGCCCACGTCATCGCCTTGTCCTCCGGTACCCCACTCGACTCGACTCGCCTCACCTCCCTCTTCGACATCGTTTCGCTTTTCTGAATTTCCCTTTTGGAGGCAATTCGCCTTCTGGGATTTTACAGGTGGGAGGGTGTTCAGCTGGGGAAGAGGCAGCTCCGGGCAGCTCGGGCACGGTGAGGTGACGAGCAGTTGCTTGACGCCGAAGGCCGTTACGTCCTTGGAGGGTTACTTCATCACCGGTGTTTCTGCTGGTTGGAGCCACTCTGGCTTTGTCTCAGGTGATCAGCTATTTTTTTTCCTTATTTCCGGCATTTCATTCGAGAGTTTTGTGAAGCGACAAATTCCTTGTTTTCCTGGGAGATCTGTCTGTCATGTCCAAGTTCGATGAGTAGAATCTAAGTGGGTCTCTGGTGTCAAAGAGTAATGGATGGAATGTATCAGTAACCGCCAATTCTTTCTTCAGAGACTAATTGGCATCATCGAAGAACACCAATTCACTTCTGAGCTCATTTAGTCTCACTAACTAATTCGTCGAACGTGAGTAGGATTCCGTGTTTTCTGCGATTCAATTGTGTACATACCCTGTTGTGGGTTCAAGATTTGATTTTCTTGAATTTCATCTTTTGATCTATTTCCCTTGCATAGATACCGGACGCCTGTTCACTTGTGGAGATGGCTCCTTCGGTCAGCTCGGTCACGGAGACCATGAGTCGCGTTCCTCTCCTGTCGAGGTCTCATATTTCTTGTCTATGCACGTTGATCAGATAACCTGCGGCATGCGCCATTCGCTTGTCTTGCTGAAAGGTATGAAGAGTTACTATCTGGTTGAATGAATGATACTAAATCTGCTGGGAAGAGGCAGCTACTCTACAAAGACTTGTTCTTCTGGGTAATCAAGTAGTCGAGTCGAAGTTGACTGTCGAAATATCTTGGCTAGTCGGCCATGATTTTTTCGATTCACTTTCTTTTTGTTTGTCTTATAAATGAAACGCAATCCATGCAGGCGATCACAAAAGCCAAGTTTATGGATTTGGGTCATGTAAACGTGGTCAGCTTGGTCCTACCTGTAATACAAAATCGACCAGTCTACCTCAGTCTATCCAAGGACTGGAGAACATTGAGATCATAAGTGTAGTCGCCAGTGGAGATCATAGCGCAGCATTATCCTGTAAGTACTTCGCACTGCATCTTGCTTGATTTGTTCGATCACGTATTCTCTTCATCATTTATGTATGTAATTGTGTATTTAAAAAGAGGGATGATTAGTACTTTTTTTTTCTCTTCCCATGTTTGATTCATCTTACAAGCTGATGGAAGAGCATACACTTGGGGAAGAGGATTCCCTGGCTTTTCTGATGCTCATTCTCCTGTAGAGTTGCCTTCTTCGTTGCCGATCAAGCAGATTGCACTTGGATGGAATCACGCATTGGTGTTAATGGGTACATCAAGTCAACTTTGCATCAAAATCCAGCCTATTTATTCATGACATTTCTCGACAGCGCATCATTGACAAGCTTGTGTTTGTATTTATCACACAGATGGAGGTGAAGCTTTTATTCTCAGAGGAAATCGCCATGGTATTCTGGGAAACCCAGAGAAGCTGGGCTTGGCCAATCATACACCCGGTAGTGCACTTTGAGATGAAATACATGAGAAATGTGCAAATTTTTTACTGATATGATCACACGGTTTTTCATGAACTAGACTTTACTTTATGAATTATTAGTCACAAGGCGCCAAAGAAAATTGTCCAAGTTGACAGTACCACCCCTCGTCGGATTTTTTGGTAATAATGATCTTGAAGACTAACATTGCCTTTTGCTTTGGCAGATGTATCAGCGATGGTTCTAGAGAGAGTCCCTGGTTTTGATGGGAAAAAGGTCATGCAGATTGCTGCGGGAGCTGAACACTCGGCTCTAGTGACAGGCAAGATATCGGCTCGTTTTTCCTTCTAAAGAAATAGACATTCACATTTTCGAAACTCCAATACCTTGCTTTTGTTCTGATTGAAATGCAGAGGATCTGGAAGTAATGACATGGGGATGGGGTGAGCATGGCCAGCTTGGCTTGGGAAGTACTTGCGATTGGATTGAACCTCAAGAAGTGAGTCTAGGTGACACACTTTCAGATCATTGGGCAAAATGTAGTATTTATTGTGGAAGTGGCTTTACCTTTGTGATAATGAGTCGCACTTCGAACGGTCTTCATCAAGATGATTAGTCAATCTCTTGGCGGTTGGCTGTTAAGGCATCCGTTACATCAATCTGCCAAATTATAGAAATCATCCTATAAATGTACAGGATGAGGAGGGAAATCTCCACAACGACAATGCAATTCTGACTGATGAGAGACAGATTCGGTTTTGGCATTTTTTCTTTCTTGCGCAAGTTACAGATAGTTGTATTGCAGATGTTAGCATCAGACTTGTTTATTTTCTTCTTGACTTTGTGACACTTGCTCATTAATCATCGACCAACTTCCGTTCAAGACTGTAACATTTGAACTAGGTACAAGATGGAAAGTTCTTTTCCCAGAGAAACATGTAGAAATTCCTTCATTAGAATAAGATGGCAATCAATGCGGTTAAAAGAGATATAAATATATATCAAACGCCTGGCATAGCTTTACAATTGTGTAAAAGAAAAGGGCAGAAAGATCTATGTAATCATCCTCCATCGGTTAAAGGATATTGAATCTTCTCGAGCAAATGTTTGTGTCAGCTCTCTCTTTCGGATGGCTATGTGATAATGAGCAAGTTATTCTCATATCCGTTGTTATGAACAATTGGCCGCAATGGATCAATCCTCCATACTCCATCGACTATGAACTTTATCTGCATCAAAAAGATCATGAAGGTTGGGAAGCTTGTCCAGAGACAGCAAGGGCTTGTAATTTTAGACCGTCTCAGACTGAACTGGGAGAAGACCTACCTCATATCTTCCAGGATACAATTTGAGGCAAACAGAGAAAACCATGGTGCTTGACTTCTCCATCTTTCTCTGCAATGAAGCACATTACCGAGCATCATTTAGACAAGCTACTCATACGTATGCACAACAGAACGAAAATCTAAAATGTCTGAAGAACTTCTCAACTCATACATAGCAGATCTTGACTCGCTCTCTTTTAACCAGTGCAGATGGAGGGGATAATATGCGTATCCATATCGGTGAGGATTTGTCAAGTCGAAATGTTTAGATCCCGTGTTATTAAAAAAATGAAGCTTTTACAAAGACAAAAAGAAGAAACATTATCACGTTATTTGTTGAGCCACCGAAAGGCTTGAGAATCACTATGATCCTTCAAACAAAAGGTTGACTGCGTGATTTTTTGGGGCAAGATGGACCTGACATGCATTGACCACGCAGATTTTAGCATCCTACAAAAATGCTCCGTGCTCCTACTCGGCATGGATAGAACAACAATTTAATAAACTTGAAGATTATGAGTAACAAAGATTGATTCATGTGCCCTAATCAATTTGATATTATCCAATCTGGGTGCAAAAGATATAAAGCCATGAGGCTTTTTCATGGCCAGAGTACCAAACTTCCACAAGCAAACTGAATAGAAAACTGAAATATAAGACTCATATATACACTTCCACGGGCATTTCACATGTTATTGCAGGTAGAATCTAATTTGACTGCCCATTTCATCCGCAACCATTTGAATACCAGTCCTTACTAGCTTTGAACACTATATAGAAATGTCGTATTTGAAGTGAAGTGATAGTTGCAAAGTACCAAACTTCCTTCATTTTGCAATCTGCCCGGTAAAGTCTCGTTTTTGACAATTTACTTGCATAGTTTCACAGTTTTAATAAAAACACCCATGCTGATTAATTAAGCATCCTAAATTCTGAGGTGGCTCGGAATGTGTCTTGATCTACAAACTAATTAGAAAAAGTGACATGATGTAATAAATGCCCGAGTGTCCTTCCTGATATTTTTAGATGTTTAAGAGGCAATTCTTCCAGGAAACATAAGTGTCTGGCGGTTTGTCAATCGAGTCATTATCCTTAACAAAATGTTCCACTTCTCTGGAAATGTCTCAGTAAAATATTCTGAAACGTGACATAAAATTTGCATATAAGTTTAATAATTAGCTCATAGACGATGTCTGCCTACTCTGATTTATTAACTTTCACGCATATCTTCATAAAAAAATTTCGATTTCGATAAATCCACTAGCTAAACCGTCAAAGCAAATTTATGGGGCAAAAGCAAAAGGTTCGCGACAGAATTTCACAACTACTTCAAAGTTTACCGTGAACGAATACGTAGATCACAACAAAGCGAACTAACCTGAGTGGCCCAACCATCAAATGACCCAGCTAAAAGCACCTCTGTGGCTGAATTTGGCCAAACTATGCAAGCCGTCCGAAGAACTTGTAGAGCTCTACGAGCATCATCAATCTTCCTCTGTTTCTCTTCTGCAATCTTGTGAGCATCTCTGAGTAACAGGAATTAAAAAGGTTATTCTCTAGGATCACGAAAAAGGAAAAATTTGTCAGCTGAAGGGAAATCTAACTCACATAATCGCCAGAGACATCTTTCCTTCAAGAACAGCTAACTTTGCACGCATAGAACGCATTTTGTCTTTGGAATTCATGATCTCATTTTCTTGAAACTCCCAAGCATCAGAAAGTTCCTGCAGGTCATCAGAGATGCTCTCGAGATTCTGCAAAAGAGAAACAATGCATGACAAAAATGAAATGGAGATCTGGTAAGATAGATCGACTTGCTCTGGAGATGCTTTCTCATAAAATGAAGGCACCATTAATCTCACTCAAGCTAGGAAACATAAGTCATGGAGGTGAAAATTTAGTCCATTCACTCGGAGAAATTAGGTTGGCTCTCACTGACTGCACTTTATTTCTTAACAATTGATTCTGCCATTTGAACAAAAGAAAAGCTGATGTTGACTCACTGATATGACGAAAATCCCATGTCACCATATCACTAGGAAGGCAACTTCTCGCGAACCGATTTCTTTTAAGTGATTGCCTCCATCATTTTCCCCATTGCAGAGAGAGAGAGAGAGAGAGATTCTCTTTTTCCCATTGCAAGAGGCAACCATACAAAAGACCAAGTAGTGGGAACTGAACTCCTTGTGCATGTCAACTACATGCACGTTTCCACTACAGATCAAGTGAAACTACCTATAATCTTAGAATCATACAAAAACAAAGAAACTTGCTCCTATTGCTATATAGATGAAGCTCAGCAGCTCACATAATAATGTTAGAGCCATATAATACACCTAGCTTGAGACTATTTCAGCAAAGTATCAATTGATGTACCCGTTGCAGTAATATGCTACAACAAGCTAGATCAGTGCACCACGTGCATGTGGATGACAGATGAAACAAGCATTTCATGAAAGATAGCTGGGTGTGTAAACCTGTCATGTAATTATTAATCTCTTCCATAACTACAGGATTCCAGAAACTATATTTATGAAGTTGTGAGAACTTATGCGCGAATGAGCACACAAAAGCTTATGTACAAAAAGAGCACTGTATTGCAATTACCCACCTCCTGCTCGTCCATGGTAGATTTAGATCTCAAGGAACTAAGTACAGACGAAAGCTCCAACTCTAAGTGCTGAAGCCGATCCTTTATGAAATTATGATTAGCTTCTCCAGCAGAAATGTTAGACTCTTTCTGTCTATTTAAAGGATCACCATTTATCTCCCTCAATTTAAGAATATCACTTTTTTTGAACTCCTTGTCTTTATCGAGTCTATATGCTGCGACATCTATTTCAGCAGCTGCAGATTGCACCAACGAGAAAATAACATTAACTTACACGTTAGAAGGCAAGAACCTGACCCAAATTCCCACCTCAAAATAGTAGGTAGCACACCTTCAAAATCAGAATTTACACATCCAACCCTTTGAGAACTCCATGTTCTCCATGTACCTGGCTGAAGTGAGTTTCTCGCAATATTAATATCCAAAGAAGTCCTGTGTTGACTGAAATTTCTCCCTGTCTCATTGATGATGTCCTTGGAGTTTAATGAGGTAGATTCGCTGCTACTTTCACGTCTAGCAACTGTCTTTTACAAGAAAACATGCATAAACAAGAAATTTTAGTATCTTATGGATGAAGTTACAACTTACTAAAAGATACATAAAAAGCATGCCTTTGGAAATGAAAGCCTCCTATTGAAATTCAGAGCAGTTCAAAGTTATGACATTATACAACCATGAAGACATTCTAACGGGCAATTTTTCTAGCATATTTAATTGTGCATTGATGCATCAACAGAAGACACGGAAGAAGGAAATCATGTCATGCCCAAAACAATTTCTCACTACATAGCTGGAAAAGATGATGTCAATTTAATGAATCTACAATCAAAATCGACATACTTCATCAGCTTGAGTTCTGACAAGCCAATCATCTCTAACATCACTTCCCTTCCCTCTCAATCCAACACCGAATGTTATATCTCTCTCTATCTCCAGCCGACTCAATATGCCTTCAATTCCAGAATTATCCTCGGATAAAGATCCCCTGCAGTAACAGATAGTGCCAACCATATTAATTGTTTGTCCAGCTATCCGAGCTCGCGGAAAATAGCCAAAATGTTGAAAGGTACATTTGAGATAGTTGAGAAGATCAAAACCTACGTACGAAAAGAAAAGCCATAGAAGAGGATAAAAAGATTGAAAGACGCAACTAGCTCAAAGAACAAAAAGCCACCAGCTAATCTGACGAAATTAGCAGACCATTCGAATCCAACAGCATATATAGCCATACATGATACCACATCTTTTTCTAATGCTATAAGTTCAAAAAGGGGCAAAAAAAGTGCCGTTGTACCAATCTATTTTTTTTTTTGAAGATTCACCTACAAGCATAATAGATGCTAAAAAACCCCTGAACAGAATCACTTCTACAGTCTCATACATCTGTGCCTTAAGTCCTAAATAAACACAAACCAAATTCTGTTGGGTAAACCATGGCTATGTGACTTGAACATTATTAATAGCTCCTTCCGTCCCCATGAATCGTTTGAGGAGTAGAGAATGACCCTCAGGCTCGTTTGATCGGCTTGGGATGGTCATGCAGCTATTTGATAGACCACCAAACACCATCTAATCCCATGGCATTGCCTTAGTGGTTCACAGGACTGGTAAGTCAGTTCCCCATACTTCCATGCAGACAATCATATTTGGACCACATGTTTGGGTTTGGACCTACATCCTAGTTGATTCATAAGTTAATGAAATAGTTCATTTTTCCTAGAATATAAGGGCGCCGTTCCTCATCGTCCATTCGCTCAAAAGAAGGCACGATTATCAGTAATGGTAGTACTCCTGTGTTTCCCAAATTTCATCACAAGTCTTGAAGAAAGCTCTAAGGACGTTGGTTTCTGTCACTCAACAAAGTTCCAACAACCCCCTCTTCTGTCACTTTTGGGCATTCCAAGGCCAACGTTCCCACATTGTGGGGTTTGGGGTTAAACATAAGCAACCTTACCCCTGCTTTTGCAGAGATGTTATCTCCATGATTTAAACCTATGACCTGTAGGTCACAATAGAGAAACATAACTATTATTCCATGTCACTATTGAGTTATTTAGAATTCTATCCGTGCTCCGATTATTCATGTGAGATGTTTTTCTGCTCCGAAAAAAAATTCACTTCGAGACGCTTCCTTTCCTCCTACTCTTTTGGGAAAAAAATAAATTCAGGAAGTCCAAACACATTGCTATTCATTGTCACAATTGTGATGCTGACAAATGCTAACCCACTGCTCAAAGGCTATAATACAACATGATATCGGCTGATTGACAAAAGCAAATGTCAATGTCTCTATGAATTTTCAAAACTACGAACGTGGAAAGTGATAGATGACTACCGATTACAACTTGGACTAGCAGCAGGCGGGAGAGGAACAGCGGATTTTCTGTTAACAAAGGAGACTGAAATGAAAACACTTCAGGATAATGGAAGAACAAGATTGACGCAACTTCAGACTTGCATATTAAAATTCTAATCTGAAGCCTCTAGCTTGCCACATAAAAGTAATATAAGGACTTTCCCCGGCTTATGTCCTTTTCTATAGTGTGTTCTAGATATAGAAATAGAACGCAATGCCAATCTAGAATCCTCTCAAAGTTTGCAAGCGGTTACAGAGCACTAGAGATATATAAGAGAAAAAAGAATTGTTAGCTATAGAAATCACGAAAGAATCTCACGTGGATCCACAGGACGAAGAAACTGAACCAGAGAAATTAGAAGAAAATGGAGAAACCCCCGGGCTGCCATTGCCCTCCAAAGTTAAGCTCTCTTGATTTTCATTAATCCTTTCTTGAAGTATCCCGTAGTCGAAATCGTCCGATTTCGCAGACCCAAAATCCCTAAAGTCGCAGTCATCCTGAACCATACTTTCGTCCTCGCCATCCAAATCCCAGCCCAACGAAAGCCATCCACCTTGCCGCAGAATGGCTTCGACCAAATCCATCCTCCCCGCATCAATCAGCTGTTTCTTGGTGGGAAACAAGTCGGGGTTCCCAGAATCCCTCATGAACTCAAAAATCTCAGCCTCCAAATCCCAATCCCCTTCCCTTTCCCCGTTCCTCTTGCACCTCCTCGCAAACCCAGAACCCCCACGAACAGGACGACGTTTCCTCCTACCGTTATCAGGTTTCCCCAGCAACGAACCGCTCTTCGAAGGCGAGACGAGATTCAACGTCAAGACCTCCGCCCCAGCTCTCCTTCTTCTGGTTCTCGGGTCGAAAACCAAGAGGAGAGGAGGCGGATAAGCGCGAGCGCCGGCGTCTAGGAAGAAATGGCGCAGCACGACGAAGTGGGGGGAAGCCGGATTGAAGGAGAGCATGGCTCAGGCATTTCGTCGAACAGTCGGTGCGCGAGCCGGACAAGTGGGGAGCTGAAACAGCGGTGGCCACAAGAAAAGCGCGCGCGAGAAGCAAAGAGAGGAGATGGGAAGAAGCCACGGCCCACGGGCAGTACTACGGAACAAGACGAGAGCGAGCGGGGCAAGCAACGAACAATGGCTACGGAAAAGCGTGACAGTTAATCAAGGCACCGTGGGACGAGCGCTGCGTGGGAGTCACAGCCACAGGATATATATAGTTAGTTTGATAAAGCATCGATTAACTAATTGATCGAAGCCCTTTGTTCTATGTTTGGATTGGAAGCAGATGCCCCTGAAACTGAAACCCTTACTAAAAACCAAATTAATTATGAACCGATTCGATTTTCAAGACATTAATTACCATAGCCCGAGAGAAATTAGCACGATAAGTGCCCTGGAAGTGCTCGTTAAGAAAATCCAACACAAAAAAAATGCATTTATTTTATCTAGTGCGATGCATAAAAGAAAAAACTAATCGATGCAAAACGTTATGGTCGCTCGTTGACATGAACACTAATGGTGATGGGCTCCCGGATCGGTAGTTTCCAAGATCCAAACCCGGAATGCACTTTGTCACGGTTGGTATCTAATTTTTGAAATTTGAAACCGACCCTATTGACCATGGAACTGCACCTACCAGTCCAGTTCGATTCCAGAGTCAACGCGGGAACCGTCTTGCTCCCATTTTTTTGTTTCATTTTTTTCTTTATTCCTTGAAATGGCAAATTTTACATGTTAGTTATCAAAAGCTTAAAACCCAGATGTAGGTTCAGAGGTAGATCGAGATTTGTTCTAATTGCTTGACTAGTACACTGGTTGAATTATCTGAACATAGTAGAAAAAATGGCTCTTACTCTTTCAATGTGCGTATCCATCAGTATGCAATGTTTTAACCACGATACTAAACAATAAAACGGAGAAGTAAAACACTTGCGCAAAACAATCAAAATCTATGCAACGGGGAATGAGAGAGATAGAGAGAGTGAGAGAGCGAGCAACTGGTGAGCAACAAACAAACCCAAACCTTGTGTTGATTGGGGTGCAATTGGCGAGCAACGAACAAGAGAAACGGAAAGAGTCGTGAGTTAAGCAATTGAGCAACGAACGAAAGAGATAGAGAAAATGAGATGAAAAGAGAGAAAGAGGAAGAGGTGGCAACAAGAGGTCCACAAGATAGAAAGTAGGGTTAGTCTCAATCCACTCTAAGGTACTGAACCTGGAATCGAATCGGTCAAGAGTGGTTCCAAAAATTTAGAATCGAGAACCGAACGATCCCCGCAAGAACCAGCCGGTTCAATCCAGTTCTCGAGTTGAATCAAATCAATGCTCAATCCTAACGTACATAACTTATAAACTTTTCACATCATTAGATAAAAGTAAATTGATTACGTAAGGGTAATGTCAAAACCGTTTCACGATGTCATTAGATGATATTCAATTTGATCAATTTAGTCATGTCTTTGATTCAAACTAATTTATTTCTTCTAATTGATATGGTTGCTCTTTTTCTCTCCCCGTGTTGCTCTTTGTTAGTACTTTTTAAATTTGGTTGACATGGCTATTGATGTCTACAATCACAACAGCAAAAAGTGGCCTTGCGGTTGATCGGATTTTGGTTCTAATAAGAGAATATAAGCTAAGTGCTCAAAATTAAATTAAACATTACCTAAGAGTTTGGTTAATTGATTTTTAGGAAAAAGCTACTAAAAATCTCAAATTATATCCACTGTAATACATTTATTTTGAATTTACATAAAAACTCCAAACTATGCCCAATTTGACTCATTTATCCTAAACTTTTTTATATGACATAAAGAACTCAAAACTTGTACCTATGTACATGTAAAGGTTCCGTTAGATGATTTTTCAATTAAAACGTCACTTTTATTTCACTTAAGTCATGTGAGCGCCATGTCAATACTGTTTGTTTTCCAGTGTCTATGTGGGTAGATTTTTAACGGTGCTCATTGACGGAACATTAATGAAGGATAAATGTGTTATACAAGCACAAGTTTGGCATTTTTTGTGTTATAGGAATAAGTTTAGTGCAAATGTGCCATAGTAGGTATAATTTGAAATCTTTTTACGGTATTTTTTCGAGAAACCGAACGAAAGAAATACACGGACTCGAATTTCTTTTCTCTAGAATGAATTTATGTTTGGTTCTGCTTCTCTTCAAGGGCCGTCAGTGTGATCCATCGGGAGGCTGGGAGCGAAGGAGAGGCACGTGACGTGGCAATGGAGTGGTCAGATCAGATGCGTGGGGACAGGACGAGATTCCCGTTCTGTTTTAAAACAATAGCGGCGAGACGAGGCGCCGGTTCCTCTCGGATTTGACCGGCGCCGGATCTTGAGCTCATTATTAGCTCCTGATTCGCCTCATAATTCGGGGACATAACCACCCGTGCGGTCACGTGGTGACGGTCCCGCCCCTCCGGCATCGTCTGTCGCTAAGAGCCCATTCGGCAACTTGCCAAATAGTAAAAATTTCTGTTTGTTTATTCCCAGAATCAATTTGGGAACAGAAATCCGTTTGTTAAATTTTTTGTGCCCGGACACAATTTTGAAAAAAATTATTTCCAGAATCAGTTTTGGAATAGAATAAAGAAGCAAAAAAAAGGAGCTTCTTGATTCTAGATCAATTTTTCCTTTTTTGATTCTTCTTGATTTTCTTTTTTGTTTTGGTTTGTTGTTGTTCTTCGACCTGCCGCCCGCCACCCTCCGGCCGCCGGCGACAGGCCACAGGCCAGGGCCGGCGAGGGCATCGTGGCCCTCACTGGTGGCCGACGAGGGTGGCTCGCGACCGCGACGGCGAGGCCTCGCCCAGATCTAGCGAGGCCAACCTCATCGTCGCCAACCCAGGCGACGGCGAGGTCGAGCCTCGCCCAGCCAAGGCGAGGCCGACCTCGCCGTTGCAACCAGCGAGGGCGGCGGCGAGGGCCGCGATGCCCTCGCCGGCCATGGCCAAGGAAGGGAAGGGAAAGAAAGAAAAAAAAAGGAAAAAAAAGAAAGAAATATTAAAAAATTCAAAATATTATTAATAAAATGAAATTTTGTGTAGTTACTAAACGCATTTATGTTCTTTTTCTATTCTAAGAATAGAAATTTTGGGCAGTTACCAAACGCTTTCAAATGCTTAGAAATTATTTTCGGGTACGGAATAAAAAAAGAATCATTTCTGAGCAGAATCCGTTCCCGGGCATAGAATGGTTGCTATGCGCAGCCTAATTGTGATGGAGTGCGTGGCGTGGTGGGAATTGTAATGGAGGAATGGAAAGAAAGAATGAAATTGACGGTCCAATCCAGTCCAGTTCCGGTCCAGTCCAATGAAATCGATTACTTTTTTTTTATCTCACTACGTGATGCTATCTTTTCATGTTGAATTAAGTGATATGTACGTAATGATTCTCAAATTGAAAAAAGCGAATAAAAAAACGTGATTCACTTAAAGTTTAGTTCACATTTTACTAATTTTTTTGAAGAAATAAAAAATAAAAAATATATATGTAGTCGGTCCAGTTCGGTTCCCTTTGGAACTGGGAATTGGACTGACAATCCCGAGAACCGGACCAAACCAGCTGGTCCGGTCTGGGTGGTTCCTGATTTGGGCGATCCGTTTTGCACATCCCTAATTTGGGACAACCAAAAAAGAATGAGACATGTGCACTAAAATTTTAAAACTTGTCACGAAAATGCAATTGAGTTCAAAACTTACGAACATTGTAATCAAGTTATTAAACTTGTCAAATTGGTTCGATTGAATGCTTCCATTAATTCCGTCCAACTTGGCTAACAGCAAATGCTGATGTAGTTTTTTTTTAAATATTTTCTTTCTCCTATGTGGTAATGACGTGGCTAAAACACAAAACACAATACTAAAACGACCTCGTTTTAATCCAAATCTGGTTTTTAATACAAATATTATTTAAATTAAATTGAAAAATATTTTTTTTTTTAAAAGAAAGAACTAGGCGATTAGGGATTTGTAGCCCTTGTTGTTGCCGCCTCACCATCGCCGAGAAAGGCTAGCGATAGTGGAAGAGTGGTCGGCGGGGGTTGCCAAGCCCTGGCTAGGGGTCGGCGAACCATGCTAATCGCAAGTGAGGGCCGGCAACCCTCGCCCGATCTGCGTCGTTGACCATTCCTCGACCGTCGCGTCGGCCTTTCTCGGTGATGGTGGGGCGGCCCTTGCCGCCTGGTTTTTCCTCCTTTTTTTAACTTATTTTTATTTTATTTAAATTTAAATAAAAATTGTATCTTACAAGCTCATAACAACTTTTTTCCCATAAGGTACTCTTACTTGGACATTAAGAAAATCACAAAAAAAAATTCAAACACAAATAGGGGAAGGAGGTTATGGCTCCGTATACAAAGGAATATTTAGAAGTGGCAATGAAGTTGCAGTTAAGATTTTGAACAAACCAAAATCTAATGGCCAAGATTTTATGAGCGAAGTGACTACTATTGGAAAGATCCACCATGTTAATGTGGTGCAACTTGTTGGCTTTTGCTTTAACAACTCTAAACAAGCTCTCCTGTACGATTTCATGCCAAACGGATCTTTGGATAAACACATTTTCTCTAAAGATGGGGATGATTCTCTTGATTTTAAGAAAATATATGAGATATCTCTTGGTGTGGCTAGAGGGATAGAATATTTATATCGGGGATGTGATATACAAATTTTACACTTTGACATCAAGACTCACAATATTCTTCTAGATCAAAATTTCACCCCAAAAGTTTCTGACTTCGGGCTTGCAAGACTTTATCCTGTGGACCACGACATAGTGTCATTAACCGCTGCAAGAGGAACCTTGGGATATATGGCTCATGAGCTATTCTACAAGGACATTGGTGGTGTCTTGTATAAAGCTGATGTCTATAGTTTTGGAATGTTGCTGATGGAAATGGCAAGTAGGAGGAAAAACGCTAAGGCAAATATTGAGCGTTCAAGTCAAGTTTATTTTCCTTTGTGGGTTTATGATCAACTCAGCAAAGAAAACGAGGTTGAAATGGAAGAAGTAGAAGGGGAAAGGGAGACATCGAGGAAGATGGTAATAGTTGCCCTTTGGTGTATACAGTTAATCCTTGATGATCGGCCATCAATGAGTAGAGTCCTGAGCATGCTTGAAGGAGATATTGATATATTGTGACTGCCTCCAAAACCGCTTCTGTATCCATTCGAGAAGCCAGTTGATGATATGGACACTGAAATAGAACTTGAATCATTCTCAACCACATTAAGTGCTCCAACAATTTGTGAACGATATCGATTTTAGAATAGCAATGAAATTACGGAATCATGCATTGTATGATTTTCTTTTCTCCATGTTTGAATGTATGTAACATAAACATAGTTCCGTCAGGAGCATAATTGACCATGTAATTCGTGAACGTATATGATTTTAGCGTTTGTTACATCCTGTGTTTTGCAGATGAGCTGCCACATGGCTCTGTTTACATTTCTTGTTTCCCGAGTGCTCCTTATATGACAGACCAAGCTCGACTTGTATGGACCAATGAGTCTCGCTCTCTCTCTCTTCACTCCACCGTCCAATATCAAGCTCTCCCCTTCCCGCCAAAACCTCTCACCCTCGCTCCTCGACCGCCGCCCGATCTCCCACCTTGATGTCGGCCACTTCCGCGGAGCAATCTCCCACCTCGACCTCCTGTACCGTGATGAGTCCCATCCCGATCTCCTCTCCTTCTCTCTCCTCCTCATGTCCTGCATTCGTTCCCAAGGGTTAGCGCTCGGAAGGTGTGTCCATTGCGTGCTCGCTCAATCCCAGCTTTAGCCTAACTCGGTGATTCTTAACTCGCTCATCAGTCTCTACTCAAAATCCAATGACTGGGCTGAGGCGCCGAGGACTTTTAGGGGCATGGGTAATAAAAGGGATTTGGTTTCTTGGAGTTCCATGATCTGTTGCTATTCTAATAACCACATCGCATTTGAAGCAGTCAATACTTCAACCAAAAAACAAAAAAAATAAGCAGTCGATACTTTTCGTTCATATGATTTTTTCCCTCTGGCTTGTTCGGTTCCGAAGAATGCATCAATGGGTGATAAGAGTTTCGGGGTGATAATAAAAAGGAGGCTATCTTGATTCTGATGTGTGTGTTGGGTGTGCATTAATTGACACGTTTGCAAAGGATAGTGCTGATTTCGTTTCGTTTCAGTTCATAAGGTGTTTGACAAAATGCTCGAGAGGAATGTGGTTGCTTGGACTTTGATGATGACAAGATGTACTCAGTTGGGGTGTCCAAAGAAAGCTGTTGATTTTTTTTTGGATATGCTGGTGAGTGGGCCTGTGCCAGATGGATTTGCTAACATAGCTGTTTTGTTGGCATGCCGGAGTTGGAGTTACAATTGCCTGGGGAGCCCTTGCATTCCTGGGTAATACAGTCTGGGTTGCTTCGGATATCTGTGTTGGATGCAGTTTGGTGGACATATACGTGAAGTCTGTAGCTAGTGCATGCTTCATGATTCGAGAAAGGTGTTTGGTCGGATGCAAGATCTTAATGTGATGTCCTGGACAACGATAATCACAGGATATGCGCACACTGAAGAGAATGAGGTGGATATCAAACTCTTTCGGGAAAACAAAAGGTCCAGTGAGGCCAAAGCAATCATTTGCTAGTGTTCTCAAGGCTTGTGGAAGTACTTGTGATGTAGATATGGTAAAACAAATGTGTATGCGCTAGCTATGAAAGTGGGCTTTGCCTGTGATACTTGCATGGGTAAAAACTCTAATTAGCATGTATTGCCGGTCGGGCCACATGGAAGATGCAGAGAGCTTTTGATGCACTAAATGAAAAGAATTTGTTTTATTATAATATCCTTGTTGAGGGCTATGCTAAAAGTTTGGAAGATTGAGTAGGGAGGAATCGGAATGAGTGCTTTTACACTAAGAGGAGCTGTCTACATTGGCGTTATGGGTAAGGGGAAGCAGATCCATGCAAGGATGGTAAAATCAGGGCTCGACTCAAATAAGTGCATTTCCAATGCTTTGATCTCTATGTATTCAAGGTGTGGAAACACATGAAGCTGCTTTTCGAGTTTTCAGTGAGACAAGAGAGAAATATTATAACTTGGACTTCAATGGTCACTGGTTTTGCAAAACATGGATTTGCTACAAGAGCTCTGGACACATTCCATAAAATGCTTGAGGCCAGTGTGAGGTCAAATTAGATCACCTGTATTGCTGTTTTATGCTCGTTTAGCCATGTGGGTTTGATTTATGATGGATTGAAACACTTTAGGCAATGTACAAAAAACATATGCTCAAAATCAAACATTATGCATTCAAGGTGGACTCATCGAGCATATCAGATCCCTTGTCGAAGCCCTTCAGTTTATAAATTCAATGCCTTCCAGGGCTGATAAACTAGTCTAGCATAAATTTCTTGGAGCTTGCTGAGTTCACAACAACGTTGAACTTGCAAAACAAGCTGCAGCAATGATTTTTTAGTAGGAACGGGACAAACCTCCTGCTTATAATTTGCTACTGAATATGTATGCGTCAGCTGATCTATGGGAAGATACAGCAGCAATCAGAAAGAAGATGAAACTGAAAAAACTTCCAAAAGAAGCCGGTTGTAACTGGAGTGAGGTGAAAAATATAGTTCCTGAGTTCTATGTGGGTGACACTTCACACCAAAGGCATCGGAGATCTATCACTACTAAGTGGAACAATTGGCCAGTCATATAAAAAAACTGGGTTATGTTCCGAATACTGAATTTGTTCTTCATGATGTGGAGGAGGGACAAAAGGAACAATATTTGCCTTAGAACAGTGAGAAAATTGCTGTTGTTTTTGGCCTTAGAAGCATCTCTAGTACAAAATCTATCAGGGTATTTATGAATATTTGCATTTGTGGAGATTGTCATTCTGTGATCGAGTAAATCTCCATGGCAACTGGAAGATCTATAGTCATAAGGGATGCAAACAGGTTCCACCATTTTATGGACGGAACATGCTCATGCAATGGCTACTAGTTGGTGATGATGCTTCTTGAATTGTATTGTTCATTGGGTGCATCGAATCTCTGTTTTAGATGTTTCCCCTTTATACCTATGTTACTTGAACCGGGATTTACTTATGCTCCTTGCAAGCCCAACAATGTAAATATCATGTCCTGAATTTTTTATGGATTCAGTACTCCTACTGTTAAAATACCAAGCAGAAGACCTTAAATGGATCTCGCACCTTTCAGCAAAATGATTCATTGAATGTAAAACAGTCACGCCTTTTCCATTGGGATTTTCTTAGAGCAAGCAGTTTTTCGGATACTAGATATTGATGTTCCGTTCTGTTCCAGAGCGTTTCCAATGTCACTAGAATCTCGCAAACTCTCAGCAATATGATTCATAGAATCTAAAACAATCACATTTTTTTCCTTTTGGATTTTCCTGGAACAAACGGTTTTTCACATACTAGATATTGATGTTTTGTTCTATTCCAGAGCGTTTCCAATGTCGCTAGGATCTCGCAATCTTTCAGCAATATGATTCATGGAATCTAAAACAGTCACACTTTTTCCTTTGGGATTTTCCAGGAGCAAGCAGTTTTTCACATACTAGATATTGATGTTTTATTCTATTCCAGAGCGTTTCCAATGTCGCCTGGGTATATCACCACGGCTAATGGTTTGATCCTTAATTATAATTCATTTATTTTACCCATATCATGATCTAGGCGAGTCAATACATACAATTGCCAATAGGCATGTGACCCTGCTTGTAAAGGGGTTGGGGATTGGGGCCGAGCAAAACCAAGTCCGAGATTTAATCCCCGTGAACATCGCACACACATGTACACAGAGGAGAGAAGTGAGACCAAAAAAAAATACACGTTGTTACCATACCGACCAGAGGAGGTGGAGGAGGCATAGGGAGCCGATAATGATTGCGAACCGAACCGATCATAGGAAGATTGCTAATTCGATTTATCACGCGAGAATCGTCCACCTTGTCCCCGACCAGATTTACGACCTCTAGAATTACGTCCACCTCGAGATCCTCGAAACGGTGGACTGGGTGAAGTGGTATGACCGAGCAAAGCATGATGAATATCAGATGAAGATGATGCATTGGATTTTCTGAGAAATCGTTCTTCTTGGATGAGGAGGCGTGACCGCAGATCACCAAACGAGAGAATTGTAGGGCCGTTTGTGACCATAGTGACAAAAGGATTATACTCAAATGGGAGCCCATTGAGGACTTGAATCACCAAGTCCTTGTCAGAGACAGAGCAATTGATTGCGGTGAGAGAGTTCGCAATTGACTTCAGATGCTGGAGATAATCAGACATTGACTGATCGGGTTTCTTCATGGTATTTTGAAAATCCAATTTTAGTCCAATTTCATTGGCCGCGCAGCGATCGGTAAAACGTTGTCCTAGAGCAAGCCAAATCTCCCGAGATGTCCAAAGGTCGTGAACTTCACGGAAAATTTCGACTGTGAGGGTCGAATTGATCAAACTAAGAATACATTGATCTGTCTTTACCCAAGTGGAATATGAAGTATTGACCACTATAGTGCCAGTCTGATCATTGATAAGCTTCGGCGGACATGGAAAAGAACCATCCACATAGCCCAACAGATCGTTACAGATTAAAATAGATTCAAACTGAGATTTCCACAAAAGATAATTGTCTGCATCGAGTTTGATGGAGATGAGACTTGTGATGTTGGGAAGAACAAGAGACGACGAGGATGATTGCATAGCCGTAATTTGAGCAGCAGTAGAGATCGGAGCAGTAGTGAAGAGGGAAGAAGGGGGGAAAGTGGGCGCCCTATTATCGGGAGGCGATGGGAAATTTGGATTAACAGAAGAAGAAGATGGTGGGTCAAGAGATGGTAGAGAAGAAGAAAAATTTAGAGATGTATTGGACATTGTTGAGATAGTAATTGGAACAAAGGAAATGTTGATTTGGGGTAGAGATGTTGAAGAATTCAATTCGTTTTCCTACTCTGATACCATGTTGATGTTTGGAGACAAAGAGAAAACAACGACAAAGCGTTTATGGTGGCTCAACCCTAATTAGGGTTATATGATATGTATTTATAGGAGTGACTAATTACAAAAAGGGTACAGATAGAAACATAATTACATAAATACCCCATAATACATATAAATTACACATTAATAATATCTATATTAGTTAATAGCGGACTAAGTTTTGGCTTACTGTATAATTAGATTGTCGACACAGAAGTCTTAACATCGGGATAAGGATACTAAAAGTGCCATAACTTTTGTACGGCGTTCACTTGAGTGCCATAATTTTTTTTTTGGCTCACTTAAGTGCCGCTTCTAGCAAAAAATGATCACTTGAGTGCTATCAGCCATTTGGCAGCCAAAAAATCCGACTTGGACGCCAGTCATCCTACGTGGCTTCACCGGAGTTGACGTGGACAATATTTTAATATTTTTTTGAATTTTTGAATTTGAATTTTATTTTAATTTTGCAAATTTTTTTCAATGCCGGTGAGGGTCACTAGCGACCCTTGCCGGCTGCGAAGTCCTCGCCCAGATTGGGCGACTGGCAAGGCCTTCACGACCGCAGGCGTTGCCTCTCCCGTTGCCAGCGAGGCCGCGATGGCCTCGCCAAGGGCCCTCGCGGCCGCGAGCGAGGCAGCCTCGCCAGATCTAGCGAGAGCCTTCGCCGTCTCACCTGCGACCAGCGAGATCGCGATGGCCTTGCCAAGGGCCTTCACGACTGCGAGCGAGGCGGCGAAGGCTCTCGCCAGATTTGGCAAAGAAGGCTCGCGGCCAAGGGTAAGGCGGCCCTCGCCCAATCTGGGCAAGGCCTTCGCAGCCGGAAAGGGTTGCCGGTGACCCTCGCCGGCATTGAAAAAAAAAGGAAAAGAAAAATAAAAAAGAAAAAGAAAAATTCAAAAATAAAATAAAAACATTTAAAAAATCTCGTCGGATGGAAAATTAATAAAAAAAATCCACGTAGGATGGTTTGCCAGAAATGGCACTCAAGTGATTTTTTTTTGGCCGGAAGTGACACTTAAATGAGCAAAAAAAAAGTTATGGCACTCAAGTGAGCGCCGTATAAAAGTTATGACACTCCTAGTGTCCTTATCCCTCTAAACATCATAAGTCAGTTTAACCACCACAACGACCGACATAGACAAACTCAAATTTGCAAATCTTTTCACTTTGTTATTAAGGACAACATAGAAGGTGATCATCTTCAGTAATTCAATCATCCTCAGGTGCCGAATTTGGACATCATATCAGTGCATAAAATTTGATGTTCAACTACAAAAGCCCAATCCCTATATGTGATGGGAATTTGTGTGTTCACTCAATGATGAGACATGCGATGGTGTCTTAACATTCTTAACATTCTTCCTAACAAGCCTCATATTCCTCATTATTCTCCCCTCCGAATGAGTTTACCTACTGAGCAAACATCCCACCAGACAGTGATGTTAATAAGGAACGCGCGACATCCCGGTCACTCAGAGATATGCAGACGGAGAGCCATAACCTGATGCCAAATTAGCGTGGTACTCTTGAATGGCAGATGCAAAACAAGTTGATTATTAGGACTGAGAATACAAAGAAAAGTAGCAAAAGCACATGCTGCTCTCGATACTTGGGTCGTCTCACCGATTACCAAAACAATTAACTTCTTTTCGTTACAGTTGCTTCATATGGTTTTTAAGTACTTAGAAACAGATAAAGTAGAAAGGACCTTCCTAAATCTTGGTTCGTCAATACTTACATCAATAACCAGCGAAAGGTCGCATCAGTTAGACTCAGATTCTTTCCTGGTAAACCCTACTACCTTTTGTTTTCGGTGACTTTGAAGTCTTCTAATTATACCAAACTATTGAACACGCTATAAGATTCTTCCCAAAGATGGTGAGGGAACTATAAAGTTCAACTCTTTTACTCTAATGACTTTCGAAAAATTTTCTTCTATAATGCTGGAATGGAGTGGATAATTCTTTCGATTTTTCTTAACATTTCTTTTTCGTCTGAATTGAATATATGCAATCCCTAATAATTAGAATCCATTGATTCATAATTCACATGGATTCAATTTGATTCAAGGTCCGCATCAATTCCTAAGACGGCTTTCTTGTCATCTTAGAAATAAGAAAATCCATGAACATCATAAATATCTCTGAAAATGTGAAATAATTTGCTTATCTAAGAAAAATTCTCAAAAATATGAAATGATGTGGTAGAACGGCTAAATATATGGGTTGTCAATTGGGATGTTTTCTTGCCAAAAAGAGATGGTGATGATGTTGGGTTCTACTCGCTACTCCCGTAACATTCTTGACTTGATTGATTTTGTTTTGTTCGGTTGACATGGGCTTTTCAATAGACGACCCCAAGTCTTCGTATTCAACATCTCTCTCAATTGCCCACAGGCTGAGAGGGACTGGTTATTCCTCTCAATTCCACACCTCTACGTTGTCTCATTGGTCTTTCTTGTCGTGCTACTAGGGACGTGTACTTGTAACACCCGCCACGAACGATCATGTCCAGCTTCATGCTGCAGAAAGGTTCACAAGATAAGCTTTGTCTTGCAATTGAAAAGCAATTCAAAAGGCTGTGATAACTCAAGAATTGAGCTAGCATGTGAAAAGAGTCAGACAATGTTTATTATCGAATTCATCTATAGAAATAATGATTATGTCAATTCTGACGACATTCTCATGGTTGACATTGGGACCAAAACGACGCCATTTTAACCACGTCATTTGCACATAAAATACTTCTTCATATGCTTAAGAACCAATATTTCCGATCGATAACTTTCAACACGGACTCTTCTTTTAATTTACACAAGCAAAAATACACACGCTTTGCCTGTGAAAAGATTATAATAATGAAAAAAATTTGAGTTGTACTACGGAAATAAGGTTTTTTGAGATACTGTCTAAGTTGCGAAATGAATCGGTCTTTTTGGCTAAAAAAAAATTTAAATTACAAAAGACTAGTTCCTTTATACACATTATGTGCATGCTCGCATTCAAGGTGAATTTGGATGATTTTTAGTAAGGGAACGTGGATATGAATTCCAAAGTAATGATAGGTGTTTCGTAAAAAGTAGGAGATCTGAGATTGAGACGAGATAATAGTGCTTTAATCTTTCGAAAAAATGGACACCGAAATTCCGAAAGTTGGTTTCATATGTAGTATATACACATATAAATAGATATACTATGTATAAGCTCTTTTAACTTTTCGAATTTATGGATATGACAGTAACATAGTACTTATTTAACGTTGGTTCGTGTATTTTCTTTGTTAGACGTGTGATGCAAAAAGATTATGGGCCTAATGCTTGAAAAAGCCCTGTCAAACTACCCAGTTGATGGGCCCGAGAATCGAGGCCCATCTTAGTTTTGCCGTTTGTTGGCCCCAAACCAATACAATCCCCATACATATTCATGTATAATTGTCCCTCTATGATTGTCACGTGATGAGACACATGGTATAATTTTGCGGTGCGACTCGGCATCTGCTTTGTAAGGATTGGTTTATTGTATTTTCATAATCGAGAACGTATACATAACACTAATCAATATACCAATGCAAACTACAAGGTTAATACTAGGTACATAAATACTCGTTTGCAAAAGAACAATGCTAGAGAGGCTACGGCTAGCTATTGCAAAGCCGGTTCGCAAAGTAATGTGTTGAGTTGTAACTGGCATCAAAGACATCTGGTCACATTTGAGAGCCCTATAGAGTTTCGACACATCCTAGATTTATCAAAGGATAAAAAAAACTCGAACAATCCGCAAACTTTTGTCCAATGCGCGATGTCGTTGCACTAATTAATACTACAGTGATGACACTACACACCAGACATAAAGGCTGAGTACTAGTAGTGTCGTTATCCGGCTTATCGACTAATTTTATTAGTCGGCTCTTGTATTATCCAGTATCATTGATATCAGTAATTATACCATCAGAGGGGAAAAGTATCAAAAAAAGTCATAAACCAGCATTTGTATCAATTTAGTCCATCCGGTTAATTTAGGCCGAAAATTACTAACGTGGATGCCAGCCGTAAGGCTCGTGCAAATTGTTCCATTGCAGATTTTCCTACTCTCTGGTTGAAGGCCCAAAAGTTGAAAACTTACAATTTCTTTGGTGATAAACATTTTAGGGGTTGGAACAAGTAGCCATCCCCCCCATCTACTAATGGAAGTTTTCAAGTGGTCTGAACTTCTTCCCTTCTTCCCATAAAATTAGGCACTGTTTGATTACGTGAATGTGGCTAATGTTCGATGCGATTAAGCAAAGACTCGTGTAAACTGCTACTAGCTGGCCAAAAAGAGCTTTCTCGTGGGCTCCGGTTATGTTGATCTCCCCACTTGAAGGACAGGACGGCCAACCACTTTGGTTATTCCTGAGGACAAATCCTGAATCCGTTAAATCCAAACCTGAATAATCGATCGAGGCTTAAGTCAGATACCCGCATCATATCGGCTGATACCGATCTCCAGCCCGGAAAATTACCAGAAAAGTCTTATATCTATTGTAATTATGCCAATCCAGTCCTAAAACATATTTGTTTTGCCAATTCAATTCTAAACATTTTGCAATTACGCCAGTTTAGTCCATCCGGCCAATTTTGGCCGACCGGCGCTGACGTGGATATCAGCCATCCGGCCAAAGCTGACGTGGAATTTTTAAATAATATTTTATATTATTTCACAATTTTTAAAATAATTGTTATTTTATTGTATTCCTCCTCCTCCTCCTCCTCCTTTTGTCCCCACAATGGCCGGCAAGGGTCGTAGCCCTCGCCATGGCCTTGCCAACCGCGAGTGAAGTCGGCCTCGCCCGCGATTGGCGAGGCCATGGCTGCCTTTGCCGGCATCACTAGGTCCTCACAGGTCACGGGCAAAGCCATGGCTGCCTTTGCCCATGTCAACAGGGCCGGGCGCAGGTAAATGCGGCCATGGCCTGACACAAACCCAAGCGAGGGTCGCAAAGCCCTCGACAGTCACTATGGGTAAAAAAAAGCAAGAAAAGGAAAAAGAAAAAGAAAAGAATAAAAAAAAATCAGCATCGGCTGTCGGTCAGCCAAAATTGGCACAATTGTAAAAGATTTAGGACTGAATTAGCAAAAAAAAAAAATTTATGATTGAATTGGCGTAATAATAGATTTAGGCCTTTTTTGATAATTTTCCCGACAATTGTTTCATAAGCCTAAATGATGATTTGATTATTGAAAAGGATATTGCTAAGCTAATGGCTCCGTCATTTTTTTTCCAATAATGGAGCATTCTTGACCACTCATATTTCATGGAAACCGGACCACTTTCTTCACCGGTTTTCAAAAAAAAATTAAAATACTCACTTGCCATATATTATTATGATGCAACAATAAAAGGAAATTGGGTTATAAGTTCGGTTAATACCACGAAAAACCCTAAACTAGTACAGTTGTGACAAATTTATCCCAAACTATTTTTTTGACCACAAAAAACCCCGAACCGGTATACTTGTGACAATTTTACCCCAACTAATTTTTTAATATTATTTTTTTTTATTTTTTCGAATTTTTTATTAATTTTTTTTATTTTCTTTTTTTCCTTAATATTCTTCATCTTCAACCTCTGGCCGGTCGCCGGACCGGCGACCGGCCAGAGGAGAAAGCCGGCGAGGTCGGCCTCGCCGGCCGCTGGTGAGGCTTGACCTCGCCGGCCGCTAGAGAGGGCTCACCGCGGGCCGAGCCCTTGCCGGATCTGGTGAGGCTCGACCTCGCCCGGCCGGCGAGGTCGAACCTCGCCGGATCCAGCGAGGGCTAGGCCCCGCCGGCCGCTGGCGAGGGCTCGGCCCCGCCGGCCGCCTGGCGAGGCTCGACCTCGCCGGCGCTAGGCGAGGTCGAGCCTCACCAGATCTGGCGAGGGCTCGGCCCCGCCGGCCGTTGGGGAGGTCGGCCTCGCCCAGCACTGGTGAGGTCGAGCCTCGCCGGCTTCCGCCTCTGGCCGGTGGCCGGTCCGGCGACCGGCCAGAAATTGAAGATAAAGAAGATTAAGGAAAAAAAGAAAAGAAAAGAAAAAAGAAAAAAGAAATAAAAAAATTCGAAAAAATAAAAAATAATATTAAAAAATTAGTTGGGGTAAAATTGTCACAAGTATACCAGTTCGGGGTTTTTGGTGGTCAAAAAAATAGTTCGGGGTAAATTTGTCACAAGTGTACCAGTTTTGGGTTTTTTTGTGGTCAAAAAAATAGTTTGGGGTAAAATTGTCACAACTGTACCAGTTTAGGGTTTTTCGTGGTATTAACCCTTTTTGTTACATTTAACTTTTCTGTCAAAATTTAAATCTTTTAAAATATTAAGTTTTAAAAAACTATGAAATACTATATATGATTCTACATGTATATATATGTGTGTATAGTTGAAAAGTTTCATATTTTTTTGCCAATTAGAAGTGGATTACGAAAATCGTATACTTGTGTTTGTCGAAATTAATCTTGCGACGGAATATCTCTCTGTCTACTCTCCGGTCTGAATTGACTTTTCTCTCCTTTCTTTTCCTTTGACTTTCCCCACTTTCTATCCCCTCCCCCTTCTTTCTATCTCCCCTTTTTCTAATGACTCTAACTCCATCTTTAGTGCATGCTTCCCTTCTTCATCAATTGGTACAAGAGCTTCATTCGTTCTTGATCAATTGGTATCAAAACTAGAACCCGTTCTTCACCATATCATCTTGGTTAAAGTAGGGGGATGGGAACGAACATGAACAGGAAATCTCAAATTGTCCACAGTCAAAGAGAAAAATCATTGCTCTCATTTTTCATTTCAATTCCGATGAGATAGTTACCAAACGCACTTTTTACTCACCTCAGAAGAGAGAGAGAGAGAGAGAGGTTATGCTAGAAACTCAATTGAATTTTGAAAATGGCATTTTGGTAGGTAAAGTGGCATGCCCACAGCGAATAAACAGTTGCAGTCAATTTCCTCCTTTTTTCACTTTTTTTTTTTAGAGGATGCCTTAATTTGGCCAACGCAATTGAAGTTGCACTAGTCCAGTTCACATTTACATAAAACCAAATAAATCTATGAGCCAAAATCGATAAAAAAAATTCTAGACTGTTTTAATACATGGAGCATTTTATTCCTTGAAAACAATTCTTCATTTTTTTTTTGAATAAGTGTACTAGAAGTCTTAAAACTTGTCACGAAAGTGCAATTGAGTCCTAAAACTTTCAAAAAGTGCAATCAAGTCCTAAAACTTGTTAACATTTTCCGTTTGTCAAGTTGAATGGAGTTAATATAAGGACTTGATTGCACCTTTTAAAATTATTAGCACTCAATTGCATCTTCGTGACAAGTTTTAGAACTTCTAGTACACTTATCCCATAGACTAATTTTGGAAAAGGTTTAATGAAAAGGGGAAAATTACCAAAAAAGTCTTAAACTTATTAAAATTGTGCTAATTCAGTCCTAATCTTTTTTTTTGCCAATTCAGTCTAAACCTATTGCAATTATGCCAATTCAGTCCATTCGACCAGTTTGATCGACCTACGCTGACGTAGAGAATTTTTTTATAAATTTTTTTATAATTCTTTTTATTAATTTCTTATTTTTTATTTTCCTTTTCCTTTTCTTTTTTCGTTTCTTCCTTCTTCTTTGTTTCCCCACAGTGACCAGCAAGGCGGCTTCACCCGCAATTGGCGAGGCCATGGCCGCCTTCGCCCAAGTCCGGCAAGGTCGCCTCACACAAAGCCCCCATGCCTGGCGCCCATATCACGAGGAGTAGTCGCGTGTGAAGGTGGCCCTGGCGAGGCTCGCCCCGCCCATTAGCCGGCGAGTGGGAAAAAAAAGAAGGAAGAAAGGAAAAAAGAAAAGGAAAAAGAAAATAAAAGAAAAGAAAATAATAAAATAAAATATTATTAAAAAATTATCTACGTCAGCATCAGCCGACGTCCACGCCACTGCCGATCGGCCAAAATTGACCGAATGGACTGAATTGACACAATTGCAAAGGTTTAAGGACTGAATTGACACAATTACAATAAGTTTAATAAATTTTTGGTTAGTTTTCCCATCTCCAACCTGCTCAAGAATCCTTGCTCTAATATGATTTGAAGCACAGGATTAGTGGAAAAGGTCTTAGGTATAGAAGTATGAAGGTATGGGTCTAATCAATTCGGTATGTATCTTGATATTAAAGTTAAGGATTAATACCACGGAAAATCCCAAACTAGTACACCTGTGATAATTTTACCCCAAACTAATTTTTTTGACCACAAAAAACCCCAAACTGGTATACTTGTGACAAATTTATCCTCAGATTGTTTCCGTTAAATTTTACTGTTCAATTGCTTTTGTTAAATGACACGTGACAGTTAACTGATATACCGATTTTATGTTTTACCATCCATTTGTCACACGAGTATCAGTTTGTGATTTTTTTTTTGTATTAATTCAATTTAACGAAAACTAACGGAGGGTAAATTTGTCACAAATCTATCAGTTTGGGGTTTTTAGTGATCAAAAAAATAGTTTTGGATAAAATTATCACAGGTGTACCAGTTTGGGGTTTTTCGTGGTATTAACCTTAAAGTTAACATGGAATCTATATTTTAAGAGCTCGTGATTAGCCATGTCGGGTGAAATTAGAAAGATATTTTCCTCTGGCTATCATCTCAATCTACTTTGACCCGAAAGTCGAAAAGAAATGATGTCATCTAAGAGTAAGAGGGTAAAGATTTGGTCATGTAATTTGATTGTATACTCACGGCAAGGACTTAACTCACCGAAGATATATATCTCTACTTAAACGAACATTTTGACATAAATTATTGCCGAGACTCATTTTACTGCATCAAATGAATGACAGTTGATACGATGAATGAATATCAGAATCCTCGCTAAGGTCCTGCCAAGGGAAGTGCTTGTGCAGTTCTCGCACTACCGTATTGATTTTGCCCGTAAAACTTGATAAGTGGAAATGGGTCTGCATCAAAATTATTGCTTTTCACCTCAAAATAGGACAAATTTCAGTGGAACGGATTTCGTTTGAAACCATGCGTGTAGATAAGGAGTGTCACGTTGCAGACAAAACATATGCCTCGGACCGTAATTTCCCGTGGGACAGTAACCATCGTGGTATCGTCAGCCACTTGATCATCCTCTCCCTCCTCAGTACCTGTCGACTGTACAAAACATGCACCACCTCTCTCTCTCTCTCTCTCTCTCTCTCTCTCTCTCTCTCTCTGTGATTATTTATACTCGGGTGGTGAGACTTCTTGGGAAGGGGGCCGACCGGGAAGATCATTCCAACTCACTAAAATCTCCCAAGTTCCAGAAAAAAGTGTGTGTGGCTTAGGATTGTTAGAGAGATTATAGAAGAAGAAGAACGAGAGAGATGGGGTCTGAGGTTAACAACACTAGCACCAAGAAGCCTCCTTCAACTGCTTCTCTCTCCTTGCTTCTTTCCACCAAATGCTTCCCTGTCAAACCTTCATCGCCGCCGCCGGCACCGAATTCTCCGGAGAACAAGGGCTCCGACGAAATGAACGGGCATGGGGCAGCTTCGCCGTGCCTCAGTGCACAGGCAGCCTCCGCCGCCGCCATCCAAAAGAAGCCTGGTGGATGGAAAGCCATGCCTTACATCTTAGGTCTCTCTCTCTCTCTCTCTCTCGTACCCTAACGAAGATCTATGTTCTTTTACGAGTTTCATCACGTGAAAGTTCCATTCTTCTAGAGATTTCATCGTCTGGATGGGTGGTGGTATCTCGTCTTCTCTGTATTAGCTGACGAAATCTCTCCTTTTTTGTTCCTTTGAATTACAGGAAACGAAACATTCGAGAGGTTGGCAACGTTTGGACTGCTAGCGAACTTCATGGTGTACCTGGTCAGGGTGTATCGCATGGACCAGGTGACGGCCTCCAACGTCATCAACATCTGGTTCGGCATCACCAACTTTGCTCCGTTGGTGGGCGCCTTCATCTCCGACGCCTATGCCGGCCGGTTCCGCACCATCGCCTTCGCATCCTTCGCCTCTTTTCTGGTATTCAACCAACACCGACAAAACCAAATAATTTCCACGGGTTTCTCCTATCGAATTCTTCATATCACAAAGTCCACTAATCATCACATACTTCGGTGCATCACTAAAGATTAAAAGAAGCTAGAACCGCTCTTGCATGTTGTCTTCTTTACGACGAACAACAAGAAAATTTGACCGAGTTTTCTGGTGTTTTTAATATATAATCAAAACGTTTCGTTCTTTTTTCTGGGGTTACAGACAAAAGGTGAATCGAACGCACCATTATATTTACCTTGATGGTCTATTATATGCACGTTGACCCACATGTGCTGGTCATGCGTGTATTGAGGTTCATAACGTGGAAGAAGCCCAAACGTGGTGGTACCACTCCACGAGAAGTAGGTCCAAGTGACAGTATACTTTTGGTGGCTTTTATTTTATATATTTCCCATTGTCTTCATTGTTGTCTCTCAAGGATTCTATCTGCTTGCTCATCTTGGAGTCTTGGACTTCGATGCTTTTCACGTGTTTTGATTGTGTAGTGGCAAATTAGGAAGATGAGAGTTTCCACTTTGGCCATGCAATCACTTCCCCTTTGACCTATTCCGGATGGGATTAATGAGCTAAGCTAATGATTAATGACCTAATTCGGCCGATTAAAGCGATTTATACAAATTTCTTTCATGAGGTACCGGGAGAAATAACCCTTAATGGTATACATACGAATGATGCTGAATGTACTAAGACTTGTTTTGATTTATAGATTGATGTGATGAAATTTCGTCGAATGCTTCCATCGTGTATATTTGCTCCATTCACATTTTTCGCATTGTTTTATCATTATGTCTGATCATTAATTTTACTATCTCAGCATGTATGATTTTTTTCCTCTCACCTGAAAGGAAAATCTTCCTTCCAATAAAACTTCCATAAATTTATTTCTCCAAAATTTCTTAGTGATAGCTGATTAATTCTGATAATATAACTCCAACTAAAGGATATATTCGTCAGACCAAACTCGAAAGTGAAAATAAAACCAGAACAAAAATTGAAGCCAAGTACTGTGAATGTGAACTTGCATAATCAATAATACATGGTTAAAAATGAGCTCTTCAAACTTCATGTCCCCCACCATCTAAAACGCTCAAAATCGCCAGGGCATGCTGATGATGACCCTGTCGGCTTGGCTACCGCAGCTCCACCCTCCGCGGTGCACCGCCCCACCGCAGTCGATGAGCTCCTCCCACCCGCCGTGCGTCAGCCCCACAGGAGGCCAGATGGGGGTCCTCGTCCTGGGCCTCGGTCTCTTGTCCATCGGCACTGGCGGGATCCGGCCGTGCAGCATCCCCTTCGGAGTCGACCAGTTCGATCCTGCCACCGAGGAAGGAGTGAGAGGGATCAACAGCTTCTACAACTGGTACCGTTTATCTATCCGCGTGGTTCCTTTATTCATTTTTCTTAACCTAACCGCTTAAGTTTTTGGATTGATCCCATTTAACAGGTACTACGCGTCGTTCACGGTCGTGTTGCTGATAACTCAGACGCTGGTCGTCTACATCCAGGACTCGGTGAGTTGGGTCGTAGGTTTCGGGATACCCACGATCCTCATGCTCTGTTCCATCGTGCTCTTCTTCTTCGGGACGAGGATCTACATGCACGTGAAACCTGAGGGGAGCGTGTTCACCGAGATCGTCCAGGTGTTCGCGGCAGCTTTCAAGAAGCGGCGGCTGAGGATCCCGGATGTCGATGGTGGCGGGTCAGAGGTGGCGAAGGTGGCATACTACGACCCACCGGCGCAGGAGGCGGCGTTACTGTCGAAGCTTCCGCTCACAGATGAGTTCAGGTTATGCGTTGCTCTCTTTTTGTCCACTGCATCACGTTCCACGTCTTTTTCTCAAATAAATACTATTTTGATTTCCTAAACTTTTGATAATAATCTATTGATCGGATGCTTAAGCAAAAAAGTGACGTACATATATCCACAAGATCTTGGTTGGTGCATATTATACATGCTGATATCATCGAAAAGATGATACACGTGAAGATGGACAGACATTCTTTATCAAACACACTTGGCCAATCCATTTATAGCAGTCTATTACCACCAAGGTTTGATGAAATTGCTAGTTTTAGACACTTAACATAAATGTACATAAGATTTGAATTATGATATGTTTAACTTGGCATAGTTGTGATGCTTAAAATTAGTCCATTAGCTGGGAACTGCCTGATTAACTAAAAAACCTGATCAACTAGCTTTAACGGTCACCAATTTAACTTAGTAAAATTCCCTTCCTGTGGCCAGGTGCTTAAACAAAGCGGCTATGATCGTCGAAAACGACCTGACAGCCGAAGGCACTCCGACGAGCCGCTGGACTTTGTGCAGCGTCCAACGAGTAGAGGAGGTCAAGTGCCTTGTAAGGGTCGTGCCAATTTGGGCTTCGGGCATCGTCTCTTTCACGGCCATGACCCAACAAGGCACGTTCACCATCACTCAGGCCTTGACGATGGACCGCCACCTCGGCCCGAGGTTCCAGATCCCGGCCGGCTCGCTGATGGTGATGTCGTTCCTCACAATCGGGCTGTGGATCCCCTTCTACGACCGCCTCCTCGTGCCTGCCCTTAGGAAGGTCACCGGGCACGAGGGCGGGATCACACTCCTCCAGAGGATCGGGATCGGGATCGTCTTCTCGGTCCTGTCAATGGCGGTCGCGGGCCTGATTGAACAGGACCGGAGGGCCTATGCTAAATCGCACCCCCTCGCGCCGATCTCGGTCTTCTGGCTGGCGCCGCAACTTGTCCTCATGGGCTTTTGCGAGGCCTTCAACATAATTGGGCAGATTGAGTTCTTCAATCGGCAATTCCCGGACAACATGAGGAGCATTGCGAATTCCTTGTTCTTCTGCTCCTTTGCCGGCTCCAGCTACCTCAGTAGCCTGGTGGTCACGGTGGTGCACCGCGTGACCGGGAAAGATGGTCAGCCCAATTGGCTTGCGAACGATCTCAACGTCGGGAGATTGGACTGTTACTACTTTCTTCTGGCAGGAATGGGGATCGTGAATTTTGTGTACTACTTGGTCGTCGCTCATCGATATCGGTACAAGAGCACTCTACAGCATAATAAAGATGTTGAGCTAAGTAGCGCGACGAATGTATAGAAGGAGATAGATTATGTAGATTTAGTATATAGAGAAGCGGAATAAATAAAAATGTAACAGAGCTATTATAAGCTTAATTTGCCTTATTAGACCTACTTTAATATGGTCATGAAACAGTTTGTATTACATTACACGTACTTTGATCATGCCCTTGGACAATATTTCCTTGTACTCATCACACCCAAGTGAATCGACATATTATGTCGTCCATCATCGACGGGTGATTCATACATATATGATTTATATCCTTTTGAGAAACGCAATATTTTCTAAGACACGTTGGAAAAGTATGTATACTAGCTGATATTGCAGATTGTTATCAACTGTTGTGTATTGCCAACTTGTTTAAATTGACCATTTGCAATATGCCACATCAATTAGTATACGGTCTTTGTAAACCCGTCCTATTATGCCTTGCATTGCTAGTTTCTTTCTTCCAATGCAATCGGACTGCTCCATTCCATGCGATACTTCCATTGGACGTATTCCTCGGTGTGCGATCGTAGTGACCAGACTAGAGCGACTGTTTAGCGTGATCAACATTTATCATCCTAGAAATATACCATTAAGTGAGAAACGAGATCCCAAAATAACGATTATGAAGCACGTAAGAAACCCTTATGATAGAGACAAATTTACAAGTACATATTTAGGAGAGGATTTTGTTGGACTGGACTGAAGTGAAGGGTTGTTAAGCATCGCCATCTCTTAATAATAATCAAATTTACTTGCTTTATATTTCCCGTTTTACTATATTTGGAACCTCTGTCCAACACAATCTAATGTCATTTACCACGCAGGCGCACCAGAAGGCTGCCATATATCGATTTCAATTCAAGAAATTCAATCATTCGTTTTCTTGTCTATTTCATTTGCATATATCGGACAACTTTCAAACACCATAAGTATTAATATTATTTTTTTAGCCAAAAAAGGTATTAATATTATTATATATATGCAATCATTTTAGGTTTTATCTTCAGCACGAGGATGCCGGGACATTGCCGGGACACTTGCTTGTCTCGTCGACTTTTCTCCGAGTAAACTTTCGACAACTTTTAGGTTTGTCCCCTTCCATTTTAGTAACTTACCGACCTAGTTACTAACTTTCGTATTAAGTTTATAGTTTTCATTTGTATTAAGAAACTGAGCTTTCACTTCTATGAGGGCCTTCGCGGTCTGTCCGTTTGATATACAGGGACGATGGTTCCACGGACGCGTTCCTTATTTTAACGTATTGGTTCGCCTCGCATTTCTAATTTCTCCCGAATCTTTATCCTTCCGAGAAAGAGGGAATACCCTTTATCTATTTTTTTACGTTCCGATGGTCTCGAAATTCGGATGAAAATTGAGATGAAGCCTTTAATGCCATGCTTAGGACCAAACACAAAAAGTACAAAAGTTTCTCCGTCTCTTTCTTCTTATTGTTTCCAAGATGCCGTATCTGACTTTCATTGTGTGACTGCGCATGCCTTCCAAGAGTTTGGCATATATATGTGGCACTAGTGAAGAAGATATGCTGAGAGGTCAGGCACGCACTTCTTGGAAGTACTTTGACCTAACTAGCTTGCTAGTTCCACATGTATAAGGTCACTCGCTTGGAATGGTGGATTTAGGAGAACAATATGAATGGTAACAATGTCGTCTCCTTCTTCTTCTTTTTAATGTTTGGATGATTGTCTAAGTTTCTTGTATTGTCATCCATTACATTCGCATTATCACCCAAAAAATAACGTGGCGTCATGGCATATATGTAATTGACAAGATCTATCATAACGTCACCCAACACAAAATGATGCTTTCGTCGAGTTGTTTGTATATCATAAGCTCTAGGGAAATGAACTCGAAGCTCCATGTAACAATCCGGTCAGGTAAGATAGCAAAGCCTCGTTCGCGTTAGGAATAAGTGGACCCAAGCACGTAGTCATAGTTCGATCACAAGGTGCCGAGTAGGTCACAGTGATCAAACAACTAGATATCCTGTGGTCCACGGAGCGCTTTAGCCTCCAATAATGGATGCGATGGACCTCATTCTCTTTCTCTTGTGGTCCTTACCATGTTAGGATTCGGAGCACATGAAGCCCAAATTCTTTATTGTCTTTAGCACATTATGGTGCGTACGAAAAATGATGTCAATGTCTCGACCCATCAAAGAAACAAACTTGACGGGGACACGCTGCCATTTAGAAGGAGAATCTTTCACGCGGTGGTCGAATCATTTGGACTATGATTAATTCATGGGCGATCTATCTATCTAAGCTGGTAAGAGACGTTGTATGGAATTGTAAAAGATTCTTGATCGAATCTGACCCCGCTCATGCGATTGTTTCTGAGTTCCAAACAGAGTGTCCACTTCCACTAGAGAGGACCAGTTTGATTGTGTGGTGACAATAAAGGTCAGTGATGCACCTAGTCGAGTTGACCTGGTCCCATATTGCTTACTGAAGAGTGAGCACATGCTGAGATCATGTGGTCCTACTATGAAGTTGATGCTTTTGCACAGCCGTCTTAAGCTCGTATAGTCATCTCCCAAATGATACCGAAACAATGGAAGCATGAAGGATGAAGCAATTGGAGAAATTTTAAGTGTCGAATGTCGCTTGTTAATGTTTTATTTGCGGGACTCTAACACATCACGTCCTCTTATTAATAGACTAAGTTTGACGATATAATCCTTTTTATGTCGTGTGAGAATCGTGCTTCTTGGACTACTTCAATCATTTCCGTCCTCCATCCCGCTTACCGGTGAAAAAAGTGTTAACTTGAAGAGGACACGGGAAATACATCACACGCTCCAACTGAATAACTTACACTGTCAGATAGATTCTAAGTAAAGAATTTAAACCAAATCATCAAATATTTTTCCAAATTCAATGGGGTTTACGACACGAAATCACGATGAGATGCCATAGATCAAGAGAAAGTTACAATGTCAAATTAAGGAGAATCAGGATGCTTATTGAGATATGCTTTCATGAAAGGAACTATATTCAGATAAAATCTCTAATTATCGAATTCTAGCAAACCGAAACTCCCGCAAGAGGCTTGGTACCATCGGGGAAAGTGGACCACTTTTGTTCATATCACAATCAAAATCAAAATCATACAAGGAACGAAAAAAGGGGAAAAGAAAATCAAGGGGAACTCCAATTTTGCTTGCCATTCGCGATCAACATCACCGATCCTCCACTTTCCAGTTTCCACCGGCCGTTCCCATCGAGTGACCGATCCATCCTTGGCTTTACACTCTTTATGAGTGGCATCGCGATGTGTCGTCCGTTGAACATCATGTGTCCTTCACATTCAAGGTTCACTTTCTGCACGATCTTTCTTGAAACCATTCCACCCACCTTTCCGTAACAAGCCAAACACACATGACCCGCCCACGTCCTCGATCCCCCCCACCTCCTCCTCCTCCTCCACTACTTCAAATGCCACCCATCACCGTTGAAATCGCACAGGAAATCGTTTCTCTGATCACGAAGGATTCTCCTTTGTACGATGCGGGAAGACATGGTCCACGGTGACATTGAAAGCTCGATAATAAGCACGTATGAGAACAACCCGTCGCTGTTGTGCTCATTTGTATGTGTCGAAAACGTGGGAGAGACGCCTTGGTTCATCGAGTTTTACCCGCCTCAGACATAAACACATTTAAGCTTATGAAGAATCTTTTCTGATAGAATGATGGTTTTGGATCTTTCAGTGTCTGAGCTGTTTGACCGAGTCCTCATATCTTTTTAGTGTTAGTGAACGCTTTTGGATTTCCATTACTAATGATATGCTTGATGAAAGCGGCTGTCTATTTCTCGATCATTTCACTGTTCGTAGTCCACGTGATAAAGAGTGTGCGCTTCGTATAATTTTTCCTCAGGAAGATGACGACGAGAGAGATTGACAGTAAAAAAAACAAAAGGTTTTCAAGTTCATCCAATCCTTCCTTGGACTTTCGACGGAGTAGAAACGCAAGAGCGTCTTTGTATGGACGAATTTATACTTTTCGTATGATTTCGCAGCACATTCTTCTGCCGGTTGATGGTCACAAATCACATGTCTTAAAAGTTAGGGCTCAAGGACCAATCCAACAATATGCAGCAAAGGTAACCATACAATTCGAGCTGGATCGTTCGCAGTTAGCAATAGAATCGATGTTTATGGCCGAGAAGAAAGAAGGACGCCATTGTTGAACAGGCCCATCAAGTTGACGTACATTGCAATCACAGAGCCCGTGACAAAGCCTTCGGGGCCCAACACAGGACCCAAAAATGAGGAGTTTGGAATTTGGACTGTCGGGGCCGAGGCCACATTCGCTTCTTCGTCTTTCCTTGTTTTTTGCTGCCTATACCGTGCAATTATCTGCTCTCTTTTTCTCTCTGGGACTACGGGCGTTTGATTTAATTTTCTGTCCACGCATAGGTCAGAGCAAATAAATTCAATTGGTCGAACAGCCTACCGCTCAAAAGTCCGTCAGTATCGTAAAACTTGTTAGGCAATTGCTATGTTGGTGCAAATCCAGCCATGTTGGTGTGTATCTAATATCGTCTTGTTAAGTGATAGGCGACCAAAAATGGATCGCCCAAAGACCATTTAACTCTTGGTACCACAATAAATAGGCATGTCGAAATCAATAAAACTAACAACCACGTGGATGGAAATTACCCAACCTGAGCAGCACAGACCGAACTGTGGTCGAATGCGCATTGAAAAGAAATGACAGAACGAGTTAATTTCCAAAGACACAGAACAAAAGGGCTTCCAAATAATAATCTATTATTAGTATTGTACAGAATTTAATCCATGCATCTCAAAGACGCCAGGAAAATAGCCAAGATTTCATTATCCTGTTACGCCTTAAAACAATACCAACACTGTCGGCAACCTTCAAAACCCCTACTATGCACAGCATCTGCTCGACATGACATATTTACAGTCAACTGAACTTACTGTATCAATCAGCGTTAATGAAGTCTCACTGCCATAGCTGGAAAACATAACTAGCTTTGAGTTCCTAATACCCTCGTCAAGTCGGATTTCTGTTCTGCAGAGAGACTCAGTGGGAACGCAATGTCAAACTGGATTTTCAAATTTCCCTTCTTGCTAGGTTCCTTCGAAACAGGCATTCCCTCATTCGGGATCGAGACCTCGTATCCGGGTCTAATTATGTCCATTACCGGGATGATGAGATTTCTCCCATCCAAGGTCATTAAATTGAGAGTCTTCCCAGTAAGAGCTTCCAGTAATGTCACTTTCTGGGTGACCACCAAATCACTGCCATCCCTCTTAAAAACATCATGCGGCTTCTCCTCTATGACGAATATTAGATCAGGCGGTATGGTACCGGGTTCATGGTTGCCTTTCTCAGGAAAAGTAATCTTTGTTCCTTTTTTCCACCCGGGTTTGATATCTATCTTCAAGGTTTCTTCAACTGATTTCGGATTTCTGCATAAGAATGTCTCGGATGTCAGGAAAAAAAGAGAGCATATCCCAGAGTTTCCACACACAGTAAAGATTCAGAGGGCGATCCTAAGACAAAGTTCTGTATATTGTCTGATTTCTGCCCAAAGAAAATAACTCAGGGGAGAGAACCTGAAGTATATACTTCCCACGATTCTGAAATTCTGAAAGTACATAGGTTATGTTATAATCAAACAGTATATGAAACTAAACTAAGAAAGATCCACGTAAAGTCAGAGCATACTCAATTAACGTCCCACGTGTTCATTTAGATACGGAACCAATATCTAAAATTACACAATTGTCCCTACTTCGGCATGTGCATCAACTCAGAATAATCAGAATGTAAAAGCAGACTTATGTATGTGTTGAGTTGACAAACTGAACTGCACCATCTCATGGATTGTTTTTTTTTTTAAGGGTCAAGCGGGTCTAGACAGTGGGCTTTCTAAGCCATTAACCTACTCTGGACACAAATAGAATGGAACTGGAAAATGCAAGTATCAACAAAAAGTGATGTGATCTGGTCCCCATGTACTGTAGATGTAAAAAGGAGAAACCAAATTTAGCAGGAACAATATTTAAAATTGTGCAATCAAGTGGACCATGTGAAAACGAAACCCTGTTACTCTAGTTTCCCTCACTATCAAGTCTTGTAGTTGGAATGTTGGTATATGTGTCTAGAAGGACAGTTCAGCTCGATTCAACAAAAATAGAAAGCCAGAGAAAATTTTCACCAACCACACAGAACAAAGATTTCTTCAAATTGACAAAAATAGAAAATTTAAGCAGCAGTGACAGATAAGAGCAATCTGTATGCAACAAATTACTAAATGTCATGAAACTATCTACAAAGGTAATCAGACAGCTCAATCGACACGATCATCCAATTACTAAATGTCGTGAAACTATCTACAAAGGTAATTAGACAGCTCAATTGACACGACCATCCAATTACTAAATGTCGTGAAACTATCTACAAAGGTAATCAGACAGCTCAATTGACGCGACCATCCACGACTCTGATTAACACAGCTACACTGGAGACTTGACCAATAACTGGACAGTAAATGAATTGAGGAGACAACAATTCAAAAGTAATTGCTATGAAGTTTAGCAATGGCTGCAAATTTCAATCTGACTATGAAATTCACATTCTGCAGAGAATTATTAGCTCCACATGATATACTCGATTGCAAAATAATTCACAGGCCTCACTCGTTCGCTCTCTTCATCGGATGTGTTCAGTCCCCACTAAAAGTCATCGTCCTGACATCCGAGAGCTAGAAACTCTGAAGGATAAGCAACCCAACAACAAATAAACCAAGGGAAAGTCGCAGTGACCATGTTCAATATCTGCGAGCGACTGACTGCATATCTTCAAAGAAGCAGACCGGAGATGAAACTTTTCAAAGTTTACCCCACTGTCAGCTCACCTATATCATTCAAAAAATTCACACAGAAAGGTAAAGCTATTTTCTTTTAAGACAACCCCTGGCTTCGGCAGTTAGATCCAATTAGGCAATTACCTAAGTCAATGCGGACTATCGTAAATCAGAAAAACGTCTCCACCCTTTCTCTCAATTCAACAGTAAGAAAAGCAAACAAGAATTGCATATTGAAACATCTACCAAGCTAGCAGATAGCAAATCATACCGTCATGAGAAACAATGCCAAAAGAGACGAACAATCATCATGAACAAGATGGCAACTAATTAACAAGACTTACCCAAATTCGTCATGGACAACCCGCGAAATCCTCATCTTCCTCCTTCCGCCCTTGTAAAGCTCCTCCAAGCTGCAAACCAGCTTGCTCTCCACGGGCGGAGGCTTCTTCTTCTCCGGCAGATCCCGCCTCGCCTCCCTGTTCCCGTTCCTCTCCACGTTCTCCCCGAAGACCCTGGCCCTGCTCCCCCCGCCGCGCCGCCCTCCGGGCGATCCGCCGAAGAAATCGTCGTATATATCGTCGGCGTCGCGCGGATCGAACCGGAACGACGAGTTGGCGCGCGCCCTCCCGCCGGCGGAGGCCGGGGAGGGGGGCTGGAAGTCGGCCGACTTGAGCGCCTCCTCCCCGTAGAGGTCGTAGATCTGCCGCTTCTGCGGATCGCTCAGCACGTCGTAGGCCTCCGAGACGAGCTTGAACTTGGCCTCCGCCTCCTTGTGGTCGATCGGGTTCTTGTCCGGGTGCCACTTCATGGCGAGCCGCTTGTACGCCTTCCGGAGGTCCTCGTCGGTCGCGCTCCGGTTCACACCGAGGACGTTGTAGTAATCGACGCCCATGGTCGCGGGGCACCGGCGGCGGAAGAGGGGGAACGCGGTTTCGGGGATTATCTCAACAAGACGGCGCGAGGTTTTAAATCGGGGCGAGCGAGCGAGCGAGCGAGCGGGCGGCGGCGGCGATTTTTGGGCGGGTCGTTGGGAGTGAGTCAGTGAGCGAGTTGTTGGGGGAGGGGGGAGGGGGAGTGAGGGGAAGGACAAACGGCGAGTCGGCCGGGAGTCAACTCAGCTGGGGAAGTGGGAGCCAAAAACGCGGTTAAGCTGCAGCAAATCTTTGCGTTTGATACGCGCCTCAGGATTCCCTTTCCCATTCGGAGATAATGTTTCCGTAACAGCCCACTCCCACGGGGAGAGAAGTCTCCCGGGTCACTGTTAGTTTTTTTTATTTACTCTTTCGTTTTTACTTTCCTCTTTCCTTTTATTTTTCTTTTCATGAGTATTGCAATTCACGCGTTTTTTATTGTCGAGTTTTTATCGAATTATTATCGAATTTTTTTTATTGAATTATTTTCTTTCGCGTTGAGTTTTTATTGAATTTTTTTTTATTGAATGTCCTTTTGTTGAAATATTACCATATCTATGCTTTGGATCCTTTTCCTGATATATATATACACATGCGAATGTACAATGGTGAGTCGTGCTAATTATTATATATTCTTGTAAAAAAGGGCAACGGCTCCATCTTTGCTTATTACTTGACTCGCTCGTACAGAATGCAAAAACATGAAAACAAAGCTATAGAAATTTTCGAAAGCTCCTAAAAATATAGTGTCATCTACATATCTTATCAATCACGAGACATTCAATATCTTAAAATGTCATCGCTTTTCTTAAAAAAAAAAAAAAACACCATTTATATTTCGGGAATAATCCAATCGGACAAAAGATTTTCAATTATAGATGCAAGGGGCATAATCCATCAATCAGCAAAGTCCTTTTTGTTTTCTTTTCTGGTATTTTTAAACAGCGCAAATAACAAGCGCACACGAGAGTCAAGAAATTAAAATGAAAAATAAAATAACACAAAGGGAATAGAAAAGTGGGGAAAAGTAAGTGGGCGTTAGTTATACGGTGACAGACTGTTAAAACTGAAAGCACGCAATTTCAGGAATTTAAAAAAAATAAAAGAGAAATTAGAGAACGTGCGGACAAGTAGTATGAGCTGGACTCGCTCATTAAACAAAGCAACCGATTTTATTAAACTAAATTAAATTCAGATCCAAGAATGTATCCCGGGCCCACGATCTCCAGCTCCTTTGTGTTTTCATCCTAGTAGATAACGATGTCGTTTTGCCCACGTTCCTCGGCCGACTCCGCCGTCGTTTACAGGGTTTTTTTTTTATATTTTTTATTAGGTTAATATTACGAAAAATATTAAATTGATACATATGTGATAAATTTATCCCAAACTAATTTTTTGACCATAAAAAATCTCAAACTGGTACACCTGTCACAAATTTACCTTCCATTAGTTTTCGTTAAATTTTCCCGTCAAATTGCTAAGTTAAATGACACATGACAGTTTATGAGTGTACAGATTTGGAGTTTACCAGTTTGTGATTTTTTGTTATATTAATCTAATTTAACGGAAATTAACGTAGGATAAATTTGTCACAAATATACTGGTTTAGAATTTTTAGTTGTCACATTAATTTGAAGTTTTTCGTGATATTAACTTTTTCTTTTTTTATTTTGGTTCGATTATGAAATTTCTCTGAAAGTGCTCGTGGGCGAATGTTAATTAATTAAGGTGATTATATATAAATATAGCGATTTACCTGACGAGTCGCTTTCGTATCCACGATATGTGTTATCGCCTTTTTTAAAAAAACAAATAAATTAGTTCAATTACATGATTGGGCTCATTAATATCGTCGTGCCACTTGTTAATAAAGAATATTATATTATTTAATTTCTATTATTTCAGGAAACGAGCCGGGGAATTTCGTTGATTTCAGCGCCGGACGTGGAAGTTTCCGTGCAAATTTTGGGCGGAGTGCGTCGCAATCATTCTTAAGCCGCGGATGCTTTGGGAACACGAGATTTGTCGCATGATTAAGTCGGAAATGAATAGTAAATCACATCTTAGGCTTCGCATTAATTATGTCTAGCATATTGTCCGCTTAATGACTGCATTAATTATGTCTAGTTTTTTGCATGGCCGGGGTTCGCATGGACTTAAAATAACCATGTATTACCACCACTAAATACACAATCGTATTGATATTATTATATAAAACAAAGCGGGTTTCGTATTTTTAAGCGACTTCAATAATTTTCTTTTTGCCCCCGAATATTCTAGATTGGTTATTTTAGAAATGCTGTGTGCATGAACGAGCGCGTAAATTAATAATTTTGTTTAAATTTTCGATGCTAAAGTGCTGATAGGTTTATTTCCTATAACAACCTTCTTAAAAAGATTTCCAATTTTGAAAATATTTTCTTTTCGTAAATATTTATGCAATTTCTTTGAGCTGTAGACTTTTATTAATGATTTATTTCCATTGTTTAACGATTCATGCATTTGTAATGAAATGGTTTTGCTTAATCTTTCGAAAATTGTGGATTTCTATTGATATAGCAAAAGATGAACAATTCGGTCAGTCGTATTTAACAAACTTATTAAAACATTAAAAGCATATTGAATAGATCAAATGTTTTTATACTTCGGAATGATAAATACAGAAGAAGGCATTAGACCAATCAATGGAGGGTCATCTAGTGGAACCTAATCAAAGAAGTAATGCGAAGGCATATCTGGAAAGTTATGCAAGTTATGAAATACAATATTTTGAATATCAAATAACATCACATTCCAAAGCGGAATTTCCTATATCATATTATTTTATATCGGGTTAAAGGTAAAAAAAAATGTTTGGTATCAATAATCGAAATTACCAATTATTTATTACTTTTTGGACCCTCTTTATTGCGTGTACACGCACATATAGAACTATGTTATTCACTTTTCAAGAAATTTTTTTAATGTGATTACAACGCGCTCGGAAGATGTAAGCGCGGGAGATGTTTTTTTTTTTTTTTTGATAATCGAGGTGTCTGCGCGGCCGGTGAGCTAGGGCTCAAACCAGCAGTGCGCGCTCGGAAGATGTTTCATAAGAATATTTTCGTAAATAGGGGAAGCTTATTTCTAGGGGGCTAATTAACACGGAGAATATTAAAGAAAAGCATGGTTATTTAGCAAAGCAAAAGCATCACGTGGATGCACAGAATAAACCACCTCTAGGGGCATGACAAATGTAATTGTCCATTAAGAACGCCATAAGCAAAAATTAAACTACGAGCTGAAGCCCCCAGCAGATGAAGCTGAACCCCGTGCATAGTTTATGATGGCATCAGGCATCCTTTTGTCTTGGCTTGCAGCTTTGGAAAACGAGCCTTGAATGAGATCGAATCTCGCGGTGCGACTTGATCTGTCGAATCTGCTTGGATGGTTTCAAGCTGAGAAATTGATTGACTGAATGAATCTTCAAGAGAGCGTATAGAACAGGGGGAATGATGGAGTTACTCGATGGAGAATAATGGGCTTGCATATGCGTCTCACTTGCCCTTTCCAATTTTCTTTTTCAAAGTAACGTTAGATCAATTTCCACTAATCTAACATATGTGAAAGCGAAATCTTTACAAAGCTCCGATCTTCTTTAGTATTGAATTTGTCCATCAACGAAATTGGAAGCGAAACCCGAGATCATACGTGCAAAATTCCAAGAATCTAGACTAGATCGAGATAGGCTTTCAGATCTAGAGAAAAGTTCCGTAAAACGGGAGGAAAGCAAGAAAAAGAGAACAAATAACCAAATCAACCAAAGAAAAAAAGGAAGCAGAGAAGGAAGAAAGAGATCTAGCTCAAACTCTCCCTTTCATGGAGATTTTTTTTTTTTTGGTTGAACTTTCATGGAGGTTGAAGAAGCAAGTTATGTGAAGATGAGAGGGAGAGAAGAAAATCCTCGGGAGGAGAGAGGAAAATCGGCCTTTCCCTTTCCAAATTTAGCCGTACGACAAAATGCGAAATAGTTCGAGTTTTTTCACTATTTCCCACGTCCCTTTTTTTAGCTAAACCATACCATTTCTAATTAAACTGAGCTAATTTTTTTTCTGGTCAAGAAAATAATCGAATTCGCCTTCGACTTTGTTAAGCATATATTGATATTTAATATCACCTCCTCAAGGAAATTCAATGATTTATGGGTTGCTACTTTCCTATCTCGGTTAATTCAAAACTTTTTTATTTTATTCCTTTTGTATTTAGATTGAAGAGAACAATTTACTTTTCCCTCTAAAATAGCAGAAAATAAGGCTGCGAATGACAACCATTCTGTTTTAGAAATCAATTTCTAGTCAAAATTTGATTTTTCTATTTCTGTTCCTAGAGGAGTTTCTCAGCAAAAAAAACACGTTTGATAACGATACAAAATTTCCGTTCCAGAAACAGAAATTTGTTTGATAATAGCACAAAATTTCTTCCTCTCGAGTGGCCGACTAGTGGACGGCGGGAGGAGGGCGACCGGAGGTGGGAGCGATGGCTGGTGGACGGTGGGCGGCCGCCCACGGCGGCCGGCGGCTGGCGATGGGAGATGGGCGACGACCGAAGGTGGGCAGCAGTGGGAGACGGTGGCTAGCAGTGGGAGGCGGGCAGGGGCGGGAGAAGGGCGGTCGGAGGCGGAAGCAGTGGCCGATGGATGGCAGCCAGCAGCCAGCGGTGGGAGGTGGGCACCGGGCGACGGCGAGAGGAGGGCACCGGGTGGCGGCGGGAGGAGGGAGGCCGACGACGAGAGACGGTGACCGGCGATGGGAGGCGGGTGGGGCAGGGAGGAGGGCGGCCGGCGGTGGGAAACGGTGACAAGTAGACAGCGGGCGGCAGCCCACGACGGGCGGCAATGGGAGGTGGGCGGTGGCCGAAGGCGGGTGGCGACGGTGGGCGGCAGCGGGTGATGGCGACCGGCGGCCGCCGACAAGTGGGCGGCGATGGGCGGCAAGTGGGCGATCGGCTAGTAGCGAGGGCGAACGATGAGAAGAATTTTAACTTCTCATTTCTATTCCAGAAATAGAAAAGCACAAAATTTTTACTTCTGATTTCTGTTCCAAACCTATTTCTGTTTCAAAAATTCGTTCCAGAAATAGAAAATGAAATTGCGTTACCAAACGAATTTCTATTCCAAACCTATTCCTGTTCCAGAAATAGAGAAATAAAATGGTTATCATTCGCAGCCTAATATTCGGGATCCTATTTCTTTTGTTCCTTCCAATTTTAAAACCATGAAGACTGAAAAAAATTAGGAAAAAAAGACAGATCAAGACTACACTTTTCTTATTGTTTAATAAGAAAGAAGTTATTAATATTGCCCCTGAACAATGCTTCCAAAAAAAAAAAAATCTAGTGAATAAGATTTTTTTCTTTTTGCTAAAACTTCTAGTGCATAAGATTGAATGCGAAGAAACTATAACTAGCTAGATTTTGACTTTCATCAAAATCACTTATTAGACAAAAGAACAAATGAACAACTTTCTAACAACTTAAATTTAACAAAACATTAGATCTTCAACAATCAACGAACTCATGATTGCAAAAAAGAAACATATTTCCGTTCGAAACAAAATTTTTACTTAGAATCAAGACATGTTTAATCATTGAATACAGTAAGCAATTACAAGCTTAAACGAATCAGGTTTAGTTAAGCTGAGATAGCAAGACCTTTGGAGTCTCATATCACCGGAGCATGATGTCTTAATAGATTTTTAGATCGTAGTAACTTGTCTTTCTTGAAGAGGCCTCGTTTGAATGGGGACAAATGTGATTGCGATACTAGATCTTATTGTTGGGCTTATTTATTTATTAGATCTTCCTCTTCTCTTCTACATGTATATATGTGCGCGTGTGCGGTGTTCAAGAGGATTGAACCCTAGACCTGGTACTCTCCCACTCTAGCTCTTAACCCCTTTATCAACAAAGCCACATGCTTAGCATTGTTAGGCTTCTTGAATCGGGGCTTAGACAGGAGCCATATGTTTCGGCCAGCCCACCCACCCCTAGCGCTAGCATTGGACTTTGGTCACGCTCAATTAGCAAAAATTGCATACCCAAGCCCCACCACTGAGGAAAAGCTAATTTTCCTTTTTTTTCCCTTAACAAGTAAAAGGATAGGAAGTGGACAACCGGCACCAGCAACCACTTTTTCTATGCTTAAGAACAAGCTTTTTCAGGCCTTTTTTTTTTTTGGTGAATTGCCCAAATACCTCTCATACTTGGCGTTTTTATCTAACAAGTTAAAAAACCTATCAAACGAGTGGATTGGGTTGGATCGAATATGGTCTGATCCAAATTAACCCATTTAACCATTTTTGATCAATTTTCATGCAATAAAAATCTAATGACCCGTACTCAACTCATGACCTATATTACTAAAACACTTTTATATTTAATCCAATTTATGAAAACTCATACCCATCCTAAGATGAGAGCGAGATCGAGTGAAGGCGAGAGTCATAGACATGGGTAGGATCTAAATAAGTTGTGAACCAATTTAACATCCATATAATTTTGGGCTGTAGCATTCTAAACCAATTTATGACGCGTTTACCGAATATAACTAAACCATACAATTTTCGGTCGATAAACATGTCTAATTTGATTAGTGGAAGTTTGACGAGTCAAAATATACTACGATAGTATATAAATAGAAACTATCCTTATTTGCAGACGAACGAGATATCGTTGGAAACACAAAAAAGGGACCGGAGTTCTCATGTCACTTAGGGTAATGTACTCTAGGCACACGAATAGCGTTAGAGATACATACCCTTGATTCTATTTATCTCTCGGCATTGCAACCCTGAATAATCGTAATCGATATTGCAATATTAGTCATGTACGGTTCATCGAAATATATCCAAATTTCACGATTACAGAATCGGTGCGGCCCCATGCAACACACCCCGCCCGTACCCGAGTTCGTGCTAGCATAAAGCGTGTTAGTACGTGCTAACAAGTAACGACAACCTCGCGTCGGGAGTGGGATGATGGCTCTCACAACCTCGCCACAGCCCCCTCCGCACTCTCTCTCCGTCCCGACCAAGCCCAATCTCGCCGACCCTTACCACCATCACGGCCGTCTTCTTCAGCTGGTGAACGACTGCTCCGACATCGCCCACCTCAAGCAAATCCACGCTCAAGCTCTGCGCACCGCGGCAACGGCCCACGACCCGCAGGCCCACTTCCTCCACAGCAGAATCGTCTACGTCTCGTCCTCGTTGAGCATCGACTACGCTCGCCGGGTGTTCCGGCATGTCGAGAGCCCGAACGCGTTCATGTGGAACGCTCTCATAAGGGCCTGCGCGCAGAGCGGCGACCGCAAGGAGGAGGCCATCTCGCTGCTCCGCGGGATGCTGGAAGATGGGAGTGTTTCTCCGGATCAGTACACGTTCCCGTTCGCTCTCAAGGCGTGCGCGTATCTGTTCGCTCTGTCCGAAGGGAAACAAGTGCACGCCCAGGCTTGGAAGCATGGGTTGGGGCCGGATGTTTATGTTAACAACAGCTTGGTCCATTTTTATGCCTCCTGCGGCGTCTTGGAGGATGCGAAGAAGGTGTTCGAGAAGATGCCTGAGAGGAGTGCGGTTTCGTGGAATGCCGTCATCGATGCCTTGGTTCGGTTTGGTGAGTTCAATGCTGCGATGGAATCGTTCCATGAGATGCAGATGTTGTTTGAGCCGGATGGGTACACCATGCAGAGCGTGTTGAGTGCTTGCGCTGGTCTGGGTTCTCTGTCTTTAGGGATGTGGGCTCATGCTTACATTTTGAGGAAGTGTGATGAGGACGTGGTTGATGATGTTCTTGTCCAATCTTCATTGGTGGACATGTATTGCAGGTGCGGCTCATTGGGGATGGCCGAGCAGATTTTTCAGAGGATGGAAAAGCACAACGTGAATTCTTGGAATTCCATGATTTTAGGATTTGCTATGCATGGACAGGCCGAAGCAGCGTTGGATTACTTTGTCCAGATGGTTATGGAAGAAGGTTTAATGCCGAATTCTGTAACGTTTGTTGGTGTTCTGAGTGCTTGTAATCACAAAGGTATGGTTGATGAAGGCCGTAGCTACTTTGATAAGATGATAAATGAGTATAGTATTGAACCACAATTGGAGCACTATGGATGCTTGGTCGATCTTCTTGCTCGTGCTGGGCTTATTGATGAAGCGCTAGATCTTGTATCTAGTATGCCATTTAAGCCGGACGCTGTAATATGGAGGAGTATTCTGGATGCGTGTTGTAAGAAAAATGTAGGAATTGAGCTGAGCGAAGAAGTGGCTATGCAGATCCTCGCATCCGGAGGGGATTCTTGTAGTGGTGTTTATGTGCTTTTATCTAGGGTTTATGCGTCGGCTAGCAGGTGGGACGATGTTGCGCTGATTAGAAAATTAATGACTGATAGAGGTGTAACAAAAGAGCCAGGGTGCAGTTTAGTGGAAATAGATGGTATCTCCCATGAGTTTTTTGCTGGGGACACAACGCATCCTCAAACTGAAGATATATACCGGGCCTTGAAGGAAATAGAAGAGAAATTAGAGTCATCTGGCTATGTACCAGATGTCTCACAAGCGACTATGATCGATGATGAGCATAGTGAGGAGAAGGAGCAGTCTCTCAGGTTGCATAGCGAGAGACTTGCCATTGCATTTGGATTATTAAACAGGAAACAGGGCACTCCTATTCGCATAATTAAAAATCTCCGAGTGTGCAATGACTGTCACAAGGTCACCAAATTAATCTCCAGGATCTTTAATGTGGAGATCATTGTGAGAGATCGTGCTCGATTTCATCACTTCAAGGATGGCCTCTGTTCTTGCAGGGACTATTGGTGATGGTCCACGCTTCAATTGTGTTTCAAAATTGTTTCGTTGAACTTTTCTCAATTGAAAAGTGTAATTGCTGGGAATATTCTGAAACAAGAAAATTTGCACATATATATCTGGCAACATGTTCCTCTCAACTGATAATCTGGTGCTGGACCTCCAGTATTGCAGTGAAAGAGGGTGGAAACCAATTGTTCCTAACCAAAGACTACCTTGAGAGAGTGGGTCCATTTGTTGCAATTCATCTTGAGTCCAACTGGATAGGAACTGTAAATAAGCTTTCGGGTTTGTTGCATGGCAGGAGTCCCATCTATATTATGACCACCAGATCTTAATCTACATCCCAGCCTCTATGCAGGTGCAGCATCACTCAAGTCTTTTGTGGTGCATACTATATTTCACTATTTGATTCTCCAGTTCGGGTATGTGAATTTTGTTATAGCATGCATTTTTATACTAGAGTCTGTGTTATATGCATTCTCCTTGATATTGTGAATTCCTGAGGATACACATACTCTCTAGCACAAAGGCACTGATATTGTTTCTCTGTGACTTCAGTGTCCATGATATTGTTTAGGGACAGACATATTGCTGTTCTTGTAATGCGGAGCCCTATGTCTCTGTAGTGCCCTCAATCTCCATGCGTGAAAATCTAGTTAAGGCCCTTTCTCCAGTTCAGAATCGCCCTTAAATTTCTTAATAAGCAGCTAGCAAGATAATGGAGAAAACATTATGGTGCTTCTGAAGCTTTGAATTGGTAAACTTTATGCTTCGATATAAATATTTGCATTCCAGGATGCCTGCTTGCTTTATAAGGGTATTTTCATTAAGAGGAAATGCACAAGTCAATCTGCTTGAGCTTGACTAGTATAGAAGAATATACAGAAGAACTATATCATATTCACATACAAACAAATAGGGAGATAGGGGAAGAAGCAATGACCATGAGCCCGTATGATTATACATCTCCCACTTGCGGACGATCAATCGCAGAGCCAAAAATAAATTAAATACCTAAATCGAGCTCCAGAAAACTTGAAAAACACCGGCGGAGCATGAAACGAATGAATAGCAGGTCACCCCCAGGTGCTCTATATCAACATGAGGATAACCAGGAGCCTAGGGCTGGGATCAGAATATACAATGCTTAACCGAGTTTGTGCCTATCAAAACTGAGATGCCCACCTCGATGCATGCTATAGGATTCCTTGATTTGCGAGGTCTGATGCCGCTGAAAACACCAAAAGAAAGGCATGGGGTGAGGTAATCTTGATATTTGCTTATAAGACTTGTAAACAAATGATATTAGCTTAGAAGGAGAAGCTACAGAGCATTGAGCACAGATGACAAGACGAGACAACCTAAACAAAGCAGAGTAGAGCTGGAAATTCAAAAGTTGGTCCAAATTAGTTGCAGTTTACCAAAAAGTACGTGCAAGTGGTGTCGCTGTGAAGTCAACGTTTACCTAAAACTTAGAACTAGTGCACAAGCCATGGCCTCATCAACGACTGTTTTCACTTGATAATGAGATCAGTGCACTGTAAAATGGAACGAATCTACTGTTCAATTAACTACCCGCACCAACTCTCTACCAGAAACTTGTCCAATCATTTTTAATTCTATCTGGGGACTTTCTGCAGCTAATGGAAGATTAAATTTCACAAATGTGTGCAACTGCTTTGGATTCATCAGCTCAAACATAATAGAGAACCGAAGACAATCCTTTTATGGCAAAAATGATGATGAAGTAGAAAGCACTCTGAGTCTTACCTGATGAGAACGAGGGGACTACGACAACGCGCATGATAATGTTCGGAGGAAGGCGTAAGCGAAGAGGGAAGAGCCTCCCATTCAATGGATTGTGAGAACACACGACAAGGCTGTCGATTCCGGTCTCTTCCGACAGCTTACGACTCAGTTCCTCCACGCTATTCCCCTTGAAATTATTGAGGCAATAGCCTTCCATGTCCTCTCCCACCACTTCGCCGTTCTCGTCCGCTATGTGGTAGTATATGATCCTGCCTTCTGTCACACGAGTTGGGGGCGGCGACGCAGGTGGCGGAGGCAGCGAAGCCACTAATGATTCGCTCGACTGTAAAAGTAATATCATGTTTAGTTTCATAATCTCGAAAACAAAACGACTGGGGATAGTTACGAATTTGGATAAGAGTCGCACACCTCTTGCCTGGAAAGGTTCCCAGAAATCTCCGAAACCGAAGAAGAGAAGCTGTTCTCAGACACCATCGATAAATCCGCATCACGGTCAATAGGCGGCGCTTGCCCCAGCTGATCGCTAGCGCTCGGAGAATCAACCTCGATCTCCATTATGTCGACTTCCCAGAGTATCCAATCCTGCGTCGTGGTCCTTTGGGGGATATCGTGCGTCACCGAGTCCCTCAACGGCGGCAAACCCTTATTAGCCCTCAGGAAATTCCCGTACCGCGTCCGGAGTTTGATCCGGTTCCCCTCTTGGATCGGCTCCCACTCGACCGACGAGTCGAGCCGCCTGGGCAATGTCTGCAGGACCTTGCAGCCGGAGATGCCGAGCAAGAAGGGCTTGTTGGACGCGGTGAGGTAGCGGCCATAGCAGCCCTTGAGCCTGATGAAAATGCAGCCGTTTTCATCGTCGTTGGAGTTCACACGCTCGACGGTCCACTTGGCGTTCTTGGAGGATCCTTTCCGGTCTTGCGAGACGGACTCCTCATCCTCGTTGGCGAGGAGGTATTTGTGGTGGTGGCTCCGGAGGCGGACCGCCTTGGCCCTGTGGAAGAAGTCCATTCCCGAGCGGTGCTTGTTGGAGCTGTGGTACGAGAACTGTGTAGGAAGAGAAGCAGAACCAGTAAGCGAATGCGAACGGGATATGAGCAAACCTATGCTGATTCACATTTGCGTAATAAGACAATGTGTTTAGTAGAAGTCGCGAACAGAGGAAAAGCAAAGTTTAGAGCTTTGAGTATATCTTAATTTTTAAAACGTAGCTCAAGCATGACGGGGTCCTCTCCCCTTCAAAATGACGAAGGATTTGTTAATTCGAGCGAGGGCAAGTTTTTTTATTATTTCATTGGATTTGCACAAACGATGTCTAAGTTAGTACTTACTACTTAGAATATCACGAAATTTAGAGATCGTTAATTGAGCTGATTAAGGACGCTTGGACTGTTGACATACGAAGTTGCGGATAGCGCATGCCCAACGTACGCTCTCGATCCGAAGGCTCGAGTCGCGAGAGACGGCGCATGCGGGGCAAAGCAAGCTAACATCATCCCTTATCTTCTCGCGTTTTGAATTTGATTAAATAATAAAAATGAGACCAATTAGCTAGCTTGCAAGGTGAAATTTCATAAATATTACGCTAAGAACTAGATGGGCATGAGTAGGGGCTTCGTGAAATTTCTTTTGATTCATTTTTTTTCTTATATTTACTTATTGGGGTCTTTCGTTAGAAGACACTTATCCTTTCTCAATCATAATCTTGTTAACAATCCATGTTTTTTCATATCGACACACCGGATTTCAAGCATAAATAACACTTTCTTAATAGTATAAATGTAATTTCATAATAGATAATCAGTAGAACGATGGTCCAATCTACATGTAATAAGTGCTAGTGATATTTACATGGTACGTGAATTGCCTCTGCTTACTATCAAGAATTCCCATATTATGCAAAGTGAGTAATGTGAATTGATCAAATTTTCCTTCGTAAAAGCAAATTGGAATGACTAATTCAGCATCGCCGTGTGCTTTGGGATTTGTAAGTATTGAGTTCTAATGAATTTCATGCTCTTATTTTCGTGCTTATAACGAGGCTGACCTGATCGTGGTGGGAGGACAAGTTCGATACGTCGGACTTCCTGGGCGATCCTCCGCTCTCCGACCCGAGGACGCTCAGCGCGTCCTCCGCCACCGACGACATGCTCGACATGGACGCCAGATACTTCTCCAACGCCCCTCCCTCGGCCGCCGCCTCCGCCTCCACCGCCTCCACGTCCCACAGTATCCACTTCCTCGTGCCCCCCGTGTACGGCTCGTCGTGCGTCACGCTGTTCCTCCACGGCGGCGTCCCGCCGTTGGCCCTCAGGAACTTCCCGCACCACGACTTCAGCCTCACCTGGAACCCGTCCCTGATCGGCTCCCACTCCGTGTTCCACTGGTCGAGCTCCTCGCCCCCCGTCGGCGACGCGACCGCCACCTTGTTCCCCGTCATCCCCAGCAGGAACGCGTCCTCGGTGGCGGCCAGGTACCCGCCCTGGCAGCTCCGGAGCCGGATGACGTGGCTCTTCCCCTCCACCCGCTCGACCGCCCACGTCGAGGCCCGCGAGCGCCCGCCGCTGCGGCTCTGCCGGACGGGCTCGCCCTCGCCGGCGCCGGGGACGAGGTACTTGTCGAGGTGGCTCCGGAGCTTGACAGCCGCCGTTTTGGTGAAGAAATCCATGAGAAGCCGATCGATGGTCGCTCTGGGTTTTCTCCTGATGCGGGGTGGGAGTAGAGAGTTTGCGTCGTTTATACGTGGGACTGCCTGCTCGTCCCTTTTTTATCCGGAGTAAACACGGTGGAAAGATCGGACTTGTCTGTTCGTTCTTGTTGGTATTTAAATTAATTGGAGGAATGACATTGGGACGTAAGAGGAGGAGGAGGAGGAGAAGATGAGGAGGAAGCATCCATGGAAGACTTTTGGGTGAAGGTCCCTGTGCGTGAAGCTTCTTACGGGGTTGAATGGTTTGCGAGGGGAGGGACGACGACGCGTTTTATTGAATCCTTTGAGCGAGAGCGAGAGAGAGAGAGAGAGAGTTTGACTGAGTATTTTTTTTCTGTAAATTTGACGATGGACTGAGGAGGAAGAAGAAGAAGAAGAGGAGGTACGACTCCGTAATGCCATGGAAATTCTGCACATGGCTGGCACGAAGCAAGAGACTTTTTCTAAGTTGGCGTGTCTAACAAGGGGTCCTCTTCTGGAACTTTCCCTCTATAATTCTCCTTTTTTCCTTGGGCTGTAATCGTGGTACTTTGGGGGGAAGCAATTTTTGGATAGTGGATTAGATTCGTTGAATTATGGGGTTGTTAGTTATAAAGTTCATTAACGGAATAATGATATAAACAGTTCCTGAACTTTAATTTAATATGTAATATGATCCATAAATTTTTAATTTATTTAATGTAGTTTCTAAACTTTAGATTAATGTTCAATGTGATCCATGAAAATGTTCAATGGAGACTAAATTGAACATGTACCAAAAGTTCATGGACCATATTGCATATTGGATTAAAGTTCATGGACCATATTGAACAAATTAAAAATTCAGGGATCATATTGCACATTGAACTAAAGTTCGTGGACTATTTGTGTCATTTTCTCTCCATTAATCGCATGAGAACCTCCGTTCTTTTACCCCGATGAACCGAATACCTCTTTTTCAAGGTTCGCTTAATTGAGTTGCACTCCCAGTCATCCCGATTTCATGTCAAACAATCTTTTAACCTGATAAAAACATTTAATACATAGTATATATGGCTTTTTCTTGTAAAAAAAATGGAGGTAAAACAACTTATCGGTAGTAACAATTTTAAATTCATAGCATTAATTATATTCGCTTCGTTGACCAAATCGAGAGCCAATCTACTGAAATACACAAAAACGAAAAAGAATTACCCCTTCAAAAGGGAAATGCTTATGAAAAATAAGTTGGCATCAAGATCTAAGTTTGCATTTACCATCGAATCATCTTTTATAAAGCTTCCAGTTAGCATGAACAACTTGTACGTAGATAAGAAGAACAACTCCGGTAAACCTTGAACGACTTGCATTTATTGATGATAATTTATATCATCGTAAGTAAGTAGCGGTAACCTTATCTGATAAAAATTCACTGAGGTAAATCTCATCATATAATTTACCAAGAACAAGTAGCTTTTACCACAAATAAACAACTTATATTCATGAAAAACAACTAGTATTTACCAAGATCAAATTGCATTTACTAAAACGAACATGCTTTTATAAAAATTAACAGTTGCCACAAACAACTTATATTCACTGAGAATAACTTCTATTTACCTAAAACAACTTGCATTTACCAAGAACAAATTAAATTTACCATTAGTAGGGGTAAACCGAACAAATAAAGTTTATTACGAGCAATATAAGCTTTACCGTGAATAAGTAATCTTTACTACGAACGACTAATTTGTATAGACAAATAGACTCACTGTACTCTTGTTGAATGTTGTATCCTGCAAATTGATGATGGTTCCAATGATAACCACACTTTACTGCATGAGACATTTCATTTTTCAAAAGAAGATTTACTAAAAATGAGGTCTACTTTACTTTTGATGTCGATGATTCCCTAGGCATAAGCTTTTGATTTGCTACCCAAAGTCGATGACCTCACCTTACAGTGAGGCCACCTCACCATACAAGGCCCCGACCCGAACAACGCAAAACAGAAATGGGCTAAGGTGACCAAACTTTCTTTGTCGCGAACCCTTTGTTGCGTTTGCTCCGTCGCCCTCATCTATAGCGAGAAATTCTTTTTTTATTTGGTCGCCTTTTGTACCCGAGGCCACAAAACAACCAGAGGCGACAAACAGTTACATTTTGTAGCCATGCTGGAGACGATTTTGAACTTCCAGCCACACAAGAGGAGCCATGCTGAAGAAATGTCTTCATATTGCACGAGACAGAGAACAAAAGCCTATTACCGAAGAAAGAAAAAGGATAAATTGCAAGAATAGTCCAAGTTTCATTGGGCCGTTTTCGCTTTTCCTAGGGGTTTGGCGAAAGCTGGGCTGAGTTCAACACTTATACCCATGATTAAGGGTGGGCCGAGTTAAACAAATCTCTTTTTTTGATGACCGCGGACGCCCGCGGGCCGTTCTTTCTTGCGCCGGTTGGGCGGGTAAACTCCACAAGGTGGCGGGGGAGCCCCCCGCCTCCGGCGCCGGGTTAAGTCCGAGGACTTGCGTGCGGGGGAGATTCGAACTGTGCAAACAGGTTCGCTAAGCAAAGAGCCGGATGCCCTGTTGCCCAGGTGTTTGAGTTAAATATTTGCAATTAGTCAGAGGTTTTCGAGTGTTAAATCGGAACGCATGAGCTACAAATGCATAAAGATGTTGTCTTTTCTCTAGGATGTAATTCCCTTTCTTAACTAGAGAAATGGTCCGTTTTTAATTGAACGTGTAGCATATAGTGATAACGGTGTTGGGCTTCTATGTTACTTGAATAACGGTATGCCTACAAAAAATAATCTGAAGATTGGTATGCGCAAGAGATTTGCAAATCGATACGTCGAATTTCTGTTGCTCCAATGACTAATTCTATGCAGGTGCAGCACGTTACTTTTGATAAGAACTTCGTCTTTAACGTAACACGACGGTTAAAAACGCTAAGGTAATAAATTTATCATCGATTTCATATATCGAATCGCCGATAATTCAAAGCGCATGCCTCGCCCAACATAGAAAAGAAGCCCCTCCTGCTTTCACGTCCGATTCCAAAAATCAACGAGAGAAAATTTCCATCTTCGGATGGGGGGTTAAGCGGCGATTGACTAATAATAAAGATCAAAAGCGGTTGCTACCGTGTCAATTTTTTTGGCTGGAGGAGATAATAAGTTCGAAGGCACCTGCGCCATTCGGGACATGCAGTTTGAAAGCCCGAAAGGGACGACGTATCCATCGAACAACGACACGTGCACAGTTTAAGCCACAAGTCACGGAGGATGATGAGCGGTGGGGACGGGACACAACACTGCAATTCGCAGTTGACCGAGGAGGGACTCGTTGCTCGTGGCCCCCCGCCTTGAGCAGCGCGCAGGCCCCCACCCTCTACTGCGACGGCTGCTCTGCCCCCCTGTCCTCTTCCCCTTCCCCTTCCCTCTTTCCTCGCATTTTCAACTGTTTCCGAAGCCTTTGCTGGTTCAGAGTCCCATCTCGAGACCCAAGCACCGTCTGTTTTTGGATGGCCGAGATGATGCTGAGTAGCCGTGATTGCAACAAAAAATCGGGCAAAAGCCACCAAAAGTTTCAAATTATGGTCATTGTAATTGCTGTACAATTTTTCTTGTGATATAAAAAAATCCCAAATTTATGACTGTATGGCATATTTAATAAGCACCGTTAAAAATTTACCTACATAGATGCCGGAAAGCAAATGATGTTGATATGGCGCCTCACATGGCTTAACTGAAATAAAAACGATGTTATTTTGGCCTTAAAATCATTTGACGGGACCTTAACAGAGAGTATATGTATCACAAAGGTACAAGTTTGGGGTTTTGAAAAAGTTTAGGGTAAATGTATTACAATGAGTATAGTTTGGGGTTTTTTATGTTACAAAAAGAAGTTTATGGTAAATATATCACCGTGAGCATAGTTTGATGTTTTTTTTTTTGTGACTTTTTTCCGCGAAATATTTTTGATCTTGTGAAGACTCTTATGCTAGGCCAGAAAGGTCAGTAAATTTCCTCTGGCCGAAAAAAAAGAACAAGAAGAGAAATGAAATTTCTGGAAATCTCCAAATGGCGATTGCTTTGGCAAATCGCCCCCTCTCGATTTGCCTCCTACACCGGACGCATTTGTCTCGAATGGTCAAGTGCTGGTCACGTGTTCATCGTCCGGCCAATATGTTTGGCCTGCCGATGAGCTGGAGAGAGAGGCTTTGTGTCGAGACAATAGTGTCCTACGCAGGGGGCACATTGAGGCGACTTGCGAAAATGATTGAGGGGTATTTTTTAGACTTTTCCCGGAAATGAAGAAAAGTTTTTTTCCCATCGAGTAACATCTAATAACTTGTCAAACGGGCTATGAACTTTGAGCGACGATTAAAGCTTAGTTGAGATTGGAAAGAAATTTCAAATAAAAAACCATTAGATTTTATGGATAAATCATTAATAGAGGATCGATCTTCATTTCTTGAAATTATAGTTATTATTTTATAGAAAGCTATTAGGGTAATCTAGTACAATAAGTTCAAATAAAAAAGTACTCGCAGAACATTTTTCCTTTTTTTCATTCATTTCTCTACTCTCTGCCTCTCCTTTCCGGCATTGCATGACACAGTAGCTGCTGCTACCACATTATTGCCGCGATCGGCCGCAATGCTATTGCTGTTACGGTCGTCGACATCTTTTCATAGAAAGAGAAGTCGGGGAAGATGAACTCGTTGTCCTGGACTAATTCTTGTCCGTGCCCAGTGACGTCGCCGCCATCTTTCGCCATCGACCGGCATCACACCGAAGCGAAGTTGCTCGTCCGCGAAGCAATGGCGGAAAAGGTGCGCGATGTGAAAGGAAGACCACCTAGAAATCTGAAAGGAAGACCATATGCTGGAAAAGTCAGATGCGAGTCAACAGTTGTTACTGAGTTAGTGAGCCCCCGCGCACAGAGCGCGAAAGTAAAGCGACGGACGCAGTGGAGTGCGCCGGGAGAAAAGGATTTTGTTGACTGAGTATTAAAGAAAAGTGAATTGTTAAAATATTTATAAATAAAGTAAATTTTGTTATTTCAGAAACAGTTGTTAATCAGGTATATATATTTAAATTAGAGAAAATTTCAAATGAGCACTTGAAGTGGACCCTGTATCAAATAAGAGCATAAAGTGGCCATGACAGTTTCAAATTAGGACCCGACCTTTCTGGTCACAGGCTGGTTAAATATTCTGACCTGTTAAGAGCATTTTCGTCAATTTTTTTCATTCATTTTTTCCGGTTTTTCTTTCTTTCTTCTTCGCCGATGGGCGACCCTTGCTTTGGGCGAGGCCGCCCTTGCCGGCCATAGGTGACCCTCGCCTTGAGTGAGGCCGCCCTCGAAAGCCACAGGCAAGGGTCTCGCCACCCGCTGGCGAGGCGACCCTCACCCAGATTTGGCGAGGCTGTCCCTCATCCAACCCTCTCCGGGCAGTCGCCAGCAGCCGAGAAAAAACCAAAAAAAAAGGGAAAAAGAAGAGAAAAAAATTCAAAAAAGGGCAAAGGACGAAAAATACCCTTAACCATCTGGAAAGTTAGGCCCTTCTTTGAAACTACATAGCCACATCGAGCCCTTATTTGAAACAACTCAAATCATTATTTAAGAAAATGACGGCACTTTAAGGCTGTGCTCGTTTCCGGAAAAATATTTTTCCAGAAAATATTTTCCGCGTTTTCCGGTGTTCGGGGGCAGAAAATGTTTTCCGTGGAAAAGCATTTTCCTTCCCCACCCCCAAATCCTTCATTGTTTTGAGGAAAATGACTTAGCACGAGAAGCGAAGTCATTTTCCGAAGTCCTAAGCTCTGCTTTGCTTCGGACTTCCCTTTTTTTTTTTTTTGTTGCTTCTGCTTCTTCTACCTCAGCCAGTTAGCGGCCGGAGACCGGCGAGCTCGGCCTCGCCAGAGCCTCGCCGGTGACCTCGGGCGAGGTTCGCTGACGTCCGGCGACCTGGGCGAGGTCGAGCTCGCCCAGGTCGCCGAATCGGGCGACCTCGGGCGAGCTCGACCTCGGGCGAGGCCGATCTTGCGAGGCCCGAGCTCGCTGGCCGGGCGAGCTTGGGTCTCGCCGGCCTGTGGCGAGGCTCGAGCTCGCCTCTGGCCGGTCGCCGGACGTCGGCCGTGGCCGTGGCCGGCGACCTGCCGGAGTAAAAGAAGGAAAAAGAACACAGCCGGCGGCGATCGTTGCCGAACGCCGGAAAATATTTTTCGAAACTTTTTCATATTTCAGCCGAACACCGGAAAATTGTGTTCCGGAAAAACATTTTCTAGGAAAATGATTTCCGGGAAAACATTTTCCAAAAACACAATATTTTCCGCCAAATGAACGGAGCTTAAGGCTCTGTTCATTTCGTGAAAAATATAACGTTCCAAGAAGCCATTTTCCAGGAAAATGACCCGATTTTCCAATGTTTGGCTGAAATCTAAAAAAGACTCGAAAAATATTTTCCGCCGTTTGGTATGAAAATCAGATCTTCCATACACTACTTTTAATAATTTTTTTAAAATTGATTTTTAATTAACTTTTTTCTTTTCTTTTTATTATTATTATTATTATTTTTTTGATCTTTTTCTCCTGCCAATTGCCTACTACGGCGAAGGCTGACGACCGCCCACAAGCGAGCTCAAGCGTGGCTTGAGGGCGGCAAGGCTCAGGCCTGGCCAGATCACAAGGCTTGGGCCTCGCCAGATTGACAAGGCCTTGAGCTCGTTCGCCTTTGGCAACGCTCGAGTGTCGCCGATCTGGCGAGGCCTGAGCCTCGCCGCCCTCAAGCGATGCTCGAGCAGCGCCGATCTGGCGGGCCCAAGCCTCGCCGCCCTTAAGCGACGCTTAGCGTCGCCTGTGGCCAGTTGCCGTCCTTCGCCGTGGCCGACGATCGGCCGAAGAAGAAGGTCAAAGAAAAAGAAAAAAGAAAAAAATTAAAAATTAGAATTTTTGAAAAAAGGAAATTAAAATAATTAAAATGAATGGTGAAAGAAGGAAGTGTGAGGAAAACATTTTTCATACTTTTGAATGTGTTTTGTCCATCGAGGAAAAATATTTTCCATGACTAGTTTATTTTCCGTGAAACAAATGCCGGAAAACCCAAAAAATATTTTTCTGAAAGTTATTTTTCGTGAAACGAACCGAGCCTAAGTTTATATTTAGAATTTTTCCTTTAAATTATAATACGAAGATAAAAGAGAAAGAAAAGGCTATTGCAAAATTTTAGCGTGTACGGGGCTCAAACTCAAAAAAAAAAGTCAAGACCGACGGTGGGATGCGCAGCGTCGGTCTCCTCCTCCTCCTCCAACGTCCACCATATTTCCTCGAGCTTTGTCTTCACGTCACCTCTCTCCCTCTGCACGTGACTCTCTCTCTCTCTGAGGAGTCTCCCCCCACAAACTCTCACGCTCCCCCCAAGTAAAAATACTCTCCCTACTCTCTCTCTCTCTCTCCCTTTCTATTTCTGGGTGAAGAAGAAGAAGAAGAGGAGATGCAGATCTTCACTCCACCATCTTCCCTCTCTCGCTAGACAACTCTCCCCCCCACTCTCTCTCCGCTCGACCCCCACCGCCATGCCTCCCCTCTCCCTCCACCTCGCCCTCGCCGCCGCCGTGCTCGTCCTCGCCCCTCCCCTCGCCCTCTCCCACCTCTGCTCCGCCCCGCCCGGCGGCCCCTGCCCGCCCTTCCCCTCCTCCTCCCCTCCTCCCTACCCCTTCTCCGCCTCCCCCGGCTGCGGCCACCCCTCCTTCCAGATCCGCTGCGCCTCCCCCCACTCCCTCCTCTCCATCAACGGCCTCCCCTTCTCCCTCCTCCGCTACGACCCCAACTCCTCCTCCCTCACCCTCTCCCCCCGCCCCGCCCCTCCCCCCGACGGCAACTGCTCCTCCTCCTCCTCGCCGCCGCCGACGACGACGACGCCGTCGTCGCGCCCCTCCGCCATCCCGAGCCGCGCCATCTCGCTCTCCGGATCCCCGTTCCGCGTCTCCGACTCCTCTTGCTCCCGCCTCTCCGTGCTCCGCCCCTGCTCCCCGCCTAACCTCCCCAACTGCAGTCGCTGCCCGTGGGAGTGTAAGCTCATCAAGAGCCCTGTCCGTCTGCTCAGCGACTGCGGGTCCAATGCGCACCGTCTCAGCTCCGAGCAGGGCTGTCAGGCTGACGTTCTTGGCTTTCTCGACAATGTCTTGAATTTTGGGATCGAGGTCGAGTTCGACTTGGCTCAGGACTCCTACTTCGCCAGCTGCCGGGCTTGTCGGGCCGATGGCGGCGTCTGCGGCTTCAACTTCGACGACCCGGGAAAGCAGTTCGTCTGCTTCGGCGCGCAGTCCCGGTTCTCGCCGCCGTGGATCCGGCGCGGCGACCCGAACCGCGTTGCCGTGCTGTTGCTCGCCTTGACGTGCGCGCTGCTTCTGTTTTCGGTGATCGTCGCGATCTTCCGGTCGAGGCGGCTCGAGGCCTCCTCTTCCTCGGAGGAAGATCCGACCGTCGTCTTCCTCCGCCGCCACCGCTCGGCGAGCCTCCTCCCGCCGGTGTTCACTTACGACGAGCTCGAGGAATCCACAGACCGGTTCGACCCGAGACGGAAGATCGGCGACGGCGGGTTCGGGTCGGTCTTCCTGGGGAGGCTACGAGACGGCCGGACCGTCGCCGTCAAGCACCTGCACAAGCACCACAACGCCGCGGCGGCGGCGGCGCGCGCGTTCTCCACCAAGTTGTTCTGCAACGAGATCTTGATACTGTCGTCGATCGACCACCCGAATCTTGTCAAGCTCCACGGGTACTGCTCCGACCCGAGAGGGCTCCTCTTGGTCTACGACTATGTCCCTAACGGGACTCTCGCCGACCACCTCCACGGTTGCAAGAGCTCGCACAAGAAAGGCTCGCTGACGTGGCCGGTGAGGCTTGACATGGCGTTGCAGATCGCCACGGCCATCGAGTACTTGCACTTCTCGGTGACTCCGCCGATCGTGCACAGAGACATAACGTCGTCCAACATATTTGTCGAGAAGGACATGAGGATCAAGGTCGGTGACTTCGGGCTCTCAAGGCTGTTGGTGTTCGACAGGACGGGGAACCCATCATCGACGACCGGTTCGGAGTACATATGGACCGGTCCTCAGGGGACGCCAGGTTACTTGGATCCGGACTACCACCGCTCATTCCGGCTGACGGACAAGAGCGACGTGTACAGTTTCGGGGTGGTGCTGCTGGAGCTGGTGTCGGGGATGAAGGCGGTGGATCAGGAGCGGGCCAAGGCGGAGGTGGCGCTGGCCGACCTGGTGGTGTCGCGGATACAGACGGGAATGCTCCACCAGGTGGTGGACCCGGCGATGGCGGTCGGCGGCGGCGGCGAAGGGGAGGCGGCGGCGATGGAGGAGGGCGTCTCCGCCGTGGCCGAGCTGGCATTCCGGTGCGTCGCCGCGGACAAGGACGACCGGCCCGACGCGCGGGAGGTGGCGGAGGAGCTCAGGCGGATCAGGGGTCGAGCGCGCGCGGGGGCCCCGGTTTGAATGTCGCATCGTCAGTGGTCCCCGCCGAGGTTTCAAGGGAATGAATTTGGTGGGGTATTTTTTGTTATATATTTTGAGAATCATGTGGAGGCAAACGAATTTAAGAAGTGGGGTAAAAGCATGGGTGGGAGAAAGTTTGACTGGCGATGAGTGATGATGAGGTTGCTGTCAGAAGAGAGAGTTGTTGTTCATTAAGCATTTTGTCTTCGTAACACGCCTCTGTTCTGTTCTGTTCTTCTTTTGGCTTTTGGCTTTTGGCTACGCAGATTTTTTGAACCCTCCTGAGATTTTGATTGGCTCTGCGTTTTCACCGCCGAAAAGACAAGCGAGGTGTGAAAGAGAGAGAGAGAGAGCCATGCCTGTCATTAATGCTTAATGAATGCACAGATGTGTGATCATGGTCATCAATGCAAAGATTGATTTCGGCCGTGTTGGTTTCCTTTTTGGTTTTGCTCTTCAAAATCGCTGATGAATTAACATCAATTCCCCCCCGCTTCTCCTTTTCAACAATGCATGAGTAGTTTTCTCCTTTTCTTGTAAGAAAGTCAAAAGGGGAAAAAAGCAAAAGAGGACACTTTCCGAGGAGACTGTATAGCCCAGTAGATTTTTGAGGTTCAAGAGAGTACGGAAGAATTTTTTTGCGGAATTGCAGGACGGGCTACATTTACCAAAGATTTTTATCGGTGGTGCTCCAAGCGAGCATGGAATTTACAGCAACTGCATTCTTCTCATTACAGGGAAAGAGAGGAGGAAAATGTCGGTAATGTTGCCAGCTACTTGAAATATGCGCTTTCCAGGGCTCGGACCCTTTCGCTCATGGCCGCCACTTCCGGTTTGCCCATCAGCTTGTAGCCTCTTTCCTGAAATGAGACTCGACAAATGCCGAAAAGTTATGAGGTGCATGAGATTGTTTGTATCGAGTGTTTTTCGCAAGGTCGAGTGCAGTACCTGCAACTGCCACAAGAAAGGAGCGCCCTCCCTTTTCTTAATCCGCTCCTGGATTGCTTCAGTCGCTGCAGCATTCATAGTTGGGAATCAGAAGAAGACCCACATAATGCTTGGATCGCAAATAAGCAAGCGAAATGATATACCTTTTGTAGCTTGTCCAGTACTTAGTAGCATAATGAACCATACTTCATTAAATACATCTAGCTGCTCGTCCGATGCCCCGATCATCTAGCATAATGAAAGTGTATTAGTCGATCCTCGGCACAGTATAGTCTAAAGAAGACCTCAGTCGCACAAGCTGACGGTTCATAAGAGCACCTTACAGTTGTTGGCATCAAAATCTGGACCCAGCACTTTCAATGCTTGTTCATACTTACCACTCCCGTAATCAAACATAGCTTCTGCAAGCTGAGAGCAGTGGAAATAAAGGATATTCGAATTCAAATAAAGCAATCTTTTCGATGGCACAAGAAAATTGAAAGAAAACTTATGCAGAATCAATAACAGAATAAATGATGCCTTGAAGTTTAAGAACCAAGATTTGGTTGATGACCGGAAATAGCCGATCAAAATCAAGTGTTTAAACTCACGCATGCCTCTAGATTAGAAAGGTTGTTGGTGAAAAAAAATGCGGAATAATATAGAATGCAGGTTCAAGTGAAATAAAGTTTAAAAAGTATATTTAAGTGCACTACAAGAGAGTAAAAGTCTAATTCTCCTAAATAATGAAGTTGCCATGCATTGAAGTGCAAAGTAGTATTCAACAAACCAGGATCCCCCTATGCATAGATGATTGCTTCTTCTTGCTCATCCTAGAAAATCTACATCAATAAATAAAATATAATAAGCAAATGGCTGCTGTGAAATAAAAAAGTGCAGTTGCAAGAAAGGAAAAATCCTCGTAACCTGGATTTCAGGCCACTGAATAGTTCTTCTGCTTTAGAAAGTTCTCCCGAGTATGCCAAGGCCCATAAAGTCAACAAATCAAGATGCCATTCGATGTACCAAGTCTTCTGAACAATTTAACAAAATTTCATACATAACAGAACTATTAAGATCGTGAATTATGATGTGGAATAGAATGTTCAAGTGATTTCATAATCACAAGTGCCAAAAATAAGAGAATCCTTTTTCATAAAGAAATCATTAAGACATAATATTTCACACTTATGTAACGCTTAACCGGGGGGGGTTGTGTGGGGGGAGAAGTATATGGTTGCTCAATGTGTCAATTTACTTTATTTCCATGAGAACAGTCTCTGTCAAACACTTAGACAACTACACTCATCTCACAAAAGCCAGCAACACTCAGAAGGCATTCGGTATTGGCAATGCACATGCAGGCCATTCGATTGCTTCCCAATCCTTGTCAAATGGAGGACCAAAGCGGAATATTTGAGGGAAAATCCCGATGTACTCACAGCAGACTTATACAAGGCAAATGAGAAGTTTCTGATTTACCATTGATACAACAATATTTTGTGTAATTACCACCAATTCGTCAACAGTTCATGACGTCCAAAAAATTCAACCAAATTCAATAGGAGGCAGAAAGGAAAGAAATGGGAACGAAAGAAAAGACCATATGTTTGATCCCACTAAAAGTTTCTGAAACAGACACGAAAGGAAGAGAAGGCAGAAGAGGCAGCAAGAAAAGCAAGTATTCTCTTTGCGCACTCAAAGATGCCAAGGGTTAGCAATCTTGGAGGGTGCTGCTCACATTGCTTTCTTTCCATGGCAAAACAAGCAAAATATGGTTTCACATCAATTGCTATGTTATTCTGATATGTGTGCACATCTTTCTTTATAGATGAGGTACTGATAGGAAAAATTAGCTTTATGTCCTTAATTATGCAGTCTGATCAGGCACTAAATTCTTGGACAACAAGGGTAAGATATGACTCACCTGATCTGTCAAACAGCTGACTAGAACTTTTAGGCGTTCCTCAAAAAAATTTATGTGACCACGCACGTGAACCCGCAACAGCAGACCTAAAGCATTTAAGTACACCTGGATCCACAGTATACACAGTCAATTCATTGTCAAAGATGATCAATGCACCAAGTCAACTAAAAGCATAGACATTGACCTCGGCAGGCACAGCATCAGGTCTTTCCAGTTCCTTCCATATACAATTATCATATATATCAAGGACTTTTCTCATTGGAGAATGACCTTCCAAGTAGCAGAGTGCTACATGCCACCAATTGTGAGTTAACCTGAAAATGTAAAGTTACATTATAAGCGAGAATATTGGAATTCATCATAATTCTCATCGATCGATACTCATACATGAATGATGAACAAGAGATCCATGATGGTGAACATTCTTCCATGAACTCTACTGCTTCTTTAAAATGGCATTCGTACTGGAAAACATGGCACAACTGCACAAGGACATAGACAATATCACTTCGAAATAGTACAACAAGAAAAGAAATAGTTATCGTATTTGAAGCCTACAGAACTACTTGCAAGATAAGGAGGCAATTGTTCAAAAAACCATTAGCTGAAAATAAACTCAACGATTTATCCCAGATTCCAATCGCTAAGCAGAGAAGGAGTATGTTATCATACTCACGGCATGCTGTGCCCAACAATCTTCATTGTTTATCTCAAAACCCTTTTTTGCTGCTTTCTCAGCATCAGCCATTCGACCAAGCTCCAGTAAAGGAAAAGCAAGCATCCCATATACGTAATTTTCTTGTTGATTATCTGGTAAAACCTGTTGAATTAAAGAAATCATCATATCAGCAACTAAGGATGTGATTATAAATGAAATAAAAAGAACGTGACCAATCGAATGCTTTGCTTGTTCAAGAAAAAATAACAGCTGCAGTTATACTAGCTGGCACAGAAAAATATCGATATTAACATGTTTCTAAGAAACTTGGAATGATTGACAAAAAAAAAACATTGACAGAGGATTGACACTTTATATATTTCTGTTCCTTCATATTTGTCTACTGCTTTTTGCTTCCTTGCTGGACTAGTACATCTGGCATTGTGCTGACCAAAGTCTGTTTCTTTTACTAATGCAACTTCAACTTAAAGCCAAAGAAGAAGAAGGGTGAAAGAGAACCAGCAACCTGTTCAACAAGATTCAGGGAAAGATCTGCTCGACCCATGTAGAAGCATAATATTTGAGCCCTCTTCAAAGATACCAAATCTAGAGGGAAATCTTTTAAGAGCTGCAGAACACAAAAGAGAAGATGTTGCATCTGGACTTTGGAGCCACACTAAATACCAAATTGCATGAAAATGGGAGCTTGCTTTAAGTACCAAGACAACTTACAGGAAGGAATAAACCAACACAATATCTTGTTTAGCAACAAGCACTTGAGCAATTATTTCAGAAATATTATTAACATCTTTTGTGCGTGTCCACACACACACACACACACACACACAATACTCCACTTCTTTACATGGCTCTGCTCATTAGATCCTCAACAGATCAAATTTCTCCATAAGCACTGTTCACATAAACAAGTTGGAAAGCAAAGGCGAGGACACATCTATGGAGGTTTTTCTTCCGCTTCAATGAGCATTCCATACATGACCCTTTTGGCTACCTATACAACTCAACTCTGACAAATTTACTCTTATATAACTGGCTCTGTTAGGTACTTGAATATTCCCCAACTGTTTCGGTTCATTTACAGTTAATGCTTCTGTGAACATGTAGCTGAATAATCCCAACACCTTACATAAAGCAGATAAGTATAACTGTTCAATTTTTTGCAATTTTTTCCATTCCTTTGTGTAAATAACTCAATATTGGTTGACAGTCAATAACATCTTCACCATCTAGAGTAAGGATGAGACAAAGAACACAATGCATTGATGGGTCGTGAGGTCCCATATTAACTGACATGAGGTCTTTTGACCAGTCACAAATTAACGTGTTCTCAGATGCAATATTAACAAGGTGCGTCAATCTAAATAATAATCCGGCATATCATGCTATTATGGCTTACAAAAGAACATGAAAGACCCATTTCGACAAGGCAAAACAAACTTCATAATGCAAATGTCTGAGTGGTAAACTAAATCGTTAGGATGAAAACATCTTCTCACTAGCAAAACAAGCAATAAAAAGAACAACAGAGACAAGTTTGCAATTATGACAAACCAGTATCGATGACGTAAATCCATACGGAAGAAACTGAGACACCTTTTTCCCACAAAAAAGAAAAGAAAGAACTAAAAAAAAACCTTTTGATGCAGCTCGAAAGCGACCTCGTCGTCTCTGTTATCTGAAATCAAACTGCTGACAGCATTGAAAACAGCTTTTTCATATAGCGTAGCTTGTTCCTGCCCAATTGGCAAATTTATTAACACACTAAAAGTCTAAATTTTCCCCTACCTTCCGTAGGAATTCAAGATAACAAGAGAGAACCCAAAAAAGAGAGAGAGAGAGAGAGAGAGAGAGAGAGAGAGAATCTAACCAAACGAGACTTAGCAGCTTGAATACGCGAAGGCAAACGAGAAGGATCAGCAGAACAGAGAAAATGAGCGGCCAAAATGTTAGCTAAAACGCAATCCCCATCATGGTCCACCGCTTCAAGAATCACCGATCTCTTCCTACCGTAACTTAACACCTTCACGGACCCCAAAAAAGCTCGCGTCAGAATTACATCAAACGCATGGTACGCATCAAGAAAAAGAGAACCCCTAGTAGGACACGAACCTGCTGGTAGTAGGCGTTGATGGCGGATACGCAGTCGTCCGACGAGGTGTTGACTCCGTATCCCCACGCGTCGAACTTCGCGCCCTCTCCTCCCATTCGCCGCTTTTTCTCCTCCTCCTCCTCCTACCTGATCCTATCGCCGAAAGGGCCTCGTCGCCGGTGGGTGCGAGCCGGGAAGTGAGCTCGCGAAGAAGAAAGAGGGGACAGGATCGTATCCTGCGACGAAAGGAATAGTCCCGAGCGTGTCGGATTCTCCAACGAAAGCTGCTTGCCTGAGCCTTATCGCTCCGGATTCGGACAAAAGTTGTCCTGGGATTTATTGGAAGTTCCTCGTGGGATTGTCACGCTATCATCCCGTGGAAATGTACGTGTCAAGTGTCGAACGAGATTTCGTCGATCGCTACAGCGCCATCTGTCCGTTTCAGCTCGGTTCTCTCTCTCTCTCTCTCTCTCTCTCTCCTGAAAGCATCGCTTCTTGCTTTTGGACATTATCCTATTGGCTAATTTGATTGCTTTGCTCATTAATTTCTGTATGGAATGGCATAGGACGCTTAAATCCAACGGGTTTTACGATCGAACGACAAGATTTATCTTTCTTCTTCTTTTTTTTTTTATCGGACGGCCATGAAAGTTTTCTAAGGATCCTTTGCTACCCCTTTGCTAGAAATGTTGACTGCGCATTGTGCAATTGCGTCACGTCACGTTCAATTAGGGATTGCACATCCCCAGGCAATATCTCTACCATGATCAAGCTATAAAATATAGGATTTACTCAATAAGTGTCTTGGAGGCATTGATTAAGCAACCAATAAAGGAGGTTTCGCGATTTTTAGTGTCCAAATTATTCTCGTGCAATGCGTAATTATGAGATACTACTTTGAAAATTGGGCTGTTCCAAATTTAGTATGAATAATGAGTACCCATGATCTTAAAATGTATTTCACGGCGCGTAACATTTTGAGTTTTTAGAATAAATTGGGAACTCAATCTGAACTTGATGTCAAAATCGGGACTCTCTAATTGGAATCGTCACGCCGTCTTTAAATCCATACTCAATCTAAATGGGGTTCATGGGTTGTTATTATTAGCGTTGGAAATAACAAGAACTGGGAGGGAAAGAAAACTATCAGTGGAACGTCGAAAAGTAACCAAAAAAAAAAAGAATTTAAATAAGATTTCGTTTATTTTGCGAAAAATCAATAATTTTAAAAATGTTTTTTCTAAAAATGATTATGTATATCTCTTAGAAAATGATTAAACGAAAAATATTTTCATCGTTCACGAAAATATTCAAACATAAATTGTTGTCAATAATAAAAATATTTTCTATTAACTAATTATTTCAAAAGATATAAGTAATCAATTTTTTTAAAAATATTTTTCGCGAAATAAACGAAACCTAAGATAACAATATCGTCAATGACGGTGAGTTGTGGACCACAAACGGCTTTTCGCAGGTAATTTGCAACCCACGAGTTCTTTAAATTGTTGGGGAAAAATCAAAAGGTAGATACATGCATCATTTATTTTAAAAAAATATTTTCAAATCATCTATATTATTGTCTTTCAATTTCTCTAGCAGAGATTAGAGCTTTCTTGCTTCCTTGAGTTAATCCACCTTTGTAGGAATGATATATTATTGTTTTGCTGATGTGAAGAGCCTCTAGCTATGTGACTAGAGATGAACTATAGTGTATTCTCGATGATTAGAGGAAGTTTTTTTTTAGTGACCCCTGTTTTTTCTCGCGTTAGGTTTTTCATGTAAAATTTGTGTGTATTGTTTTTGCCTTACTTTAATTTGAAGCACTACATTTGCCACTTCAAGCTTGATATCGCCGAAATATTGTGACTGGTTGTTGTTGGATTCAATTTGATATTAGTTGGTTGAATTTTGGGGAAGATATTGATCCTAAACAGGTATAAGCAGTAAATTGTTACCCTTTCTCCCCAACACGAATCACTCGGTATTCTAGACACCGGAACAGACCCTAATCATGATACAATTGAATTAGCGTATCGAATTGTCTGATCGAAGCACAATTTAGTACGCCAAAGCTGTTTGGTAAATATAAGAATTCACTTGGTGTACTTTTCCTCTTTTCGCTTCAATGCAAATATCTATTTACTCTCTGGAATGAGGAAAGATTGCTCTGAAATCTGAAGTTATGCAAATCTAATTCTCCACCATGGTACCAACATCATCATTCCACATTCAACGGCGCGAGCAGCAAAACAATTGTCGTGGAAAAGCTCTTTTATGATTCCAAGTGCTCCACTCATGTCTTGATGCTTTCAAATTTCTGTGGCTCGATCGCCTTTTATTCTGGTGGAAGATCACGTTGGTCCGGTTTCTCTTTTCCAGAACTCAAGGAATCTGTTCGGATGCTTTTGATGGCAAATTCTACTCGGCGATAATCATCATCCGCAGGGACCAACGCTACCGGTCTCTGGACTTTTATGTAATGCGCAATGTCATTTCTAAAGTATATGTTAATTGATTGAATTAGATTCTTGAAGTTTGGTTTAACGTGCAAAATCGTTTTTTGAACTTTCAATTGGTTTGATTAAATCCTTCAACTATTCTATTTGAACCGTGCACCGCCAACTGGCAACGCTACAATCATTGGAGAATGAATTTCCGGCATGTGCTCATCACTCACGAAGGTACGACAATAAGTGATCGGCCACCAATTAATTTGGCTTGACAGATTCGTTTTTATGGAGTGAGTGTGTAATTAGCTCTGCAGGTGCTCCGTGAATCCTCCTCATTTTTTGGATTTGGCTTTGTTTTGCAGTATTCTAGACTTTCCTCCGTTTCGATTTGCTTTGCCTTGAAATTTATGTACTTCTCATATATCTTTTTGAGCAATGACCATAATGTTTTTTTACAAAAGAATTACGAAAGCAAATCACCCCATGTTAAAGTAAAAACTAACCGTGGCATTTAATCGTCCACGTGCTCGCAAAGCGTCTAGCTTTTCTCGAATTACGAGTTAGCTTAAAATTAGAGTAATTATTTACGAGGGGTGTCATTATCATGATCCTATGCATTGTTTCGACATTACCGAGGCGTATGGAATCAAACAATGCACGTTCGCGGGTGCAATGCATTCGATCCTCATTCACACCTACGACAGCGTGGCCTGCAATTCTTCGAACACACAGCGAATTTCAAGAAGAAGGTACGTCTCTGTGATTTTTGACAATATGTGTCATTAAGAGTTCACAGCATGATCACATGGAACGGTTTAAATCTTTCTCGGGGTTTGATTACTCATTACGCAATCAAATAAGGGAAGCTACAAGTTTTAATGTACTAATCGTAATTATTAGCCTCGAGTGCCAGCGCGATTTAATGGCATGTCATGGGATTTCCAATTCAGAAAATGGAGATCACATGTTCGAGTCGCGCCAAATGCGTGCGGACCGTTCTGGATCAAAGCTGCATGCATATGTTAACATGGGACTCGTTAAGTATTTAATGCTTTTGAAATCCTAAGATTTCCCTGATTAAAGTATTGTAAAAGATCAACTCATTGAGGATAGCCTCCCATAGCTCCTTACACGGTTGTACAATATCGTAAGTAGTTATATTCAGCTTTCCGCAATTAGTGGATCTTATACGCTCTCGTGAACAACGCTAGATGTTGAAGGGTACACTGGAATGCCATGGCACGTGAAATTATCTTGTGCTAAATAGTTGCTCTTGAGATTATGATATGAAAGTACACGCAAAAAAAAAACCATCATTTACATAGGCTCGCTACTTTATCCGGTATAAATTTTAGGAAGAATAGTAGTTCCGACCCTCAAGAAATTAATTAAGTAATCGACCGTTTGAATCGGATGGAACGCGTCTTTCATTTGAATAACCGCGTCTCCCGATCAAAATAGATTCATGTAAATTGATACTTACAATCACATATGAATAAGGTAACTTGCAAGCATTCGCATGAATTAGTAAAGGGGTAAGGTTTTAGTGCATCACGATATTAGACAAAGAAAAGTAGGGAGACGAGACCAGATTACAAAGCATCCATCGGGGAATATAGAAAAAGAGAGCCAACCTACCGAAAGTATAACCCAAAAAACGAAGGAATCCACACAACAAAGAGAGGAGAGCACATGCTCCTTCCCCTCGGACTTCCCTAACAAAAGCCAAGAACGATTGGCAAATCCGTGCAAACCGATCCTTGGATCCAGCGAAGTTCAGACGAAAGAAAAGGGCAAATCCCATAGAATTCCACACCAGCTGATGAATTGGGCTTTGCCCACACGCAACTCGCGGCTCCGGTATGTCCTCTCCAGCCTCAGTTCTTGGGCTTTAGTACTCTCTCGTTTCATAGAACATCTTTTATGATCTCGCAGTAGACTAAGGACGATCACTTAATCATTTCTCGAAAGTTCATTACGAGACAGGATTGCTCGATTGCGCTTTTAAGCTCCTTCCAATTCCCTTAAATAGAAGCAGCACTCCCAACTCCTCTCCCTCCTCTCACTCTCACACATTCAAAGCATACACCAAAAAAGAACATGAAGCAACTAAATCCCTCTCTTACTAAACTGATCATCCCCTTCTTCACCATCTCCGCCCTCTTCCTCATC